>NW_027362154.1:0-600000 GCF_039654945.1 Dendrobates tinctorius | reverse complement strand
CAAACTAGTCCACAGATATTACTTGACCCCAAACAGGATTAAACATTTTGGGGAAGGGGGATCTGATCTGTGTTGGCGGGGATGCGGGTCTCAGGCTGACTTACTCCATATTTTCTGGGGATGCCCGGTACTGAAACCATACTGGCTTAAGGTCTCCAATTTGATTTCGATCATATGCAACTGGCGTGTTCAGTTGCACCCTGCCTTGGCCTTACTACTCATAGATATTTGCAGATTCAAAACAACAAAGTATTTGGTTGCCCACATACTCATGTCTGCAATATACCTTATAGCGAAAGGTTGGAACAACAAGCAACCTCCGAACATTGCCACATTGATCATGTTGGTGGACAAACATTGTGTTTATGAAAAAATTCATTATATTAACAATATGTCAATAAAGTTATTTGACGACAGATGGCATAGATGGTTGAAACTCAAATCTAAGATAGAAGAAGAATTTATATCTTGATATCTTGATTTTTGCTCTTTTTGTGTGCCAAAATTTCACATGTATTTGGTGTTTGCCTGTACTGTTGTAATTGTTTTTCAAATCTATTTCAATTAATGTTAATTGTACATACTTTAAATGATGATATGATGTTCAGATACCATATGATGATGTCCTGATGTACATTATCTTGACTCTATTCGAACATGATATATATGAGGTATGTTTATACATTCCTATTATTTTGAAAACTCAATAAAAATATTGTTTAAGAAAATTCAAAACATTCATTATTCAATAGAGCCCAATAGCAAAAATCAGGTTTTGAATGAAGAATCACATTTCTTGGTAGAATCATGCAGGATTGAAATTTTTGATGGTTTTTTACTCCTCTCAACAGCCCAAACAAGTTTCTAAAAGGATGAGTTTGCAACTACTTTACTTTTGGAGAAAATTCAAAACATTCATTATTCAATAGGGCCCAAACTATCAAAAACCAGCGGTTTCAATGAACACACATTTCTTGGTAGAATCATGCAGGACTGAAATTTTTGATGTTTTTCTACTCCTCTCATGAGCCCAAACAAGTCTCTAAAAGCATGAGTTTGCAACTACTTTACTTTTGGAGAAAATTCAAAACATTCATTATTCAATAGAGCCCAATAGCAAAAATCAGGTTTTGAATGAAGAATCACATTTCTTGGTAGAATCATGCAGGATTGAAATTTTTGATGGTTTTTTACTCCTCTCAACAGCCCAAACAAGTTTCTAAAAGGATGAGTTTGCAACTACTTTACTTTTGGAGAAAATTCAAAACATTCATTATTCAATAGGGCCCAAACTATCAAAAACCAGCGGTTTCAATGAACACACATTTCTTGGAAGAATCATGCAGGGCTGAAATTTTTGATGTTTTTCTACTCCTCTCATGAGCCCAAACAAGTTTCTAAAAGCATGAGTTTGCAACTACTTTACTTTTGGAGAAAATTCAAAACATTCATTATTCAATAGAGCCCAATAGCAAAAATCAGGTTTTGAATGAAGAATCACAGTTCTTGGTAGAATCATGCAGGATTGAAATTTTTGATGGTTTTTTACTTCTCTCAACAGCCCAAACAAGTTTCTAAAAGGATGAGTTTGCAACTACTTTACTTTTGGAGAAAATTCAAAACATTCATTATTCAATAGAGCCCAATAGCAAAAATCAGGTTTTGAATGAAGAATCACATTTCTTGGTAGAATCATGCAGGATTGAAATTTTTTGATGGTTTTTTACTCCTCTCAACAGCCCAAACAAGTTTCTAAAAGGATGAGTTTGCAACTACTTTACTTTTGGAGAAAATTCAAAACATTCATTATTCAATAGGGCCCAAACTATCAAAAACCAGCGGTTTCAATGAACACACATTTCTTGGTAGAATCATGCAGGACTGAAATTATTGATGTTTTTCTACTCCTCTCATGAGCCCAAACAAGTCTCTAAAAGCATGAGTTTGCAACTACTTTACTTTTGGAGAAAATTCAAAACATTCATTATTCAATAGAGCCCAATAGCAAAAATCAGGTTTTGAATGAAGAATCACATTTCTTGGTAGAATCATGCAGGATTGAAATTTTTGATGGTTTTTTACTCCTCTCTACAGCCCAAACAAGTTTCTAAAAGGATGAGTTTGCAACTGCTTTACTTTTGGAGAAAATTCAAAACATTCATTATTCAATAGGGCCCAAACTATCAAAAACCAGCGGTTTGAATGAACACACATTTCTTAGTAGAATCATGCAGGACTCAAATTTTTGATGTTTTTCTACTCCTCTCATGAGCCCAAACAAGTTTCTAAAAGCATGAGTTTGCAACTACTTTACTTTTGGAGAAAATTCAAAACATTCATTATTCAATAGAGCCCAATAGCAAAAATCAGGTTTTGAATGAAGAATCACATTTCTTGGTAGAATCATGCAGGATTGAAATTTTTGATGGTTTTTTACTCCTCTCAACAGCCCAAACAAGTTTCTAAAGGATGAGTTTGCAACTACTTTACTTTTGGAGAAAATTCAAAACATTCATTATTCAATAGGGCCCAAACTATCAAAAACCAGCGGTTTCAATGAACACACATTTCTTGGTAGAATCATGCAGGACTGAAATTTTTGATGTTTTTCTACTCCTCTCATGAGCCCAAACAAGTCTCTAAAAGCATGAGTTTGCAACTACTTTACTTTTGGAGAAAATTCAAAACATTCATTATTCAATAGAGCCCAATAGCAAAAATCAGGTTTTGAATGAAGAATCACATTTCTTGGTAGAATCATGCAGGATTGAAATTTTTGATGGTTTTTTACTCCTCTCAACAGCCCAAACAAGTTTCTAAAAGGATGAGTTTGCAACTACTTTACTTTTGGAGAAAATTCAAAACATTCATTATTCAATAGGGCCCAAACTATCAAAAACCAGCGGTTTCAATGAACACACATTTCTTGGAAGAATCATGCAGGGCTGAAATTTTTGATGTTTTTCTACTCCTCTCATGAGCCCAAACAAGTTTCTAAAAGCATGAGTTTGCAACTACTTTACTTTTGGAGAAAATTCAAAACATTCATTATTCAATAGAGCCCAATAGCAAAAATCAGGTTTTGAATGAAGAATCACAGTTCTTGGTAGAATCATGCAGGATTGAAATTTTTGATGGTTTTTTACTCCTCTCAACAGCCCAAACAAGTTTCTAAAAGGATGAGTTTGCAACTACTTTACTTTTGGAGAAAATTCAAAACATTCATTATTCAATAGAGCCCAATAGCAAAAATCAGGTTTTGAATGAAGAATCACATTTCTTGGTAGAATCATGCAGGATTGAAATTTTTGATGGTTTTTTACTCCTCTCAACAGCCCAAACAAGTTTCTAAAAGGATGAGTTTGCAACTACTTTACTTTTGGAGAAAATTCAAAACATTCATTATTCAATAGGGCCCAAACTATCAAAAACCAGCGGTTTCAATGAACACACATTTCTTGGTAGAATCATGCAGGACTGAAATTTTTGATGTTTTTCTACTCCTCTCATGAGCCCAAACAAGTCTCTAAAAGCATGAGTTTGCAACTACTTTACTTTTGGAGAAAATTCAAAACATTCACTATTCAATAGAGCCCAATAGCAAAAATCAGGTTTTGAATGAAGAATCACATTTCTTGGTAAAATCATGCAGGATTGAAATTTTTGATGGTTTTTTTACTCCTCTCAACAGCCCAAACAAGTTTCTAAAAGGATGAGTTTGCAACTACTTTACTTTTGGAGAAAATTCAAAACATTCATTATTCAATAGGGCCCAAACTATCAAAAACCAGCGGTTTCAATGAACACACATTTCTTGGTAGAATCATGCAGGACTGAAATTTTTGATGTTTTTCTACTCCTCTCATGAGCCCAAACAAGTTTCTAAAAGCATGAGTTTGCAACTACTTTACTTTTGGAGAAAATTCAAAACATTCACTATTCAATAGAGCCCAATAGCAAAAATCAGGTTTTGAATGAAGAATCACATTTCTTGGTAAAATCATGCAGGATTGAAATTTTTGATGGTTTTTTACTCCTCTCAACAGCCCAAACAAGTTTCTAAAAGGATGAGTTTGCAACTACTTTACTTTTGGAGAAAATTCAAAACATTCATTATTCAATAGGGCCCAAACTATCAAAAACCAGCGGTTTCAATGAACACACATTTCTTGGTAGAATCATGCAGGACTGAAATTTTTGATGTTTTTCTACTCCTCTCATGAGCCCAAACAAGTTTCTAAAAGCATGAGTTTGCAACTAGTTTACTTTTGGAGAACATTCAAAACATTCACTATTCAATAGAGCCCAATAGCAAAAATCAGGTTTTGAATGAAGAATCACATTTCTTGGTAAAATCATGCAGGATTGAAATTTTTGATGGTTTTTTACTCCTCTCAACAGCCCAAACAAGTTTCTAAAAGGATGAGTTTGCAACTACTTTACTTTTGGAGAAAATTCAAAACATTCATTATTCAATAGGGCCCAAACTATCAAAAACCAGCGGTTTCAATGAACACACATTTCTTGGTAGAATCATGCAGGACTGAAATTTTTGATGTTTTTCTACTCCTCTCATGAGCCCAAACAAGTCTCTAAAAGCATGAGTTTGCAACTACTTTACTTTTGGAGAAAATTCAAAACATTCATTATTCAATAGAGCCCAATAGCAAAAATCAGGTTTTGAATGAAGAATCACATTTCTTGGTAGAATCATGCAGGATTGAAATTTTTGATGGTTTTTTACTCCTCTCAACAGCCCAAACAAGTTTCTAAAAGGATGAGTTTGCAACTACTTTACTTTTGGAGAAAATTCAAAACATTCATTATTCAATAGGGCCCAAACTATCAAAAACCAGCGGTTTCAATGAACACACATTTCTTGGTAGAATCATGCAGGACTGAAATTTTTGATGTTTTTCTACTCCTCTCATGAGCCCAAACAAGTCTCTAAAAGCATGAGTTTGCAACTACTTTACTTTTGGAGAAAATTCAAAACATTCATTATTCAATAGAGCCCAATAGCAAAAATCAGGTTTTGAATGAAGAATCACATTTCTTGGTAGAATCATGCAGGATTGAAATTTTTGATGGTTTTTTACTCCTCTCAACAGCCCAAACAAGTTTCTAAAAGGATGAGTTTGCAACTACTTTACTTTTGGAGAAAATTCAAAACATTCATTATTCAATAGGGCCCAAACTATCAAAAACCAGCGGTTTCAATGAACACACATTTCTTGGTAGAATCATGCAGGACTGAAATTTTTGATGTTTTTCTACTCCTCTCATGAGCCCAAACAAGTCTCTAAAAGCATGAGTTTGCAACTACTTTACTTTTGGAGAAAATTCAAAACATTCATTATTCAATAGAGCCCAATAGCAAAAATCAGGTTTTGAATGAAGAATCACATTTCTTGGTAAAATCATGCAGGATTGAAATTTTTGATGGTTTTTTTACTCCTCTCAACAGCCCAAACAAGTTTCTAAAAGGATGAGTTTGCAACTACTTTACTTTTGGAGAAAATTCAAAACATTCATTATTCAATAGGGCCCAAACTATCAAAAACCAGCGGTTTCAATGAACACACATTTCTTGGTAGAATCATGCAGGACTGAAATTTTTGATGTTTTTCTACTCCTCTCATGAGCCCAAACAAGTTTCTAAAAGCATGAGTTTGCAACTACTTTACTTTTGGAGAAAATTCAAAACATTCACTATTCAATAGAGCCCAATAGCAAAAATCAGGTTTTGAATGAAGAATCACATTTCTTGGTAAAATCATGCAGGATTGAAATTTTTGATGGTTTTTTACTCCTCTCAACAGCCCAAACAAGTTTCTAAAAGGATGAGTTTGCAACTACTTTACTTTTGGAGAAAATTCAAAACATTCATTATTCAATAGGGCCCAAACTATCAAAAACCAGCGGTTTCAATGAACACACATTTCTTGGTAGAATCATGCAGGACTGAAATTTTTGATGTTTTTCTACTCCTCTCATGAGCCCAAACAAGTCTCTAAAAGCATGAGTTTGCAACTACTTTACTTTTGGAGAAAATTCAAAACATTCATTATTCAATAGAGCCCAATAGCAAAAATCAGGTTTTGAATGAAGAATCACATTTCTTGGTAGAATCATGCAGGATTGAAATTTTTGATGGTTTTTTACTCCTCTCAACAGCCCAAACAAGTTGCTAAAAGGATGAGTTTGCAACTACTTTACTTTTGGAGAAAATTCAAAACATTCATTATTCAATAGGGCCCAAACTATCAAAAACCAGCGGTTTGAATGAACACACATTTCTTGGTAGAATCATGCAGGACTCAAATTTTTGATGTTTTTCTACTCCTCTCATGAGCCCAAACAAGTTTCTAAAAGCATGAGTTTGCAACTACTTTACTTTTGGAGAAAATTCAAAATATTCATTATTCAATAGAGCCCAATAGCAAAAATCAGGTTTTGAATGAAGAATCACATTTCTTGGTAGAATCATGCAGGATTGAAATTTTTGATGGTTTTTTACTCCTCTCAACAGCCCAAACAAGTTTCTAAAAGGATGAGTTTGCAACTACTTTACTTTTGGAGAAAATTCAAAACATTCATTATTCAATAGGGCCCAAACTATCAAAAACCAGCGGTTTCAATGAACACACATTTCTTGGTAGAATCATGCAGGACTGAAATTTTTGATGTTTTTCTACTCCTCTCATGAGCCCAAACAAGTCTCTAAAAGCATGAGTTTGCAACTACTTTACTTTTGGAGAAAATTCAAAACATTCATTATTCAATAGAGCCCAATAGCAAAAATCAGGTTTTGAATGAAGAATCACATTTCTTGGTAGAATCATGCAGGATTTAAATTTTTGATGGTTTTTTACTCCTCTCAACAGCCCAAACAAGTTTCTAAAAGGATGAGTTTGCAACTACTTTACTTTTGGAGAAAATTCAAAACATTCATTATTCAATAGGGCCCAAACTATCAAAAACCAGCGGTTTCAATGAACACACATTTCTTGGAAGAATCATGCAGGACTGAAATTTTTGATGTTTTTCTACTCCTCTCATGAGCCCAAACAAGTCTCTAAAAGCATGAGTTTGCAACTACTTTACTTTTGGAGAAAATTCAAAACATTCATTATTCAATAGAGCCCAATAGCAAAAATCAGGTTTTGAATGAAGAATCACATTTCTTGGTAGAATCATGCAGGATTGAAATTTTTGATGGTTTTTTACTCCTCTCAACAGCCCAAACAAGTTTCTAAAAGGATGAGTTTGCAACTACTTTACTTTTGGAGAAAATTCAAAACATTCATTATTCAATAGGGCCCAAACTATCAAAAACCAGCGGTTTCAATGAACACACATTTCTTGGTAGAATCATGCAGGACTGAAATTTTTGATGTTTTTCTACTCCTCTCATGAGCCCAAACAAGTCTCTAAAAGCATGAGTTTGCAACTACTTTACTTTTGGAGAAAATTCAAAACATTCATTATTCAATAGAGCCCAATAGCAAAAATCAGGTTTTGAATGAAGAATCACATTTCTTGGTAGAATCATGCAGGATTGAAATTTTTGATGGTTTTTTACTCCTCTCAACAGCCCAAACAAGTTGCTAAAAGGATGAGTTTGCAACTACTTTACTTTTGGAGAAAATTCAAAACATTCATTATTCAATAGGGCCCAAACTATCAAAAACCAGCGGTTTGAATGAACACACATTTCTTGGTAGAATCATGCAGGACTCAAATTTTTGATGTTTTTCTACTCCTCTCATGAGCCCAAACAAGTTTCTAAAAGCATGAGTTTGCAACTACTTTACTTTTGGAGAAAATTCAAAATATTCATTATTCAATAGAGCCCAATAGCAAAAATCAGGTTTTGAATGAAGAATCACATTTCTTGGTAGAATCATGCAGGATTGAAATTTTTGATGGTTTTTTACTCCTCTCAACAGCCCAAACAAGTTTCTAAAAGGATGAGTTTGCAACTACTTTACTTTTGGAGAAAATTCAAAACATTCATTATTCAATAGGGCCCAAACTATCAAAAACCAGCGGTTTCAATGAACACACATTTCTTGGTAGAATCATGCAGGACTGAAATTTTTGATGTTTTTCTACTCCTCTCATGAGCCCAAACAAGTCTCTAAAAGCATGAGTTTGCAACTACTTTACTTTTGGAGAAAATTCAAAACATTCATTATTCAATAGAGCCCAATAGCAAAAATCAGGTTTTGAATGAAGAATCACATTTCTTGGTAGAATCATGCAGGATTTAAATTTTTGATGGTTTTTTACTCCTCTCAACAGCCCAAACAAGTTTCTAAAAGGATGAGTTTGCAACTACTTTACTTTTGGAGAAAATTCAAAACATTCATTATTCAATAGGGCCCAAACTATCAAAAACCAGCGGTTTCAATGAACACACATTTCTTGGAAGAATCATGCAGGACTGAAATTTTTGATGTTTTTCTACTCCTCTCATGAGCCCAAACAAGTCTCTAAAAGCATGAGTTTGCAACTACTTTACTTTTGGAGAAAATTCAAAACATTCATTATTCAATAGAGCCCAATAGCAAAAATCAGGTTTTGAATGAAGAATCACATTTCTTGGTAGAATCATGCAGGATTGAAATTTTTGATGGTTTTTTACTCCTCTCAACAGCCCAAACAAGTTTCTAAAAGGATGAGTTTGCAACTACTTTACTTTTGGAGAAAATTCAAAACATTCATTATTCAATAGAGCCCAATAGCAAAAATCAGGTTTTGAATGAAGAATCACATTTCTTGGTAGAATCATGCAGGATTGAAATTTTTGATGGTTTTTTACTCCTCTCAACAGCCCAAACAAGTTTCTAAAAGGATGAGTTTGCAACTACTTTACTTTTGGAGAAAATTCAAAACATTCATTATTCAATAGGGCCCAAACTATCAAAAACCAGCGGTTTCAATGAACACACATTTCTTGGTAGAATCATGCAGGACTGAAATTTTTGATGTTTTTCTACTCCTCTCATAAGCCCAAACAAGTCTCTAAAAGCATGAGTTTGCAACTACTTTACTTTTGGAGAAAATTCAAAACATTCATTATTCAATAGAGCCCAATAGCAAAAATCAGGTTTTGAATGAAGAATCACATTTCTTGGTAAAATCATGCAGGATTGAAATTTTTGATGGTTTTTTACTCCTCTCAACAGCCCAAACAAGTTTCTAAAAGGATGAGATTGCAACTACTTTACTTTTGGAGAAAATTCAAAACATTCATTATTCAATAGGGCCCAAACTATCAAAAACCAGCGGTTTCAATGAACACACATTTCTTGGTAGAATCATGCAGGACTGAAATTTTTGATGTTTTTCTACTCCTCTCATGAGCTCAAACAAGTCTCTAAAAGCATGAGTTTGCAACTACTTTACTTTTGGAGAAAATTCAAAACATTCATTATTCAATAGAGCCCAATAGCAAAAATCAGGTTTTGAATGAAGAATCACATTTCTTGGTAAAATCATGCAGGATTGAAATTTTTGATGGTTTTTTACTCCTCTCAACAGCCCAAACAAGTTTCTAAAAGGATGAGTTTGCAACTACTTTACTTTTGGAGAAAATTCAAAACATTCATTATTCAATAGGGCCCAAACTATCAAAAACCAACGGTTTCAATGAACACACATTTCTTGGTAGAATCATGCAGGACTCAAATTTTTGATGTTTTTCTACTCCTCTCATGAGCCCAAACAAGTCTCTAAAAGCATGTTTGCAACTACTTTACTTTTGGAGAAAATTCAAAACATTCATTATTCAATAGAGCCCAATAGCAAAAATCAGGTTTTGAATGAAGAATCACAGTTCTTGGTAGAATCATGCAGGATTGAAATTTTTGATGGTTTTTTACTCCTCTCAACAGCCCAAACAAGTTTCTAAAAGGATGAGTTTGCAACTACTTTACTTTTGGAGAAAATTCAAAACATTCATTATTCAATAGAGCCCAATAGCAAAAATCAGGTTTTGAATGAAGAATCACATTTCTTGGTAGAATCATGCAGGATTGAAATTTTTGATGGTTTTTTACTCCTCTCAACAGCCCAAACAAGTTTCTAAAAGGATGAGTTTGCAACTACTTTACTTTTGGAGAAAATTCAAAACATTCATTATTCAATAGGGCCCAAACTATCAAAAACCAGCGGTTTCAATGAACACACATTTCTTGGTAGAATCATGCAGGACTGAAATTTTTGATGTTTTTCTACTCCTCTCATAAGCCCAAACAAGTCTCTAAAAGCATGAGTTTGCAACTACTTTACTTTTGGAGAAAATTCAAAACATTCATTATTCAATAGAGCCCAATAGCAAAAATCAGGTTTTGAATGAAGAATCACATTTCTTGGTAAAATCATGCAGGATTGAAATTTTTGATGGTTTTTTACTCCTCTCAACAGCCCAAACAAGTTTCTAAAAGGATGAGTTTGCAACTACTTTACTTTTGGAGAAAATTCAAAACATTCATTATTCAATAGGGCCCAAACTATCAAAAACCAGCGGTTTCAATGAACACACATTTCTTGGTAGAATCATGCAGGACTGAAATTTTTGATGTTTTTCTACTCCTCTCATGAGCCCAAACAAGTTTCTAAAAGCATGAGTTTGCAACTACTTTACTTTTGGAGAAAATTCAAAACATTCACTATTCAATAGAGCCCAATAGCAAAAATCAGGTTTTGAATGAAGAATCACATTTCTTGGTAAAATCATGCAGGATTGAAATTTTTGATGGTTTTTTACTCCTCTCAACAGCCCAAACAAGTTTCTAAAAGGATGAGTTTGCAACTACTTTACTTTTGGAGAAAATTCAAAACATTCATTATTCAATAGGGCCCAAACTATCAAAAACCAGCGGTTTCAATGAACACACATTTCTTGGTAGAATCATGCAGGACTGAAATTTTTGATGTTTTTCTACTCCTCTCATGAGCCCAAACAAGTCTCTAAAAGCATGAGTTTGCAACTACTTTACTTTTGGAGAAAATTCAAAACATTCATTATTCAATAGAGCCCAATAGCAAAAATCAGGTTTTGAATGAAGAATCACATTTCTTGGTAAAATCATGCAGGATTGAAATTTTTGATGGTTTTTTACTCCTCTCAACAGCCCAAACAAGTTTCTAAAAGGATGAGTTTGCAACTACTTTACTTTTGGAGAAAATTCAAAACATTCATTATTCAATAGGGCCCAAACTATCAAAAACCAGCGGTTTCAATGAACACACATTTCTTGGTAGAATCATGCAGGACTGAAATTTTTGATGTTTTTCTACTCCTCTCATGAGCCCAAACAAGTCTCTAAAAGCATGTTTGCAACTACTTTACTTTTGGAGAAAATTCAAAACATTCATTATTCAATAGAGCCCAATAGCAAAAATCAGGTTTTGAATGAAGAATCACATTTCTTGGTAAAATCATGCAGGATTGAAATTTTTGATGGTTTTTTACTCCTCTCAACAGCCCAAACAAGTTTCTAAAAGGATGAGTTTGCAACTACTTTACTTTTGGAGAAAATTCAAAACATTCATTATTCAATAGGGCCCAAACTATCAAAAACCAGCGGTTTCAATGAACACACATTTCTTGGTAGAATCATGCAGGACTGAAATTTTTGATGTTTTTCTACTCCTCTCATGAGCCCAAACAAGTCTCTAAAAGCATGTTTGCAACTACTTTACTTTTGGAGAAAATTCAAAACATTCATTATTCAATAGAGCCCAATAGCAAAAATCAGGTTTTGAATGAAGAATCACAGTTCTTGGTAGAATCATGCAGGATTGAAATTTTTGATGGTTTTTTACTCCTCTCAACAGCCCAAACAAGTTTCTAAAAGGATGAGTTTGCAACTACTTTACTTTTGGAGAAAATTCAAAACATTCATTATTCAATAGAGCCCAATGGCAAAAATCAGGTTTTGAATGAAGAATCACATTTCTTGGTAGAATCATGCAGGATTGAAATTTTTGATGGTTTTTTACTCCTCTCAACAGCCCAAACAAGTTTCTAAAAGGATGAGTTTGCAACTACTTTACTTTTGGAGAAAATTCAAAACATTCATTATTCAATAGGGCCCAAACTATCAAAAACCAGCGGTTTCAATGAACACACATTTCTTGGTAGAATCATGCAGGACTGAAATTTTTGATGTTTTTCTACTCCTCTCATAAGCCCAAACAAGTCTCTAAAAGCATGAGTTTGCAACTACTTTACTTTTGGAGAAAATTCAAAACATTCATTATTCAATAGAGCCCAATAGCAAAAATCAGGTTTTGAATGAAGAATCACATTTCTTGGTAAAATCATGCAGGATTGAAATTTTTGATGGTTTTTTACTCCTCTCAACAGCCCAAACAAGTTTCTAAAAGGATGAGTTTGCAACTACTTTACTTTTGGAGAAAATTCAAAACATTCATTATTCAATAGGGCCCAAACTATCAAAAACCAGCGGTTTCAATGAACACACATTTCTTGGTAGAATCATGCAGGACTGAAATTTTTGATGTTTTTCTACTCCTCTCATGAGCCCAAACAAGTTTCTAAAAGCATGAGTTTGCAACTACTTTACTTTTGGAGAAAATTCAAAACATTCACTATTCAATAGAGCCCAATAGCAAAAATCAGGTTTTGAATGAAGAATCACATTTCTTGGTAAAATCATGCAGGACTGAAATTTTTGATGGTTTTTTACTCCTCTCAACAGCCCAAACAAGTTTCTAAAAGGATGAGTTTGCAACTACTTTACTTTTGGAGAAAATTCAAAACATTCATTATTCAATAGGGCCCAAACTATCAAAAACCAGCGGTTTCAATGAACACACATTTCTTGGTAGAATCATGCAGGACTGAAATTTTTGATGTTTTTCTACTCCTCTCATGAGCCCAAACAAGTCTCTAAAAGCATGAGTTTGCAACTACTTTACTTTTGGAGAAAATTCAAAACATTCATTATTCAATAGAGCCCAATAGCAAAAATCAGGTTTTGAATGAAGAATCACAGTTCTTGGTAGAATCATGCAGGATTGAAATTTTTGATGGTTTTTTACTCCTCTCAACAGCCCAAACAAGTTTCTAAAAGGATGAGTTTGCAACTACTTTACTTTCGGAGAAAATTCAAAACATTCAATATTCAATAGGGCCCAAACTATCAAAAACCAGCGGTTTCAATGAACATACATTTCTTGGTAGAATCATGCAGGACTGAAATTTTTGATGTTTTTCTACTCCTCTCATGAGCCCAAACAAGTCTCTAAAAGCATGAGTTTGCAACTACTTTACTTTTGGAGAAAATTCAAAACATTCATTATTCAATAGAGCCCAATAGCAAAAATCAGGTTTTGAATGAAGAATCACATTTCTTGGTAGAATCATGCAGGATTGAAATTTTTGATGGTTTTTTACTCCTCTCAACAGCCCAAACAAGTTTCTAAAAGGATGAGTTTGCAACTGCTTTACTTTTGGAGAAAATTCAAAACATTCATTATTCAATAGGGCCCAAACTATCAAAAACCAGCGGTTTGAATGAACACACATTTCTTGGTAGAATCATGCAGGACTGAAATTTTTGATGTTTTTCTACTCCTCTCATGAGCCCAAACAAGTCTCTAAAAGCATGAGTTTGCAACTACTTTACTTTTGGAGAAAATTCAAAACATTCATTATTCAATAGAGCCCAATAGCAAAAATCAGGTTTTGAATGAAGAATCACATTTCTTGGTAGAATCATGCAGGATTGAAATTTTTGATGGTTTTTTACTCCTCTCTACAGCCCAAACAAGTTTCTAAAAGGATGAGTTTGCAACTGCTTTTCTTTTGGAGAAAATTCAAAACATTCATTATTCAATAGGGCCCAAACTATCAAAAACCAGCGGTTTGAATGAACACACATTTCTTGGTAGAATCATGCAGGACTCAAATTTTTGATGTTTTTCTACTCCTCTCATGAGCCCAAACAAGTTTCTAAAAGCATGAGTTTGCAACTACTTTACTTTTGGAGAAAATTCAAAACATTCATTATTCAATAGAGCCCAATAGCAAAAATCAGGTTTTGAATGAAGAATCACATTTCTTGGTAGAATCATGCAGGATTGAAATTTTTGATGGTTTTTTACTCCTCTCAACAGCCCAAACAAGTTTCTAAAAGGATGAGTTTGCAACTACTTTACTTTTGGAGAAAATTCAAAACATTCATTATTCAATAGGGCCCAAACTATCAAAAACCAGCGGTTTCAATGAACACACATTTCTTGGTAGAATCATGCAGGACTGAAATTTTTGATGTTTTTCTACTCCTCTCATGAGCCCAAACAAGTCTCTAAAAGCATGAGTTTGCAACTACTTTACTTTTGGAGAAAATTCAAAACATTCATTATTCAATAGAGCCCAATAGCAAAAATCAGGTTTTGAATGAAGAATCACATTTCTTGGTAGAATCATGCAGGATTGAAATTTTTGATGGTTTTTTACTCCTCTCAACAGCCCAAACAAGTTTCTAAAAGGATGAGTTTGCAACTACTTTACTTTTGGAGAAAATTCAAAACATTCATTATTCAATAGGGCCCAAACTATCAAAAACCAGCGGTTTCAATGAACACACATTTCTTGGTAGAATCATGCAGGACTGAAATTTTTGATGTTTTTCTACTCCTCTCATGAGCTCAAACAAGTCTCTAAAAGCATGAGTTTGCAACTACTTTACTTTTGGAGAAAATTCAAAACATTCATTATTCAATAGAGCCCAATAGCAAAAATCAGGTTTTGAATGAAGAATCACATTTCTTGGTAAAATCATGCAGGATTGAAATTTTTGATGGTTTTTTACTCCTCTCAACAGCCCAAACAAGTTTCTAAAAGGATGAGTTTGCAACTACTTTACTTTTGGAGAAAATTCAAAACATTCATTATTCAATAGGGCCCAAACTATCAAAAACCAGCGGTTTCAATGAACACACATTTCTTGGTAGAATCATGCAGGACTCAAATTTTTGATGTTTTTCTACTCCTCTCATGAGCCCAAACAAGTCTCTAAAAGCATGTTTGCAACTACTTTACTTTTGGAGAAAATTCAAAACATTCATTATTCAATAGAGCCCAATAGCAAAAATCAGGTTTTGAATGAAGAATCACAGTTCTTGGTAGAATCATGCAGGATTGAAATTTTTGATGGTTTTTTACTCCTCTCAACAGCCCAAACAAGTTTCTAAAAGGATGAGTTTGCAACTACTTTACTTTTGGAGAAAATTCAAAACATTCATTATTCAATAGAGCCCAATAGCAAAAATCAGGTTTTGAATGAAGAATCACATTTCTTGGTAGAATCATGCAGGATTGAAATTTTTGATGGTTTTTTACTCCTCTCAACAGCCCAAACAAGTTTCTAAAAGGATGAGTTTGCAACTACTTTACTTTTGGAGAAAATTCAAAACATTCATTATTCAATAGGGCCCAAACTATCAAAAACCAGCGGTTTCAATGAACACACATTTCTTGGTAGAATCATGCAGGACTGAAATTTTTGATGTTTTTCTACTCCTCTCATAAGCCCAAACAAGTCTCTAAAAGCATGAGTTTGCAACTACTTTACTTTTGGAGAAAATTCAAAACATTCATTATTCAATAGAGCCCAATAGCAAAAATCAGGTTTTGAATGAAGAATCACATTTCTTGGTAAAATCATGCAGGATTGAAATTTTTGATGGTTTTTTACTCCTCTCAACAGCCCAAACAAGTTTCTAAAAGGATGAGTTTGCAACTACTTTACTTTTGGAGAAAATTCAAAACATTCATTATTCAATAGGGCCCAAACTATCAAAAACCAGCGGTTTCAATGAACACACATTTCTTGGTAGAATCATGCAGGACTGAAATTTTTGATGTTTTTCTACTCCTCTCATGAGCCCAAACAAGTTTCTAAAAGCATGAGTTTGCAACTACTTTACTTTTGGAGAAAATTCAAAACATTCACTATTCAATAGAGCCCAATAGCAAAAATCAGGTTTTGAATGAAGAATCACATTTCTTGGTAAAATCATGCAGGATTGAAATTTTTGATGGTTTTTTACTCCTCTCAACAGCCCAAACAAGTTTCTAAAAGGATGAGTTTGCAACTACTTTACTTTTGGAGAAAATTCAAAACATTCATTATTCAATAGGGCCCAAACTATCAAAAACCAGCGGTTTCAATGAACACACATTTCTTGGTAGAATCATGCAGGACTGAAATTTTTGATGTTTTTCTACTCCTCTCATGAGCCCAAACAAGTCTCTAAAAGCATGAGTTTGCAACTACTTTACTTTTGGAGAAAATTCAAAACATTCATTATTCAATAGAGCCCAATAGCAAAAATCAGGTTTTGAATGAAGAATCACATTTCTTGGTAAAATCATGCAGGATTGAAATTTTTGATGGTTTTTTACTCCTCTCAACAGCCCAAACAAGTTTCTAAAAGGATGAGTTTGCAACTACTTTACTTTTGGAGAAAATTCAAAACATTCATTATTCAATAGGGCCCAAACTATCAAAAACCAGCGGTTTCAATGAACACACATTTCTTGGTAGAATCATGCAGGACTGAAATTTTTGATGTTTTTCTACTCCTCTCATGAGCCCAAACAAGTCTCTAAAAGCATGTTTGCAACTACTTTACTTTTGGAGAAAATTCAAAACATTCATTATTCAATAGAGCCCAATAGCAAAAATCAGGTTTTGAATGAAGAATCACATTTCTTGGTAAAATCATGCAGGATTGAAATTTTTGATGGTTTTTTACTCCTCTCAACAGCCCAAACAAGTTTCTAAAAGGATGAGTTTGCAACTACTTTACTTTTGGAGAAAATTCAAAACATTCATTATTCAATAGGGCCCAAACTATCAAAAACCAGCGGTTTCAATGAACACACATTTCTTGGTAGAATCATGCAGGACTGAAATTTTTGATGTTTTTCTACTCCTCTCATGAGCCCAAACAAGTCTCTAAAAGCATGTTTGCAACTACTTTACTTTTGGAGAAAATTCAAAACATTCATTATTCAATAGAGCCCAATAGCAAAAATCAGGTTTTGAATGAAGAATCACAGTTCTTGGTAGAATCATGCAGGATTGAAATTTTTGATGGTTTTTTACTCCTCTCAACAGCCCAAACAAGTTTCTAAAAGGATGAGTTTGCAACTACTTTACTTTTGGAGAAAATTCAAAACATTCATTATTCAATAGAGCCCAATGGCAAAAATCAGGTTTTGAATGAAGAATCACATTTCTTGGTAGAATCATGCAGGATTGAAATTTTTGATGGTTTTTTACTCCTCTCAACAGCCCAAACAAGTTTCTAAAAGGATGAGTTTGCAACTACTTTACTTTTGGAGAAAATTCAAAACATTCATTATTCAATAGGGCCCAAACTATCAAAAACCAGCGGTTTCAATGAACACACATTTCTTGGTAGAATCATGCAGGACTGAAATTTTTGATGTTTTTCTACTCCTCTCATAAGCCCAAACAAGTCTCTAAAAGCATGAGTTTGCAACTACTTTACTTTTGGAGAAAATTCAAAACATTCATTATTCAATAGAGCCCAATAGCAAAAATCAGGTTTTGAATGAAGAATCACATTTCTTGGTAAAATCATGCAGGATTGAAATTTTTGATGGTTTTTTACTCCTCTCAACAGCCCAAACAAGTTTCTAAAAGGATGAGTTTGCAACTACTTTACTTTTGGAGAAAATTCAAAACATTCATTATTCAATAGGGCCCAAACTATCAAAAACCAGCGGTTTCAATGAACACACATTTCTTGGTAGAATCATGCAGGACTGAAATTTTTGATGTTTTTCTACTCCTCTCATGAGCCCAAACAAGTTTCTAAAAGCATGAGTTTGCAACTACTTTACTTTTGGAGAAAATTCAAAACATTCACTATTCAATAGAGCCCAATAGCAAAAATCAGGTTTTGAATGAAGAATCACATTTCTTGGTAAAATCATGCAGGACTGAAATTTTTGATGGTTTTTTACTCCTCTCAACAGCCCAAACAAGTTTCTAAAAGGATGAGTTTGCAACTACTTTACTTTTGGAGAAAATTCAAAACATTCATTATTCAATAGGGCCCAAACTATCAAAAACCAGCGGTTTCAATGAACACACATTTCTTGGTAGAATCATGCAGGACTGAAATTTTTGATGTTTTTCTACTCCTCTCATGAGCCCAAACAAGTCTCTAAAAGCATGAGTTTGCAACTACTTTACTTTTGGAGAAAATTCAAAACATTCATTATTCAATAGAGCCCAATAGCAAAAATCAGGTTTTGAATGAAGAATCACAGTTCTTGGTAGAATCATGCAGGATTGAAATTTTTGATGGTTTTTTACTCCTCTCAACAGCCCAAACAAGTTTCTAAAAGGATGAGTTTGCAACTACTTTACTTTCGGAGAAAATTCAAAACATTCAATATTCAATAGGGCCCAAACTATCAAAAACCAGCGGTTTCAATGAACATACATTTCTTGGTAGAATCATGCAGGACTGAAATTTTTGATGTTTTTCTACTCCTCTCATGAGCCCAAACAAGTCTCTAAAAGCATGAGTTTGCAACTACTTTACTTTTGGAGAAAATTCAAAACATTCATTATTCAATAGAGCCCAATAGCAAAAATCAGGTTTTGAATGAAGAATCACATTTCTTGGTAGAATCATGCAGGATTGAAATTTTTGATGGTTTTTTACTCCTCTCAACAGCCCAAACAAGTTTCTAAAAGGATGAGTTTGCAACTGCTTTACTTTTGGAGAAAATTCAAAACATTCATTATTCAATAGGGCCCAAACTATCAAAAACCAGCGGTTTGAATGAACACACATTTCTTGGTAGAATCATGCAGGACTGAAATTTTTGATGTTTTTCTACTCCTCTCATGAGCCCAAACAAGTCTCTAAAAGCATGAGTTTGCAACTACTTTACTTTTGGAGAAAATTCAAAACATTCATTATTCAATAGAGCCCAATAGCAAAAATCAGGTTTTGAATGAAGAATCACATTTCTTGGTAGAATCATGCAGGATTGAAATTTTTGATGGTTTTTTACTCCTCTCTACAGCCCAAACAAGTTTCTAAAAGGATGAGTTTGCAACTGCTTTTCTTTTGGAGAAAATTCAAAACATTCATTATTCAATAGGGCCCAAACTATCAAAAACCAGCGGTTTGAATGAACACACATTTCTTGGTAGAATCATGCAGGACTCAAATTTTTGATGTTTTTCTACTCCTCTCATGAGCCCAAACAAGTTTCTAAAAGCATGAGTTTGCAACTACTTTACTTTTGGAGAAAATTCAAAACATTCATTATTCAATAGAGCCCAATAGCAAAAATCAGGTTTTGAATGAAGAATCACATTTCTTGGTAGAATCATGCAGGATTGAAATTTTTGATGGTTTTTTACTCCTCTCAACAGCCCAAACAAGTTTCTAAAAGGATGAGTTTGCAACTACTTTACTTTTGGAGAAAATTCAAAACATTCATTATTCAATAGGGCCCAAACTATCAAAAACCAGCGGTTTCAATGAACACACATTTCTTGGTAGAATCATGCAGGACTGAAATTTTTGATGTTTTTCTACTCCTCTCATGAGCCCAAACAAGTCTCTAAAAGCATGAGTTTGCAACTACTTTACTTTTGGAGAAAATTCAAAACATTCATTATTCAATAGAGCCCAATAGCAAAAATCAGGTTTTGAATGAAGAATCACATTTCTTGGTAGAATCATGCAGGATTGAAATTTTTGATGGTTTTTTACTCCTCTCAACAGCCCAAACAAGTTTCTAAAAGGATGAGTTTGCAACTACTTTACTTTTGGAGAAAATTCAAAACATTCATTATTCAATAGGGCCCAAACTATCAAAAACCAGCGGTTTCAATGAACACACATTTCTTGGTAGAATCATGCAGGACTGAAATTTTTGATGTTTTTCTACTCCTCTCATGAGCCCAAACAAGTCTCTAAAAGCATGAGTTTGCAACTACTTTACTTTTGGAGAAAATTCAAAACATTCATTATTCAATAGAGCCCAATAGCAAAAATCAGGTTTTGAATGAAGAATCACATTTCTTGGTAAAATCATGCAGGATTGAAATTTTTGATGGTTTTTTACTCCTCTCAACAGCCCAAACAAGTTTCTAAAAGGATGAGTTTGCAACTACTTTACTTTTGGAGAAAATTCAAAACATTCATTATTCAATAGGGCCCAAACTATCAAAAACCAGCGGTTTCAGTGAACACACATTTCTTGGTAGAATCATGCAGGACTGCAATTTTTGATGTTTTTCTACTCCTCTCATGAGCCCAAACAAGTCTCTAAAAGCATGAGTTTGCAACTACTTTACTTTTGGAGAAAATTCAAAACATTCATTATTCAATAGAGCCCAATAGCAAAAATCAGGTTTTGAATGAAGAATCACATTTCTTGGTAAAATCATGCAGGATTGAAATTTTTGATGGTTTTTTACTCCTCTCAACAGCCCAAACAAGTTTCTAAAAGGATGAGTTTGCAACTACTTTACTTTTGGAGAAAATTCAAAACATTCATTATTCAATAGGGCCCAAACTATCAAAAACCAGCGGTTTCAATGAACACACATTTCTTGGTAGAATCATGCAGGACTGAAATTTTTGATGTTTTTCTACTCCTCTCATGAGCCCAAACAAGTCTCTAAAAGCATGTTTGCAACTACTTTACTTTTGGAGAAAATTCAAAACATTCATTATTCAATAGAGCCCAATAGCAAAAATCAGGTTTTGAATGAAGAATCACAGTTCTTGGTAGAATCATGCAGGATTGAAATTTTTGATGGTTTTTTACTCCTCTCAGCAGCCCAAACAAGTTTCTAAAAGGATGAGTTTGCAACTACTTTACTTTTGGAGAAAATTCAAAACATTCATTATTCAATAGAGCCCAATAGCAAAAATCAGGTTTTGAATGAAGAATCACATTTCTTGGTAGAATCATGCAGGATTGAAATTTTTGATGGTTTTTTACTCCTCTCAACAGCCCAAACAAGTTTCTAAAAGGATGAGTTTGCAACTACTTTACTTTTGGAGAAAATTCAAAACATTCATTATTCAATAGGGCCCAAACTATCAAAAACCAGCGGTTTCAATGAACACACATTTCTTGGTAGAATCATGCAGGACTGAAATATTTGATGTTTTTCTACTCCTCTCATAAGCCCAAACAAGTCTCTAAAAGCATGAGTTTGCAACTACTTTACTTTTGGAGAAAATTCAAAACATTCATTATTCAATAGAGCCCAATAGCAAAAATCAGGTTTTGAATGAAGAATCACATTTCTTGGTAAAATCATGCAGGATTGAAATTTTTGATGGTTTTTTACTCCTCTCAACAGCCCAAACAAGTTTCTAAAAGGATGAGTTTGCAACTACGTTACTTTTGGAGAAAATTCAAAACATTCATTATTCAATAGGGCCCAAACTATCAAAAACCAGCGGTTTCAATGAACACACATTTCTTGGTAGAATCATGCAGGACTGAAATTTTTGATGTTTTTCTACTCCTCTCATGAGCCCAAACAAGTTTCTAAAAGCATGAGTTTGCAACTACTTTACTTTTGGAGAAAATTCAAAACATTCATTATTCAATAGGGCCCAAACTATCAAAAACCAGCGGTTTCAATGAACACACATTTCTTGGTAGAATCATGCAGGACTGAAATTTTTGATGTTTTTCTACTCCTCTCATGAGCCCAAACAAGTCTCTAAAAGCATGAGTTTGCAACTACTTTACTTTTGGAGAAAATTCAAAACATTCATTATTCAATAGAGCCCAATAGCAAAAATCAGGTTTTGAATGAAGAATCACATTTCTTGGTAGAATCATGCAGGATTGAAATTTTTGATGGTTTTTTACTCCTCTCAACAGCCCAAACAAGTTTCTAAAAGGATGAGTTTGCAACTACTTTACTTTCGGAGAAAATTCAAAACATTCAATATTCAATAGGGCCCAAACTATCAAAAACCAGCGGTTTCAATGAACATACATTTCTTGGTAGAATCATGCAGGACTGAAATTTTTGATGTTTTTCTACTCCTCTCATGAGCCCAAACAAGTCTCTAAAAGCATGAGTTTGCAACTACTTTACTTTTGGAGAAAATTCAAAACATTCATTATTCAATAGAGCCCAATAGCAAAAATCAGGTTTTGAATGAAGAATCACATTTCTTGGTAGAATCATGCAGGATTGAAATTTTTGATGGTTTTTTACTCCTCTCAACAGCCCAAACAAGTTTCTAAAAGGATGAGTTTGCAACTGCTTTACTTTTGGAGAAAATTCAAAACATTCATTATTCAATAGGGCCCAAACTATCAAAAACCAGCGGTTTCAATGAACACACATTTCTTGGTAGAATCATGCAGGACTGAAATTTTTGATGTTTTTCTACTCCTCTCATGAGCCCAAACAAGTCTCTAAAAGCATGAGTTTGCAACTACTTTACTTTTGGAGAAAATTCAAAACATTCATTATTCAATAGAGCCCAATAGCAAAAATCAGGTTTTGAATGAAGAATCACATTTCTTGGTAGAATCATGCAGGATTGAAATTTTTGATGGTTTTTTACTCCTCTCTACAGCCCAAACAAGTTTCTAAAAGGATGAGTTTGCAACTGCTTTACTTTTGGAGAAAATTCAAAACATTCATTATTCAATAGGGCCCAAACTATCAAAAACCAGCGGTTTGAATGAACACACATTTCTTGGTAGAATCATGCAGGACTCAAATTTTTGATGTTTTTCTACTCCTCTCATGAGCCCAAACAAGTTTCTAAAAGCATGAGTTTGCAACTACTTTACTTTTGGAGAAAATTCAAAACATTCATTATTCAATAGAGCCCAATAGCAAAAATCAGGTATTGAATGAAGAATCACATTTCTTGGTAGAATCATGCAGGATTGAAATTTTTGATGGTTTTTTACTCCTCTCAACAGCCCAAACAAGTTTCTAAAAGGATGAGTTTGCAACTACTTTACTTTTGGAGAAAATTCAAAACATTCATTATTCAATAGGGCCCAAACTATCAAAAACCAGCGGTTTCAATGAACACACATTTCTTGGTAGAATCATGCAGGACTGAAATTTTTGATGTTTTTCTACTCCTCTCATAAGCCCAAACAAGTCTCTAAAAGCATGAGTTTGCAACTACTTTACTTTTGGAGAAAATTCAAAACATTCATTATTCAATAGAGCCCAATAGCAAAAATCAGGTTTTGAATGAAGAATCACATTTCTTGGTAAAATCATGCAGGATTGAAATTTTTGATGGTTTTTTACTCCTCTCAACAGCCCAAACAAGTTTCTAAAAGGATGAGTTTGCAACTACTTTACTTTTGGAGAAAATTCAAAACATTCATTATTCAATAGGGCCCAAACTATCAAAAACCAGCGGTTTCAATGAACACACATTTCTTGGTAGAATCATGCAGGACTGAAATTTTTGATGTTTTTCTACTCCTCTCATGAGCCCAAACAAGTTTCTAAAAGCATGAGTTTGCAACTACTTTACTTTTGGAGAAAATTCAAAACATTCACTATTCAATAGAGCCCAATAGCAAAAATCAGGTTTTGAATGAAGAATCACATTTCTTGGTAAAATCATGCAGGACTGAAATTTTTGATGGTTTTTTACTCCTCTCAACAGCCCAAACAAGTTTCTAAAAGGATGAGTTTGCAACTACTTTACTTTTGGAGAAAATTCAAAACATTCATTATTCAATAGGGCCCAAACTATCAAAAACCAGCGGTTTCAATGAACACACATTTCTTGGTAGAATCATGCAGGACTGAAATTTTTGATGTTTTTCTACTCCTCTCATGAGCCCAAACAAGTCTCTAAAAGCATGAGTTTGCAACTACTTTACTTTTGGAGAAAATTCAAAACATTCATTATTCAATAGAGCCCAATAGCAAAAATCAGGTTTTGAATGAAGAATCACAGTTCTTGGTAGAATCATGCAGGATTGAAATTTTTGATGGTTTTTTACTCCTCTCAACAGCCCAAACAAGTTTCTAAAAGGATGAGTTTTCAACTACTTTACTTTCGGAGAAAATTCAAAACATTCAATATTCAATAGGGCCCAAACTATCAAAAACCAGCGGTTTCAATGAACATACATTTCTTGGTAGAATCATGCAGGACTGAAATTTTTGATGTTTTTCTACTCCTCTCATGAGCCCAAACAAGTCTCTAAAAGCATGAGTTTGCAACTACTTTACTTTTGGAGAAAATTCAAAACATTCATTATTCAATAGAGCCCAATAGCAAAAATCAGGTTTTGAATGAAGAATCACATTTCTTGGTAGAATCATGCAGGATTGAAATTTTTGATGGTTTTTTACTCCTCTCAACAGCCCAAACAAGTTTCTAAAAGGATGAGTTTGCAACTGCTTTACTTTTGGAGAAAATTCAAAACATTCATTATTCAATAGGGCCCAAACTATCAAAAACCAGCGGTTTGAATGAACACACATTTCTTGGTAGAATCATGCAGGACTGAAATTTTTGATGTTTTTCTACTCCTCTCATGAGCCCAAACAAGTCTCTAAAAGCATGAGTTTGCAACTACTTTACTTTTGGAGAAAATTCAAAACATTCATTATTCAATAGAGCCCAATAGCAAAAATCAGGTTTTGAATGAAGAATCACATTTCTTGGTAGAATCATGCAGGATTGAAATTTTTGATGGTTTTTTACTCCTCTCTACAGCCCAAACAAGTTTCTAAAAGGATGAGTTTGCAACTGCTTTTCTTTTGGAGAAAATTCAAAACATTCATTATTCAATAGGGCCCAAACTATCAAAAACCAGCGGTTTGAATGAACACACATTTCTTGGTAGAATCATGCAGGACTCAAATTTTTGATGTTTTTCTACTCCTCTCATGAGCCCAAACAAGTTTCTAAAAGCATGAGTTTGCAACTACTTTACTTTTGGAGAAAATTCAAAACATTCATTATTCAATAGAGCCCAATAGCAAAAATCAGGTTTTGAATGAAGAATCACATTTCTTGGTAGAATCATGCAGGATTGAAATTTTTGATGGTTTTTTACTCCTCTCAACAGCCCAAACAAGTTTCTAAAAGGATGAGTTTGCAACTACTTTACTTTTGGAGAAAATTCAAAACATTCATTATTCAATAGGGCCCAAACTATCAAAAACCAGCGGTTTCAATGAACACACATTTCTTGGTAGAATCATGCAGGACTGAAATTTTTGATGTTTTTCTACTCCTCTCATGAGCCCAAACAAGTCTCTAAAAGCATGAGTTTGCAACTACTTTACTTTTGGAGAAAATTCAAAACATTCATTATTCAATAGAGCCCAATAGCAAAAATCAGGTTTTGAATGAAGAATCACATTTCTTGGTAGAATCATGCAGGATTGAAATTTTTGATGGTTTTTTACTCCTCTCAACAGCCCAAACAAGTTTCTAAAAGGATGAGTTTGCAACTACTTTACTTTTGGAGAAAATTCAAAACATTCATTATTCAATAGGGCCCAAACTATCAAAAACCAGCGGTTTCAATGAACACACATTTCTTGGTAGAATCATGCAGGACTGCAATTTTTGATGTTTTTCTACTCCTCTCATGAGCCCAAACAAGTCTCTAAAAGCATGAGTTTGCAACTACTTTACTTTTGGAGAAAATTCAAAACATTCATTATTCAATAGAGCCCAATAGCAAAAATCAGGTTTTGAATGAAGAATCACATTTCTTGGTAAAATCATGCAGGATTGAAATTTTTGATGGTTTTTTACTCCTCTCAACAGCCCAAACAAGTTTCTAAAAGGATGAGTTTGCAACTACTTTACTTTTGGAGAAAATTCAAAACATTCATTATTCAATAGGGCCCAAACTATCAAAAACCAGCGGTTTCAATGAACACACATTTCTTGGTAGAATCATGCAGGACTGAAATTTTTGATGTTTTTCTACTCCTCTCATGAGCCCAAACAAGTCTCTAAAAGCATGTTTGCAACTACTTTACTTTTGGAGAAAATTCAAAACATTCATTATTCAATAGAGCCCAATAGCAAAAATCAGGTTTTGAATGAAGAATCACAGTTCTTGGTAGAATCATGCAGGATTGAAATTTTTGATGGTTTTTTACTCCTCTCAGCAGCCCAAACAAGTTTCTAAAAGGATGAGTTTGCAACTACTTTACTTTTGGAGAAAATTCAAAACATTCATTATTCAATAGAGCCCAATAGCAAAAATCAGGTTTTGAATGAAGAATCACATTTCTTGGTAGAATCATGCAGGATTGAAATTTTTGATGGTTTTTTACTCCTCTCAACAGCCCAAACAAGTTTCTAAAAGGATGAGTTTGCAACTACTTTACTTTTGGAGAAAATTCAAAACATTCATTATTCAATAGGGCCCAAACTATCAAAAACCAGCGGTTTCAATGAACACACATTTCTTGGTAGAATCATGCAGGACTGAAATATTTGATGTTTTTCTACTCCTCTCATAAGCCCAAACAAGTCTCTAAAAGCATGAGTTTGCAACTACTTTACTTTTGGAGAAAATTCAAAACATTCATTATTCAATAGAGCCCAATAGCAAAAATCAGGTTTTGAATGAAGAATCACATTTCTTGGTAAAATCATGCAGGATTGAAATTTTTGATGGTTTTTTACTCCTCTCAACAGCCCAAACAAGTTTCTAAAAGGATGAGTTTGCAACTACGTTACTTTTGGAGAAAATTCAAAACATTCATTATTCAATAGGGCCCAAACTATCAAAAACCAGCGGTTTCAATGAACACACATTTCTTGGTAGAATCATGCAGGACTGAAATTTTTGATGTTTTTCTACTCCTCTCATGAGCCCAAACAAGTCTCTAAAAGCATGAGTTTGCAACTACTTTACTTTTGGAGAAAATTCAAAACATTCATTATTCAATAGAGCCCAATAGCAAAAATCAGGTTTTGAATGAAGAATCACATTTCTTGGTAGAATCATGCAGGATTGAAATTTTTGATGGTTTTTTACTCCTCTCAACAGCCCAAACAAGTTTCTAAAAGGATGAGTTTGCAACTACTTTACTTTCGGAGAAAATTCAAAACATTCAATATTCAATAGGGCCCAAACTATCAAAAACCAGCGGTTTCAATGAACACACATTTCTTGGTAGAATCATGCAGGACTGAAATATTTGATGTTTTTCTACTCCTCTCATAAGCCCAAACAAGTCTCTAAAAGCATGAGTTTGCAACTACTTTACTTTTGGAGAAAATTCAAAACATTCATTATTCAATAGAGCCCAATAGCAAAAATCAGGTTTTGAATGAAGAATCACATTTCTTGGTAAAATCATGCAGGATTGAAATTTTTGATGGTTTTTTACTCCTCTCAACAGCCCAAACAAGTTTCTAAAAGGATGAGTTTGCAACTACGTTACTTTTGGAGAAAATTCAAAACATTCATTATTCAATAGGGCCCAAACTATCAAAAACCAGCGGTTTCAATGAACACACATTTCTTGGTAGAATCATGCAGGACTGAAATTTTTGATGTTTTTCTACTCCTCTCATGAGCCCAAACAAGTCTCTAAAAGCATGAGTTTGCAACTACTTTACTTTTGGAGAAAATTCAAAACATTCATTATTCAATAGAGCCCAATAGCAAAAATCAGGTTTTGAATGAAGAATCACATTTCTTGGTAGAATCATGCAGGATTGAAATTTTTGATGGTTTTTTACTCCTCTCAACAGCCCAAACAAGTTTCTAAAAGGATGAGTTTGCAACTACTTTACTTTCGGAGAAAATTCAAAACATTCAATATTCAATAGGGCCCAAACTATCAAAAACCAGCGGTTTCAATGAACATACATTTCTTGGTAGAATCATGCAGGACTGAAATTTTTGATGTTTTTCTACTCCTCTCATGAGCCCAAACAAGTCTCTAAAAGCATGAGTTTGCAACTACTTTACTTTTGGAGAAAATTCAAAACATTCATTATTCAATAGAGCCCAATAGCAAAAATCAGGTTTTGAATGAAGAATCACATTTCTTGGTAGAATCATGCAGGATTGAAATTTTTGATGGTTTTTTACTCCTCTCAACAGCCCAAACAAGTTTCTAAAAGGATGAGTTTGCAACTGCTTTACTTTTGGAGAAAATTCAAAACATTCATTATTCAATAGGGCCCAAACTATCAAAAACCAGCGGTTTCAATGAACACACATTTCTTGGTAGAATCATGCAGGACTGAAATTTTTGATGTTTTTCTACTCCTCTCATGAGCCCAAACAAGTCTCTAAAAGCATGAGTTTGCAACTACTTTACTTTTGGAGAAAATTCAAAACATTCATTATTCAATAGAGCCCAATAGCAAAAATCAGGTTTTGAATGAAGAATCACATTTCTTGGTAGAATCATGCAGGATTGAAATTTTTGATGGTTTTTTACTCCTCTCTACAGCCCAAACAAGTTTCTAAAAGGATGAGTTTGCAACTGCTTTACTTTTGGAGAAAATTCAAAACATTCATTATTCAATAGGGCCCAAACTATCAAAAACCAGCGGTTTGAATGAACACACATTTCTTGGTAGAATCATGCAGGACTCAAATTTTTGATGTTTTTCTACTCCTCTCATGAGCCCAAACAAGTTTCTAAAAGCATGAGTTTGCAACTACTTTACTTTTGGAGAAAATTCAAAACATTCATTATTCAATAGAGCCCAATAGCAAAAATCAGGTATTGAATGAAGAATCACATTTCTTGGTAGAATCATGCAGGATTGAAATTTTTGATGGTTTTTTACTCCTCTCAACAGCCCAAACAAGTTTCTAAAAGGATGAGTTTGCAACTACTTTACTTTTGGAGAAAATTCAAAACATTCATTATTCAATAGGGCCCAAACTATCAAAAACCAGCGGTTTCAATGAACACACATTTCTTGGTAGAATCATGCAAGACTGAAATTTTTGATGTTTTTCTACTCCTCTCATGAGCCCAAACAAGTCTCTAAAAGCATGAGTTTGCAACTACTTTACTTTTGGAGAAAATTCAAAACATTCATTATTCAATAGAGCCCAATAGCAAAAATCAGGTTTTGAATGAAGAATCACATTTCTTGGTAGAATCATGCAGGATTGAAATTTTTGATGGTTTTTTACTCCTCTCAACAGCCCAAACACGTTTCTAAAAGGATGAGTTTGCAACTACTTTACTTTTGGAGAAAATTCAAAACATTCATTATTCAATAGGGCCCAAACTATCAAAAACCAGCGGTTTCAATGAACACACATTTCTTGGAAGAATCATGCAGGGCTGAAATTTTTGATGTTTTTCTACTCCTCTCATGAGCCCAAACAAGTTTCTAAAAGCATGAGTTTGCAACTACTTTACTTTTGGAGAAAATTCAAAACATTCATTATTCAATAGAGCCCAATAGCAAAAATCAGGTTTTGAATGAAGAATCACAGTTCTTGGTAGAATCATGCAGGATTGAAATTTTTGATGGTTTTTTACTCCTCTCAACAGCCCAAACAAGTTTCTAAAAGGATGAGTTTGCAACTACTTTACTTTTGGAGAAAATTCAAAACATTCATTATTCAATAGAGCCCAATAGCAAAAATCAGGTTTTGAATGAAGAATCACATTTCTTGGTAGAATCATGCAGGATTGAAATTTTTGATGGTTTTTTACTCCTCTCAACAGCCCAAACAAGTTTCTAAAAGGATGAGTTTGCAACTACTTTACTTTTGGAGAAAATTCAAAACATTCATTATTCAATAGGGCCCAAACTATCAAAAACCAGCGGTTTCAATGAACACACATTTCTTGGTAGAATCATGCAGGACTGAAATTTTTGATGTTTTTCTACTCCTCTCATGAGCCCAAACAAGTCTCTAAAAGCATGAGTTTGCAACTACTTTACTTTTGGAGAAAATTCAAAACATTCATTATTCAATAGAGCCCAATAGCAAAAATCAGGTTTTGAATGAAGAATCACAGTTCTTGGTAGAATCATGCAGGATTGAAATTTTTGATGGTTTTTTACTCCTCTCAACAGCCCAAACAAGTTTCTAAAAGGATGAGTTTGCAACTACTTTACTTTTGGAGAAAATTCAAAACATTCATTATTCAATAGAGCCCAATAGCAAAAATCAGGTTTTGAATGAAGAATCACATTTCTTGGTAGAATCATGCAGGATTGAAATTTTTGATGGTTTTTTACTCCTCTCAACAGCCCAAACAAGTTTCTAAAAGGATGAGTTTGCAACTACTTTACTTTTGGAGAAAATTCAAAACATTCATTATTCAATAGGGCCCAAACTATCAAAAACCAGCGGTTTCAATGAACACACATTTCTTGGTAGAATCATGCAGGACTGAAATTTTTGATGTTTTTCTACTCCTCTCATAAGCCCAAACAAGTCTCTAAAAGCATGAGTTTGCAACTACTTTACTTTTGGAGAAAATTCAAAACATTCATTATTCAATAGAGCCCAATAGCAAAAATCAGGTTTTGAATGAAGAATCACATTTCTTGGTAAAATCATGCAGGATTGAAATTTTTGATGGTTTTTTACTCCTCTCAACAGCCCAAACAAGTTTCTAAAAGGATGAGTTTGCAACTACTTTACTTTTGGAGAAAATTCAAAACATTCATTATTCAATAGGGCCCAAACTATCAAAAACCAGCGGTTTCAATGAACACACATTTCTTGGTAGAATCATGCAGGACTGAAATTTTTGATGTTTTTCTACTCCTCTCATGAGCCCAAACAAGTTTCTAAAAGCATGAGTTTGCAACTACTTTACTTTTGGAGAAAATTCAAAACATTCACTATTCAATAGAGCCCAATAGCAAAAATCAGGTTTTGAATGAAGAATCACATTTCTTGGTAAAATCATGCAGGATTGAAATTTTTGATGGTTTTTTACTCCTCTCAACAGCCCAAACAAGTTTCTAAAAGGATGAGTTTGCAACTACTTTACTTTTGGAGAAAATTCAAAACATTCATTATTCAATAGGGCCCAAACTATCAAAAAAACCAGCGGTTTCAATGAACACACATTTCTTGGTAGAATCATGCAGGACTGAAATTTTTGATGTTTTTCTACTCCTCTCATGAGCCCAAACAAGTCTCTAAAAGCATGAGTTTGCAACTACTTTACTTTTGGAGAAAATTCAAAACATTCATTATTCAATAGAGCCCAATAGCAAAAATCAGGTTTTGAATGAAGAATCACATTTCTTGGTAGAATCATGCAGGATTGAAATTTTTGATGGTTTTTTACTCCTCTCAACAGCCCAAACAAGTTTCTAAAAGGATGAGTTTGCAACTGCTTTACTTTTGGAGAAAATTCAAAACATTCATTATTCAATAGGGCCCAAACTATCAAAAACAAGCGGTTTCAATGAACACACATTTCTTGGTAGAATCATGCAGGACTGAAATTTTTGATGTTTTTCTACTCTCATGAGCCCAAACAAGTCTCTAAAAGCATGATTTTGCAACTACTTTACTTTTGGAGAAAATTCAAAACATTCATTATTCAATAGAGCCCAATAGCAAAAATCAGGTTTTGAATGAAGAATCACATTTCTTGGTAGAATCATGCAGGATTGAAATTTTTGATGGTTTTTTACTCCTCTCAACAGCCCAAAAAAGTTTCTAAAAGGATGAGTTTGCAACTACTTTACTTTTGGAGAAAATTCAAAACATTCATTATTCAATAGGGCCCAAACTATCAAAAACCAGCGGTTTCAATGAACACACATTTCTTGGAAGAATCATGCAGGACTGAAATTTTTGATGTTTTTCTACTCCTCTCATGAGCCCAAACAAGTCTCTAAAAGCATGAGTTTGCAACTACTTTACTTTTGGAGAAAATTCAAAACATTCATTATTCAATAGAGCCCAATAGCAAAAATCAGGTTTTGAATGAAGAATCACATTTCTTGGTAGAATCATGCAGGATTGAAATTTTTGATGGTTTTTTACTCCTCTCAACAGCCCAAACAAGTTTCTAAAAGGATGAGTTTGCAACTACTTTACTTTTGGAGAAAATTCAAAACATTCATTATTCAATAGGGCCCAAACTATCAAAAACCAGCGGTTTCAATGAACACACATTTCTTGGTAGAATCATGCAGGACTGAAATTTTTGATGTTTTTCTACTCCTCTCATGAGCCCAAACAAGTCTCTAAAAGCATGAGTTTGCAACTACTTTACTTTTGGAGAAAATTCAAAACATTCATTATTCAATAGAGCCCAATAGCAAAAATCAGGTTTTGAATGAAGAATCACATTTCTTGGTAGAATCATGCAGGATTGAAATTTTTGATGGTTTTTTACTCCTCTCAACAGCCCAAACAAGTTTCTAAAAGGATGAGTTTGCAACTACTTTACTTTCGGAGAAAATTCAAAACATTCATTATTCAATAGGGCCCAAACTATCAAAAACCAGCGGTTTCAATGAACACACATTTCTTGGTAGAATCATGCAGGATTGAAATTTTTGATGGTTTTTTACTCCTCTCAACAGCCCAAACAAGTTTCTAAAAGGATGAGTTTGCAACTACTTTACTTTTGGAGAAAATTCAAAACATTCATTATTCAATAGAGCCCAATAGCAAAAATCAGGTTTTGAATGAAGAATCACATTTCTTGGTAAAATCATGCAGGATTGAAATTTTTGATGGTTTTTTACTCCTCTCAACAGCCCAAACAAGTTTCTAAAAGGATGAGTTTGCAACTACTTTACTTTTGGAGAAAATTCAAAACATTCACTAATCAATAGAGCCCTATAGCAAAAATCAGGTTTTGAATGAAGAATCACATTTCTTGGTAAAATCATGCAGGATTGAAATTTTTGATGGTTTTTTACTCCTCTCAACAGCCCAAACAAGTTTCTAAAAGGATGAGTTTGCAACTACTTTACTTTTGGAGAAAATTCAAAACATTCATTATTCAATAGGGCCCAAACTATCAAAAACCAGCGGTTTCAATGAACACACATTTCTTGGTAGAATCATGCAGGACTGAAATTTTTGATGTTTTTCTACTCCTCTCATGAGCCCAAACAAGTCTCTAAAAGCATGAGTTTGCAACTACTTTACTTTTGGAGAAAATTCAAAACATTCATTATTCAATAGAGCCCAATAGCAAAAATCAGGTTTTGAATGAAGAATCACAGTTCTTGGTAGAATCATGCAGGATTGAAATTTTTGATGGTTTTTTACTCCTCTCAACAGCCCAAACAAGTTTCTAAAAGGATGAGTTTGCAACTACTTTACTTTTGGAGAAAATTCAAAACATTCATTATTCAATAGAGCCCAATAGCAAAAATCAGGTTTTGAATGAAGAATCACATTTCTTGGTAGAATCATGCAGGATTGAAATTTTTGATGGTTTTTTACTCCTCTCAACAGCCCAAACAAGTTTCTAAAAGGATGAGTTTGCAACTACTTTACTTTTGGAGAAAATTCAAAACATTCATTATTCAATAGGGCCCAAACTATCAAAAACCAGCGGTTTCAATGAACACACATTTCTTGGTAGAATCATGCAGGACTGAAATTTTTGATGTTTTTCTACTCCTCTCATGAGCCCAAACAAGTCTCTAAAAGCATGAGTTTGCAACTACTTTACTTTTGGAGAAAATTCAAAACATTCATTATTCAATAGAGCCCAATAGCAAAAATCAGGTTTTGAATGAAGAATCACATTTCTTGGTAGAATCATGCAGGATTGAAATTTTTGATGGTTTTTTACTCCTCTCAACAGCCCAAACAAGTTTCTAAAAGGATGGGTCTGCAACTGCTTTACTTTTGGAGAAAATTCAAAACATTCATTATTCAATAGGGCCCAAACTATCAAAAACCAGCGGTTTCAATGAACACACATTTCTTGGTAGAATCATGCAGGACTGAAATTTTTGATGTTTTTCTACTCCTCTCATGAGCCCAAACAAGTTTCTAAAAGCATGAGTTTGCAACTACTTTACTTTTTGAGAAAATTCAAAACATTCACTATTCAATAGAGCCCAATAGCAAAAATCAGGTTTTGAATGAAGAATCACATTTCTTGGTAAAATCATGCAGGATTGAAATTTTTGATGGTTTTTTACTCCTCTCAACAGCCCAAACAAGTTTCTAAAAGGATGAGTTTGCAACTACTTTACTTTTGGAGAAAATTCAAAACATTCATTATTCAATAGGGCCCAAACTATCAAAAACCAGCGGTTTCAATGAACACACATTTCTTGGTAGAATCATGCAGGACTGAAATTTTTGATGTTTTTCTACTCCTCTCATGAGCCCAAACAAGTTTCTAAAAGCATGAGTTTGCAACTACTTTACTTTTGGAGAAAATTCAAAACATTCACTATTCAATAGAGCCCAATAGCAAAAATCAGGTTTTGAATGAAGAATCACATTTCTTGGTAAAATCATGCAGGATTGAAATTTTTGATGGTTTTTTACTCCTCTCAACAGCCCAAACAAGTTTCTAAAAGGATGAGTTTGCAACTACTTTACTTTTGGAGAAAATTCAAAACATTCATTATTCAATAGGGCCCAAACTATCAAAAACCAGCGGTTTCAATGAACACACATTTCTTGGTAGAATCATGCAGGACTGAAATTTTTGATGTTTTTCTACTCCTCTCATGAGCCCAAACAAGTCTCTAAAAGCATGAGTTTGCAACTACTTTACTTTTGGAGAAAATTCAAAACATTCATTATTCAATAGAGCCCAATAGCAAAAATCAGGTTTTGAATGAAGAATCACATTTCTTGGTAGAATCATGCAGGATTGAAATTTTTGATGGTTTTTTACTCCTCTCAACAGCCCAAACAAGTTTCTAAAAGGATGAGTTTGCAACTACTTTACTTTTGGAGAAAATTCAAAACATTCATTATTCAATAGGGCCCAAACTATCAAAAACCAGCGGTTTCAATGAACACACATTTCTTGGAAGAATCATGCAGGACTGAAATTTTTGATGTTTTTCTACTCCTCTCATGAGCCCAAACAAGTCTCTAAAAGCATGAGTTTGCAACTACTTTACTTTTGGAGAAAATTCAAAACATTCATTATTCAATAGAGCCCAATAGCAAAAATCAGGTTTTGAATGAAGAATCACATTTCTTGGTAGAATCATGCAGGATTGAAATTTTTGATGGTTTTTTACTCCTCTCAACAGCCCAAACAAGTTTCTAAAAGGATGAGTTTGCAACTACTTTACTTTTGGAGAAAATTCAAAACATTCATTATTCAATAGGGCCCAAACTATCAAAAACCAGCGGTTTCAATGAACACACATTTCTTGGAAGAATCATGCAGGACTGAAATTTTTGATGTTTTTCTACTCCTCTCATGAGCCCAAACAAGTCTCTAAAAGCATGAGTTTGCAACTACTTTACTTTTGGAGAAAATTCAAAACATTCATTATTCAATAGAGCCCAATAGCAAAAATCAGGTTTTGAATGAAGAATCACATTTCTTGGTAGAATCATGCAGGATTGAAATTTTTGATGGTTTTTTACTCCTCTCAACAGCCCAAACAAGTTTCTAAAAGGATGAGTTTGCAACTACTTTACTTTTGGAGAAAATTCAAAACATTCATTATTCAATAGGGCCCAAACTATCAAAAACCAGCGGTTTCAATGAACACACATTTCTTGGTAGAATCATGCAGGACTGAAATTTTTGATGTTTTTCTACTCCTCTCATGAGCCCAAACAAGTCTCTAAAAGCATGAGTTTGCAACTACTTTACTTTTGGAGAAAATTCAAAACATTCATTATTCAATAGAGCCCAATAGCAAAAATCAGGTTTTGAATGAAGAATCACATTTCTTGGTAGAATCATGCAGGATTGAAATTTTTGATGGCTTTTTACTCCTCTCAACAGCCCAAACAAGTTTCTAAAAGGATGAGTTTGCAACTACTTTACTTTTGGAGAAAATTCAAAACATTCATTATTCAATAGGGCCCAAACTATCAAAAACCAGCGGTTTCAATGAACACACATTTCTTGGTAGAATCATGCAGGACTGAAATTTTTGATGTTTTTCTACTCCTCTCATGAGCCCAAACAAGTCTCTAAAAGCATGAGTTTGCAACTACTTTACTTTTGGAGAAAATTCAAAACATTCATTATTCAATAGAGCCCAATAGCAAAAATCAGGTTTTGAATGAAGAATCACATTTCTTGGTAGAATCATGCAGGATTGAAATTTTTGATGGTTTTTTACTCCTCTCAACAGCCCAAACAAGTTTCTAAAAGGATGAGTCTGCAACTGCTTTACTTTTGGAGAAAATTCAAAACATTCATTATTCAATAGGGCCCAAACTATCAAAAACCAGCGGTTTCAATGAACACACATTTCTTGGTAGAATCATGCAGGACTGAAATTTTTGATGTTTTTCTACTCCTCTCATGAGCCCAAACAAGTCTCTAAAAGCATGAGTTTGCAACTACTTTACTTTTGGAGAAAATTCAAAACATTCATTATTCAATAGAGCCCAATAGCAAAAATCAGGTTTTGAATGAAGAATCACATTTCTTGGTAAAATCATGCAGGATTGAAATTTTTGATGGTTTTTTACTCCTCTCAACAGCCCAAACAAGTTTCTAAAAGGATGAGTTTGCAACTACTTTACTTTTGGAGAAAATTCAAAACATTCATTATTCAATAGGGCCCAAACTATCAAAAACCAGCGGTTTCAATGAACACACATTTCTTGGTAGAATCATGCAGGACTGAAATTTTTGATGTTTTTCTACTCCTCTCATGAGCCCAAACAAGTTTCTAAAAGCATGAGTTTGCAACTACTTTACTTTTGGAGAAAATTCAAAACATTCACTATTCAATAGAGCCCAATAGCAAAAATCAGGTTTTGATTGAAGAATCACATTTCTTGGTAAAATCATGCAGGATTGAAATTTTTGATGGTTTTTTACTCCTCTCAACAGCCCAAACAAGTTTCTAAAAGGATGAGTTTGCAACTACTTTACTTTTGGAGAAAATTCAAAACATTCATTATTCAATAGGGCCCAAACTATCAAAAACCAGCGGTTTCAATGAACACACATTTCTTGGTAGAATCATGCAGTACTGAAATTTTTGATGTTTTTCTACTCCTCTCATGAGCCCAAACAAGTCTCTAAAAGCATGAGTTTGCAACTACTTTACTTTTGGAGAAAATTCAAAACATTCATTATTCAATAGAGCCCAATAGCAAAAATCTGGTTTTGAATGAAGAATCACAGTTCTTGGTAGAATCATGCAGGATTGAAATTTTTGATGGTTTTTTACTCCTCTCAACAGCCCAAACAAGTTTCTAAAAGGATGAGTTTGCAACTACTTTACTTTTGGAGAAAATTCAAAACATTCATTATTCAATAGAGCCCAATAGCAAAAATCAGGTTTTGAATGAAGAATCACATTTCTTGGTAGAATCATGCAGGATTGAAATTTTTGATGGTTTTTTACTCCTCTCAACAGCCCAAACAAGTTTCTAAAAGGATGAGTCTGCAACTGCTTTACTTTTGGAGAAAATTCAAAACATTCATTATTCAATAGGGCCCAAACTATCAAAAACCAGCGGTTTCAATGAACACACATTTCTTGGTAGAATCATGCAGGACTGAAATTTTTGATGTTTTTCTACTCCTCTCATGAGCCCAAACAAGTCTCTAAAAGCATGAGTTTGCAACTACTTTACTTTTGGAGAAAATTCAAAACATTCATTATTCAATAGAGCCCAATAGCAAAAATCAGGTTTTGAATGAAGAATCACATTTCTTGGTAGAATCATGCAGGATTGAAATTTTTGATGGTTTTTTACTCCTCTCTACAGCCCAAACAAGTTTCTAAAAGGATGAGTTTGCAACTGCTTTACTTTTGGAGAAAATTCAAAACATTCATTATTCAATAGGGCCCAAACTATCAAAAACCAGCGGTTTGAATGAACACACATTTCTTGGTAGAATCATGCAGGACTGAAATTTTTGATGTTTTTCTACTCGTCTCATGAGCCCAAACAAGTCTCTAAAAGCATGAGTTTGCAACTACTTTACTTTTGGAGAAAATTCAAAACATTCATTATTCAATAGAGCCCAATAGCAAAAATCAGGTTTTGAATGAAGAATCACATTTCTTGGTAAAATCATGCAGGATTGAAATTTTTGATGGTTTTTTACTCCTCTCAACAGCCCAAACAAGTTTCTAAAAGGATGAGTTTGCAACTACTTTACTTTTGGAGAAAATTCAAAACATTCATTATTCAATAGGGCCCAAACTATCAAAAACCAGCGGTTTCAATGAACACACATTTCTTGGTAGAATCATGCAGGACTGAAATTTTTGATGTTTTTCTACTCCTCTCATGAGCCCAAACAAGTTTCTAAAAGCATGAGTTTGCAACTACTTTACTTTTGGAGAAAATTCAAAACATTCACTATTCAATAGAGCCCAATAGCAAAAATCAGGTTTTGAATGAAGAATCACATTTCTTGGTAAAATCATGCAGGATTGAAATTTTTGATGGTTTTTTACTCCTCTCAACAGCCCAAACAAGTTTCTAAAAGGATGAGTTTGCAACTACTTTACTTTTGGAGAAAATTCAAAACATTCATTATTCAATAGAGCCCAATAGCAAAAATCAGGTTTTGAATGAAGAATCACATTTCTTGGTAGAATCATGCAGGATTGAAATTTTTGATGGTTTTTTACTCCTCTCAACAGCCCAAACAAGTTTCTAAAAGGATGAGTTTGCAACTACTTTACTTTTGGAGAAAATTCAAAACATTCATTATTCAATAGGGCCCAAACTATCAAAAACCAGCGGTTTCAATGAACACACATTTCTTGGTAGAATCATGCAGGACTGAAATTTTTGATGTTTTTCTACTCCTCTCATAAGCCCAAACAAGTCTCTAAAAGCATGAGTTTGCAACTACTTTACTTTTGGAGAAAATTCAAAACATTCATTATTCAATAGAGCCCAATAGCAAAAATCAGGTTTTGAATGAAGAATCACATTTCTTGGTAAAATCATGCAGGATTGAAATTTTTGATGGTTTTTTACTCCTCTCAACAGCCCAAACAAGTTTCTAAAAGGATGAGTTTGCAACTACTTTACTTTTGGAGAAAATTCAAAACATTCATTATTCAATAGGGCCCAAACTATCAAAAACCAGCGGTTTCAATGAACACACATTTCTTGGTAGAATCATGCAGGACTGAAATTTTTGATGTTTTTCTACTCCTCTCATGAGCCCAAACAAGTCTCTAAAAGCATGAGTTTGCAACTACTTTACTTTTGGAGAAAATTCAAAACATTCATTATTCAATAGAGCCCAATAGCAAAAATCAGGTTTTGAATGAAGAATCACATTTCTTGGTAGAATCATGCAGGATTGAAATTTTTGATGGTTTTTTACTCCTCTCAACAGCCCAAACAAGTTTCTAAAAGGATGAGTTTGCAACTACTTTACTTTTGGAGAAAATTCAAAACATTCATTATTCAATAGGGCCCAAACTATCAAAAACCAGCGGTTTCAATGAACACACATTTCTTGGTAGAATCATGCAGGACTGAAATTTTTGATGTTTTTCTACTCCTCTCATGAGCCCAAACAAGTCTCTAAAAGCATGAGTTTGCAACTACTTTACTTTTGGAGAAAATTCAAAACATTCATTATTCAATAGAGCCCAATAGCAAAAATCAGGTTTTGAATGAAGAATCACATTTCTTGGTAGAATCATGCAGGATTGAAATTTTTGATGGTTTTTTACTCCTCTCAACAGCCCAAACAAGTTTCTAAAAGGATGAGTTTGCAACTACTTTACTTTTGGAGAAAATTCAAAACATTCATTATTCAATAGAGCCCAATAGCAAAAATCAGGTTTTGAATGAAGAATCACATTTCTTGGTAGAATCATGCAGGATTGAAATTTTTGATGGTTTTTTACTCCTCTCAACAGCCCAAACAAGTTTCTAAAAGGATGAGTTTGCAACTACTTTACTTTTGGAGAAAATTCAAAGCATTCATTATTCAATAGGGCCCAAACTATCAAAAACCAGCGGTTTCAATGAACACACATTTCTTGGTAGAATCATGCAGGACTGAAATTTTTGATGTTTTTCTACTCCTCTCATGAGCCCAAACAAGTCTCTAAAAGCATGAGTTTGCAACTACTTTACTTTTGGAGAAAATTCAAAACATTCATTATTCAATAGAACCCAATAGCAAAAATCAGGTTTTGAATGAAGAATCACATTTCTTGGTAAAATCATGCAGGATTGAAATTTTTGATGGTTTTTTACTCCTCTCAACAGCCCAAACAAGTTTCTAAAAGGATGAGTTTGCAACTACTTTACTTTTGGAGAAAATTCAAAACATTCATTATTCAATAGGGCCCAAACTATCAAAAACCAGCGGTTTCAATGAACACACATTTCTTGGTAGAATCATGCAGGACTGAAATTTTTGATGTTTTTCTACTCCTCTCATGAGCCCAAACAAGTTTCTAAAAGCATGAGTTTGCAACTAGTTTACTTTTGGAGAACATTCAAAACATTCACTATTCAATAGAGCCCAATAGCAAAAATCAGGTTTTGAATGAAGAATCACATTTCTTGGTAAAATCATGCAGGATTGAAATTTTTGATGGTTTTTTACTCCTCTCAACAGCCCAAACAAGTTTCTAAAAGGATGAGTTTGCAACTACTTTACTTTTGGAGAAAATTCAAAACATTCATTATTCAATAGGGCCCAAACTATCAAAAACCAGCGGTTTCAATGAACACACATTTCTTGGTAGAATCATGCAGGACTGAAATTTTTGATGTTTTTCTACTCCTCTCATGAGCCCAAACAAGTCTCTAAAAGCATGAGTTTGCAACTACTTTACTTTTGGAGAAAATTCAAAACATTCATTATTCAATAGAGCCCAATAGCAAAAATCAGGTTTTGAATGAAGAATCACATTTCTTGGTAGAATCATGCAGGATTGAAATTTTTGATGGTTTTTTACTCCTCTCAACAGCCCAAACAAGTTTCTAAAAGGATGAGTTTGCAACTACTTTACTTTTGGAGAAAATTCAAAACATTCATTATTCAATAGGGCCCAAACTATCAAAAACCAGCGGTTTCAATGAACACACATTTCTTGGTAGAATCATGCAGGACTGAAATTTTTGATGTTTTTCTACTCCTCTCATGAGCCCAAACAAGTCTCTAAAAGCATGAGTTTGCAACTACTTTACTTTTGGAGAAAATTCAAAACATTCACTTTTCAATAGAGCCCAATAGCAAAAATCAGGTTTTGAATGAAGAATCACATTTCTTGGTAGAATCATGCAGGATTGAAATTTTTGATGGTTTTTTACTCCTCTCAACAGCCCAAACAAGTTTCTAAAAGGATGAGTTTGCAACTACTTTACTTTTGGAGAAAATTCAAAACATTCATTATTCAATAGGGCCCAAACTATCAAAAACCAGCGGTTTGAATGAACACACATTTCTTGGTAGAATCATGCAGGACTGAAATTTTTGATGTTTTTCTACTCCTCTCATGAGCCCAAACAAGTCTATAAAAGCATGAGTTTGCAACTACTTTACTTTTGGAGAAAATTCAAAACATTCATTATTCAATAGAGCCCAATAGCAAAAATCAGGTTTTGAATGAAGAATCACATTTCTTGGTAGAAGCATGCAGGATTGAAATTTTTGATGGTTTTTTACTCCTCTCAACAGCCCAAACAAGTTTCTAAAAGGATGAGTTTGCAACTACTTTACTTTTGGAGAAAATTCAAAACATTCATTATTCAATAGGGCCCAAACTATCAAAAACCAGCGGTTTCAATGAACACACATTTCTTGGTAGAATCATGCAGGACTGAAATTTTTGATGTTTTTCTACTCCTCTCATGAGCCCAAACAAGTCTCTAAAAGCATGAGTTTGCAACTACTTTACTTTTGGAGAAAATTCAAAACATTCATTATTCAATAGAGCCCAATAGCAAAAATCAGGTTTTGAATGAAGAATCACATTTCTTGGTAGAATCATGCAGGATTGAAATTTTTGATGGTTTTTTACTCCTCTCTACAGCCCAAACAAGTTTCTAAAAGGATGAGTTTGCAACTGCTTTACTTTTGGAGAAAATTCAAAACATTCATTATTCAATAGGGCCCAAACTATCAAAAACCAGCGGTTTGAATGAACACACATTTCTTAGTAGAATCATGCAGGACTCAAATTTTTGATGTTTTTCTACTCCTCTCATGAGCCCAAACAAGTTTCTAAAAGCATGAGTTTGCAACTACTTTACTTTTGGAGAAAATTCAAAACATTCATTATTCAATAGAGCCCAATAGCAAAAATCAGGTTTTGAATGAAGAATCACATTTCTTGGTAGAATCATGCAGGATTGAAATTTTTGATGGTTTTTTACTCCTCTCAACAGCCCAAACAAGTTTCTAAAAGGATGTTTGCAACTACTTTACTTTTGGAGAAAATTCAAAACATTCATTATTCAATAGGGCCCAAACTATCAAAAACCAGCGGTTTCAATGAACACACATTTCTTGGTAGAATCATGCAGGACTGAAATTTTTGATGTTTTTCTACTCCTCTCATGAGCCCAAACAAGTCTCTAAAAGCATGAGTTTGCAACTACTTTACTTTTGGAGAAAATTCAAAACATTCATTATTCAATAGAGCCCAATAGCAAAAATCAGGTTTTGAATGAAGAATCACATTTCTTGGTAAAATCATGCAGGATTGAAATTTTTGATGGTTTTTTTACTCCTCTCAACAGCCCAAACAAGTTTCTAAAAGGATGAGTTTGCAACTACTTTACTTTTGGAGAAAATTCAAAACATTCATTATTCAATAGGGCCCAAACTATCAAAAACCAGCGGTTTCAATGAACACACATTTCTTGGTAGAATCATGCAGGACTGAAATTTTTGATGTTTTTCTACTCCTCTCATGAGCCCAAACAAGTTTCTAAAAGCATGAGTTTGCAACTACTTTACTTTTGGAGAAAATTCAAAACATTCACTATTCAATAGAGCCCAATAGCAAAAATCAGGTTTTGAATGAAGAATCACATTTCTTGGTAAAATCATGCAGGATTGAAATTTTTGATGGTTTTTTACTCCTCTCAACAGCCCAAACAAGTTTCTAAAAGGATGAGTTTGCAACTACTTTACTTTTGGAGAAAATTCAAAACATTCATTATTCAATAGGGCCCAAACTATCAAAAACCAGCGGTTTCAATGAACACACATTTCTTGGTAGAATCATGCAGGACTGAAATTTTTGATGTTTTTCTACTCCTCTCATGAGCCCAAACAAGTCTCTAAAAGCATGAGTTTGCAACTACTTTACTTTTGGAGAAAATTCAAAACATTCATTATTCAATAGAGCCCAATAGCAAAAATCAGGTTTTGAATGAAGAATCACATTTCTTGGTAGAATCATGCAGGATTGAAATTTTTGATGGTTTTTTACTCCTCTCAACAGCCCAAACAAGTTTCTAAAAGGATGAGTTTGCAACTACTTTACTTTTGGAGAAAATTCAAAACATTCATTATTCAATAGGGCCCAAACTATCAAAAACCAGCGGTTTCAATGAACACACATTTCTTGGAAGAATCATGCAGGACTGAAATTTTTGATGTTTTTCTACTCCTCTCATGAGCCCAAACAAGTCTCTAAAAGCATGAGTTTGCAACTACTTTACTTTTGGAGAAAATTCAAAACATTCATTATTCAATAGAGCCCAATAGCAAAAATCAGGTTTTGAATGAAGAATCACAGTTCTTGGTAGAATCATGCAGGATTGAAATTTTTGATGGTTTTTTACTCCTCTCAACAGCCCAAACAAGTTTCTAAAAGGATGAGTTTGCAACTACTTTACTTTTGGAGAAAATTCAAAACATTCATTATTCAATAGAGCCCAATAGCAAAAATCAGGTTTTGAATGAAGAATCACATTTCTTGGTAGAATCATGCAGGATTGAAATTTTTGATGGTTTTTTACTCCTCTCAACAGCCCAAACAAGTTTCTAAAAGGATGAGTTTGCAACTACTTTACTTTTGGAGAAAATTCAAAACATTCATTATTCAATAGGGCCCAAACTATCAAAAACCAGCGGTTTCAATGAACACACATTTCTTGGTAGAATCATGCAGGACTGAAATTTTTGATGTTTTTCTACTCCTCTCATAAGCCCAAACAAGTCTCTAAAAGCATGAGTTTGCAACTACTTTACTTTTGGAGAAAATTCAAAACATTCATTATTCAATAGAGCCCAATAGCAAAAATCAGGTTTTGAATGAAGAATCACATTTCTTGGTAAAATCATGCAGGATTGAAATTTTTGATGGTTTTTTACTCCTCTCAACAGCCCAAACAAGTTTCTAAAAGGATGAGTTTGCAACTACTTTACTTTTGGAGAAAATTCAAAACATTCATTATTCAATAGGGCCCAAACTATCAAAAACCAGCGGTTTCAATGAACACACATTTCTTGGTAGAATCATGCAGGACTGAAATTTTTGATGTTTTTCTACTCCTCTCATGAGCCCAATCAAGTTTCTAAAAGCATGAGTTTGCAACTACTTTACTTTTGGAGAAAATTCAAAACATTCACTATTCAATAGAGCCCAATAGCAAAAATCAGGTTTTGAATGAAGAATCACATTTCTTGGTAAAATCATGCAGGATTGAAATTTTTGATGGTTTTTTACTCCTCTCAACAGCCCAAACAAGTTTCTAAAAGGATGAGTTTGCAACTACTTTACTTTTGGAGAAAATTCAAAACATTCATTATTCAATAGGGCCCAAACTATCAAAAACCAGCGGTTTCAATGAACACACATTTCTTGGTAGAATCATGCAGGACTGAAATTTTTGATGTTTTTCTACTCCTCTCATGAGCCCAAACAAGTCTCTAAAAGCATGAGTTTGCAACTACTTTACTTTTGGAGAAAATTCAAAACATTCATTATTCAATAGAGCCCAATAGCAAAAATCAGGTTTTGAATGAAGAATCACATTTCTTGGTAGAATCATGCAGGATTGAAATTTTTGATGGTTTTTTACTCCTCTCAACAGCCCAAACAAGTTTCTAAAAGGATGAGTTTGCAACTACTTTACTTTTGGAGAAAATTCAAAACATTCATTATTCAATAGGGCCCAAACTATCAAAAACCAGCGGTTTGAATGAACACACATTTCTTGGTAGAATCATGCAGGACTGAAATTTTTGATGTTTTTCTACTCCTCTCATGAGCCCAAACAAGTCTCTAAAAGCATGAGTTTGCAACTACTTTACTTTTGGAGAAAATTCAAAACATTCATTATTCAATAGAGCCCAATAGCAAAAATCAGGTTTTGAATGAAGAATCACATTTCTTGGTAGAAGCATGCAGGATTGAAATTTTTGATGGTTTTTTACTCCTCTCAACAGCCCAAACAAGTTTCTAAAAGGATGAGTTTGCAACTACTTTACTTTTGGAGAAAATTCAAAACATTCATTATTCAATAGGGCCCAAACTATCAAAAACCAGCGGTTTGAATGAACACACATTTCTTGTTAGAATCATGCAGGACTGAAATTTTTGATGTTTTTCTACTTCTCTCATGAGCCCAAACAAGTCTCTAAAAGCATGAGTTTGCAACTACTTTACTTTTGGAGAAAATTCAAAACATTCATTATTCAATAGAGCCCAATAGCAAAAATCAGGTTTTGAATGAAGAATCACATTTCTTGGTAGAATCATGCAGGATTGAAATTTTTGATGGTTTTTTACTCCTCTTAACAGCCCAAACAAGTTTCTAAAAGGATGAGTTTGCAACTACTTTACTTTTGGAGAAAATTCAAAACATTCATTATTCAATAGGGCCCAAACTATCAAAAACCAGCGGTTTCAATGAACACACATTTCTTGGTAGAATCATGCAGGACTGAAATTTTTGATGTTTTTCTACTCCTTCCATGAGCCCAAACAAGTCTCTAAAAGCATGAGTTTGCAACTACTTTACTTTTGGAGAAAATTCAAAACATTCATTATTCAATAGAGCCCAATAGCAAAAATCAGGTTTTGAATGAAGAATCACATTTCTTGGTAAAATCATGCAGGATTGAAATTTTTGATGGTTTTTTACTCCTCTCAACAGCCCAAACAAGTTTCTAAAAGGATGAGTTTGCAACTACTTTACTTTTGGAGAAAATTCAAAACATTCATTATTCAATAGGGCCCAAACTATCAAAAACCAGCGGTTTCAATGAACACACATTTCTTGGTAGAATCATGCAGGACTGAAATTTTTGATGTTTTTCTACTCCTCTCATGAGCCCAAACAAGTCTCTAAAAGCATGAGTTTGCAACTACTTTACTTTTGGAGAAAATTCAAAACATTCATTATTCAATAGAGCCCAATAGCAAAAATCAGGTTTTGAATGAAGAATCACATTTCTTGGTAGAATCATGCAGGATTGAAATTTTTGATGGTTTTTTACTCCTCTCAACAGCCCAAACAAGTTTCTAAAAGGATGAGTTTGTAACTACTTTACTTTTGGAGAAAATTCAAAACATTCATTATTCAATAGGGCCCAAACTATCAAAAACCAGCGGTTTCAATGAACACATATTTCTTGGTAGAATCATGCAGGACTGAAATTTTTGATGTTTTTCTACTCCTCTCATGAGCCCAAACAAGTCTCTAAAAGCATGAGTTTGCAACTACTTTACTTTTGGAGAAAATTCAAAACATTCATTATTCAATAGAGCCCAATAGCAAAAATCAGGTTTTGAATGAAGAACCACATTTCTTGGTAAAATCATGCAGGATTGAAATTTTTGATGGTTTTTTACTCCTCTCAACAGCCCAAACAAGTTTCTAAAAGGATGAGTTTGCAACTACTTTACTTTTGGAGAAAATTCAAAACATTCATTATTCAATAGGGCCCAAACTATCAAAAACCAGCGGTTTGAATGAACACACATTTCTTGTTAGAATCATGCAGGACTGAAATTTTTGATGTTTTTCAACTTCTCTCATGAGCCCAAACAAGTCTCTAAAAGCATGAGTTTGCAACTACTTTACTTTTGGAGAAAATTCAAAACATTCATTATTCAATAGAGCCCAATAGCAAAAATCAGGTTTTGAATGAAGAATCACATTTCTTGGTAGAATCATGCAGGATTGAAATTTTTGATGGTTTTTTACTCCTCTCAACAGCCCAAACAAGTTTCTAAAAGGATGAGTTTGCAACTACTTTACTTTTGGAGAAAATTCAAAACATTCATTATTCAATAGGGCCCAAACTATCAAAAACCAGCGGTTTCAATGAACACACATTTCTTGGTAGAATCATGCAGGACTGAAATTTTTGATGTTTTTCTACTCCTCTCATGAGCCCAAACAAGTCTCTAAAAGCATGAGTTTGCAACTACTTTACTTTTGGAGAATATTCAAAACATTCATTATTCAATAGAGCCCAATAGCAAAAATCAGGTTTTGAATGAAGAATCACATTTCTTGGTAAAATCATGCAGGATTGAAATTTTTGATGGTTTTTTACTCCTCTCAACAGCCCAAACAAGTTTCTAAAAGGATGAGTTTGCAACTACTTTACTTTTGGAGAAAATTCAAAACATTCATTATTCAATAGGGCCCAAACTATCAAAAACCAGCGGTTTCAATGAACACACATTTCTTGGTAGAATCATGCAGGACTGAAATTTTTGATGTTTTTCTACTCCTCTCATGAGCCCAAACAAGTCTCTAAAAGCATGAGTTTGCAACTACTTTACTTTTGGAGAAAATTCAAAACATTCACTATTCAATAGAGCCCAATAGCAAAAATCAGGTTTTGAATGAAGAATCACATTTCTTGGTAAAATCATGCAGGATTGAAATTTTTGATGGTTTTTTACTCCTCTCAACAGCCCAAACAAGTTTCTAAAAGGATGAGTTTGCAACTACTTTACTTTTGGAGAAAATTCAAAACATTCATTATTCAATAGGGCCCAAACTATCAAAAACCAGCGGTTTCAATGAACACACATTTCTTGGTAGAATCATGTAGGACTGAAATTTTTGATGTTTTTCTACTCCTCTCATGAGCCCAAACAAGTCTCTAAAAGCATGAGTTTGCAACTACTTTACTTTTGGAGAAAATTCAAAACATTCATTATTCAATAGAGCCCAATAGCAAAAACCAGCGTTTTGAATGAAGAATCACATTTCTTGGTAGAATCATGCAGGATTGAAATTTTTGATGGTTTTTTACTACTCTCAACAGCCCAAACAAGTTTCTAAAAGGATGAGTTTGCAACTACTTTACTTTTGGAGAAAATTCAAAACATTCATTATTCAATAGGGCCCAAACTATCAAAAACCAGCGGTTTCAATGAACACACATTTCTTGGTAGAATCATGCAGGACTGAAATTTTTGATGTTTTTCTACTCCTCTCATGAGCCCAAACAAGTCTCTAAAAGCATGAGTTTGCAACTACTTTACTTTTGGAGAATATTCAAAACATTCATTATTCAATAGAGCCCAATAGCAAAAATCAGGTTTTGAATGAAGAATCACATTTCTTGGTAGAATCATGCAGGATTGAAATTTTTGATGGTTTTTTACTCCTCTCAACAGCCCAAACAAGTTTCTAAAAGGATGAGTTTGTAACTACTTTACTTTTGGAGAAAATTCAAAACATTCATTATTCAATAGGGCCCAAACTATCAAAAACCAGCGGTTTCAATGAACACACATTTCTTGGTAGAATCATGCAGGACTGAAATTTTTGATGTTTTTCTACTCCTCTCATGAGCCCAAACAAGTCTCTAAAAGCATGAGTTTGCAGCTACTTTACTTTTGGAGAAAATTCAAAACATTCATTACTCAAAAGAGCCCAATAGCAAAAACCAGCTTTTTGAATGAAGAATCACATTTCTTGGTAGAATCATGCAGGATTGAAATTTTTGATGGTTTTTTACTCCTCTCAACAGCCCAAACAAGTTTCTAAAAGGATGAGTTTGCAACTACTTTACTTTTGGAGAAAATTCAAAACATTCATTATTCAATAGAGCCCAATAGCAAAAATCAGGTTTTGAATGAAGAATCACATTTCTTGGTAGAATCATGCAGGATTGAAATTTTTGATGGTTTTTTACTCCTCTCAACAGCCCAAACAAGTTTCTAAAAGGATGAGTTTGCAACTACTTTACTTTTGGAGAAAATTCAAAACATTCATTATTCAATAGGGCCCAAACTATCAAAAACCAGCGGTTTGAATGAACACACATTTCTTGGTAGAATCATGCAGGACTGAAATTTTTGATGTTTTTCTACTCCTCTCATGAGCCCAAACAAGTCTCTAAAAGCATGAGTTTGCAACTACTTTACTTTTGGAGAAAATTCAAAACATTCATTATTCAATAGAGCCCAATAGCAAAAATCAGGTTTTGAATGAAGAATCACATTTCTTGGTAGAATCATGCAGGATTGAAATTTTTGATGGTTTTTTACTCCTCTCTACAGCCCAAACAAGTTTCTAAAAGGATGAGTTTGCAACTGCTTTACTTTTGGAGAAAATTCAAAACATTCATTATTCAATAGGGCCCAAACTATCAAAAACCAGCGGTTTGAATGAACACACATTTCTTAGTAGAATCATGCAGGACTCAAATTTTTGATGTTTTTCTACTCCTCTCATGAGCCCAAACAAGTTTCTAAAAGCATGAGTTTGCAACTACTTTACTTTTGGAGAAAATTCAAAACATTCATTATTCAATAGAGCCCAATAGCAAAAATCAGGTTTTGAATGAAGAATCACATTTCTTGGTAGAATCATGCAGGATTGAAATTTTTGATGGTTTTTTACTCCTCTCAACAGCCCAAACAAGTTTCTAAAAGGATGTTTGCAACTACTTTACTTTTGGAGAAAATTCAAAACATTCATTATTCAATAGGGCCCAAACTATCAAAAACCAGCGGTTTCAATGAACACACATTTCTTGGTAGAATCATGCAGGACTGAAATTTTTGATGTTTTTCTACTCCTCTCATGAGCCCAAACAAGTCTCTAAAAGCATGAGTTTGCAACTACTTTACTTTTGGAGAAAATTCAAAACATTCATTATTCAATAGAGCCCAATAGCAAAAATCAGGTTTTGAATGAAGAATCACATTTCTTGGTAAAATCATGCAGGATTGAAATTTTTGATGGTTTTTTTACTCCTCTCAACAGCCCAAACAAGTTTCTAAAAGGATGAGTTTGCAACTACTTTACTTTTGGAGAAAATTCAAAACATTCATTATTCAATAGGGCCCAAACTATCAAAAACCAGCGGTTTCAATGAACACACATTTCTTGGTAGAATCATGCAGGACTGAAATTTTTGATGTTTTTCTACTCCTCTCATGAGCCCAAACAAGTTTCTAAAAGCATGAGTTTGCAACTACTTTACTTTTGGAGAAAATTCAAAACATTCACTATTCAATAGAGCCCAATAGCAAAAATCAGGTTTTGAATGAAGAATCACATTTCTTGGTAAAATCATGCAGGATTGAAATTTTTGATGGTTTTTTACTCCTCTCAACAGCCCAAACAAGTTTCTAAAAGGATGAGTTTGCAACTACTTTACTTTTGGAGAAAATTCAAAACATTCATTATTCAATAGGGCCCAAACTATCAAAAACCAGCGGTTTCAATGAACACACATTTCTTGGTAGAATCATGCAGGACTGAAATTTTTGATGTTTTTCTACTCCTCTCATGAGCCCAAACAAGTCTCTAAAAGCATGAGTTTGCAACTACTTTACTTTTGGAGAAAATTCAAAACATTCATTATTCAATAGAGCCCAATAGCAAAAATCAGGTTTTGAATGAAGAATCACATTTCTTGGTAGAATCATGCAGGATTGAAATTTTTGATGGTTTTTTACTCCTCTCAACAGCCCAAACAAGTTTCTAAAAGGATGAGTTTGCAACTACTTTACTTTTGGAGAAAATTCAAAACATTCATTATTCAATAGGGCCCAAACTATCAAAAACCAGCGGTTTCAATGAACACACATTTCTTGGAAGAATCATGCAGGACTGAAATTTTTGATGTTTTTCTACTCCTCTCATGAGCCCAAACAAGTCTCTAAAAGCATGAGTTTGCAACTACTTTACTTTTGGAGAAAATTCAAAACATTCATTATTCAATAGAGCCCAATAGCAAAAATCAGGTTTTGAATGAAGAATCACAGTTCTTGGTAGAATCATGCAGGATTGAAATTTTTGATGGTTTTTTACTCCTCTCAACAGCCCAAACAAGTTTCTAAAAGGATGAGTTTGCAACTACTTTACTTTTGGAGAAAATTCAAAACATTCATTATTCAATAGAGCCCAATAGCAAAAATCAGGTTTTGAATGAAGAATCACATTTCTTGGTAGAATCATGCAGGATTGAAATTTTTGATGGTTTTTTACTCCTCTCAACAGCCCAAACAAGTTTCTAAAAGGATGAGTTTGCAACTACTTTACTTTTGGAGAAAATTCAAAACATTCATTATTCAATAGGGCCCAAACTATCAAAAACCAGCGGTTTCAATGAACACACATTTCTTGGTAGAATCATGCAGGACTGAAATTTTTGATGTTTTTCTACTCCTCTCATAAGCCCAAACAAGTCTCTAAAAGCATGAGTTTGCAACTACTTTACTTTTGGAGAAAATTCAAAACATTCATTATTCAATAGAGCCCAATAGCAAAAATCAGGTTTTGAATGAAGAATCACATTTCTTGGTAAAATCATGCAGGATTGAAATTTTTGATGGTTTTTTACTCCTCTCAACAGCCCAAACAAGTTTCTAAAAGGATGAGTTTGCAACTACTTTACTTTTGGAGAAAATTCAAAACATTCATTATTCAATAGGGCCCAAACTATCAAAAACCAGCGGTTTCAATGAACACACATTTCTTGGTAGAATCATGCAGGACTGAAATTTTTGATGTTTTTCTACTCCTCTCATGAGCCCAATCAAGTTTCTAAAAGCATGAGTTTGCAACTACTTTACTTTTGGAGAAAATTCAAAACATTCACTATTCAATAGAGCCCAATAGCAAAAATCAGGTTTTGAATGAAGAATCACATTTCTTGGTAAAATCATGCAGGATTGAAATTTTTGATGGTTTTTTACTCCTCTCAACAGCCCAAACAAGTTTCTAAAAGGATGAGTTTGCAACTACTTTACTTTTGGAGAAAATTCAAAACATTCATTATTCAATAGGGCCCAAACTATCAAAAACCAGCGGTTTCAATGAACACACATTTCTTGGTAGAATCATGCAGGACTGAAATTTTTGATGTTTTTCTACTCCTCTCATGAGCCCAAACAAGTCTCTAAAAGCATGAGTTTGCAACTACTTTACTTTTGGAGAAAATTCAAAACATTCATTATTCAATAGAGCCCAATAGCAAAAATCAGGTTTTGAATGAAGAATCACATTTCTTGGTAGAATCATGCAGGATTGAAATTTTTGATGGTTTTTTACTCCTCTCAACAGCCCAAACAAGTTTCTAAAAGGATGAGTTTGCAACTACTTTACTTTTGGAGAAAATTCAAAACATTCATTATTCAATAGGGCCCAAACTATCAAAAACCAGCGGTTTGAATGAACACACATTTCTTGGTAGAATCATGCAGGACTGAAATTTTTGATGTTTTTCTACTCCTCTCATGAGCCCAAACAAGTCTCTAAAAGCATGAGTTTGCAACTACTTTACTTTTGGAGAAAATTCAAAACATTCATTATTCAATAGAGCCCAATAGCAAAAATCAGGTTTTGAATGAAGAATCACATTTCTTGGTAGAAGCATGCAGGATTGAAATTTTTGATGGTTTTTTACTCCTCTCAACAGCCCAAACAAGTTTCTAAAAGGATGAGTTTGCAACTACTTTACTTTTGGAGAAAATTCAAAACATTCATTATTCAATAGGGCCCAAACTATCAAAAACCAGCGGTTTCAATGAACACACATTTCTTGGTAGAATCATGCAGGACTGAAGTTTTTGATGTTTTTCTACTCCTCTCATGAGCCCAAACAAGTCTCTAAAAGCATGAGTTTGCAACTACTTTACTTTTGGAGAAAATTCAAAACATTCATTATTCAATAGAGCCCAATAGCAAAAATCAGGTTTTGAATGAAGAATCACATTTCTTGGTAGAATCATGCAGGATTGAAATTTTTGATGGTTTTTTACTCCTCTCTACTGCCCAAACAAGTTTCTAAAAGGATGAGTTTGCAACTGCTTTACTTTTGGAGAAAATTCAAAACATTCATTATTCAATAGGGCCCAAACTATCAAAAACCAGCGGTTTGAATGAACACACATTTCTTGGTAGAATCATGCAGGACTCAAATTTTTGACGTTTTTCTACTCCTCTCATGAGCCCAAACAAGTTTCTAAAAGCATGAGTTTGCAACTACTTTACTTTTGGAGAAAATTCAAAATATTCATTATTCAATAGAGCCCAATAGCAAAAATCAGGTTTTGAATGAAGAATCACATTTCTTGGTAGAATCATGCAGGATTGAAATTTTTGATGGTTTTTTACTCCTCTCAACAGCCCAAACAAGTTTCTAAAAGGATGAGTTTGCAACTACTTTACTTTTGGAGAAAATTCAAAACATTCATTATTCAATAGGGCCCAAACTATCAAAAACCAGCGGTTTCAATGAACACACATTTCTTGGTAGAATCATGCAGGACTGAAATTTTTGATGTTTTTCTACTCCTCTCATGAGCCCAAACAAGGCTCTAAAAGCATGAGTTTGCAACTACTTTACTTTTGGAGAAAATTCAAAACATTCATTATTCAATAGAGCCCAATAGCAAAAATCAGGTTTTGAATGAAGAATCACATTTCTTGGTAGAATCATGCAGGATTGAAATTTTTGATGGTTTTTTACTCCTCTCAACAGCCCAAACAAGTTTCTAAAAGGATGAGTTTGCAACTACTTTACTTTTGGAGAAAATTCAAAACATTCATTATTCAATAGGGCCCAAACTATCAAAAACCAGCGGTTTCAATGAACACACATTTCTTGGAAGAATCATGCAGGACTGAAATTTTTGATGTTTTTCTACTCCTCTCATGAGCCCAAACAAGTCTCTAAAAGCATGAGTTTGCAACTACTTTACTTTTGGAGAAAATTCAAAACATTCATTATTCAATAGAGCCCAATAGCAAAAATCAGGTTTTGAATGAAGAATCACATTTCTTGGTAGAATCATGCAGGATTGAAATTTTTGATGGTTTTTTACTCCTCTCAACAGCCCAAACAAGTTTCTAAAAGGATGAGTTTGCAACTACTTTACTTTTGGAGAAAATTCAAAACATTCATTATTCAATAGGGCCCAAACTATCAAAAACCAGCGGTTTCAATGAACACACATTTCTTGGAAGAATCATGCAGGACTGAAATTTTTGATGTTTTTCTACTCCTCTCATGAGCCAAAACAAGTCTCTAAAAGCATGAGTTTGCAACTACTTTACTTTTGGAGAAAATTCAAAACATTCATTATTCAATAGAGCCCAATAGCAAAAATCAGGTTTTGAATGAAGAATCACATTTCTTGGTAGAATCATGCAGGATTGAAATTTTTGATGGTTTTTTACTCCTCTCAACAGCCCAAACAAGTTTATAAAAGGATGAGTTTGCAACTACTTTACTTTTGGAGAAAATTCAAAACATTCATTATTCAATAGGGCCCAAACTATCAAAAACCAGCGGTTTCAATGAACACACATTTCTTGGTAGAATCATGCAGGACTGAAATTTTTGATGTTTTTCTACTCCTCTCATGAGCCCAAACAAGTCTCTAAAAGCATGAGTTTGCAACTACTTTACTTTTGGAGAAAATTCAAAACATTCATTATTCAATAGAGCCCAATAGCAAAAATCAGGTTTTGAATGAAGAATCACATTTCTTGGTAGAATCATGCAGGATTGAAATTTTTGATGGTTTTTTACTCCTCTCAACAGCCCAAACAAGTTTCTAAAAGGATGAGTTTGCAACTACTTTACTTTCGGAGAAAATTCAAAACATTCATTATTCAATAGGGCCCAAACTATCAAAAACCAGCGGTTTCAATGAACACACATTTCTTGGTAGAATCATGCAGGACTGAAATTTTTGATGTTTTTCTACTCCTCTCATGAGCCCAAACAAGTCTCTAAAAGCATGAGTTTGCAACTACTTTACTTTTGGAGAAAATTCAAAACATTCATTATTCAATAGAGCCCAATAGCAAAAATCAGGTTTTGAATGAAGAATCACATTTCTTGGTAGAATCATGCAGGATTGAAATTTTTGATGGTTTTTTACTCCTCTCAACAGCCCAAACAAGTTTCTAAAAGGATGAGTATGCAACTACTTTACTTTCGGAGAAAATTCAAAACATTCAATATTCAATAGGGCCCAAACTATCAAAAACCAGCGGTTTCAATGAACACACATTTCTTGGTAGAATCATGCAGGACTGAAATTTTTGATGTTTTTCTACTCCTCTCATGAGCCCAAACAAGTCTCTAAAAGCATGAGTTTGCAACTACTTTACTTTTGGAGAAAATTCAAAACATTCATTATTCAATAGAGCCCAATAGCAAAAATCAGGTTTTGAATGAAGAATCACATTTCTTGGTAGAATCATGCAGGATTGAAATTTTTGATGGTTTTTTACTCCTCTCAACAGCCCAAACAAGTTTCTAAAAGGATGAGTTTGCAACTACTTTACTTTTGGAGAAAATTCAAAACATTCATTATTCAATAGGGCCCAAACTATCAAAAACCAGCGGTTTCAATGAACACACATTTCTTGGAAGAATCATGCAGGACTGAAATTTTTGATGTTTTTCTACTCCTCTCATGAGCCCAAACAAGTCTCTAAAAGCATGAGTTTGCAACTACTTTACTTTTGGAGAAAATTCAAAACATTCATTATTCAATAGAGCCCAATAGCAAAAATCAGGTTTTGAATGAAGAATCACATTTCTTGGTAGAATCATGCAGGATTGAAATTTTTGATGGTTTTTTACTCCTCTCAACAGCCCAAACAAGTTTATAAAAGGATGAGTTTGCAACTACTTTACTTTTGGAGAAAATTCAAAACATTCATTATTCAATAGGGCCCAAACTATCAAAAACCAGCGGTTTCAATGAACACACATTTCTTGGTAGAATCATGCAGGACTGAAATTTTTGATGTTTTTCTACTCCTCTCATGAGCCCAAACAAGTCTCTAAAAGCATGAGTTTGCAACTACTTTACTTTTGGAGAAAATTCAAAACATTCATTATTCAATAGAGCCCAATAGCAAAAATCAGGTTTTGAATGAAGAATCACATTTCTTGGTAGAATCATGCAGGATTGAAATTTTTGATGGTTTTTTACTCCTCTCAACAGCCCAAACAAGTTTCTAAAAGGATGAGTTTGCAACTACTTTACTTTCGGAGAAAATTCAAAACATTCATTATTCAATAGGGCCCAAACTATCAAAAACCAGCGGTTTCAATGAACACACATTTCTTGGTAGAATCATGCAGGACTGAAATTTTTGATGTTTTTCTACTCCTCTCATGAGCCCAAACAAGTCTCTAAAAGCATGAGTTTGCAACTACTTTACTTTTGGAGAAAATTCAAAACATTCATTATTCAATAGAGCCCAATAGCAAAAATCAGGTTTTGAATGAAGAATCACATTTCTTGGTAGAATCATGCAGGATTGAAATTTTTGATGGTTTTTTACTCCTCTCAACAGCCCAAACAAGTTTCTAAAAGGATGAGTATGCAACTACTTTACTTTCGGAGAAAATTCAAAACATTCAATATTCAATAGGGCCCAAACTATCAAAAACCAGCGGTTTCAATGAACACACATTTCTTGGTAGAATCATGCAGGACTGAAATTTTTGATGTTTTTCTACTCCTCTCATGAGCCCAAACAAGTCTCTAAAAGCATGAGTTTGCAACTACTTTACTTTTGGAGAAAATTCAAAACATTCATTATTCAATAGAGCCCAATAGCAAAAATCAGGTTTTGAATGAAGAATCACATTTCTTGGTAGAATCATGCAGGATTGAAATTTTTGATGGTTTTTTACTCCTCTCAACAGCCCAAACAAGTTTCTAAAAGGATGAGTTTGCAACTGCTTTACTTTTGGAGAAAATTCAAAACATTCATTATTCAATAGGGCCCAAACTATCAAAAACCAGCGGTTTCAATGAACACACATTTCTTGGTAGAATCATGCAGGACTGAAATTTTTGATGTTTTTCTACTCCTCTCATGAGCCCAAACAAGTCTCTAAAAGCATGAGTTTGCAACTACTTTACTTTTGGAGAAAATTCAAAACATTCATTATTCAATAGAGCCCAATAGCAAAAATCAGGTTTTGAATGAAGAATCACATTTCTTGGTAGAATCATGCAGGATTGAAATTTTTGATGGTTTTTTACTCCTCTCAACAGCCCAAACAAGTGTCTAAAAGGATGAGTTTGCAACTACTTTACTTTTGGAGAAAATTCAAAACATTCATTATTCAATAGGGCCCAAACTATCAAAAACCAGCGGTTTCAATGAACACACATTTCTTGGAAGAATCATGCAGGGCTGAAATTTTTGATGTTTTTCTACTCCTCTCATGAGCCCAAACAAGTTTCTAAAAGCATGAGTTTGCAACTACTTTACTTTTGGAGAAAATTCAAAACATTCATTATTCAATAGAGCCCAATAGCAAAAATCAGGTTTTGAATGAAGAATCACATTTCTTGGTAGAATAATGCAGGATTGAAATTTTTGATGGTTTTTTACTCCTCTCAACAGCCCAAACAAGTTTCTAAAAGGATGAGTTTGCAACTACTTTACTTTTGGAGAAAATTCAAAACATTCATTATTCAATAGAGCCCAATAGCAAAAATCAGGTTTTGAATGAAGAATCACATTTCTTGGTAGAATCATGCAGGTTTGAAATTTTTGATGGTTTTTTACTCCTCTCAACAGCCCAAACAAGTTTCTAAAAGGATGAGTTTGCAACTACTTTACTTTTGGAGAAAATTCAAAACATTCATTATTCAATAGGGCCCAAACTATCAAAAACCAGCGGTTTCAATGAACACACATTTCTTGGTAGAATCATGCAGGACTGAAATTTTTGATGTTTTTCTACTCCTCTCATGAGCCCAAACAAGTCTCTAAAAGCATGAGTTTGCAACTACTTTACTTTTAGAGAAAATTCAAAACATTCATTATTCAATAGAGCCCAATAGCAAAAATCAGGTTTTGAATGAAGAATCATATTTCTTGGTAAAATCATGCAGGATTGAAATTTTTGATGGTTTTTTACTCCTCTCAACAGCCCAAACAAGTTTCTAAAAGGATGAGTTTGCAACTACTTTACTTTTGGAGAAAATTCAAAACATTCATTATTCAATAGGGCCCAAACTATCAAAAACCAGCGGTTTCAATGAACACACATTTCTTGGTAGAATCATGCAGGACTGAAATTTTTGATGTTTTTCTACTCCTCTCATGAGCCCAAACAAGTTTCTAAAAGCATGAGTTTGCAACTACTTTACTTTTGGAGAAAATTCAAAACATTCACTATTCAATAGAGCCCAATAGCAAAAATCAGGTTTTGAATGAAGAATCACATTTCTTGGTAAAATCATGCAGGATTGAAATTTTTGATGGTTTTTTACTCCTCTCAACAGCCCAAACAAGTTTCTAAAAGGATGAGTTTGCAACTACTTTACTTTTGGAGAAAATTCAAAACATTCATTATTCAATAGGGCCCAAACTATCAAAAACCAGCGGTTTCAATGAACACACATTTCTTGGTAGAATCATGCAGGACTGAAATTTTTGATGTTTTTCTACTCCTCTCATGAGCCCAAACAAGTCTCTAAAAGCATGAGTTTGCAACTACTTTACTTTTGGAGAAAATTCAAAACATTCATTATTCAATAGAGCCCAATAGCAAAAATCAGGTTTTGAATGAAGAATCACAGTTCTTGGTAGAATCATGCAGGATTGAAATTTTTGATGGTTTTTTACTCCTCTCAACAGCCCAAACAAGTTTCTAAAAGGATGAGTTTGCAACTACTTTACTTTTGGAGAAAATTCAAAACATTCATTATTCAATAGAGCCCAATAGCAAAAATCAGGTTTTGAATGAAGAATCACATTTCTTGGTAGAATCATGCAGGATTGAAATTTTTGATGGTTTTTTACTCCTCTCAACAGCCCAAACAAGTTTCTAAAAGGATGAGTTTGCAACTACTTTACTTTTGGAGAAAATTCAAAACATTCATTATTCAATAGGGCCCAAACTATCAAAAACCAGCGGTTTCAATGAACACACATTTCTTGGTAGAATCATGCAGGACTGAAATTTTTGATGTTTTTCTACTCCTCTCATAAGCCCAAACAAGTCTCTAAAAGCATGAGTTTGCAACTACTTTACTTTTGGAGAAAATTCAAAACATTCATTATTCAATAGAGCCCAATAGCAAAAATCAGGTTTTGAATGAAGAATCACATTTCTTGGTAAAATCATGCAGGATTGAAATTTTTGATGGTTTTTTACTCCTCTCAACAGCCCAAACAAGTTTCTAAAAGGATGAGTTTGCAACTACTTTACTTTTGGAGAAAATTCAAAACATTCATTATTCAATAGGGCCCAAACTATCAAAAACCAGCGGTTTCAATGAACACACATTTCTTGGTAGAATCATGCAGGACTGAAATTTTTGATGTTTTTCTACTCCTCTCATGAGCCCAAACAAGTTTCTAAAAGCATGAGTTTGCAACTACTTTACTTTTGGAGAAAATTCAAAACATTCACTATTCAATAGAGCCCAATAGCAAAAATCAGGTTTTGAATGAAGAATCACATTTCTTGGTAAAATCATGCAGGATTGAAATTTTTGATGGTTTTTTACTCCTCTCAACAGCCCAAACAAGTTTCTAAAAGGATGAGTTTGCAACTACTTTACTTTTGGAGAAAATTCAAAACATTCATTATTCAATAGGGCCCAAACTATCAAAAACCAGCGGTTTGAATGAACACACATTTCTTGGTAGAATCATGCAGGACTGAAATTTTTGATGTTTTTCTACTCCTCTCATGAGCCCAAACAAGTCTCTAAAAGCATGAGTTTGCAACTACTTTACTTTTGGAGAAAATTCAAAACATTCATTATTCAATAGAGCCCAATAGCAAAAATCAGGTTTTGAATGAAGAATCACATTTCTTGGTAGAATCATGCAGGATTGAAATTTTTGATGGTTTTTTACTCCTCTCAACAGCCCAAACAAGTTTCTAAAAGGATGAGTTTGCAACTGCTTTACTTTTGGAGAAAATTCAAAACATTCATTATTCAATAGGGCCCAAACTATCAAAAACCAGCGGTTTCAATGAACACACATTTCTTGGTAGAATCATGCAGGACTGAAATTTTTGATGTTTTTCTACTCCTCTCATGAGCCCAAACAAGTCTCTAAAAGCATGAGTTTGCAACTACTTTACTTTTGGAGAAAATTCAAAACATTCATTATTCAATAGAGCCCAATAGCAAAAATCAGGTTTTGAATGAAGAATCACATTTCTTGGTAGAATCATGCAGGATTGAAATTTTTGATGGTTTTTTACTCCTCTCTACAGCCCAAACAAGTTTCAAAAAGGATGAGTTTGCAACTGCTTTACTTTTGGAGAAAATTCAAAACATTCATTATTCAATAGGGCCCAAACTATCAAAAACCAGCGGTTTGAATGAACACACATTTCTTGGTAGAATCATGCAGGACTCAAATTTTTGATGTTTTTCTACTCCTCTCATGAGCCCAAACAAGTTTCTAAAAGCATGAGTTTGCAACTACTTTACTTTTGGAGAAAATTCAAAACATTCATTATTCAATAGAGCCCAATAGCAAAAATCAGGTTTTGAATGAAGAATCACATTTCTTGGTAGAATCATGCAGGATTGAAATTTTTGATGGTTTTTTACTCCTCTCAACAGCCCAAACAAGTTTCTAAAAGGATGAGTTTGCAACTACTTTACTTTTGGAGAAAATTCAAAACATTCATTATTCAATAGGGCCCAAACTATCAAAAACCAGCGGTTTCAATGAACACACATTTCTTGGTAGAATCATGCAGGACTGAAATTTTTGATGTTTTTCTACTCCTCTCATGAGCCCAAACAAGTCTCTAAAAGCATGAGTTTGCAACTACTTTACTTTTGGAGAAAATTCAAAACATTCATTATTCAATAGAGCCCAATAGCAAAAATCAGGTTTTGAATGAAGAATCACATTTCTTGGTAGAATCATGCAGGATTGAAATTTTTGATGGTTTTTTACTCCTCTCAACAGCCCAAACAAGTTTCTAAAAGGATGAGTTTGCAACTACTTTACTTTTGGAGAAAATTCAAAACATTCATTATTCAATAGGGCCCAAACTATCAAAAACCAGCGGTTTCAATGAACACACATTTCTTGGAAGAATCATGCAGGGCTGAAATTTTTGATGTTTTTCTACTCCTCTCATGAGCCCAAACAAGTTTCTAAAAGCATGAGTTTGCAACTACTTTACTTTTGGAGAAAATTCAAAACATTCATTATTCAATAGAGCCCAATAGCAAAAATCAGGTTTTGAATGAAGAATCACAGTTCTTGGTAGAATCATGCAGGATTGAAATTTTTGATGGTTTTTTACTCCTCTCAACAGCCCAAACAAGTTTCTAAAATTATGAGTTTGCAACTACTTTACTTTTGGAGAAAATTCAAAACATTCATTATTCAATAGGGCCCAAACTATCAAAAACCAGCGGTTTCAATGAACACACATTTCTTGGTAGAATCATGCAGGACTGAAATTTTTGATGTTTTTCTACTCCTCTCATGAGCCCAAACAAGTTTCTAAAAGCATGAGTTTGCAACTACTTTACTTTTGGAGAAAATTCAAAACATTCACTATTCAATAGAGCCCAATAGCAAAAATCAGGTTTTGAATGAAGAATCACATTTCTTGGTAAAATCATGCAGGATTGAAATTTTTGATGGTTTTTTACTCCTCTCAACAGCCCAAACAAGTTTCTAAAAGGATGAGTTTGCAACTACTTTACTTTTGGAGAAAATTCAAAACATTCATTATTCAATAGGGCCCAAACTATCAAAAACCAGCGGTTTCAATGAACACACATTTCTTGGTAGAATCATGCAGGACTGAAATTTTTGATGTTTTTCTACTCCTCTCATGAGCCCAAACAAGTCTCTAAAAGCATGAGTTTGCAACTACTTTACTTTTGGAGAAAATTCAAAACATTCATTATTCAATAGAGCCCAATAGCAAAAATCAGGTTTTGAATGAAGAATCACAGTTCTTGGTAGAATCATGCAGGATTGAAATTTTTGATGGTTTTTTACTCCTCTCAACAGCCCAAACAAGTTTCTAAAAGGATGAGTTTGCAACTACTTTACTTTTGGAGAAAATTCAAAACATTCATTATTCAATAGAGCCCAATAGCAAAAATCAGGTTTTGAATGAAGAATCACATTTCTTGGTAGAATCATGCAGGATTGAAATTTTTGATGGTTTTTTACTCCTCTCAACAGCCCAAACAAGTTTCTAAAAGGATGAGTTTGCAACTACTTTACTTTTGGAGAAAATTCAAAACATTCATTATTCAATAGGGCCCAAACTATCAAAAACCAGCGGTTTCAATGAACACACATTTCTTGGTAGAATCATGCAGGACTGAAATTTTTGATGTTTTTCTACTCCTCTCATAAGCCCAAACAAGTCTCTAAAAGCATGAGTTTGCAACTACTTTACTTTTGGAGAAAATTCAAAACATTCATTATTCAATAGAGCCCAATAGCAAAAATCAGGTTTTGAATGAAGAATCACATTTCTTGGTAAAATCATGCAGGATTGAAATTTTTGATGGTTTTTTACTCCTCTCAACAGCCCAAACAAGTTTCTAAAAGGATGAGTTTGCAACTACTTTACTTTTGGAGAAAATTCAAAACATTCATTATTCAATAGGGCCCAAACTATCAAAAACCAGCGGTTTCAATGAACACACATTTCTTGGTAGAATCATGCAGGACTGAAATTTTTGATGTTTTTCTACTCCTCTCATGAGCCCAAACAAGTTTCTAAAAGCATGAGTTTGCAACTACTTTACTTTTGGAGAAAATTCAAAACATTCACTATTCAATAGAGCCCAATAGCAAAAATCAGGTTTTGAATGAAGAATCACATTTCTTAGTAAAATCATGCAGGAGTGAAATTTTTGATGGTTTTTTACTCCTCTCAACAGCCCAAACAAGTTTCTAAAAGGATGAGTTTGCAACTACTTTACTTTTGGAGAAAATTCAAAACATTCATTATTCAATAGGGCCCAAACTATCAAAAACCAGCGGTTTGAATGAACACACATTTCTTGGTAGAATCATGCAGGACTGAAATTTTTGATGTTTTTCTACTCCTCTCATGAGCCCAAACAAGTCTCTAAAAGCATGAGTTTGCAACTACTTTACTTTTGGAGAAAATTCAAAACATTCATTATTCAATAGAGCCCAATAGCAAAAATCAGGTTTTGAATGAAGAATCACATTTCTTGGTAGAATCATGCAGGATTGAAATTTTTGATGGTTTTTTACTCCTCTCAACAGCCCAAACAAGTTTCTAAAAGGATGAGTTTGCAACTGCTTTACTTTTGGAGAAAATTCAAAACATTCATTATTCAATAGGGCCCAAACTATCAAAAACCAGCGGTTTCAATGAACACACATTTCTTGGTAGAATCATGCAGGACTGAAATTTTTGATGTTTTTCTACTCCTCTCATGAGCCCAAACAAGTCTCTAAAAGCATGAGTTTGCAACTACTTTACTTTTGGAGAAAATTCAAAACATTCATTATTCAATAGAGCCCAATAGCAAAAATCAGGTTTTGAATGAAGAATCACATTTCTTGGTAGAATCATGCAGGATTGAAATTTTTGATGGTTTTTTACTCCTCTCTACAGCCCAAACAAGTTTCAAAAAGGATGAGTTTGCAACTGCTTTACTTTTGGAGAAAATTCAAAACATTCATTATTCAATAGGGCCCAAACTATCAAAAACCAGCGGTTTGAATGAACACACATTTCTTGGTAGAATCATGCAGGACTCAAATTTTTGATGTTTTTCTACTCCTCTCATGAGCCCAAACAAGTTTCTAAAAGCATGAGTTTGCAACTACTTTACTTTTGGAGAAAATTCAAAACATTCATTATTCAATAGAGCCCAATAGCAAAAATCAGGTTTTGAATGAAGAATCACATTTCTTGGTAGAATCATGCAGGATTGAAATTTTTGATGGTTTTTTACTCCTCTCAACAGCCCAAACAAGTTTCTAAAAGGATGAGTTTGCAACTACTTTACTTTTGGAGAAAATTCAAAACATTCATTATTCAATAGGGCCCAAACTATCAAAAACCAGCGGTTTCAATGAACACACATTTCTTGGTAGAATCATGCAGGACTGAAATTTTTGATGTTTTTCTACTCCTCTCATGAGCCCAAACAAGTCTCTAAAAGCATGAGTTTGCAACTACTTTACTTTTGGAGAAAATTCAAAACATTCATTATTCAATAGAGCCCAATAGCAAAAATCAGGTTTTGAATGAAGAATCACATTTCTTGGTAGAATCATGCAGGATTGAAATTTTTGATGGTTTTTTACTCCTCTCAACAGCCCAAACAAGTTTCTAAAAGGATGAGTTTGCAACTACTTTACTTTTGGAGAAAATTCAAAACATTCATTATTCAATAGGGCCCAAACTATCAAAAACCAGCGGTTTCAATGAACACACATTTCTTGGAAGAATCATGCAGGGCTGAAATTTTTGATGTTTTTCTACTCCTCTCATGAGCCCAAACAAGTTTCTAAAAGCATGAGTTTGCAACTACTTTACTTTTGGAGAAAATTCAAAACATTCATTATTCAATAGAGCCCAATAGCAAAAATCAGGTTTTGAATGAAGAATCACAGTTCTTGGTAGAATCATGCAGGATTGAAATTTTTGATGGTTTTTTACTCCTCTCAACAGCCCAAACAAGTTTCTAAAATTATGAGTTTGCAACTACTTTACTTTTGGAGAAAATTCAAAACATTCATTATTCAATAGGGCCCAAACTATCAAAAACCAGCGGTTTCAATGAACACACATTTCTTGGTAGAATCATGCAGGACTGAAATTTTTGATGTTTTTCTACTCCTCTCATGAGCCCAAACAAGTTTCTAAAAGCATGAGTTTGCAACTACTTTACTTTTGGAGAAAATTCAAAACATTCACTATTCAATAGAGCCCAATAGCAAAAATCAGGTTTTGAATGAAGAATCACATTTCTTGGTAAAATCATGCAGGATTGAAATTTTTGATGGTTTTTTACTCCTCTCAACAGCCCAAACAAGTTTCTAAAAGGATGAGTTTGCAACTACTTTACTTTTGGAGAAAATTCAAAACATTCATTATTCAATAGGACCCAAACTATCAAAAACCAGCGGTTTCAATGAACACACATTTCTTGGTAGAATCATGCAGGACTGAAATTTTTGATGTTTTTCTACTCCTCTCATGAGCCCAAACAAGTCTCTAAAAGCATGAGTTTGCAACTACTTTACTTTTGGAGAAAATTCAAAACATTCATTATTCAATAGAGCCCAATAGCAAAAATCAGGTTTTGAATGAAGAATCACAGTTCTTGGTAGAATCATGCAGGATTGAAATTTTTGATGGTTTTTTACTCCTCTCAACAGCCCAAACAAGTTTCTAAAAGGATGAGTTTGCAACTACTTTACTTTTGGAGAAAATTCAAAACATTCATTATTCAATAGGGCCCAAACTATCAAAAACCAGCGGTTTGAATGAACACACATTTCTTGGTAGAATCATGCAGGACTGAAATTTTTGATGTTTTTCTACTCCTCTCATGAGCCCAAACAAGTCTCTAAAAGCATGAGTTTGCAACTACTTTACTTTTGGAGAAAATTCAAAACATTCATTATTCAATAGAGCCCAATAGCAAAAATCAGGTTTTGAATGAAGAATCACATTTCTTGGTAGAATCATGCAGGATTGAAATTTTTGATGGTTTTTTACTCCTCTCTACAGCCCAAACAAGTTTCAAAAAGGATGAGTTTGCAACTGCTTTACTTTTGGAGAAAATTCAAAACATTCATTATTCAATAGGGCCCAAACTATCAAAAACCAGCGGTTTGAATGAACACACATTTCTTGGTAGAATCATGCAGGACTCAAATTTTTGATGTTTTTCTACTCCTCTCATGAGCCCAAACAAGTTTCTAAAAGCATGAGTTTGCAACTACTTTACTTTTGGAGAAAATTCAAAACATTCATTATTCAATAGAGCCCAATAGCAAAAATCAGGTTTTGAATGAAGAATCACATTTCTTGGTAGAATCATGCAGGATTGAAATTTTTGATGGTTTTTTACTCCTCTCAACAGCCCAAACAAGTTTCTAAAAGGATGAGTTTGCAACTACTTTACTTTTGGAGAAAATTCAAAACATTCATTATTCAATAGGGCCCAAACTATCAAAAACCAGCGGTTTCAATGAACACACATTTCTTGGTAGAATCATGCAGGACTGAAATTTTTGATGTTTTTCTACTCCTCTCATGAGCCCAAACAAGTCTCTAAAAGCATGAGTTTGCAACTACTTTACTTTTGGAGAAAATTCAAAACATTCATTATTCAATAGAGCCCAATAGCAAAAATCAGGTTTTGAATGAAGAATCACATTTCTTGGTAGAATCATGCAGGATTGAAATTTTTGATGGTTTTTTACTCCTCTCAACAGCCCAAACAAGTTTCTAAAAGGATGAGTTTGCAACTACTTTACTTTTGGAGAAAATTCAAAACATTCATTATTCAATAGGGCCCAAACTATCAAAAACCAGCGGTTTCAATGAACACACATTTCTTGGAAGAATCATGCAGGGCTGAAATTTTTGATGTTTTTCTACTCCTCTCATGAGCCCAAACAAGTTTCTAAAAGCATGAGTTTGCAACTACTTTACTTTTGGAGAAAATTCAAAACATTCATTATTCAATAGAGCCCAATAGCAAAAATCAGGTTTTGAATGAAGAATCACAGTTCTTGGTAGAATCATGCAGGATTGAAATTTTTGATGGTTTTTTACTCCTCTCAACAGCCCAAACAAGTTTCTAAAATTATGAGTTTGCAACTACTTTACTTTTGGAGAAAATTCAAAACATTCATTATTCAATAGGGCCCAAACTATCAAAAACCAGCGGTTTCAATGAACACACATTTCTTGGTAGAATCATGCAGGACTGAAATTTTTGATGTTTTTCTACTCCTCTCATGAGCCCAAACAAGTTTCTAAAAGCATGAGTTTGCAACTACTTTACTTTTGGAGAAAATTCAAAACATTCACTATTCAATAGAGCCCAATAGCAAAAATCAGGTTTTGAATGAAGAATCACATTTCTTGGTAAAATCATGCAGGATTGAAATTTTTGATGGTTTTTTACTCCTCTCAACAGCCCAAACAAGTTTCTAAAAGGATGAGTTTGCAACTACTTTACTTTTGGAGAAAATTCAAAACATTCATTATTCAATAGGACCCAAACTATCAAAAACCAGCGGTTTCAATGAACACACATTTCTTGGTAGAATCATGCAGGACTGAAATTTTTGATGTTTTTCTACTCCTCTCATGAGCCCAAACAAGTCTCTAAAAGCATGAGTTTGCAACTACTTTACTTTTGGAGAAAATTCAAAACATTCATTATTCAATAGAGCCCAATAGCAAAAATCAGGTTTTGAATGAAGAATCACAGTTCTTGGTAGAATCATGCAGGATTGAAATTTTTGATGGTTTTTTACTCCTCTCAACAGCCCAAACAAGTTTCTAAAAGGATGAGTTTGCAACTACTTTACTTTTGGAGAAAATTCAAAACATTCATTATTCAATAGGGCCCAAACTATCAAAAACCAGCGGTTTCAATGAACACACATTTCTTGGTAGAATCATGCAGGACTGAAATTTTTGATGTTTTTCTACTCCTCTCATAAGCCCAAACAAGTCTCTAAAAGCATGAGTTTGCAACTACTTTACTTTTGGAGAAAATTCAAAACATTCATTATTCAATAGAGCCCAATAGCAAAAATCAGGTTTTGAATGAAGAATCACATTTCTTGGTAAAATCATGCAGGATTGAAATTTTTGATGGTTTTTTACTCCTCTCAACAGCCCAAACAAGTTTCTAAAAGGATGAGTTTGCAACTACTTTACTTTTGGAGAAAATTCAAAACATTCATTATTCAATAGGGCCCAAACTATCAAAAACCAGCGGTTTCAATGAACACACATTTCTTGGTAGAATCATGCAGGACTGAAATTTTTGATGTTTTTCTACTCCTCTCATGAGCCCAAACAAGTTTCTAAAAGCATGAGTTTGCAACTACTTTACTTTTGGAGAAAATTCAAAACATTCACTATTCAATAGAGCCCAATAGCAAAAATCAGGTTTTGAATGAAGAATCACATTTCTTGGTAAAATCATGCAGGATTGAAATTTTTGATGGTTTTTTACTCCTCTCAACAGCCCAAACAAGTTTCTAAAAGGATGAGTTTGCAACTACTTTACTTTTGGAGAAAATTCAAAACATTCATTATTCAATAGGGCCCAAACTATCAAAAACCAGCGGTTTGAATGAACACACATTTCTTGGTAGAATCATGCAGGACTGAAATTTTTGATGTTTTTCTACTCCTCTCATGAGCCCAAACAAGTCTCTAAAAGCATGAGTTTGCAACTACTTTACTTTTGGAGAAAATTCAAAACATTCATTATTCAATAGAGCCCAATAGCAAAAATCAGGTTTTGAATGAAGAATCACATTTCTTGGTAGAATCATGCAGGATTGAAATTTTTGATGGTTTTTTACTCCTCTCAACAGCCCAAACAAGTTTCTAAAAGGATGAGTTTGCAACTGCTTTACTTTTGGAGAAAATTCAAAACATTCATTATTCAATAGGGCCCAAACTATCAAAAACCAGCGGTTTCAATGAACACACATTTCTTGGTAGAATCATGCAGGACTGAAATTTTTGATGTTTTTCTACTCCTCTCATGAGCCCAAACAAGTCTCTAAAAGCATGAGTTTGCAACTACTTTACTTTTGGAGAAAATTCAAAACATTCATTATTCAATAGAGCCCAATAGCAAAAATCAGGTTTTGAATGAAGAATCACATTTCTTGGTAGAATCATGCAGGATTGAAATTTTTGATGGTTTTTTACTCCTCTCTACAGCCCAAACAAGTTTCAAAAAGGATGAGTTTGCAACTGCTTTACTTTTGGAGAAAATTCAAAACATTCATTATTCAATAGGGCCCAAACTATCAAAAACCAGCGGTTTGAATGAACACACATTTCTTGGTAGAATCATGCAGGACTCAAATTTTTGATGTTTTTCTACTCCTCTCATGAGCCCAAACAAGTTTCTAAAAGCATGAGTTTGCAACTACTTTACTTTTGGAGAAAATTCAAAACATTCATTATTCAATAGAGCCCAATAGCAAAAATCAGGTTTTGAATGAAGAATCACATTTCTTGGTAGAATCATGCAGGATTGAAATTTTTGATGGTTTTTTACTCCTCTCAACAGCCCAAACAAGTTTCTAAAAGGATGAGTTTGCAACTACTTTACTTTTGGAGAAAATTCAAAACATTCATTATTCAATAGGGCCCAAACTATCAAAAACCAGCGGTTTCAATGAACACACATTTCTTGGTAGAATCATGCAGGACTGAAATTTTTGATGTTTTTCTACTCCTCTCATGAGCCCAAACAAGTCTCTAAAAGCATGAGTTTGCAACTACTTTACTTTTGGAGAAAATTCAAAACATTCATTATTCAATAGAGCCCAATAGCAAAAATCAGGTTTTGAATGAAGAATCACATTTCTTGGTAGAATCATGCAGGATTGAAATTTTTGATGGTTTTTTACTCCTCTCAACAGCCCAAACAAGTTTCTAAAAGGATGAGTTTGCAACTACTTTACTTTTGGAGAAAATTCAAAACATTCATTATTCAATAGGGCCCAAACTATCAAAAACCAGCGGTTTCAATGAACACACATTTCTTGGAAGAATCATGCAGGGCTGAAATTTTTGATGTTTTTCTACTCCTCTCATGAGCCCAAACAAGTTTCTAAAAGCATGAGTTTGCAACTACTTTACTTTTGGAGAAAATTCAAAACATTCATTATTCAATAGAGCCCAATAGCAAAAATCAGGTTTTGAATGAAGAATCACAGTTCTTGGTAGAATCATGCAGGATTGAAATTTTTGATGGTTTTTTACTCCTCTCAACAGCCCAAACAAGTTTCTAAAATTATGAGTTTGCAACTACTTTACTTTTGGAGAAAATTCAAAACATTCATTATTCAATAGGGCCCAAACTATCAAAAACCAGCGGTTTCAATGAACACACATTTCTTGGTAGAATCATGCAGGACTGAAATTTTTGATGTTTTTCTACTCCTCTCATGAGCCCAAACAAGTTTCTAAAAGCATGAGTTTGCAACTACTTTACTTTTGGAGAAAATTCAAAACATTCACTATTCAATAGAGCCCAATAGCAAAAATCAGGTTTTGAATGAAGAATCACATTTCTTGGTAAAATCATGCAGGATTGAAATTTTTGATGGTTTTTTACTCCTCTCAACAGCCCAAACAAGTTTCTAAAAGGATGAGTTTGCAACTACTTTACTTTTGGAGAAAATTCAAAACATTCATTATTCAATAGGACCCAAACTATCAAAAACCAGCGGTTTCAATGAACACACATTTCTTGGTAGAATCATGCAGGACTGAAATTTTTGATGTTTTTCTACTCCTCTCATGAGCCCAAACAAGTCTCTAAAAGCATGAGTTTGCAACTACTTTACTTTTGGAGAAAATTCAAAACATTCATTATTCAATAGAGCCCAATAGCAAAAATCAGGTTTTGAATGAAGAATCACAGTTCTTGGTAGAATCATGCAGGATTGAAATTTTTGATGGTTTTTTACTCCTCTCAACAGCCCAAACAAGTTTCTAAAAGGATGAGTTTGCAACTACTTTACTTTTGGAGAAAATTCAAAACATTCATTATTCAATAGAGCCCAATAGCAAAAATCAGGTTTTGAATGAAGAATCACATTTCTTGGTAGAATCATGCAGGATTGAAATTTTTGATGGTTTTTTACTCCTCTCAACAGCCCAAACAAGTTTCTAAAAGGATGAGTTTGCAACTACTTTACTTTTGGAGAAAATTCAAAACATTCATTATTCAATAGGGCCCAAACTATCAAAAACCAGCGGTTTCAATGAACACACATTTCTTGGAAGAATCATGCAGGACTGAAATTTTTGATGTTTTTCTACTCCTCTCATGAGCCCAAACAAGTCTCTAAAAGCATGAGTTTGCAACTACTTTACTTTTGGAGAAAATTCAAAACATTCATTATTCAATAGAGCCCAATAGCAAAAATCAGGTTTTGAATGAAGAATCACATTTCTTGGTAGAATCATGCAGGATTGAAATTTTTGATGGTTTTTTACTCCTCTCAACAGCCCAAACAAGTTTCTAAAAGGATGAGTTTGCAACTACTTTACTTTTGGAGAAAATTCAAAACATTCATTATTCAATAGGGCCCAAACTATCAAAAACCAGCGGTTTCAATGAACACACATTTCTTGGAAGAATCATGCAGGGCTGAAATTTTTGATGTTTTTCTACTCCTCTCATGAGCCCAAACAAGTTTCTAAAAGCATGAGTTTGCAACTACTTTACTTTTGGAGAAAATTCAAAACATTCATTATTCAATAGAGCCCAATAGCAAAAATCAGGTTTTGAATGAAGAATCACAGTTCTTGGTAGAATCATGCAGGATTGAAATTTTTGATGGTTTTTTACTCCTCTCAACAGCCCAAACAAGTTTCTAAAAGGATGAGTTTGCAACTACTTTACTTTTGGAGAAAATTCAAAACATTCATTATTCAATAGAGCCCAATAGCAAAAATCAGGTTTTGAATGAAGAATCACATTTCTTGGTAGAATCATGCAGGATTGAAATTTTTGATGGTTTTTTACTCCTCTCAACAGCCCAAACAAGTTTCTAAAAGGATGAGTTTGCAACTACTTTACTTTTGGAGAAAATTCAAAACATTCATTATTCAATAGGGCCCAAACTATCAAAAACCAGCGGTTTCAATGAACACACATTTCTTGGTAGAATCATGCAGGACTGAAATTTTTGATGTTTTTCTACTCCTCTCATGAGCCCAAACAAGTCTCTAAAAGCATGAGTTTGCAACTACTTTACTTTTGGAGAAAATTCAAAACATTCATTATTCAATAGAGCCCAATAGCAAAAATCAGGTTTTGAATGAAGAATCACATTTCTTGGTAAAATCATGCAGGATTGAAATTTTTGATGGTTTTTTACTCCTCTCAACAGCCCAAACAAGTTTCTAAAAGGATGAGTTTGCAACTACTTTACTTTTGGAGAAAATTCAAAACATTCATTATTCAATAGGGCCCAAACTATCAAAAACCAGCGGTTTCAATGAACACACATTTCTTGGTAGAATCATGCAGGACTGAAATTTTTGATGTTTTTCTACTCCTCTCTTGAGCCCAAACAAGTTTCTAAAAGCATGAGTTTGCAACTACTTTACTTTTGGAGAAAATTCAAAACATTCACTATTCAATAGAGCCCAATAGCAAAAATCAGGTTTTGAATGAAGAATCACATTTCTTGGTAAAATCATGCAGGATTGAAATTTTTGATGGTTTTTTACTCCTCTCAACAGCCCAAACAAGTTTCTAAAAGGATGAGTTTGCAACTACTTTACTTTTGGAGAAAATTCAAAACATTCATTATTCAATAGGGCCCAAACTATCAAAAACCAGCGGTTTCAATGAACACACATTTCTTGGTAGAATCATGCAGGACTGAAATTTTTGATGTTTTTCTACTCCTCTCATGAGCCCAAACAAGTCTCTAAAAGCATGAGTTTGCAACTACTTTACTTTTGGAGAAAATTCAAAACATTCATTATTCAATAGAGCCCAATAGCAAAAATCAGGTTTTGAATGAAGAATCACAGTTCTTGGTAGAATCATGCAGGATTGAAATTTTTGATGGTTTTTTACTCCTCTCAACAGCCCAAACAAGTTTCTAAAAGGATGAGTTTGCAACTACTTTACTTTTGGAGAAAATTCAAAACATTCATTATTCAATAGAGCCCAATAGCAAAAATCAGGTTTTGAATGAAGAATCACATTTCTTGGTAGAATCATGCAGGATTGAAATTTTTGATGGTTTTTTACTCCTCTCAACAGCCCAAACAAGTTTCTAAAAGGATGAGTTTGCAACTACTTTACTTTTGGAGAAAATTCAAAACATTCATTATTCAATAGGGCCCAAACTATCAAAAACCAGCGGTTTCAATGAACACACATTTCTTGGTAGAATCATGCAGGACTGAAATTTTTGATGTTTTTCTACTCCTCTCATAAGCCCAAACAAGTCTCTAAAAGCATGAGTTTGCAACTACTTTACTTTTGGAGAAAATTCAAAACATTCATTATTCAATAGAGCCCAATAGCAAAAATCAGGTTTTGAATGAAGAATCACATTTCTTGGCAAAATCATGCAGGATTGAAATTTTTGATGGTTTTTTACTCCTCTCAACAGCCCAAACAAGTTTCTAAAAGGATGAGTTTGCAACTACTTTACTTTTGGAGAAAATTCAAAACATTCATTATTCAATAGGGCCCAAACTATCAAAAACCAGCGGTTTCAATGAACACACATTTCTTGGAAGAATCATGCAGGACTGAAATTTTTGATGTTTTTCTACTCCTCTCATGAGCCCAAACAAGTCTCTAAAAGCATGAGTTTGCAACTACTTTACTTTTGGAGAAAATTCAAAACATTCATTATTCAATAGAGCCCAATAGCAAAAATCAGGTTTTGAATGAAGAATCACATTTCTTGGTAGAATCATGCAGGATTGAAATTTTTGATGGTTTTTTACTCCTCTCAACAGCCCAAACAAGTTTCTAAAAGGATGAGTTTGCAACTACTTTACTTTTGGAGAAAATTCAAAACATTCATTATTCAATAGGGCCCAAACTATCAAAAAACAGCGGTTTCAATGAACACACATTTCTTGGAAGAATGATGCAGGACTGAAATTTTTGATGTTTTTCTACTCCTCTCATGAGCCCAAACAAGTCTCTAAAAGCATGAGTTTGCAACTACTTTACTTTTGGAGAAAATTCAAAACATTCATTATTCAATAGAGCCCAATAGCAAAAATCAGGTTTTGAATGAAGAATCACATTTCTTGGTAGAATCATGCAGGATTGAAATTTTTGATGGTTTTTTACTCCTCTCAACAGCCCAAACAAGTTTCTAAAAGGATGAGCTTGCAACTACTTTACTTTTGGAGAAAATTCAAAACATTCATTATTCAATAGGGCCCAAACTATCAAAAACCAGCGGTTTCAATGAACACACATTTCTTGGTAGAATCATGCAGGACTGAAATTTTTGATGTTTTTCTACTCCTCTCATGAGCCCAAACAAGTCTCTAAAAGCATGAGTTTGCAACTACTTTACTTTTGGAGAAAATTCAAAACATTCATTATTCAATAGAGCCCAATAGCAAAAATCAGGTTTTGAATGAAGAATCACATTTCTTGGTAGAATCATGCAGGATTGAAATTTTTGATGGTTTTTTACTCCTCTCAAAAGCCCAAACAAGTTTCTAAAAGGATGAGTTTGCAACTGCTTTACTTTTGGAGAAAATTCAAAACATTCATTATTCAATAGGGCCCAAACTATCAAAAACCAGCGGTTTCAATGAACACACATTTCTTGGTAGAATCATGCAGGACTGAAATTTTTGATGTTTTTCTACTCTCATCAGCCCAAACAAGTCTCTAAAAGCATGAGTTTGCAACTACTTTACTTTTGGAGAAAATTCAAAACATTCATTATTCAATAGGGCCCAAACTATCAAAAACCAGCGGTTTCAATGAACACACGTTTCTTGGAAGAATCATGCAGGACTGAAATTTTTGATGTTTTTCTACTCCTCTCATGAGCCCAAACAAGTCTCTAAAAGCATGAGTTTGCAACTACTTTACTTTTGGAGAAAATTCAAAACATTCATTATTCAATAGAGCCCAATAGCAAAAATCAGGTTTTGAATGAAGAATCACATTTCTTGGTAGAATCATGCAGGATTGAAATTTTTGATGGTTTTTTACTCCTCTCAACAGCCCAAACAAGTTTCTAAAAGGATGAGTTTGCAACTACTTTACTTTTGGAGAAAATTCAAAACATTCATTATTCAATAGGGCCCAAACTATCAAAAACCAGCGGTTTGAATGAACACACATTTCTTGGTAGAATCATGCAGGACTGAAATTTTTGATGTTTTTCTACTCCTCTCATGAGCCCAAACAAGTCTCTAAAAGCATGAGTTTGCAACTACTTTACTTTTGGAGAAAATTCAAAACATTCATTATTCAATAGAGCCCAATAGCAAAAATCAGGTTTTGAATGAAGAATCACATTTCTTGGTAGAATCATGCAGGATTGAAATTTTTGATGGTTTTTTACTCCTCTCAACAGCCCAAACAAGTTTCTAAAAGGATGAGTTTGCAACTGCTTTACTTTTGGAGAAAATTCAAAACATTCATTATTCAATAGGGCCCAAACTATCAAAAACCAGCGGTTTCAATGAACACACATTTCTTGGTAGAATCATGCAGGACTGAAATTTTTGATGTTTTTCTACTCCTCTCATGAGCCCAAACAAGTCTCTAAAAGCATGAGTTTGCAACTACTTTACTTTTGGAGAAAATTCAAAACATTCATTATTCAATAGAGCCCAATAGCAAAAATCAGGTTTTGAATGAAGAATCACATTTCTTGGTAGAATCATGCAGGATTGAAATTTTTGATGGTTTTTTACTCCTCTCTACAGCCCAAACAAGTTTCAAAAAGGATGAGTTTGCAACTGCTTTACTTTTGGAGAAAATTCAAAACATTCATTATTCAATAGGGCCCAAACTATCAAAAACCAGCGGTTTGAATGAACACACATTTCTTGGTAGAATCATGCAGGACTCAAATTTTTGATGTTTTTCTACTCCTCTCATGAGCCCAAACAAGTTTCTAAAAGCATGAGTTTGCAACTACTTTACTTTTGGAGAAAATTCAAAACATTCATTATTCAATAGAGCCCAATAGCAAAAATCAGGTTTTGAATGAAGAATCACATTTCTTGGTAGAATCATGCAGGATTGAAATTTTTGATGGTTTTTTACTCCTCTCAACAGCCCAAACAAGTTTCTAAAAGGATGAGTTTGCAACTACTTTACTTTTGGAGAAAATTCAAAACATTCATTATTCAATAGGGCCCAAACTATCAAAAACCAGCGGTTTCAATGAACACACATTTCTTGGTAGAATCATGCAGGACTGAAATTTTTGATGTTTTTCTACTCCTCTCATGAGCCCAAACAAGTCTCTAAAAGCATGAGTTTGCAACTACTTTACTTTTGGAGAAAATTCAAAACATTCATTATTCAATAGAGCCCAATAGCAAAAATCAGGTTTTGAATGAAGAATCACATTTCTTGGTAGAATCATGCAGGATTGAAATTTTTGATGGTTTTTTACTCCTCTCAACAGCCCAAACAAGTTTCTAAAAGGATGAGTTTGCAACTACTTTACTTTTGGAGAAAATTCAAAACATTCATTATTCAATAGGGCCCAAACTATCAAAAACCAGCGGTTTCAATGAACACACATTTCTTGGAAGAATCATGCAGGGCTGAAATTTTTGATGTTTTTCTACTCCGCTCATGAGCCCAAACAAGTTTCTAAAAGCATGAGTTTGCAACTACTTTACTTTTGGAGAAAATTCAAAACATTCATTATTCAATAGAGCCCAATAGCAAAAATCAGGTTTTGAATGAAGAATCACAGTTCTTGGTAGAATCATGCAGGATTGAAATTTTTGATGGTTTTTTACTCCTCTCAACAGCCCAAACAAGTTTCTAAAATTATGAGTTTGCAACTACTTTACTTTTGGAGAAAATTCAAAACATTCATTATTCAATAGGGCCCAAACTATCAAAAACCAGCGGTTTCAATGAACACACATTTCTTGGTAGAATCATGCAGGACTGAAATTTTTGATGTTTTTCTACTCCTCTCATGAGCCCAAACAAGTTTCTAAAAGCATGAGTTTGCAACTACTTTACTTTTGGAGAAAATTCAAAACATTCACTATTCAATAGAGCCCAATAGCAAAAATCAGGTTTTGAATGAAGAATCACATTTCTTGGTAAAATCATGCAGGATTGAAATTTTTGATGGTTTTTTACTCCTCTCAACAGCCCAAACAAGTTTCTAAAAGGATGAGTTTGCAACTACTTTACTTTTGGAGAAAATTCAAAACATTCATTATTCAATAGGACCCAAACTATCAAAAACCAGCGGTTTCAATGAACACACATTTCTTGGTAGAATCATGCAGGACTGAAATTTTTGATGTTTTTCTACTCCTCTCATGAGCCCAAACAAGTCTCTAAAAGCATGAGTTTGCAACTACTTTACTTTTGGAGAAAATTCAAAACATTCATTATTCAATAGAGCCCAATAGCAAAAATCAGGTTTTGAATGAAGAATCACAGTTCTTGGTAGAATCATGCAGGATTGAAATTTTTGATGGTTTTTTACTCCTCTCAACAGCCCAAACAAGTTTCTAAAAGGATGAGTTTGCAACTACTTTACTTTTGGAGAAAATTCAAAACATTCATTATTCAATAGAGCCCAATAGCAAAAATCAGGTTTTGAATGAAGAATCACATTTCTTGGTAGAATCATGCAGGATTGAAATTTTTGATGGTTTTTTACTCCTCTCAACAGCCCAAACAAGTTTCTAAAAGGATGAGTTTGCAACTACTTTACTTTTGGAGAAAATTCAAAACATTCATTATTCAATAGGGCCCAAACTATCAAAAACCAGCGGTTTCAATGAACACACATTTCTTGGAAGAATCATGCAGGACTGAAATTTTTGATGTTTTTCTACTCCTCTCATGAGCCCAAACAAGTCTCTAAAAGCATGAGTTTGCAACTACTTTACTTTTGGAGAAAATTCAAAACATTCATTATTCAATAGAGCCCAATAGCAAAAATCAGGTTTTGAATGAAGAATCACATTTCTTGGTAGAATCATGCAGGATTGAAATTTTTGATGGTTTTTTACTCCTCTCAACAGCCCAAACAAGTTTCTAAAAGGATGAGTTTGCAACTACTTTACTTTTGGAGAAAATTCAAAACATTCATTATTCAATAGGGCCCAAACTATCAAAAACCAGCGGTTTCAATGAACACACATTTCTTGGAAGAATGATGCAGGACTGAAATTTTTGATGTTTTTCTACTCCTCTCATGAGCCCAAACAAGTCTCTAAAAGCATGAGTTTGCAACTACTTTACTTTTGGAGAAAATTCAAAACATTCATTATTCAATAGAGCCCAATAGCAAAAATCAGGTTTTGAATGAAGAATCACATTTCTTGGTAGAATCATGCAGGATTGAAATTTTTGATGGTTTTTTACTCCTCTCAACAGCCCAAACAAGTTTCTAAAAGGATGAGCTTGCAACTACTTTACTTTTGGAGAAAATTCAAAACATTCATTATTCAATAGGGCCCAAACTATCAAAAACCAGCGGTTTCAATGAACACACATTTCTTGGTAGAATCATGCAGGACTGAAATTTTTGATGTTTTTCTACTCCTCTCATGAGCCCAAACAAGTCTCTAAAAGCATGAGTTTGCAACTACTTTACTTTTGGAGAAAATTCAAAACATTCATTATTCAATGGAGCCCAATAGCAAAAATCAGGTTTTGAATGAAGAATCACATTTCTTGGTAGAATCATGCAGGATTGAAATTTTTGATGGTTTTTTACTCCTCTCAACAGCCCAAACAAGTTTCTAAAAGGATGAGTTTGCAACTACTTTAATTTCGGAGAAAATTCAAAACATTCATTATTCAATAGGGCCCAAACTATCAAAAACCAGCGGTTTCAATGAACACACATTTCTTGGTAGAATCATGCAGGACTGAAATTTTTGATGTTTTTCTACTCCTCTCATGAGCCCAAACAAGTCTCTAAAAGCATGAGTTTGCAACTACTTTACTTTTGGAGAAAATTCAAAACATTCATTATTCAATAGAGCCCAATAGCAAAAATCAGGTTTTGAATGAAGAATCACATTTCTTGGTAGAATCATGCAGGATTGAAATTTTTGATGGTTTTTTACTCCTCTCAAAAGCCCAAACAAGTTTCTAAAAGGATGAGTTTGCAACTGCTTTACTTTTGGAGAAAATTCAAAACATTCATTATTCAATAGGGCCCAAACTATCAAAAACCAGCGGTTTCAATGAACACACATTTCTTGGTAGAATCATGCAGGACTGAAATTTTTGATGTTTTTCTACTCTCATCAGCCCAAACAAGTCTCTAAAAGCATGAGTTTGCAACTACTTTACTTTTGGAGAAAATTCAAAACATTCATTATTCAATAGAGCCCAATAGCAAAAATCAGGTTTTGAATGAAGAATCACATTTCTTGGTAGAATCATGCAGGATTGAAATTTTTGATGGTTTTTTACTCCTCTCAACAGCCCAAACAAGTTTCTAAAAGGATGAGTTTGCAACTGCTTTACTTTTGGAGAAAATTCAAAACATTCATTATTCAATAGGGCCCAAACTATCAAAAACCAGCGGTTTCAATGAACACACATTTCTTGGTAGAATCATGCAGGACTGAAATTTTTGATGTTTTTCTACTCCTCTCATGAGCCCAAACAAGTCTCTAAAAGCATGAGTTTGCAACTACTTTACTTTTGGAGAAAATTCAAAACATTCATTATTCAATAGAGCCCAATAGCAAAAATCAGGTTTTGAATGAAGAATCACATTTCTTGGTAGAATCATGCAGGATTGAAATTTTTGATGGTTTTTTACTCCTCTCTACAGCCCAAACAAGTTTCAAAAAGGATGAGTTTGCAACTGCTTTACTTTTGGAGAAAATTCAAAACATTCATTATTCAATAGGGCCCAAACTATCAAAAACCAGCGGTTTGAATGAACACACATTTCTTGGTAGAATCATGCAGGACTCAAATTTTTGATGTTTTTCTACTCCTCTCATGAGCCCAAACAAGTTTCTAAAAGCATGAGTTTGCAACTACTTTACTTTTGGAGAAAATTCAAAACATTCATTATTCAATAGAGCCCAATAGCAAAAATCAGGTTTTGAATGAAGAATCACATTTCTTGGTAGAATCATGCAGGATTGAAATTTTTGATGGTTTTTTACTCCTCTCAACAGCCCAAACAAGTTTCTAAAAGGATGAGTTTGCAACTACTTTACTTTTGGAGAAAATTCAAAACATTCATTATTCAATAGGGCCCAAACTATCAAAAACCAGCGGTTTCAATGAACACACATTTCTTGGTAGAATCATGCAGGACTGAAATTTTTGATGTTTTTCTACTCCTCTCATGAGCCCAAACAAGTCTCTAAAAGCATGAGTTTGCAACTACTTTACTTTTGGAGAAAATTCAAAACATTCATTATTCAATAGAGCCCAATAGCAAAAATCAGGTTTTGAATGAAGAATCACATTTCTTGGTAGAATCATGCAGGATTGAAATTTTTGATGGTTTTTTACTCCTCTCAACAGCCCAAACAAGTTTCTAAAAGGATGAGTTTGCAACTACTTTACTTTTGGAGAAAATTCAAAACATTCATTATTCAATAGGGCCCAAACTATCAAAAACCAGCGGTTTCAATGAACACACATTTCTTGGAAGAATCATGCAGGGCTGAAATTTTTGATGTTTTTCTACTCCTCTCATGAGCCCAAACAAGTTTCTAAAAGCATGAGTTTGCAACTACTTTACTTTTGGAGAAAATTCAAAACATTCATTATTCAATAGAGCCCAATAGCAAAAATCAGGTTTTGAATGAAGAATCACAGTTCTTGGTAGAATCATGCAGGATTGAAATTTTTGATGGTTTTTTACTCCTCTCAACAGCCCAAACAAGTTTCTAAAATTATGAGTTTGCAACTACTTTACTTTTGGAGAAAATTCAAAACATTCATTATTCAATAGGGCCCAAACTATCAAAAACCAGCGGTTTCAATGAACACACATTTCTTGGTAGAATCATGCAGGACTGAAATTTTTGATGTTTTTCTACTCCTCTCATGAGCCCAAACAAGTTTCTAAAAGCATGAGTTTGCAACTACTTTACTTTTGGAGAAAATTCAAAACATTCACTATTCAATAGAGCCCAATAGCAAAAATCAGGTTTTGAATGAAGAATCACATTTCTTGGTAAAATCATGCAGGATTGAAATTTTTGATGGTTTTTTACTCCTCTCAACAGCCCAAACAAGTTTCTAAAAGGATGAGTTTGCAACTACTTTACTTTTGGAGAAAATTCAAAACATTCATTATTCAATAGGACCCAAACTATCAAAAACCAGCGGTTTCAATGAACACACATTTCTTGGTAGAATCATGCAGGACTGAAATTTTTGATGTTTTTCTACTCCTCTCATGAGCCCAAACAAGTCTCTAAAAGCATGAGTTTGCAACTACTTTACTTTTGGAGAAAATTCAAAACATTCATTATTCAATAGAGCCCAATAGCAAAAATCAGGTTTTGAATGAAGAATCACAGTTCTTGGTAGAATCATGCAGGATTGAAATTTTTGATGGTTTTTTACTCCTCTCAACAGCCCAAACAAGTTTCTAAAAGGATGAGTTTGCAACTACTTTACTTTTGGAGAAAATTCAAAACATTCATTATTCAATAGAGCCCAATAGCAAAAATCAGGTTTTGAATGAAGAATCACATTTCTTGGTAGAATCATGCAGGATTGAAATTTTTGATGGTTTTTTACTCCTCTCAACAGCCCAAACAAGTTTCTAAAAGGATGAGTTTGCAACTACTTTACTTTTGGAGAAAATTCAAAACATTCATTATTCAATAGGGCCCAAACTATCAAAAACCAGCGGTTTCAATGAACACACATTTCTTGGAAGAATCATGCAGGACTGAAATTTTTGATGTTTTTCTACTCCTCTCATGAGCCCAAACAAGTCTCTAAAAGCATGAGTTTGCAACTACTTTACTTTTGGAGAAAATTCAAAACATTCATTATTCAATAGAGCCCAATAGCAAAAATCAGGTTTTGAATGAAGAATCACATTTCTTGGTAGAATCATGCAGGATTGAAATTTTTTATGGTTTTTTACTCCTCTCAACAGCCCAAACAAGTTTCTAAAAGGATGAGTTTGCAACTACTTTACTTTTGGAGAAAATTCAAAACATTCATTATTCAATAGGGCCCAAACTATCAAAAACCAGCGGTTTCAATGAACACACATTTCTTGGAAGAATCATGCAGGGCTGAAATTTTTGATGTTTTTCTACTCCTCTCATGAGCCCAAACAAGTTTCTAAAAGCATGAGTTTGCAACTGCTTTACTTTTGGAGAAAATTCAAAACATTCATTATTCAATAGGGCCCAAACTATCAAAAACCAGCGGTTTCAATGAACACACATTTCTTGGTAGAATCATGCAGGACTGAAATTTTTGATGTTTTTCTACTCCTCTCATGAGCCCAAACAAGTCTCTAAAAGCATGAGTTTGCAACTACTTTACTTTTGGAGAAAATTCAAAACATTCATTATTCAATAGAGCCCAATAGCAAAAATCAGGTTTTGAATGAAGAATCACATTTCTTGGTAGAATCATGCAGGATTGAAATTTTTGATGGTTTTTTACTCCTCTCTACAGCCCAAACAAGTTTCAAAAAGGATGAGTTTGCAACTGCTTTACTTTTGGAGAAAATTCAAAACATTCATTATTCAATAGGGCCCAAACTATCAAAAACCAGCGGTTTGAATGAACACACATTTCTTGGTAGAATCATGCAGGACTCAAATTTTTGATGTTTTTCTACTCCTCTCATGAGCCCAAACAAGTTTCTAAAAGCATGAGTTTGCAACTACTTTACTTTTGGAGAAAATTCAAAACATTCATTATTCAATAGAGCCCAATAGCAAAAATCAGGTTTTGAATGAAGAATCACATTTCTTGGTAGAATCATGCAGGATTGAAATTTTTGATGGTTTTTTACTCCTCTCAACAGCCCAAACAAGTTTCTAAAAGGATGAGTTTGCAACTACTTTACTTTTGGAGAAAATTCAAAACATTCATTATTCAATAGGGCCCAAACTATCAAAAACCAGCGGTTTCAATGAACACACATTTCTTGGTAGAATCATGCAGGACTGAAATTTTTGATGTTTTTCTACTCCTCTCATGAGCCCAAACAAGTCTCTAAAAGCATGAGTTTGCAACTACTTTACTTTTGGAGAAAATTCAAAACATTCATTATTCAATAGAGCCCAATAGCAAAAATCAGGTTTTGAATGAAGAATCACATTTCTTGGTAGAATCATGCAGGATTGAAATTTTTGATGGTTTTTTACTCCTCTCAACAGCCCAAACAAGTTTCTAAAAGGATGAGTTTGCAACTACTTTACTTTTGGAGAAAATTCAAAACATTCATTATTCAATAGGGCCCAAACTATCAAAAACCAGCGGTTTCAATGAACACACATTTCTTGGAAGAATCATGCAGGGCTGAAATTTTTGATGTTTTTCTACTCCTCTCATGAGCCCAAACAAGTTTCTAAAAGCATGAGTTTGCAACTACTTTACTTTTGGAGAAAATTCAAAACATTCATTATTCAATAGAGCCCAATAGCAAAAATCAGGTTTTGAATGAAGAATCACAGTTCTTGGTAGAATCATGCAGGATTGAAATTTTTGATGGTTTTTTACTCCTCTCAACAGCCCAAACAAGTTTCTAAAATTATGAGTTTGCAACTACTTTACTTTTGGAGAAAATTCAAAACATTCATTATTCAATAGGGCCCAAACTATCAAAAACCAGCGGTTTCAATGAACACACATTTCTTGGTAGAATCATGCAGGACTGAAATTTTTGATGTTTTTCTACTCCTCTCATGAGCCCAAACAAGTTTCTAAAAGCATGAGTTTGCAACTACTTTACTTTTGGAGAAAATTCAAAACATTCACTATTCAATAGAGCCCAATAGCAAAAATCAGGTTTTGAATGAAGAATCACATTTCTTGGTAAAATCATGCAGGATTGAAATTTTTGATGGTTTTTTACTCCTCTCAACAGCCCAAACAAGTTTCTAAAAGGATGAGTTTGCAACTACTTTACTTTTGGAGAAAATTCAAAACATTCATTATTCAATAGGACCCAAACTATCAAAAACCAGCGGTTTCAATGAACACACATTTCTTGGTAGAATCATGCAGGACTGAAATTTTTGATGTTTTTCTACTCCTCTCATGAGCCCAAACAAGTCTCTAAAAGCATGAGTTTGCAACTACTTTACTTTTGGAGAAAATTCAAAACATTCATTATTCAATAGAGCCCAATAGCAAAAATCAGGTTTTGAATGAAGAATCACAGTTCTTGGTAGAATCATGCAGGATTGAAATTTTTGATGGTTTTTTACTCCTCTCAACAGCCCAAACAAGTTTCTAAAAGGATGAGTTTGCAACTACTTTACTTTTGGAGAAAATTCAAAACATTCATTATTCAATAGAGCCCAATAGCAAAAATCAGGTTTTGAATGAAGAATCACATTTCTTGGTAGAATCATGCAGGATTGAAATTTTTGATGGTTTTTTACTCCTCTCAACAGCCCAAACAAGTTTCTAAAAGGATGAGTTTGCAACTACTTTACTTTTGGAGAAAATTCAAAACATTCATTATTCAATAGGGCCCAAACTATCAAAAACCAGCGGTTTCAATGAACACACATTTCTTGGAAGAATCATGCAGGACTGAAATTTTTGATGTTTTTCTACTCCTCTCATGAGCCCAAACAAGTCTCTAAAAGCATGAGTTTGCAACTACTTTACTTTTGGAGAAAATTCAAAACATTCATTATTCAATAGAGCCCAATAGCAAAAATCAGGTTTTGAATGAAGAATCACATTTCTTGGTAGAATCATGCAGGATTGAAATTTTTTATGGTTTTTTACTCCTCTCAACAGCCCAAACAAGTTTCTAAAAGGATGAGTTTGCAACTACTTTACTTTTGGAGAAAATTCAAAACATTCATTATTCAATAGGGCCCAAACTATCAAAAACCAGCGGTTTCAATGAACACACATTTCTTGGAAGAATCATGCAGGGCTGAAATTTTTGATGTTTTTCTACTCCTCTCATGAGCCCAAACAAGTTTCTAAAAGCATGAGTTTGCAACTACTTTACTTTTGGAGAAAATTCAAAACATTCATTATTCAATAGAGCCCAATAGCAAAAATCAGGTTTTGAATGAAGAATCACAGTTCTTGGTAGAATCATGCAGGATTGAAATTTTTGATGGTTTTTTACTCCTCTCAACAGCCCAAACAAGTTTCTAAAAGGATGAGTTTGCAACTACTTTACTTTTGGAGAAAATTCAAAACATTCATTATTCAATAGAGCCCAATAGCAAAAATCAGGTTTTGAATGAAGAATCACATTTCTTGGTAGAATCATGCAGGATTGAAATTTTTGATGGTTTTTTACTCCTCTCAACAGCCCAAACAAGTTTCTAAAAGGATGAGTTTGCAACTACTTTACTTTTGGAGAAAATTCAAAACATTCATTATTCAATAGGGCCCAAACTATCAAAAACCAGCGGTTTCAATGAACACACATTTCTTGGTAGAATCATGCAGGACTGAAATTTTTGATGTTTTTCTACTCCTCTCATGAGCCCAAACAAGTCTCTAAAAGCATGAGTTTGCAACTACTTTACTTTTGGAGAAAATTCAAAACATTCATTATTCAATAGAGCCCAATAGCAAAAATCAGGTTTTGAATGAAGAATCACATTTCTTGGTAAAATCATGCAGGATTGAAATTTTTGATGGTTTTTTACTCCTCTCAACAGCCCAAACAAGTTTCTAAAAGGATGAGTTTGCAACTACTTTACTTTTGGAGAAAATTCAAAACATTCATTATTCAATAGGGCCCAAACTATCAAAAACCAGCGGTTTCAATGAACACACATTTCTTGGTAGAATCATGCAGGACTGAAATTTTTGATGTTTTTCTACTCCTCTCATGAGCCCAAACAAGTCTCTAAAAGCATGAGTTTGCAACTACTTTACTTTTGGAGAAAATTCAAAACATTCATTATTCAATAGAGCCCAATAGCAAAAATCAGGTTTTGAATGAAGAATCACATTTCTTGGTAGAATCATGCAGGATTGAAATTTTTGATGGTTTTTTACTCCTCTCAACAGCCCAAACAAGTTTCTAAAAGGATGAGTTTGCAACTACTTTACTTTTGGAGAAAATTCAAAACATTCATTATTCAATAGGGCCCAAACTATCAAAAACCAGCGGTTTCAATGAACACACATTTCTTGGAAGAATCATGCAGGGCTGAAATTTTTGATGTTTTTCTACTCCTCTCATGAGCCCAAACAAGTTTCTAAAAGCATGAGTTTGCAACTACTTTACTTTTGGAGAAAATTCAAAACATTGGGGGGCGTGGCCAGCGTCTGAGCTGAATGGAAGCCTGAGCTCTGAGCTCCTCCACAGGGCAGCCTACCAAGCGCTATTAACAAGCGACTTACAAGCCAGGACTGGCTGAAAACTTGTGGGAACCTCCATAGGCACCAGCGGTGCCCCCACATAATGGATCCGCTTAATAGAAAAGCAGGAAAATCAAAAAATCTGGAGCGCTCTCCCCTCATGCTGAGGAGCCAAGATGGCGCCCGCCACACAGCAGCCACAGCCTGCAGCCCCAGCCTGAGCGGCGCACAGCGGGAGAGAACGCCACAGAGACTGAAACACGCAGTATTCAAGTCAGGGGGTAAGTCTGCCCCCATCCCTGCAAAAACCGCCGCTCCATATATTAAAGAAAGCGCTAAATTCAGTGTTAAAAGTAGCGCTGAGAAGAAGGAGGCAAAATATCGCGAGATTAACCGGGAAACAGACGGGATTGCGCAGCAAGTACGCAAATTGCGTACCTTAAGCAAAAATCTTGCGCAGCCTGTGAAATCTTGCACAGCAGCAACGCTCACAGCCGCTATGGAGGCCACAAATACAATAAGGGCCTCCTCATCTTGTCCAGATATCTCCACAATTTCAGACACCCCTCTAACGCCACCACAGAGGGAACTGTCCCCTGCCTCACAAAATAGCTGCAGATTAAGCAGTAGCTCGGCTGAGCTGCAAAGTGAGACGCAGATGGAGGACTTCTGCACTCCAGATAACCCCATGCCTGAAAACTTTTTACATGTTTTGACTGAGGTAGAGGCTACCAACAAAGCAGCTTCAGAAATGTTCATAAAAAATATGGTGTGCCTTCTTGCAAAGACATTCCAAAAACAACTAGAGGGATATAATACAAACCTCCAAAACAATATAGACAGTCTGGGTCAGAGGGTGAATCACTTGGAGTCGAAAATGGAGGAGATAGTCCAGTCTCACAACAATTTGATAGACGAACATTATGCCTTAGAGAAAGAAGTTACCTTCCTAAAGTCAAGACTGATAGAACAAGAGGACAGGAGTAGGAGAAACAACCTTAAATTCAGAGGAATACCTGAGAATGTCAAGGACAGAGATCTTGATTCATATGTGCAAAAAATGCTCCATGCTATGCTCCCAGGTGCTTCCAAAGGAGACCTCTTAATAGAACGCATACACAGACTACCTAAGTCCAAATATGCCCCTGAAAGAGCTCCGCGGGATGTTATTGCATTCTTTCACTATTTTCTGACAAAGGAGGACATTTTGAGGAAGAGCAAGCAGTCACCCATCTTACCAAGACCATATGAGGGTATTAAGATCTTTGCAGACTTTTCAAAAGCCACGTTGCAAAAAAGGAGAGACTTTTTCCCTATCACTGCACACCTACGGGAGCACAGGGTGCTATACAGATGGGGCTTTCCTACAAAAATATTGGTCATGAAGGAAAACACTACTTTTGCCTTATCTAACATTGATAACTGTGATAGATTCTTTCAGGACCTTGGTATTCCTCCAATGAAGAACTCATCTTTATCCTACAATCAAGAGAGGAGCAACTCTTCACGACAGCCAAGACGTTTGTCACAGTCCTGGACCACACAAAAGAAAAGATAATGGACTTGGTAGGTGTTGACCCTGGCTCTTGGCCTGAACTTTCATCCCCAAACACTAACCGAGAGATTTCTCTTGGTATCATTTCTTTTGAGAAATTCACCTTCCTTGTTAACAAGTTTGTTTTGTTCTAGGTTATTCCAGGTTATAACATGTTTCTATTCACAGGCACACCAGGCACTGACAACAAATTTCTAGAGAAATACCACTCTTCTTGGATATATGTCCAGATGGACTATTCTATCTTATTGAGTTATTTAACACATTTCTTTCTTTTTGATATATTATGGAGTTGAAAATCCTATCATTTAATGTAAATGGGCTTAATAGTCCCTTTAAAAGGTATGCTCTGTGGAAGGAGATCAAAAGATTGAAAGCAAATGTTGCTATGATACAGGAAACCCACCTCCTGGAAACTGATAATAACAGATTTAAAAACAAAGATTATCCTCAGATTTTCTTCTCCAACAACGAGGGAGGGAAAAAAGCTGGGGTGGCCATTGCCTTCCACAGAGACCTACCAGTGGTTATTTCAGATGTTTATAAAGACAATAAAGGCAGATATTTAATCATCAATTTTACCTTGGAGGGAATGGAATACACTGTGGTTAATGTATACGCCCCTAATGTGAGACAAATTAGCTTTCTCAATAAAGTCAAAAGAAAATTATCCAAATTTAGCAAGGGACAAATCATATGGGGGGGAGACTTTAATTGTATTGTTGACCCAAGCACTGATTGCTCATCCTCTGCTCCATACTACAGAAGTGTGAATTTGGGGAAGTGGCTGAGCAATGCTAACCTGCACGACAGTTGTAAAATATTGAACCCTAATTCTAGAGAATACACCAGATTCTGCCCACACAACAGATCTTATACCAAAATAGATCATATATTTACCAGTTTTTCCTTACTAGATTCGTATATAGATTTCCAAACTGGCCCCATCACATGGTCGGACCATGCTCCAATTCTATTAACATTACAGGTTTCCTCTTCGACTCAAAGACACTACAATTGGAGATATAGCAAATTTGTAGTAGACTCCCCAGATAATATAGCAACAATAAAAAACACTATAATGAATTATTTTAAAGAAAATGACTCCCAGGAAATCTCCCCTGAAACCTTATGGTTAGCACATAAATGTGTCATTAGAGGCCACTTAATTCAGATGGCCTCAAGACAAAAGAGGGAAAGAGAGAGCAAACAGAGGCTGTTACTAGAACAAATCAAAAAACTTGAAGACCAGGCCAAAGTGGAAAAATCTTTTACTAAATACAAGGAGTTATACTCCCTTAGATTGGAATTTAGAAATCTTCTCATAAATATTTACGAAAAAAAGACTCTGTTTAACAGGGCAGGGTTCTACATAAATAACAACAAAAACTCAAAAACTATGGCAAATAGATTCAAACCCATAAATAAAAAGCATTTAATTAAAAAACTTTCCCAGAACTCAGTGAATATAGAAAAGCCAAGGGACATAGCTTTGGCTTTTGAAAAATACTACTCAAACCTTTACAATATAGGGAAAAATGGGACTTATCCCCCTCCTACAGAGGAGATGATAGATAATTTCCTGGGAGGAGTAGAGTTGAGATCTCTGTCTTCTGAGCAAAGGGAAATGCTTGATGCACCCTTCTCTGAGGGAGAGGTCTCTCTGGCAATAAAAAATCTCAAATGTAATAAGGCTCCTGGTCCAGACGGATTCCCTGTGGAATATTATAAAACATTTCAGGAAAATCTGGTCCCCTATTTAACAAACACCCTAAATTTTATAAAATCAAAAGGAACATGTAGTGCAGATATGCTGAGAGCCACCATAGTGGTAATCCCCAAACCGGACAAAGATCCCACCAAGATAGAAAACTATAGACCCATATCCCTCCTGAATGCAGACATCAAGGTCTATGCAAAAATACTGGCAGAAAGGGTGCAGGATGTTATCCAATATCTCATACATCCCGATCAAGTGGGTTTTGTAAAATTTAGACAGACTTCTGACAGTTCAAGAAGTGTCTTGCACCATATACACTTTTGTAACAAGAAAAAAATTCCCAGTCTGTTTGTGGCCCTTGATGCGGAGAAAGCTTTTGACCGCATCAATTGGACATATGCATTCGCAGTATTAAAGAAGATGGGTTTTGGTGAGGAGATGTTGAAAAGTGTTCAGGCTCTGTACTCCCAACCGTCTGCCTCTGTGCTGGTCAATAGCACGATGTCAGGGAAATTTGACATAACAAACGGAACAAGACAGGGATGCCCTCTGTCCCCAATTATTTTTATCCTGAGTCTGGAACCACTGGCTCAAAGGATAAGGGACTCGAGTGAGGTGAGGGGAGTACGGTTGGGAGATGTAGAGCATAAAATAAATTTATATGCAGACGATATCATACTCACACTGACAGATCCTGTTGAGTCGTTGAAGGCGACTTGGGACATCATAGAGTTGTTTGGTTCAATATCATATTATAAACTCAATGTAAAAAAGACTAACGTTTTGTCACTATTTATTTCAGCCCCTATAAAACAGCAATTACAAGATAAGTACCCTTTTACTTGGGACTGCACTAAAATCCCATATCTAGGAATTTGGCTCACAAGCGACCTCACACACACAAGTGAGGTAAACATAGATAGCCTTTTGAAATCCCTTGACACTAAGTTGGGAGAATTGTCAAAAACCCCAGCCACTTGGTTGGGAAGAATAGTACTATATAAGATGTTCTGCCTCCCAAAGGTGTTGTTTTTGTACAGGAATGTCCCTCTGCCTTTATCAATGCAACACATACAAAAATTAACTCATCAAATGAACAGATTTATTTGGAATAATAAAAAGCCTAGGGTAAAGAAACACACACTACTTAAATCTAGAGAAAATGGGGGGATAGCCCTTCCAGACTTGGAGGCGTATTACTTTGCCACCACAACTGAATTGACAAAAATGTGGCTCACAGAACAGACAGAATTGGGATGGCCAAAAATTGAAAGAGATTTAATGCCTAATAAAGAACCGACACTTTATGTTTCCTATTTTCTTCTGCACAGAGGAGAGATTGGAGACATAGAAAACCCAATACTCAGAGCCTCTGTGCAGAGCTGGTCACATATGTGCAGGAGAAGGTTTAATGTCTCCCCTGTTTCAACCAAAAGACTGAGACTTCACTTTTTGGCACCTGTCAAGGTTTCTTTGAGACCCATGTTTGATAACTGGAAAACATTCCCCATTGCTTATGTGGATGATTTATTGGACAATAATAAAGTCATGCCTTTTGAGTTGGTCAAGGCTAAATTTAAAATCCCTAATACGGAATATATGAAATACCTCATACTCAAAGAGGAATATAACAAATTTAAGAGATATTTCTGCAAGATAGTTTTGGTCAACCATACCATTTATAATTTCCTAACCAGCACAACCCCCAGGCACAAGAGCTCTCTTAAACCCCTGTATAACTTCCTGACCGGCAAATACACCTTTTCTAAGGGTGGATGCTTTGAAAAATGGGAGACTACTCTGCAGAAGCAGATTTGTGCCCCACAGTGGACATTGTCTTTTAAGACTGCAGTGAGGTCTACAAATTGCATGAACATTTTGGAAACACATTACAAACTAGTCCACAGATATTACTTGACCCCAAACAGGATTAAACATTTTGGGGAAGGGGGATCTGATCTGTGTTGGCGGGGATGCGGGTCTCAGGCTGACTTACTCCATATTTTCTGGGGATGCCCGGTACTGAAACCATACTGGCTTAAGGTCTCCAATTTGATTTCGATCATATGCAACTGGCGTGTTCAGTTGCACCCTGCCTTGGCCTTACTACTCATAGATATTTGCAGATTCAAAACAACAAAGTATTTGGTTGCCCACATACTCATGTCTGCAATATACCTTATAGCGAAAGGTTGGAACAACAAGCAACCTCCGAACATTGCCACATTGATCATGTTGGTGGACAAACATTGTGTTTATGAAAAAATTCATTATATTAACAATATGTCAATAAAGTTATTTGACGACAGATGGCATAGATGGTTGAAACTCAAATCTAAGATAGAAGAAGAATTTATATCTTGATATCTTGATTTTTGCTCTTTTTGTGTGCCAAAATTTCACATGTATTTGGTGTTTGCCTGTACTGTTGTAATTGTTTTTCAAATCTATTTCAATTAATGTTAATTGTACATACTTTAAATGATGATATGATGTTCAGATACCATATGATGATGTCCTGATGTACATTATCTTGACTCTATTCGAACATGATATATATGAGGTATGTTTATACATTCCTATTATTTTGAAAACTCAATAAAAATATTGTTTAAGAAAATTCAAAACATTCATTATTCAATAGAGCCCAATAGCAAAAATCAGGTTTTGAATGAAGAATCACAGTTCTTGGTAGAATCATGCAGGATTGAAATTTTTGATGGTTTTTTACTCCTCTCAACAGCCCAAACAAGTTTCTAAAATTATGAGTTTGCAACTACTTTACTTTTGGAGAAAATTCAAAACATTCATTATTCAATAGGGCCCAAACTATCAAAAACCAGTGGTTTCAATGAACACACATTTCTTGGTAGAATCATGCAGGACTGAAATTTTTGATGTTTTTCTACTCCTCTCATGAGCCCAAACAAGTTTCTAAAAGCATGAGTTTGCAACTACTTTACTTTTGGAGAAAATTCAAAACATTCACTATTCAATAGAGCCCAATAGCAAAAATCAGGTTTTGAATGAAGAATCACATTTCTTGGTAAAATCATGCAGGATTGAAATTTTTGATGGTTTTTTACTCCTCTCAACAGCCCAAACAAGTTTCTAAAAGGATGAGTTTGCAACTACTTTACTTTTGGAGAAAATTCAAAACATTCATTATTCAATAGGACCCAAACTATCAAAAACCAGCGGTTTCAATGAACACACATTTCTTGGTAGAATCATGCAGGACTGAAATTTTTGATGTTTTTCTACTCCTCTCATGAGCCCAAACAAGTCTCTAAAAGCATGAGTTTGCAACTACTTTACTTTTGGAGAAAATTCAAAACATTCATTATTCAATAGAGCCCAATAGCAAAAATCAGGTTTTGAATGAAGAATCACAGTTCTTGGTAGAATCATGCAGGATTGAAATTTTTGATGGTTTTTTACTCCTCTCAACAGCCCAAACAAGTTTCTAAAAGGATGAGTTTGCAACTACTTTACTTTTGGAGAAAATTCAAAACATTCATTATTCAATAGAGCCCAATAGCAAAAATCAGGTTTTGAATGAAGAATCACATTTCTTGGTAGAATCATGCAGGATTGAAATTTTTGATGGTTTTTTACTCCTCTCAACAGCCCAAACAAGTTTCTAAAAGGATGAGTTTGCAACTACTTTACTTTTGGAGAAAATTCAAAACATTCATTATTCAATAGGGCCCAAACTATCAAAAACCAGCGGTTTCAATGAACACACATTTCTTGGAAGAATCATGCAGGACTGAAATTTTTGATGTTTTTCTACTCCTCTCATGAGCCCAAACAAGTCTCTAAAAGCATGAGTTTGCAACTACTTTACTTTTGGAGAAAATTCAAAACATTCATTATTCAATAGAGCCCAATAGCAAAAATCAGGTTTTGAATGAAGAATCACATTTCTTGGTAGAATCATGCAGGATTGAAATTTTTGATGGTTTTTTACTCCTCTCAACAGCCCAAACAAGTTTCTAAAAGGATGAGTTTGCAACTACTTTACTTTTGGAGAAAATTCAAAACATTCATTATTCAATAGGGCCCAAACTATCAAAAACCAGCGGTTTCAATGAACACACATTTCTTGGAAGAATCATGCAGGGCTGAAATTTTTGATGTTTTTCTACTCCTCTCATGAGCCCAAACAAGTTTCTAAAAGCATGAGTTTGCAACTACTTTACTTTTGGAGAAAATTCAAAACATTCATTATTCAATAGAGCCCAATAGCAAAAATCAGGTTTTGAATGAAGAATCACAGTTCTTGGTAGAATCATGCAGGATTGAAATTTTTGATGGTTTTTTACTCCTCTCAACAGCCCAAACAAGTTTCTAAAAGGATGAGTTTGCAACTACTTTACTTTTGGAGAAAATTCAAAACATTCATTATTCAATAGAGCCCAATAGCAAAAATCAGGTTTTGAATGAAGAATCACATTTCTTGGTAGAATCATGCAGGATTGAAATTTTTGATGGTTTTTTACTCCTCTCAACAGCCCAAACAAGTTTCTAAAAGGATGAGTTTGCAACTACTTTACTTTTGGAGAAAATTCAAAACATTCATTATTCAATAGGGCCCAAACTATCAAAAACCAGCGGTTTCAATGAACACACATTTCTTGGTAGAATCATGCAGGACTGAAATTTTTGATGTTTTTCTACTCCTCTCATGAGCCCAAACAAGTCTCTAAAAGCATGAGTTTGCAACTACTTTACTTTTGGAGAAAATTCAAAACATTCATTATTCAATAGAGCCCAATAGCAAAAATCAGGTTTTGAATGAAGAATCACATTTCTTGGTAAAATCATGCAGGATTGAAATTTTTGATGGTTTTTTACTCCTCTCAACAGCCCAAACAAGTTTCTAAAAGGATGAGTTTGCAACTACTTTACTTTTGGAGAAAATTCAAAACATTCATTATTCAATAGGGCCCAAACTATCAAAAACCAGCGGTTTCAATGAACACACATTTCTTGGTAGAATCATGCAGGACTGAAATTTTTGATGTTTTTCTACTCCTCTCTTGAGCCCAAACAAGTTTCTAAAAGCATGAGTTTGCAACTACTTTACTTTTGGAGAAAATTCAAAACATTCACTATTCAATAGAGCCCAATAGCAAAAATCAGGTTTTGAATGAAGAATCACATTTCTTGGTAAAATCATGCAGGATTGAAATTTTTGATGGTTTTTTACTCCTCTCAACAGCCCAAACAAGTTTCTAAAAGGATGAGTTTGCAACTACTTTACTTTTGGAGAAAATTCAAAACATTCATTATTCAATAGGGCCCAAACTATCAAAAACCAGCGGTTTCAATGAACACACATTTCTTGGTAGAATCATGCAGGACTGAAATTTTTGATGTTTTTCTACTCCTCTCATGAGCCCAAACAAGTCTCTAAAAGCATGAGTTTGCAACTACTTTACTTTTGGAGAAAATTCAAAACATTCATTATTCAATAGAGCCCAATAGCAAAAATCAGGTTTTGAATGAAGAATCACAGTTCTTGGTAGAATCATGCAGGATTGAAATTTTTGATGGTTTTTTACTCCTCTCAACAGCCCAAACAAGTTTCTAAAAGGATGAGTTTGCAACTACTTTACTTTTGGAGAAAATTCAAAACATTCATTATTCAATAGAGCCCAATAGCAAAAATCAGGTTTTGAATGAAGAATCACATTTCTTGGTAGAATCATGCAGGATTGAAATTTTTGATGGTTTTTTACTCCTCTCAACAGCCCAAACAAGTTTCTAAAAGGATGAGTTTGCAACTACTTTACTTTTGGAGAAAATTCAAAACATTCATTATTCAATAGGGCCCAAACTATCAAAAACCAGCGGTTTCAATGAACACACATTTCTTGGAAGAATCATGCAGGACTGAAATTTTTGATGTTTTTCTACTCCTCTCATGAGCCCAAACAAGTCTCTAAAAGCATGAGTTTGCAACTACTTTACTTTTGGAGAAAATTCAAAACATTCATTATTCAATAGAGCCCAATAGCAAAAATCAGGTTTTGAATGAAGAATCACATTTCTTGGTAGAATCATGCAGGATTGAAATTTTTGATGGTTTTTTACTCCTCTCAACAGCCCAAACAAGTTTCTAAAAGGATGAGTTTGCAACTACTTTACTTTTGGAGAAAATTCAAAACATTCATTATTCAATAGGGCCCAAACTATCAAAAACCAGCGGTTTCAATGAACACACATTTCTTGGAAGAATCATGCAGGGCTGAAATTTTTGATGTTTTTCTACTCCTCTCATGAGCCCAAACAAGTTTCTAAAAGCATGAGTTTGCAACTACTTTACTTTTGGAGAAAATTCAAAACATTCATTATTCAATAGAGCCCAATAGCAAAAATCAGGTTTTGAATGAAGAATCACAGTTCTTGGTAGAATCATGCAGGATTGAAATTTTTGATGGTTTTTTACTCCTCTCAACAGCCCAAACAAGTTTCTAAAAGGATGAGTTTGCAACTACTTTACTTTTGGAGAAAATTCAAAACATTCATTATTCAATAGGGCCCAAACTATCAAAAACCAGCGGTTTCAATGAACACACATTTCTTGGTAGAATCATGCAGGACTGAAATTTTTGATGTTTTTCTACTCCTCTCATGAGCCCAAACAAGTCTCTAAAAGCATGAGTTTGCAACTACTTTACTTTTGGAGAAAATTCAAAACATTCATTATTCAATAGAGCCCAATAGCAAAAATCAGGTTTTGAATGAAGAATCACATTTCTTGGTAAAATCATGCAGGATTGAAATTTTTGATGGTTTTTTACTCCTCTCAACAGCCCAAACAAGTTTCTAAAAGGATGAGTTTGCAACTACTTTACTTTTGGAGAAAATTCAAAACATTCATTATTCAATAGGGCCCAAACTATCAAAAACCAGCGGTTTCAATGAACACACATTTCTTGGTAGAATCATGCAGGACTGAAATTTTTGATGTTTTTCTACTCCTCTCTTGAGCCCAAACAAGTTTCTAAAAGCATGAGTTTGCAACTACTTTACTTTTGGAGAAAATTCAAAACATTCACTATTCAATAGAGCCCAATAGCAAAAATCAGGTTTTGAATGAAGAATCACATTTCTTGGTAAAATCATGCAGGATTGAAATTTTTGATGGTTTTTTACTCCTCTCAACAGCCCAAACAAGTTTCTAAAAGGATGAGTTTGCAACTACTTTACTTTTGGAGAAAATTCAAAACATTCATTATTCAATAGGGCCCAAACTATCAAAAACCAGCGGTTTCAATGAACACACATTTCTTGGTAGAATCATGCAGGACTGAAATTTTTGATGTTTTTCTACTCCTCTCATGAGCCCAAACAAGTCTCTAAAAGCATGAGTTTGCAACTACTTTACTTTTGGAGAAAATTCAAAACATTCATTATTCAATAGAGCCCAATAGCAAAAATCAGGTTTTGAATGAAGAATCACAGTTCTTGGTAGAATCATGCAGGATTGAAATTTTTGATGGTTTTTTACTCCTCTCAACAGCCCAAACAAGTTTCTAAAAGGATGAGTTTGCAACTACTTTACTTTTGGAGAAAATTCAAAACATTCATTATTCAATAGAGCCCAATAGCAAAAATCAGGTTTTGAATGAAGAATCACATTTCTTGGTAGAATCATGCAGGATTGAAATTTTTGATGGTTTTTTACTCCTCTCAACAGCCCAAACAAGTTTCTAAAAGGATGAGTTTGCAACTACTTTACTTTTGGAGAAAATTCAAAACATTCATTATTCAATAGGGCCCAAACTATCAAAAACCAGCGGTTTCAATGAACACACATTTCTTGGTAGAATCATGCAGGACTGAAATTTTTGATGTTTTTCTACTCCTCTCATAAGCCCAAACAAGTCTCTAAAAGCATGAGTTTGCAACTACTTTACTTTTGGAGAAAATTCAAAACATTCATTATTCAATAGAGCCCAATAGCAAAAATCAGGTTTTGAATGAAGAATCACATTTCTTGGCAAAATCATGCAGGATTGAAATTTTTGATGGTTTTTTACTCCTCTCAACAGCCCAAACAAGTTTCTAAAAGGATGAGTTTGCAACTACTTTACTTTTGGAGAAAATTCAAAACATTCATTATTCAATAGGGCCCAAACTATCAAAAACCAGCGGTTTCAATGAACACACATTTCTTGGAAGAATCATGCAGGACTGAAATTTTTGATGTTTTTCTACTCCTCTCATGAGCCCAAACAAGTCTCTAAAAGCATGAGTTTGCAACTACTTTACTTTTGGAGAAAATTCAAAACATTCATTATTCAATAGAGCCCAATAGCAAAAATCAGGTTTTGAATGAAGAATCACATTTCTTGGTAGAATCATGCAGGATTGAAATTTTTGATGGTTTTTTACTCCTCTCAACAGCCCAAACAAGTTTCTAAAAGGATGAGTTTGCAACTACTTTACTTTTGGAGAAAATTCAAAACATTCATTATTCAATAGGGCCCAAACTATCAAAAAACAGCGGTTTCAATGAACACACATTTCTTGGAAGAATGATGCAGGACTGAAATTTTTGATGTTTTTCTACTCCTCTCATGAGCCCAAACAAGTCTCTAAAAGCATGAGTTTGCAACTACTTTACTTTTGGAGAAAATTCAAAACATTCATTATTCAATAGAGCCCAATAGCAAAAATCAGGTTTTGAATGAAGAATCACATTTCTTGGTAGAATCATGCAGGATTGAAATTTTTGATGGTTTTTTACTCCTCTCAACAGCCCAAACAAGTTTCTAAAAGGATGAGCTTGCAACTACTTTACTTTTGGAGAAAATTCAAAACATTCATTATTCAATAGGGCCCAAACTATCAAAAACCAGCGGTTTCAATGAACACACATTTCTTGGTAGAATCATGCAGGACTGAAATTTTTGATGTTTTTCTACTCCTCTCATGAGCCCAAACAAGTCTCTAAAAGCATGAGTTTGCAACTACTTTACTTTTGGAGAAAATTCAAAACATTCATTATTCAATAGAGCCCAATAGCAAAAATCAGGTTTTGAATGAAGAATCACATTTCTTGGTAGAATCATGCAGGATTGAAATTTTTGATGGTTTTTTACTCCTCTCAAAAGCCCAAACAAGTTTCTAAAAGGATGAGTTTGCAACTGCTTTACTTTTGGAGAAAATTCAAAACATTCATTATTCAATAGGGCCCAAACTATCAAAAACCAGCGGTTTCAATGAACACACATTTCTTGGTAGAATCATGCAGGACTGAAATTTTTGATGTTTTTCTACTCTCATCAGCCCAAACAAGTCTCTAAAAGCATGAGTTTGCAACTACTTTACTTTTGGAGAAAATTCAAAACATTCATTATTCAATAGGGCCCAAACTATCAAAAACCAGCGGTTTCAATGAACACACGTTTCTTGGAAGAATCATGCAGGACTGAAATTTTTGATGTTTTTCTACTCCTCTCATGAGCCCAAACAAGTCTCTAAAAGCATGAGTTTGCAACTACTTTACTTTTGGAGAAAATTCAAAACATTCATTATTCAATAGAGCCCAATAGCAAAAATCAGGTTTTGAATGAAGAATCACATTTCTTGGTAGAATCATGCAGGATTGAAATTTTTGATGGTTTTTTACTCCTCTCAACAGCCCAAACAAGTTTCTAAAAGGATGAGTTTGCAACTACTTTACTTTTGGAGAAAATTCAAAACGTTCATTATTCAATAGGGCCCAAACTATCAAAAACCAGCGGTTTGAATGAACACACATTTCTTGGTAGAATCATGCAGGACTGAAATTTTTGATGTTTTTCTACTCCTCTCATGAGCCCAAACAAGTCTCTAAAAGCATGAGTTTGCAACTACTTTACTTTTGGAGAAAATTCAAAACATTCATTATTCAATAGAGCCCAATAGCAAAAATCAGGTTTTGAATGAAGAATCACATTTCTTGGTAGAATCATGCAGGATTGAAATTTTTGATGGTTTTTTACTCCTCTCAACAGCCCAAACAAGTTTCTAAAAGGATGAGTTTGCAACTGCTTTACTTTTGGAGAAAATTCAAAACATTCATTATTCAATAGGGCCCAAACTATCAAAAACCAGCGGTTTCAATGAACACACATTTCTTGGTAGAATCATGCAGGACTGAAATTTTTGATGTTTTTCTACTCCTCTCATGAGCCCAAACAAGTCTCTAAAAGCATGAGTTTGCAACTACTTTACTTTTGGAGAAAATTCAAAACATTCATTATTCAATAGAGCCCAATAGCAAAAATCAGGTTTTGAATGAAGAATCACATTTCTTGGTAGAATCATGCAGGATTGAAATTTTTGATGGTTTTTTACTCCTCTCTACAGCCCAAACAAGTTTCAAAAAGGATGAGTTTGCAACTGCTTTACTTTTGGAGAAAATTCAAAACATTCATTATTCAATAGGGCCCAAACTATCAAAAACCAGCGGTTTGAATGAACACACATTTCTTGGTAGAATCATGCAGGACTCAAATTTTTGATGTTTTTCTACTCCTCTCATGAGCCCAAACAAGTTTCTAAAAGCATGAGTTTGCAACTACTTTACTTTTGGAGAAAATTCAAAACATTCATTATTCAATAGAGCCCAATAGCAAAAATCAGGTTTTGAATGAAGAATCACATTTCTTGGTAGAATCATGCAGGATTGAAATTTTTGATGGTTTTTTACTCCTCTCAACAGCCCAAACAAGTTTCTAAAAGGATGAGTTTGCAACTACTTTACTTTTGGAGAAAATTCAAAACATTCATTATTCAATAGGGCCCAAACTATCAAAAACCAGCGGTTTCAATGAACACACATTTCTTGGTAGAATCATGCAGGACTGAAATTTTTGATGTTTTTCTACTCCTCTCATGAGCCCAAACAAGTCTCTAAAAGCATGAGTTTGCAACTACTTTACTTTTGGAGAAAATTCAAAACATTCATTATTCAATAGAGCCCAATAGCAAAAATCAGGTTTTGAATGAAGAATCACATTTCTTGGTAGAATCATGCAGGATTGAAATTTTTGATGGTTTTTTACTCCTCTCAACAGCCCAAACAAGTTTCTAAAAGGATGAGTTTGCAACTACTTTACTTTTGGAGAAAATTCAAAACATTCATTATTCAATAGGGCCCAAACTATCAAAAACCAGCGGTTTCAATGAACACACATTTCTTGGAAGAATCATGCAGGGCTGAAATTTTTGATGTTTTTCTACTCCGCTCATGAGCCCAAACAAGTTTCTAAAAGCATGAGTTTGCAACTACTTTACTTTTGGAGAAAATTCAAAACATTCATTATTCAATAGAGCCCAATAGCAAAAATCAGGTTTTGAATGAAGAATCACAGTTCTTGGTAGAATCATGCAGGATTGAAATTTTTGATGGTTTTTTACTCCTCTCAACAGCCCAAACAAGTTTCTAAAATTATGAGTTTGCAACTACTTTACTTTTGGAGAAAATTCAAAACATTCATTATTCAATAGGGCCCAAACTATCAAAAACCAGCGGTTTCAATGAACACACATTTCTTGGTAGAATCATGCAGGACTGAAATTTTTGATGTTTTTCTACTCCTCTCATGAGCCCAAACAAGTTTCTAAAAGCATGAGTTTGCAACTACTTTACTTTTGGAGAAAATTCAAAACATTCACTATTCAATAGAGCCCAATAGCAAAAATCAGGTTTTGAATGAAGAATCACATTTCTTGGTAAAATCATGCAGGATTGAAATTTTTGATGGTTTTTTACTCCTCTCAACAGCCCAAACAAGTTTCTAAAAGGATGAGTTTGCAACTACTTTACTTTTGGAGAAAATTCAAAACATTCATTATTCAATAGGACCCAAACTATCAAAAACCAGCGGTTTCAATGAACACACATTTCTTGGTAGAATCATGCAGGACTGAAATTTTTGATGTTTTTCTACTCCTCTCATGAGCCCAAACAAGTCTCTAAAAGCATGAGTTTGCAACTACTTTACTTTTGGAGAAAATTCAAAACATTCATTATTCAATAGAGCCCAATAGCAAAAATCAGGTTTTGAATGAAGAATCACAGTTCTTGGTAGAATCATGCAGGATTGAAATTTTTGATGGTTTTTTACTCCTCTCAACAGCCCAAACAAGTTTCTAAAAGGATGAGTTTGCAACTACTTTACTTTTGGAGAAAATTCAAAACATTCATTATTCAATAGAGCCCAATAGCAAAAATCAGGTTTTGAATGAAGAATCACATTTCTTGGTAGAATCATGCAGGATTGAAATTTTTGATGGTTTTTTACTCCTCTCAACAGCCCAAACAAGTTTCTAAAAGGATGAGTTTGCAACTACTTTACTTTTGGAGAAAATTCAAAACATTCATTATTCAATAGGGCCCAAACTATCAAAAACCAGCGGTTTCAATGAACACACATTTCTTGGTAGAATCATGCAGGACTGAAATTTTTGATGTTTTTCTACTCCTCTCATGAGCCCAAACAAGTCTCTAAAAGCATGAGTTTGCAACTACTTTACTTTTGGAGAAAATTCAAAACATTCATTATTCAATAGAGCCCAATAGCAAAAATCAGGTTTTGAATGAAGAATCACAGTTCTTGGTAGAATCATGCAGGATTGAAATTTTTGATGGTTTTTTACTCCTCTCAACAGCCCAAACAAGTTTCTAAAAGGATGAGTTTGCAACTACTTTACTTTTGGAGAAAATTCAAAACATTCATTATTCAATAGAGCCCAATAGCAAAAATCAGGTTTTGAATGAAGAATCACATTTCTTGGTAGAATCATGCAGGATTGAAATTTTTGATGGTTTTTTACTCCTCTCAACAGCCCAAACAAGTTTCTAAAAGGATGAGTTTGCAACTACTTTACTTTTGGAGAAAATTCAAAACATTCATTATTCAATAGGGCCCAAACTATCAAAAACCAGCGGTTTCAATGAACACACATTTCTTGGTAGAATCATGCAGGACTGAAATTTTTGATGTTTTTCTACTCCTCTCATGAGCCCAAACAAGTCTCTAAAAGCATGAGTTTGCAACTACTTTACTTTTGGAGAAAATTCAAAACATTCATTATTCAATGGAGCCCAATAGCAAAAATCAGGTTTTGAATGAAGAATCACATTTCTTGGTAGAATCATGCAGGATTGAAATTTTTGATGGTTTTTTACTCCTCTCAACAGCCCAAACAAGTTTCTAAAAGGATGAGTTTGCAACTACTTTAATTTCGGAGAAAATTCAAAACATTCATTATTCAATAGGGCCCAAACTATCAAAAACCAGCGGTTTCAATGAACACACATTTCTTGGTAGAATCATGCAGGACTGAAATTTTTGATGTTTTTCTACTCCTCTCATGAGCCCAAACAAGTCTCTAAAAGCATGAGTTTGCAACTACTTTACTTTTGGAGAAAATTCAAAACATTCATTATTCAATAGAGCCCAATAGCAAAAATCAGGTTTTGAATGAAGAATCACAGTTCTTGGTAGAATCATGCAGGATTGAAATTTTTGATGGTTTTTTACTCCTCTCAACAGCCCAAACAAGTTTCTAAAAGGATGAGTTTGCAACTACTTTACTTTTGGAGAAAATTCAAAACATTCATTATTCAATAGAGCCCAATAGCAAAAATCAGGTTTTGAATGAAGAATCACATTTCTTGGTAGAATCATGCAGGATTGAAATTTTTGATGTTTTTTTACTCCTCTCAACAGCCCAAACAAGTTTCTAAAAGGATGAGTTTGCAACTACTTTACTTTTGGAGAAAATTCAAAACATTCATTATTCAATAGGGCCCAAACTATCAAAAACCAGCGGTTTCAATGAACACACATTTCTTGGTAGAATCATGCAGGACTGAAATTTTTGATGTTTTTCTACTCCTCTCATGAGCCCAAACAAGTCTCTAAAAGCATGAGTTTGCAACTACTTTACTTTTGGAGAAAATTCAAAACATTCATTATTCAATGGAGCCCAATAGCAAAAATCAGGTTTTGAATGAAGAATCACATTTCTTGGTAGAATCATGCAGGATTGAAATTTTTGATGGTTTTTTACTCCTCTCAACAGCCCAAACAAGTTTCTAAAAGGATGAGTTTGCAACTACTTTAATTTCGGAGAAAATTCAAAACATTCATTATTCAATAGGGCCCAAACTATCAAAAACCAGCGGTTTCAATGAACACACATTTCTTGGTAGAATCATGCAGGACTGAAATTTTTGATGTTTTTCTACTCCTCTCATGAGCCCAAACAAGTCTCTAAAAGCATGAGTTTGTAACTACTTTACTTTTGGAGAAAATTCAAAACATTCATTATTCAATAGAGCCCAATAGCAAAAATCAGGTTTTGAATGAAGAATCACAGTTCTTGGTAGAATCATGCAGGATTGAAATTTTTGATGGTTTTTTACTCCTCTCAACAGCCCAAACAAGTTTCTAAAAGGATGAGTTTGCAACTACTTTACTTTTGGAGAAAATTCAAAACATTCATTATTCAATAGAGCCCAATAGCAAAAATCAGGTTTTGAATGAAGAATCACATTTCTTGGTAGAATCATGCAGGATTGAAATTTTTGATGGTTTTTTACTCCTCTCAACAGCCCAAACAAGTTTCTAAAAGGATGAGTTTGCAACTACTTTACTTTTGGAGAAAATTCAAAACATTCATTATTCAATAGGGCCCAAACTATCAAAAACCAGCGGTTTCAATGAACACACATTTCTTGGAAGAATGATGCAGGACTGAAATTTTTGATGTTTTTCTACTCCTCTCATGAGCCCAAACAAGTCTCTAAAAGCATGAGTTTGCAACTACTTTACTTTTGGAGAAAATTCAAAACATTCATTATTCAATAGAGCCCAATAGCAAAAATCAGGTTTTGAATGAAGAATCACATTTCTTGGTAGAATCATGCAGGATTGAAATTTTTGATGGTTTTTTACTCCTCTCAACAGCCCAAACAAGTTTCTAAAAGGATGAGCTTGCAACTACTTTACTTTTGGAGAAAATTCAAAACATTCATTATTCAATAGGGCCCAAACTATCAAAAACCAGCGGTTTCAATGAACACACATTTCTTGGTAGAATCATGCAGGACTGAAATTTTTGATGTTTTTCTACTCCTCTCATGAGCCCAAACAAGTCTCTAAAAGCATGAGTTTGCAACTACTTTACTTTTGGAGAAAATTCAAAACATTCATTATTCAATGGAGCCCAATAGCAAAAATCAGGTTTTGAATGAAGAATCACATTTCTTGGTAGAATCATGCAGGATTGAAATTTTTGATGGTTTTTTACTCCTCTCAACAGCCCAAACAAGTTTCTAAAAGGATGAGTTTGCAACTACTTTAATTTCGGAGAAAATTCAAAACATTCATTATTCAATAGGGCCCAAACTATCAAAAACCAGCGGTTTCAATGAACACACATTTCTTGGTAGAATCATGCAGGACTGAAATTTTTGATGTTTTTCTACTCCTCTCATGAGCCCAAACAAGTCTCTAAAAGCATGAGTTTGCAACTACTTTACTTTTGGAGAAAATTCAAAACATTCATTATTCAATAGAGCCCAATAGCAAAAATCAGGTTTTGAATGAAGAATCACATTTCTTGGTAGAATCATGCAGGATTGAAATTTTTGATGGTTTTTTACTCCTCTCAACAGCCCAAACAAGTTTCTAAAAGGATGAGTTTGCAACTACTTTACTTTTGGAGAAAATTCAAAACATTCATTATTCAATAGGGCCCAAACTATCAAAAACCAGCGGTTTGAATGAACACATTTCTTGGTAGAATCATGCAGGACTGAAATTTTTGATGTTTTTCTACTCCTCTCATGAGCCCAAACAAGTCTCTAAAAGCATGAGTTTGCAACTACTTTACTTTTGGAGAAAATTCAAAACATTCATTATTCAATAGAGCCCAATAGCAAAAATCAGGTTTTGAATGAAGAATCACATTTCTTGGTAGAATCATGCAGGATTGAAATTTTTGATGGTTTTTTACTCCTCTCAACAGCCCAAACAAGTTTCTAAAAGGATGAGTTTGCAACTGCTTTACTTTTGGAGAAAATTCAAAACATTCATTATTCAATAGGGCCCAAACTATCAAAAACCAGCGGTTTCAATGAACACACATTTCTTGGTAGAATCATGCAGGACTGAAATTTTTGATGTTTTTCTACTCCTCTCATGAGCCCAAACAAGTCTCTAAAAGCATGAGTTTGCAACTACTTTACTTTTGGAGAAAATTCAAAACATTCATTATTCAATAGAGCCCAATAGCAAAAATCAGGTTTTGAATGAAGAATCACATTTCTTGGTAGAATCATGCAGGATTGAAATTTTTGATGGTTTTTTACTCCTCTCTACAGCCCAAACAAGTTTCAAAAAGGATGAGTTTGCAACTGCTTTACTTTTGGAGAAAATTCAAAACATTCATTATTCAATAGGGCCCAAACTATCAAAAACCAGCGGTTTGAATGAACACACATTTCTTGGTAGAATCATGCAGGACTCAAATTTTTGATGTTTTTCTACTCCTCTCATGAGCCCAAACAAGTTTCTAAAAGCATGAGTTTGCAACTACTTTACTTTTGGAGAAAATTCAAAACATTCATTATTCAATAGAGCCCAATAGCAAAAATCAGGTTTTGAATGAAGAATCACATTTCTTGGTAGAATCATGCAGGATTGAAATTTTTGATGGTTTTTTACTCCTCTCAACAGCCCAAACAAGTTTCTAAAAGGATGAGTTTGCAACTACTTTACTTTTGGAGAAAATTCAAAACATTCATTATTCAATAGGGCCCAAACTATCAAAAACCAGCGGTTTCAATGAACACACATTTCTTGGTAGAATCATGCAGGACTGAAATTTTTGATGTTTTTCTACTCCTCTCATGAGCCCAAACAAGTCTCTAAAAGCATGAGTTTGCAACTACTTTACTTTTGGAGAAAATTCAAAACATTCATTATTCAATAGAGCCCAATAGCAAAAATCAGGTTTTGAATGAAGAATCACATTTCTTGGTAGAATCATGCAGGATTGAAATTTTTGATGGTTTTTTACTCCTCTCAACAGCCCAAACAAGTTTCTAAAAGGATGAGTTTGCAACTACTTTACTTTTGGAGAAAATTCAAAACATTCATTATTCAATAGGGCCCAAACTATCAAAAACCAGCGGTTTCAATGAACACACATTTCTTGGAAGAATCATGCAGGGCTGAAATTTTTGATGTTTTTCTACTCCTCTCATGAGCCCAAACAAGTTTCTAAAAGCATGAGTTTGCAACTACTTTACTTTTGGAGAAAATTCAAAACATTCATTATTCAATAGGACCCAAACTATCAAAAACCAGCGGTTTCAATGAACACACATTTCTTGGTAGAATCATGCAGGACTGAAATTTTTGATGTTTTTCTACTCCTCTCATGAGCCCAAACAAGTCTCTAAAAGCATGAGTTTGCAACTACTTTACTTTTGGAGAAAATTCAAAACATTCATTATTCAATAGAGCCCAATAGCAAAAATCAGGTTTTGAATGAAGAATCACAGTTCTTGGTAGAATCATGCAGGATTGAAATTTTTGATGTTTTTTTACTCCTCTCAACAGCCCAAACAAGTTTCTAAAAGGATGAGTTTGCAACTACTTTACTTTTGGAGAAAATTCAAAACATTCATTATTCAATAGAGCCCAATAGCAAAAATCAGGTTTTGAATGAAGAATCACATTTCTTGGTAGAATCATGCAGGATTGAAATTTTTGATGGTTTTTTACTCCTCTCAACAGCCCAAACAAGTTTCTAAAAGGATGAGTTTGCAACTACTTTACTTTTGGAGAAAATTCAAAACATTCATTATTCAATAGGGCCCAAACTATCAAAAACCAGCGGTTTCAATGAACACACATTTCTTGGTAGAATCATGCAGGACTGAAATTTTTGATGTTTTTCTACTCCTCTCATAAGCCCAAACAAGTCTCTAAAAGCATGAGTTTGCAACTACTTTACTTTTGGAGAAAATTCAAAACATTCATTATTCAATAGAGCCCAATAGCAAAAATCAGGTTTTGAATGAAGAATCACATTTCTTGGTAAAATCATGCAGGATTGAAATTTTTGATGGTTTTTTACTCCTCTCAACAGCCCAAACAAGTTTCTAAAAGGATGAGTTTGCAACTACTTTACTTTTGGAGAAAATTCAAAACATTCATTATTCAATAGGGCCCAAACTATCAAAAACCAGCGGTTTCAATGAACACACATTTCTTGGTAGAATCATGCAGGACTCAAATTTTTGATGTTTTTCTACTCCTCTCATGAGCCCAAACAAGTTTCTAAAAGCATGAGTTTGCAACTACTTTACTTTTGGAGAAAATTCAAAACATTCACTATTCAATAGAGCCCAATAGCAAAAATCAGGTTTTGAATGAAGAATCACATTTCTTGGTAAAATCATGCAGGATTGAAATTTTTGATGGTTTTTTACTCCTCTCAACAGCCCAAACAAGTTTCTAAAAGGATGAGTTTGCAACTACTTTACTTTTGGAGAAAATTCAAAACATTCATTATTCAATAGGGCCCAAACTATCAAAAACCAGCGGTTTCAATGAACACACATTTCTTGGAAGAATCATGCAGGACTGAAATTTTTGATGTTTTTCTACTCCTCTCATGAGCCCAAACAAGTCTCTAAAAGCATGAGTTTGCAACTACTTTACTTTTGGAGAAAATTCAAAACATTCATTATTCAATAGAGCCCAATAGCAAAAATCAGGTTTTGAATGAAGAATCACATTTCTTGGTAGAATCATGCAGGATTGAAATTTTTGATGGTTTTTTACTCCTCTCAACAGCCCAAACAAGTTTCTAAAAGGATGAGTTTGCAACTACTTTACTTTTGGAGAAAATTCAAAACATTCTTTATTCAATAGGGCCCAAACTATCAAAAACCAGCGGTTTCAATGAACACACATTTCTTGGAAGAATCATGCAGGACTGAAATTTTTGATGTTTTTCTACTCCTCTCATGAGCCCAAACAAGTCTCTAAAAGCATGAGTTTGCAACTACTTTACTTTTGGAGAAAATTCAAAACATTCATTATTCAATAGAGCCCAATAGCAAAAATCAGGTTTTGAATGAAGAATCACATTTCTTGGTAGAATCATGCAGGATTGAAATTTTTGATGGTTTTTTACTCCTCTCAACAGCCCAAACAAGTTTCTAAAAGGATGAGTTTGCAACTACTTTACTTTTGGAGAAAATTCAAAACATTCATTATTCAATAGGGCCCAAACTATCAAAAACCAGCGGTTTCAATGAACACACATTTCTTGGTAGAATCATGCAGGACTGAAATTTTTGATGTTTTTCTACTCCTCTCATGAGCCCAAACAAGTCTCTAAAAGCATGAGTTTGCAACTACTTTACTTTTGGAGAAAATTCAAAACATTCATTATTCAATAGAGCCCAATAGCAAAAATCAGGTTTTGAATGAAGAATCACATTTCTTGGTAGAATCATGCAGGATTGAAATTTTTGATGGTTTTTTACTCCTCTCAACAGCCCAAACAAGTTTCTAAAAGGATGAGTTTGCAACTACTTTACTTTCGGAGAAAATTCAAAACATTCAATATTCAATAGGGCCCAAACTATCAAAAACCAGCGGTTTCAATGAACACACATTTCTTGGTAGAATCATGCAGGACTGAAATTTTTGATGTTTTTCTACTCCTCTCATGAGCCCAAACAAGTCTCTAAAAGCATGAGTTTGCAACTACTTTACTTTTGGAGAAAATTCAAAACATTCATTATTCAATAGAGCCCAATAGCAAAAATCAGGTTTTGAATGAAGAATCACATTTCTTGGTAGAATCATGCAGGATTGAAATTTTTGATGGTTTTTTACTCCTCTCAACAGCCCAAACAAGTTTCTAAAAGGATGAGTTTGCAACTGCTTTACTTTTGGAGAAAATTCAAAACATTCATTATTCAATAGGGCCCAAACTATCAAAAACCAGCGGTTTCAATGAACACACATTTCTTGGTAGAATCATGCAGGACTGAAATTTTTGATGTTTTTCTACTCCTCTCATGAGCCCAAACAAGTCTCTAAAAGCATGAGTTTGCAACTACTTTACTTTTGGAGAAAATTCAAAACATTCATTATTCAATAGAGCCCAATAGCAAAAATCAGGTTTTGAATGAAGAATCACATTTCTTGGTAGAATCATGCAGGATTGAAATTTTTGATGGTTTTTTACTCCTCTCTACAGCCCAAACAAGTTTCTAAAAGGATGAGTTTGCAACTGCTTTACTTTTGGAGAAAATTCAAAACATTCATTATTCAATAGGGCCCAAACTATCAAAAACCAGCGGTTTGAATGAACACACATTTCTTGGTAGAATCATGCAGGACTCAAATTTTTGATGTTTTTCTACTCCTCTCATGAGCCCAAACAAGTTTCTAAAAGCATGAGTTTGCAACTACTTTACTTTTGGAGAAAATTCAAAACATTCATTATTCAATAGAGCCCAATAGCAAAAATCAGGTTTTGAATGAAGAATCACATTTCTTGGTAGAATCATGCAGGATTGAAATTTTTGATGGTTTTTTACTCCTCTCAACAGCCCAAACAAGTTTCTAAAAGGATGAGTTTGCAACTACTTTACTTTTGGAGAAAATTCAAAACATTCATTATTCAATAGGGCCCAAACTATCAAAAACCAGCGGTTTCAATGAACACACATTTCTTGGTAGAATCATGCAGGACTGAAATTTTTGATGTTTTTCTACTCCTCTCATGAGCCCAAACAAGTCTCTAAAAGCATGAGTTTGCAACTACTTTACTTTTGGAGAAAATTCAAAACATTCATTATTCAATAGAGCCCAATAGCAAAAATCAGGTTTTGAATGAAGAATCACATTTCTTGGTAGAATCATGCAGGATTGAAATTTTTGATGGTTTTTTACTCCTCTCAACAGCCCAAACAAGTTTCTAAAAGGATGAGTTTGCAACTACTTTACTTTTGGAGAAAATTCAAAACATTCATTATTCAATAGGGCCCAAACTATCAAAAACCAGCGGTTTCAATGAACACACATTTCTTGGAAGAATCATGCAGGGCTGAAATTTTTGATGTTTTTCTACTCCTCTCATGAGCCCAAACAAGTTTCTAAAAGCATGAGTTTGCAACTACTTTACTTTTGGAGAAAATTCAAAACATTCATTATTCAATAGAGCCCAATAGCAAATATCAGGTTTTGAATGAAGAATCACAGTTCTTGGTAGAATCATGCAGGATTGAAATTTTTGATGGTTTTTTACTCCTCTCAACAGCCCAAACAAGTTTCTAAAATTATGAGTTTGCAACTACTTTACTTTTGGAGAAAATTCAATGGCGTGGTCTGGAGCTCAATGCAGCAGGCTGTGTGAGCTCTGAGCTCTGAGGAAGCCTTCCTTATTAAGCGACATACAAAGCGAACAAGAAGAATTTGGACAAAAAGATTTATTGGACTAGAGAGCCTTATTCTCCAGGATCATTTTGAGACCTCTCTGGAGTTCTTGTGATGAATATTCCCCGAGATATGACCTTCTAATGCCTGAGGAGCGGTGAATCAGCAAGTTTTTCCCACGCCTGCTTCTCTCTGCAGCGGCGGGCCCGAGAGGGGAAGAGGTGAGACGTTGCCAGAAAAACTGAAAGAGGCCGACAGAGGAGACTCCAGGGCCCGTTGTGACAAGCGGCGGGTCTCGGGGGTCTAGCTGAGGCAGCGTTACACACCGACGCCGACAAGTATAGCGACGTCTGAAGAAAGTAGCAGGAGGAGTGAACCGGCCAGGATTTTCCCGCGCTTTTCCCCACATTTGTGGACCGGGCGTCCTCTCTGATATCTGAGACTTCAGGACCCTTTGTGGAACCTCTCAGCTTGAAATTTAAACACCCTGGACCGGGAGCTGACGTGGCCTATTTGCTGTGAGTGATTCCCCGGCGTTAAATCTATACCGCCGCTGTTTTTGGGGTACTGCTCACTCCTGGAGCTTAAAATACATCGGGAGCCTGTTTCCCTGGAACCGGGGGACCTCTCCGAACAGAACGAGACCAGGCACGCCGGGATTGAGGCAAGATTCGGTTTTTCCTAACTAAAAATCATTGGCGGTAGAAGAAAGCTGCAGGGGTAAGGATCTGAGTGACAGCCGCGGCCGTGCGCTCGGACCCGCCGAGCGTTTTGTGATATTGTGAACTTCTGGAGGTCCGGTTCTGTGGAAATTTTGTTCCCTGGAGTCAGGGAGATCCCTCTAAGAAGATTGAGCTTTGCCATATTGAATTCCAAAGAGAACTCGGGCTTTGCTGAAGCAGGGCTTTGAGTAGTGCAGGGGAAGGCAGGAGCCGGATATCTGTAATAGCGGCTGCCGCAGCCTTACACCCGCCGCGGTTTTGATGGAATAACTTGTTCTTGGAACCTCGGATTGGAGTGTTTTTTTTTCCCCAGAGTCGGGGTCCACCTTCTGAGCAGGGAGACACCTGGCACACTACGACCAACGGCGGCGTTGATTTTCAGAAACCGACGCTTGATTGACTGGGGCTGTTATTTTAATTGGTAAGCTTCCATATATTCTTGTTGATTTGTCCCTGCTCATCCTGCCTGCTGGAGAATATTTGGGGATTCACCCAGAAGAACAAGAGGGATCTTGGATTTCATCGAGTTTGATTTTCCCGCTATTGTTATTGTTTTAATATAAATAGCGCACTAAATCGCATCTATAGTGATTCTGTGAGTTTCTGATGTAACGCCTACTTAAAGTTGTCACTCTAAATATAGGAAGCTGCTTATTATTATTTTCATACAGTTAATTACTTATTTTCATACAACAACTGTCATATGATAATCTGCTTAGACTTTTATATGATATTCTGGTTTTTGGTTTTATATACCTGATATAAACAGCTATCATAATACTCCTTTAAAGGGCTTGGGTTTAAGATACATACTTGACCTCCGATCTACAGATACACATATTCGTGATTTATCTCTCTCTTTGAGCGTGTTGGTGGAATAGAAATATCTCTGCTGTTCCTTAAGGATAGTGAAAGCTTTATAAATATATAAAAAAAAAAAAAAAAAAAAAAATGAGTCAGAAAAACAATAAAGCGAAACAGCAGAAAGATAAGTCCACGCGCAAACAAGATATGACTAATCTAGATGAAGCTATATGCATTAGCCCTCCTCCCTCCCCCAAAAAACCTACTAAATTTGAAATCGGACAAAAGGGTGACTCCCATACTTTAATGATACAAGAGTTGGATAACATCCAATCAATAATGGATACCTCTGTTAATAGAAAATCTAAAAGAGATGAGTCTAAAGGGGAGGGTAGGTCTGTGTTGTCAGACGAGGAAGAATACTACGAAGCCTCTCCATCTCACAGTCCAGAAAAAAGTAGACCCAGAAAAGACTATAGTTCTGTAGAGGAGGAGGAGGAGGCTAGTAGCAGTGGACATGAGGGTCTGTAAAACTTCCAGGCTTCTGAAAGAGGGGTCTCTGAAAAATATATTAAAGACTTAATTCTAGCATTAAATAAAAGCTTTGAGTCCTCTCTGAATAAACATGTAAACCGTCTACAATCCAATCTTGACACAGTTAACACTAGGATTGACAATAATGAAAAGACATTAGAAGCTCTAGGGAAAACATCAGATTCCATTCAAAAACAACAAACTAATGCCCAAAAAGAAATCCTTTTTTTACGAAATAAAGTAGCCGACCTAGAAGACCGCAGTAGGAGGAACAACATTAAATTGAGAGGGATCTCGGAAAAAATTAACCAGCACAATTTACAAAAATATGTTAAAGAGATTTTAATCAAGATTCTGCCATCCATCCCTGAGGTAGAACTAATGATAGATAGAATCCACAGACTCCCGAGGCCTGCATCTATCTCGGCTGAGCTCCCTAGAGACACTATCTTAAGATTCCATTTTTACTCCACCAAAGAAAAATTCTTAAACTATTTTAGGACCAATAAACACCTTCCCCACCCCTATGATCACATCAAATCATATGCAGACCTTTCAAAAGAAACTATCCAAACAAGGAAGGGATTTAATGAAGTTACGACAATTCTGAGACAAAAGGGTGTGGTTTATAGGTGGGGGTTCCCTACTAAGCTTTTGATAATTCATGGTGGGAAGGTAGTAGTAATCTTATCTCCACAAGAGGGGAAAAATTTTCTTAAATCCTTGGACAAGAGAGATGAGGCTCCAGGGTGAAAAATGCAAATTTTAATTGCTATATCACTTACATTATTTGTATGCAGGAGGCTTCCTGCGGAGTTTCACGAGCTTTTCCCCATTTTAGGAAGTTTACCTAAGATTGTGGTAATCTCTTCCTGTTTATTGTTCTGTTTATATTTCCGTTTTTGTTTCTTGTTTTTTGTATTCTTTAGTACATGGTTAAGATATTATCACTCAATGTGAGGGGATTGAATAGTCCCGCTAAGAGGTATCTCGCGTGGAGGGAGATCAGGGGCAGCAGAGCAGATATAATTTGCCTCCAAGAGGTGAAATTGGCTAGGGATGGACACCCCAAGATAGAGAATAAAAATTTCCCATATATATACAAATCTCTTAATGAAAAGAAACGAGCAGGAGTCCTCATACTAATTAAAGACACTATTTCATTCGAAATCATTAACGAATACTCTGATAGCGAGGGCAGATATTTGATTCTTACTTGTCTGATAGACAATCAACTAACGACACTTGTGAATGTTTATGCTCCATGTAACGGTCAAATGCGTTTCTTCAATGGTCTCGATAGAAAAATCCAGGAAGTAAAAAAAGGTGTTATTGTTTTGGTGGGTGATTTCAACATTGTTCCTGATGGAGCAATGGATTCCACCTCTCTCACTCGCTCATCATTTCCTGAATTAAAAAATTGGCTTTGCAACCATGAATACCTAGATGTATTCAGATGTTTAAATACATCATCTAAGGAATATACCCATTTCTCAGAGGCACACAAGTCTTTCGCTAGGATTGACTTGTTTCTGACAGATACATTCTCAATTTCGAAATTTAAGAAAATTGAAATTCTCCCCAAAACATTTTCTGATCACTCTCCAATTGTTGCAGAAATTTTCCTTGGTAGGTCGGCGGAGTTCAGATCCCAATGGAGATGCGACTCATCCCTGTTGTTCAACCCAAAATTTAAAAAAGAAATTGAAAAAGCCTTAAATAATTATTTCATAGAAAATGATATAAACAACATTTGCCCATTCACCCTTTGGAATGCGCACAAGGCAGTAATTAGGGGGGTTATGACATATCTGGCCTACAAAAAAAAAAAACTTTCCAAGGAAAAAATCCGTACCATACAATTAGAGTTACAAAAATTGGAAGCAATATTACAAAATTCATCCTCTCCTCCACCAAATATACACTCGGAGATTCTTAAACTAAGAATAGATCTTAGATCGGAGTTATTCAGTGAATACGAAAAATTCGCAAAACTAATGAAATCCAACTATTATTCTTCATACAACAAACCCACTAGACTTATGGCACAAAAATTCAGATCAATTAGGATCAAATGCAAAATCAATAAAATTAACCATGGGGGCAATAAATTGGAACACCCCAAGAAAATCGTTGAAGCATTTGCTAAATACTATTCGTCTATTTACAATCTTAAACTAGATGAACATACCCAACAACCCGACGAACAAGGCATAAATGATTTTCTTGCCCCTCTGGGGTTACCTAAGATTACCCCCCAACAACTGTCTAAACTTGAGGCCCCTTTCTCTGCGTCTGAAGTCCTGGAAGTAATTAAATCAGTTAAAAAAAAGAAAACTCCGGGCCCCGATGGATTCTCGAATGAATATTACCAAGCATTCGCAAATATTATAACCCCACATTTAGTCCGCATATTTGACAAAGCATCCCGGACTGGAGAATTTCCTCAGGAAATGTTACAGGCTAATATAATTTTAATACCCAAACCTAAGGGAGACCCGGAGTCAGTCAAAAATTATAGGCCTATCTCTCTAATAAATACCGATGTCAAACTATATTCAAAAATTATAGCAAATAGACTAAAAAATATCCTCCCAAACATTATTCATAAAGATCAACTCGGGTTTATAGAGGGACGCCAGACTATCGATGGCACTAGGAGAACATTGAACTTGGTAAATTTTATTAAAAGAAAGAAAATCCCCTCTCTCCTCCTGGCTTTAGACGCAGAGAAAGCCTTCGACAGGGTTAATTGGGACTTCCTCAAAGCAACTCTGAATAAATTTGGCTTCAGTGATAATATAATAAAAACTATAATGGCTTTATACACAAACCCTTCCGCTAATGTTTATGCAAATAACCACACTTCAGATCGCATCATGATAACTAACGGAACTAGACAGGGATGCCCACTCTCCCCCCTGTTATTTGCGCTGATTATGGAACCCTTAGCAGAAGCAATAAGAACCAATGATGAGATCCATGGTATCCAAATTGAAGATCACCAATTTAAAATTGGTCTATTTGCTGATGACATTATACTGAGTCTATCAGATCCACTGAACTCTACTAGGGGTGTATTATCTACTATCGAGAATTTCTCTAAAATCTCATTTTACAAAATCAATGAGAACAAATCTAAAATCTTGGATTTCTTTCTAGACGACCTAACCATCTCACGCATTAAGGAAATTTCCCGGTTTGATTGGGAGAAAGAGGATGTTTCATACTTGGGTATTCGTATATCCAGGAACTTTAGGAAGACAGTTGAGTTGAACATACAAAACATTACAAAAAAGACTCAGATCGAATTGAACAATTTTGCGACTCACGAAATTTCATGGGTGGGAAGGATAACACTATTTAAGCTTTTTACTCTTCCAAAGATACTATATATCTTTAGAGCAATACCTTTACTTGTTCCCTTAAAATTTATTAGGAAACTTCAGTCTATTATAAATAAGTTTGTTTGGAATAAGAAAAGGGCGAGAGTGGCTTCCCATATACTATACAGAAGCAAAGTCAATGGAGGCCTAGCCCTTCCAAATTTAATTAATTATTACTATGCCAATTTAATAAAACAATCCTTTTCTTGGGTTAATTCAAATAACGTCCCAGCTTGGGTAGAAATCGAGACATATTTTAATAAAAACAAAACTCTTTTAAGCGCAATTCTAGAGTGTTTGGGGTCATCTACTCCTTTACGTTATGACTCCCCAATAATCTCCGCAACTCTCTCTGCATGGAAGCAACTGGCTAAGTCGCAGGTTAAGAGAAACAGAAGCCAGAGATACGTTCAATTAAAAAATATTCCTATCAAATTTCTTGGTTTACTAATGGATAAAAAAATCCCGAAAGATTGGATAAAATTTGGTATTAAGGTGATAGGAGATTTGTTCGATGGTAAGAAATTTATAAGCAACGAATCTTTAATATCTCAACATAATTTTTCTTGCCAGGATTTGGAACTCCTTCCCTCGATTAAGAAAAATATCTCAAAATTTTTGAAAAGAAAATCTTACATTACAGAATCTACAAGTTTGCTACTTTGCAATCCTAATGTTAAGGTCCATTGGAGATCAAGAAATATATATGATTTTTTGAACGGCTCTGATATTGGAGAAAAAACTTCATATATGATTAAATGGGAGAGCGATTTTGATACTCTATTCTCTCTGGAACAATGGGAGCTGGCTCTCAAACAGACATATTCATCCAACATTTGCGCATCTCTACATGAATCCTTTTACAAACTGACATCTAGATGGTACTATACTCCTGTGAAGCTGGCCAGGATGTTCCCAGGTAGATCCCCAGATTGTTGGAGAGATTGCGGATTCACAGGTACACTATTACATGTATTCTGGGAATGTCCTAAAATCAGGCCCATTTGGATAGAAATCTCTAGAACAATTAATATTCTGACTAAACAGAACATCACCCTTACGCCACAGATGGCATTATTGTCCATAGGTTTAGAAGTGATTCATACATCTCATATCCCAACAGTTATCCACCTTTTTCTAATAACTAAAAATGCCATAGCATCCTTATGGAACGAAGAGGCTACTCCCAAAATTAGTGATATTGTAGACAAGATGTCATTACATTGCTCATACGAAAAAAGCCATGCTTTGGCAAATGACTACTTCAGTACATATAGCAAAAGGTGGAATTCTTGGATTAGATTTACCTCTGATCAGAATTTCTCCTAATTGAACTGCTCTTGGTCTCTCCCACTATGTGATTTTTTTTTATTTTTTATTTTTATTGCTGATATCTCTCCTCTCTGAATTTATCTGGTTAAAACGCGCTTACTCTCTTAAAACAGAAAACAATGTAACTCATTACGTTAGTTTATTATAAGATTATCTCTTGGTTCTCTGACAATTTATCACACTACTGTTAAGTGTTTATATTATTAGGTGTATTGTTACTCCTACTGATCTACTCAATGTAATACATTACTGTTATTTTGTATATTATCCTGAACCCTACCGTCAATAATATGCTGTAAAAACAATACTGTTAACTTTATGTAAAATTTTAATAAAGTTATTGAAAATGGAGAAAATTCAAAACATTCATTATTCAATAGGGCCCAAACTATCAAAAACCAGCGGTTTCAATGAACACACATTTCTTGGTAGAATCATGCAGGACTGAAATTTTTGATGTTTTTCTACTCCTCTCATGAGCCCAAACAAGTTTCTAAAAGCATGAGTTTGCAACTACTTTACTTTTGGAGAAAATTCAAAACATTCACTATTCAATAGAGCCCAATAGCAAAAATCAGGTTTTGAATGAAGAATCACATTTCTTGGTAAAATCATGCAGGATTGAAATTTTTGATGGTTTTTTACTCCTCTCAACAGCCCAAACAAGTTTCTAAAAGGATGAGTTTGCAACTACTTTACTTTTGGAGAAAATTCAAAACATTCATTATTCAATAGGACCCAAACTATCAAAAACCAGCGGTTTCAATGAACACACATTTCTTGGTAGAATCATGCAGGACTGAAATTTTTGATGTTTTTCTACTCCTCTCATGAGCCCAAACAAGTCTCTAAAAGCATGAGTTTGCAACTACTTTACTTTTGGAGAAAATTCAAAACATTCATTATTCAATAGAGCCCAATAGCAAAAATCAGGTTTTGAATGAAGAATCACAGTTCTTGGTAGAATCATGCAGGATTGAAATTTTTGATGGTTTTTTACTCCTCTCAACAGCCCAAACAAGTTTCTAAAAGGATGAGTTTGCAACTACTTTACTTTTGGAGAAAATTCAAAACATTCATTATTCAATAGGGCCCAAACTATCAAAAACCAGCGGTTTCAATGAACACACATTTCTTGGAAGAATCATGCAGGACTGAAATTTTTGATGTTTTTCTACTCCTCTCATGAGCCCAAACAAGTCTCTAAAAGCATGAGTTTGCAACTACTTTACTTTTGGAGAAAATTCAAAACATTCATTATTCAATAGAGCCCAATAGCAAAAATCAGGTTTTGAATGAAGAATCACATTTCTTGGTAGAATCATGCAGGATTGAAATTTTTGATGGTTTTTTACTCCTCTCAACAGCCCAAACAAGTTTCTAAAAGGATGAGTTTGCAACTACTTTACTTTTGGAGAAAATTCAAAACATTCATTATTCAATAGGGCCCAAACTATCAAAAACCAGCGGTTTCAATGAACACACATTTCTTGGAAGAATCATGCAGGACTGAAATTTTTGATGTTTTTCTACTCCTCTCATGAGCCCAAACAAGTCTCTAAAAGCATGAGTTTGCAACTACTTTACTTTTGGAGAAAATTCAAAACATTCATTATTCAATAGAGCCCAATAGCAAAAATCAGGTTTTGAATGAAGAATCACATTTCTTGGTAGAATCATGCAGGATTGAAATTTTTGATGGTTTTTTACTCCTCTCTACAGCCCAAACAAGTTTCTAAAAGGATGAGTTTGCAACTGCTTTACTTTTGGAGAAAATTCAAAACATTCATTATTCAATAGGGCCCAAACTATCAAAAACCAGCGGTTTGAATGAACACACATTTCTTGGTAGAATCATGCAGGACTCAAATTTTTGATGTTTTTCTACTCCTCTCATGAGCCCAAACAAGTTTCTAAAAGCATGAGTTTGCAACTACTTTACTTTTGGAGAAAATTCAAAACATTCATTATTCAATAGAGCCCAATAGCAAAAATCAGGTTTTGAATGAAGAATCACATTTCTTGGTAGAATCATGCAGGATTGAAATTTTTGATGGTTTTTTACTCCTCTCAACAGCCCAAACAAGTTTCTAAAAGGATGAGTTTGCAACTACTTTACTTTTGGAGAAAATTCAAAACATTCATTATTCAATAGGGCCCAAACTATCAAAAACCAGCGGTTTCAATGAACACACATTTCTTGGTAGAATCATGCAGGACTGAAATTTTTGATGTTTTTCTACTCCTCTCATGAGCCCAAACAAGTCTCTAAAAGCATGAGTTTGCAACTACTTTACTTTTGGAGAAAATTCAAAACATTCATTATTCAATAGAGCCCAATAGCAAAAATCAGGTTTTGAATGAAGAATCACATTTCTTGGTAGAATCATGCAGGATTGAAATTTTTGATGGTTTTTTACTCCTCTCAACAGCCCAAACAAGTTTCTAAAAGGATGAGTTTGCAACTACTTTACTTTTGGAGAAAATTCAAAACATTCATTATTCAATAGGGCCCAAACTATCAAAAACCAGCGGTTTCAATGAACACACATTTCTTGGAAGAATCATGCAGGGCTGAAATTTTTGATGTTTTTCTACTCCTCTCATGAGCCCAAACAAGTTTCTAAAAGCATGAGTTTGCAACTACTTTACTTTTGGAGAAAATTCAAAACATTCATTATTCAATAGAGCCCAATAGCAAAAATCAGGTTTTGAATGAAGAATCACAGTTCTTGGTAGAATCATGCAGGATTGAAATTTTTGATGGTTTTTTACTCCTCTCAACAGCCCAAACAAGTTTCTAAAAGGATGAGTTTGCAACTACTTTACTTTTGGAGAAAATTCAAAACATTCATTATTCAATAGAGCCCAATAGCAAAAATCAGGTTTTGAATGAAGAATCACATTTCTTGGTAGAATCATGCAGGATTGAAATTTTTGATGGTTTTTTACTCCTCTCAACAGCCCAAACAAGTTTCTAAAAGGATGAGTTTGCAACTACTTTACTTTTGGAGAAAATTCAAAACATTCATTATTCAATAGGGCCCAAACTATCAAAAACCAGCGGTTTCAATGAACACACATTTCTTGGTAGAATCATGCAGGACTGAAATTTTTGATGTTTTTCTACTCCTCTCATAAGCCCAAACAAGTCTCTAAAAGCATGAGTTTGCAACTACTTTACTTTTGGAGAAAATTCAAAACATTCATTATTCAATAGAGCCCAATAGCAAAAATCAGGTTTTGAATGAAGAATCACATTTCTTGGTAAAATCATGCAGGATTGAAATTTTTGATGGTTTTTTACTCCTCTCAACAGCCCAAACAAGTTTCTAAAAGGATGAGTTTGCAACTACTTTACTTTTGGAGAAAATTCAAAACATTCATTATTCAATAGGGCCCAAACTATCAAAAACCAGCGGTTTCAATGAACACACATTTCTTGGTAGAATCATGCAGGACTGAAATTTTTGATGTTTTTCTACTCCTCTCATGAGCCCAAACAAGTTTCTAAAAGCATGAGTTTGCAACTACTTTACTTTTGGAGAAAATTCAAAACATTCACTATTCAATAGAGCCCAATAGCAAAAATCAGGTTTTGAATGAAGAATCACATTTCTTGGTAAAATCATGCAGGATTGAAATTTTTGATGGTTTTTTACTCCTCTCAACAGCCCAAACAAGTTTCTAAAAGGATGAGTTTGCAACTACTTTACTTTTGGAGAAAATTCAAAACATTCATTATTCAATAGGGCCCAAACTATCAAAAACCAGCGGTTTCAATGAACACACATTTCTTGGAAGAATCATGCAGGACTGAAATTTTTGATGTTTTTCTACTCCTCTCATGAGCCCAAACAAGTCTCTAAAAGCATGAGTTTGCAACTACTTTACTTTTGGAGAAAATTCAAAACATTCATTATTCAATAGAGCGCAATAGCAAAAATCAGGTTTTGAATGAAGAATCACATTTCTTGGTAGAATCATGCAGGATTGAAATTTTTGATGGTTTTTTACTCCTCTCAACAGCCCAAACAAGTTTCTAAAAGGATGAGTTTGCAACTACTTTACTTTTGGAGAAAATTCAAAACATTCATTATTCAATAGGGCCCAAACTATCAAAAACCAGCGGTTTCAATGAACACACATTTCTTGGAAGAATCATGCAGGACTGAAATTTTTGATGTTTTTCTACTCCTCTCATGAGCCCAAACAAGTCTCTAAAAGCATGAGTTTGCAACTACTTTACTTTTGGAGAAAATTCAAAACATTCATTATTCAATAGAGCCCAATAGCAAAAATCAGGTTTTGAATGAAGAATCACATTTCTTGGTAGAATCATGCAGGATTGAAATTTTTGATGGTTTTTTACTCCTCTCAACAGCCCAAACAAGTTTCTAAAAGGATGAGTTTGCAACTACTTTACTTTTGGAGAAAATTCAAAACATTCATTATTCAATAGGGCCCAAACTATCAAAAACCAGCGGTTTCAATGAACACACATTTCTTGGAAGAATCATGCAGGACTGAAATTTTTGATGTTTTTCTACTCCTCTCATGAGCCCAAACAAGTCTCTAAAAGCATGAGTTTGCAACTACTTTACTTTTGGAGAAAATTCAAAACATTCATTATTCAATAGAGCCCAATAGCAAAAATCAGGTTTTGAATGAAGAATCACATTTCTTGGTAGAATCATGCAGGATTGAAATTTTTGATGGTTTTTTACTCCTCTCAACAGCCCAAACAAGTTTCTAAAAGGATGAGTTTGCAACTGCTTTACTTTTGGAGAAAATTCAAAACATTCATTATTCAATAGGGCCCAAACTATCAAAAACCAGCGGTTTCAATGAACACACATTTCTTGGTAGAATCATGCAGGACTGAAATTTTTGATGTTTTTCTACTCCTCTCATGAGCCCAAACAAGTCTCTAAAAGCATGAGTTTGCAACTACTTTACTTTTGGAGAAAATTCAAAACATTCATTATTCAATAGAGCCCAATAGCAAAAATCAGGTTTTGAATGAAGAATCACATTTCTTGGTAGAATCATGCAGGATTGAAATTTTTGATGGTTTTTTACTCCTCTCAACAGCCCAAACAAGTTTCTAAAAGGATGAGTTTGCAACTACTTTACTTTTGGAGAAAATTCAAAACATTCATTATTCAATAGAGCCCAATAGCAAAAATCAGGTTTTGAATGAAGAATCACATTTCTTGGTAGAATCATGCAGGATTGAAATTTTTGATGGTTTTTTACTCCTCTCAACAGCCCAAACAAGTTTCTAAAAGGATGAGTTTGCAACTACTTTACTTTTGGAGAAAATTCAAAACATTCATTATTCAATAGGGCCCAAACTATCAAAAACCAGCGGTTTCAATGAACACACATTTCTTGGAAGAATCATGCAGGACTGAAATTTTTGATGTTTTTCTACTCCTCTCATGAGCCGAAACAAGTCTCTAAAAGCATGAGTTTGCAACTACTTTACTTTTGGAGAAAATTCAAAACATTCATTATTCAATAGAGCCCAATAGCAAAAATCAGGTTTTGAATGAAGAATCACATTTCTTGGTAGAATCATGCAGAATTGAAATTTTTGATGGTTTTTTACTCCTCTCAACAGCCCAAACAAGTTTCTAAAAGGATGAGTTTGCAACTACTTTACTTTTGGAGAAAATTCAAAACATTCATTATTCAATAGGGCCCAAACTATCAAAAACCAGCGGTTTCAATGAACACACATTTCTTGGAAGAATCATGCAGGACTGAAATTTTTGATGTTTTTCTACTCCTCTCATGAGCCCAAACAAGTCTCTAAAAGCATGAGTTTGCAACTACTTTACTTTTGGAGAAAATTCAAAACATTCATTATTCAATAGAGCCCAATAGCAAAAATCAGGTTTTGAATGAAGAATCACATTTCTTGGTAGAATCATGCAGGATTGAAATTTTTGATGGTTTTTTACTCCTCTCTACAGCCCAAACAAGTTTCTAAAAGGATGAGTTTGCAACTGCTTTACTTTTGGAGAAAATTCAAAACATTCATTATTCAATAGGGCCCAAACTATCAAAAACCAGCGGTTTGAATGAACACACATTTCTTGGTAGAATCATGCAGGACTCAAATTTTTGATGTTTTTCTACTCCTCTCATGAGCCCAAACAAGTTTCTAAAAGCATGAGTTTGCAACTACTTTACTTTTGGAGAAAATTCAAAACATTCATTATTCAATAGAGCCCAATAGCAAAAATCAGGTTTTGAATGAAGAATCACATTTCTTGGTAGAATCATGCAGGATTGAAATTTTTGATGGTTTTTTACTCCTCTCAACAGCCCAAACAAGTTTCTAAAAGGATGAGTTTGCAACTACTTTACTTTTGGAGAAAATTCAAAACATTCATTATTCAATAGGGCCCAAACTATCAAAAACCAGCGGTTTCAATGAACACACATTTCTTGGTAGAATCATGCAGGACTGAAATTTTTGATATTTTTCTACTCCTCTCATGAGCCCAAACAAGTCTCTAAAAGCATGAGTTTGCAACTACTTTACTTTTGGAGAAAATTCAAAACATTCATTATTCAATAGAGCCCAATAGCAAAAATCAGGTTTTGAATGAAGAATCACATTTCTTGGTAGAATCATGCAGGATTGAAATTTTTGATGGTTTTTTACTCCTCTCAACAGCCCAAACAAGTTTCTAAAAGGATGAGTTTGCAACTACTTTACTTTTGGAGAAAATTCAAAACATTCATTATTCAATAGGGCCCAAACTATCAAAAACCAGCGGTTTCAATGAACACACATTTCTTGGAAGAATCATGCAGGGCTGAAATTTTTGATGTTTTTCTACTCCTCTCATGAGCCCAAACAAGTTTCTAAAAGCATGAGTTTGCAACTACTTTACTTTTGGAGAAAATTCAAAACATTCATTATTCAATAGAGCCCAATAGCAAAAATCAGGTTTTGAATGAAGAATCACAGTTCTTGGTAGAATCATGCAGGATTGAAATTTTTGATGGTTTTTTACTCCTCTCAACAGCCCAAACAAGTTTCTAAAATTATGAGTTTGCAACTACTTTACTTTTGGAGAAAATTCAAAACATTCATTATTCAATAGGGCCCAAACTATCAAAAACCAGCGGTTTCAATGAACACACATTTCTTGGAAGAATCATGCAGGACTGAAATTTTTGATGTTTTTCTACTCCTCTCATGAGCCCAAACAAGTCTCTAAAAGCATGAGTTTGCAACTACTTTACTTTTGGAGAAAATTCAAAACATTCATTATTCAATAGAGCCCAATAGCAAAAATCAGGTTTTGAATGAAGAATCACATTTCTTGGTAGAATCATGCAGGATTGAAATTTTTGATGGTTTTTTACTCCTCTCTACAGCCCAAACAAGTTTCTAAAAGGATGAGTTTGCAACTGCTTTACTTTTGGAGAAAATTCAAAACATTCATTATTCAATAGGGCCCAAACTATCAAAAACCAGCGGTTTGAATGAACACACATTTCTTGGTAGAATCATGCAGGACTCAAATTTTTGATGTTTTTCTACTCCTCTCATGAGCCCAAACAAGTTTCTAAAAGCATGAGTTTGCAACTACTTTACTTTTGGAGAAAATTCAAAACATTCATTATTCAATAGAGCCCAATAGCAAAAATCAGGTTTTGAATGAAGAATCACATTTCTTGGTAGAATCATGCAGGATTGAAATTTTTGATGGTTTTTTACTCCTCTCAACAGCCCAAACAAGTTTCTAAAAGGATGAGTTTGCAACTACTTTACTTTTGGAGAAAATTCAAAACATTCATTATTCAATAGGGCCCAAACTATCAAAAACCAGCGGTTTCAATGAACACACATTTCTTGGTAGAATCATGCAGGACTGAAATTTTTGATATTTTTCTACTCCTCTCATGAGCCCAAACAAGTCTCTAAAAGCATGAGTTTGCAACTACTTTACTTTTGGAGAAAATTCAAAACATTCATTATTCAATAGAGCCCAATAGCAAAAATCAGGTTTTGAATGAAGAATCACATTTCTTGGTAGAATCATGCAGGATTGAAATTTTTGATGGTTTTTTACTCCTCTCAACAGCCCAAACAAGTTTCTAAAAGGATGAGTTTGCAACTACTTTACTTTTGGAGAAAATTCAAAACATTCATTATTCAATAGGGCCCAAACTATCAAAAACCAGCGGTTTCAATGAACACACATTTCTTGGAAGAATCATGCAGGGCTGAAATTTTTGATGTTTTTCTACTCCTCTCATGAGCCCAAACAAGTTTCTAAAAGCATGAGTTTGCAACTACTTTACTTTTGGAGAAAATTCAAAACATTCATTATTCAATAGAGCCCAATAGCAAAAATCAGGTTTTGAATGAAGAATCACAGTTCTTGGTAGAATCATGCAGGATTGAAATTTTTGATGGTTTTTTACTCCTCTCAACAGCCCAAACAAGTTTCTAAAATTATGAGTTTGCAACTACTTTACTTTTGGAGAAAATTCAAAACATTCATTATTCAATAGGGCCCAAACTATCAAAAACCAGCGGTTTCAATGAACACACATTTCTTGGTAGAATCATGCAGGACTGAAATTTTTGATGTTTTTCTACTCCTCTCATGAGCCCAAACAAGTTTCTAAAAGCATGAGTTTGCAACTACTTTACTTTTGGAGAAAATTCAAAACATTCACTATTCAATAGAGCCCAATAGCAAAAATCAGGTTTTGAATGAAGAATCACATTTCTTGGTAAAATCATGCAGGATTGAAATTTTTGATGGTTTTTTACTCCTCTCAACAGCCCAAACAAGTTTCTAAAAGGATGAGTTTGCAACTACTTTACTTTTGGAGAAAATTCAAAACATTCATTATTCAATAGGACCCAAACTATCAAAAACCAGCGGTTTCAATGAACACACATTTCTTGGTAGAATCATGCAGGACTGAAATTTTTGTTGTTTTTCTACTCCTCTCATGAGCCCAAACAAGTCTCTAAAAGCATGAGTTTGCAACTACTTTACTTTTGGAGAAAATTCAAAACATTCATTATTCAATAGAGCCCAATAGCAAAAATCAGGTTTTGAATGAAGAATCACAGTTCTTGGTAGAATCATGCAGGATTGAAATTTTTGATGGTTTTTTACTCCTCTCAACAGCCCAAACAAGTTTCTAAAAGGATGAGTTTGCAACTACTTTACTTTTGGAGAAAATTCAAAACATTCATTATTCAATAGAGCCCAATAGCAAAAATCAGGTTTTGAATGAAGAATCACATTTCTTGGTAGAATCATGCAGGATTGAAATTTTTGATGGTTTTTTACTCCTCTCAACAGCCCAAACAAGTTTCTAAAAGGATGAGTTTGCAACTACTTTACTTTTGGAGAAAATTCAAAACATTCATTATTCAATAGGGCCCAAACTATCAAAAACCAGCGGTTTCAATGAACACACATTTCTTGGTAGAATCATGCAGGACTGAAATTTTTGATGTTTTTCTACTCCTCTCATAAGCCCAAACAAGTCTCTAAAAGCATGAGTTTGCAACTACTTTACTTTTGGAGAAAATTCAAAACATTCATTATTCAATAGAGCCCAATAGCAAAAATCAGGTTTTGAATGAAGAATCACATTTCTTGGTAAAATCATGCAGGATTGAAATTTTTGATGGTTTTTTACTCCTCTCAACAGCCCAAACAAGTTTCTAAAAGGATGAGTTTGCAACTACTTTACTTTTGGAGAAAATTCAAAACATTCATTATTCAATAGGGCCCAAACTATCAAAAACCAGCGGTTTCAATGAACACACATTTCTTGGTAGAATCATGCAGGACTGAAATTTTTGATGTTTTTCTACTCCTCTCATGAGCCCAAACAAGTTTCTAAAAGCATGAGTTTGCAACTACTTTACTTTTGGAGAAAATTCAAAACATTCACTATTCAATAGAGCCCAATAGCAAAAATCAGGTTTTGAATGAAGAATCACATTTCTTGGTAAAATCATGCAGGATTGAAATTTTTGATGGTTTTTTACTCCTCTCAACAGCCCAAACAAGTTTCTAAAAGGATGAGTTTGCAACTACTTTACTTTTGGAGAAAATTCAAAACATTCATTATTCAATAGGGCCCAAACTATCAAAAACCAGCGGTTTCAATGAACACACATTTCTTGGAAGAATCATGCAGGACTGAAATTTTTGATGTTTTTCTACTCCTCTCATGAGCCCAAACAAGTCTCTAAAAGCATGAGTTTGCAACTACTTTACTTTTGGAGAAAATTCAAAACATTCATTATTCAATAGAGCCCAATAGCAAAAATCAGGTTTTGAATGAAGAATCACATTTCTTGGTAGAATCATGCAGGATTGAAATTTTTGATGGTTTTTTACTCCTCTCAACAGCCCAAACAAGTTTCTAAAAGGATGAGTTTGCAACTACTTTACTTTTGGAGAAAATTCAAAACATTCATTATTCAATAGGGCCCAAACTATCAAAAACCAGCGGTTTCAATGAACACACATTTCTTGGAAGAATCATGCAAGACTGAAATTTTTGATGTTTTTCTACTCCTCTCATGAGCCCAAACAAGTCTCTAAAAGCATGAGTTTGCAACTACTTTACTTTTGGAGAAAATTCAAAACATTCATTATTCAATAGAGCCCAATAGCAAAAATCAGGTTTTGAATGAAGAATCACATTTCTTGGTAGAATCATGCAGGATTGAAATTTTTGATGGTTTTTTACTCCTCTCAACAGCCCAAACAAGTTTCTAAAAGGATGAGTTTGCAACTACTTTACTTTTGGAGAAAATTCAAAACATTCATTATTCAATAGGGCCCAAACTATCAAAAACCAGCGGTTTCAATGAACACACATTTCTTGGAAGAATCATGCAGGACTGAAATTTTTGATGTTTTTCTACTCCTCTCATGAGCCCAAACAAGTCTCTAAAAGCATGAGTTTGCAACTACTTTACTTTTGGAGAAAATTCAAAACATTCATTATTCAATAGAGCCCAATAGCAAAAATCAGGTTTTGAATGAAGAATCACATTTCTTGGTAGAATCATGCAGGATTGAAATTTTTGATGGTTTTTTACTCCTCTCAACAGCCCAAACAAGTTTCTAAAAGGATGAGTTTGCAACTGCTTTACTTTTGGAGAAAATTCAAAACATTCATTATTCAATAGGGCCCAAACTATCAAAAACCAGCGGTTTCAATGAACACACATTTCTTGGTAGAATCATGCAGGACTGAAATTTTTGATGTTTTTCTACTCCTCTCATGAGCCCAAACAAGTCTCTAAAAGCATGAGTTTGCAACTACTTTACTTTTGGAGAAAATTCAAAACATTCATTATTCAATAGAGCCCAATAGCAAAAATCAGGTTTTGAATGAAGAATCACATTTCTTGGTAGAATCATGCAGGATTGAAATTTTTGATGGTTTTTTACTCCTCTCAACAGCCCAAACAAGTTTCTAAAAGGATGAGTTTGCAACTACTTTACTTTTGGAGAAAATTCAAAACATTCATTATTCAATAGGGCCCAAACTATCAAAAACCAGCGGTTTGAATGAACACACATTTCTTGGTAGAATCATGCAGGACTGAAATTTTTGATGTTTTTCTACTCCTCTCATGAGCCCAAACAAGTCTCTAAAAGCATGAGTTTGCAACTACTTTACTTTTGGAGAAAATTCAAAACATTCATTTTTCAATAGAGCCCAATAGCAAAAATCAGGTTTTGAATGAAGAATCACATTTCTTGGTAGAATCATGCAGGATTGAAATTTTTGATGGTTTTTTACTCCTCTCAACAGCCCAAACAAGTTTCTAAAAGGATGAGTTTGCAACTACTTTACTTTTGGAGAAAATTCAAAACATTCATTATTCAATAGGGCCCAAACTATCAAAAACCAGCGGTTTCAATGAACACACATTTCTTGGTAGAATCATGCAGGACTCAAATTTTTGATGTTTTTCTACTCCTCTCATGAGCCCAAACAAGTTTCTAAAAGCATGAGTTTGCAACTACTTTACTTTTGGAGAAAATTCAAAACATTCACTATTCAATAGAGCCCAATAGCAAAAATCAGGTTTTGAATGAAGAATCACATTTCTTGGTAAAATCATGCAGGATTGAAATTTTTGATGGTTTTTTACTCCTCTCAACAGCCCAAACAAGTTTCTAAAAGGATGAGTTTGCAACTACTTTACTTTTGGAGAAAATTCAAAACATTCATTATTCAATAGGGCCCAAACTATCAAAAACCAGCGGTTTCAATGAACACACATTTCTTGGAAGAATCATGCAGGACTGAAATTTTTGATGTTTTTCTACTCCTCTCATGAGCCCAAACAAGTCTCTAAAAGCATGAGTTTGCAACTACTTTACTTTTGGAGAAAATTCAAAACATTCATTATTCAATAGAGCCCAATAGCAAAAATCAGGTTTTGAATGAAGAATCACATTTCTTGGTAGAATCATGCAGGATTGAAATTTTTGATGGTTTTTTACTCCTCTCAACAGCCCAAACAAGTTTCTAAAAGGATGAGTTTGCAACTACTTTACTTTTGGAGAAAATTCAAAACATTCTTTATTCAATAGGGCCCAAACTATCAAAAACCAGCGGTTTCAATGAACACACATTTCTTGGAAGAATCATGCAGGACTGAAATTTTTGATGTTTTTCTACTCCTCTCATGAGCCCAAACAAGTCTCTAAAAGCATGAGTTTGCAACTACTTTACTTTTGGAGAAAATTCAAAACATTCATTATTCAATAGAGCCCAATAGCAAAAATCAGGTTTTGAATGAAGAATCACATTTCTTGGTAGAATCATGCAGGATTGAAATTTTTGATGGTTTTTTACTCCTCTCAACAGCCCAAACAAGTTTCTAAAAGGATGAGTTTGCAACTACTTTACTTTTGGAGAAAATTCAAAACATTCATTATTCAATAGGGCCCAAACTATCAAAAACCAGCGGTTTCAATGAACACACATTTCTTGGTAGAATCATGCAGGACTGAAATTTTTGATGTTTTTCTACTCCTCTCATGAGCCCAAACAAGTCTCTAAAAGCATGAGTTTGCAACTACTTTACTTTTGGAGAAAATTCAAAACATTCATTATTCAATAGAGCCCAATAGCAAAAATCAGGTTTTGAATGAAGAATCACATTTCTTGGTAGAATCATGCAGGATTGAAATTTTTGATGGTTTTTTACTCCTCTCAACAGCCCAAACAAGTTTCTAAAAGGATGAGTTTGCAACTACTTTACTTTCGGAGAAAATTCAAAACATTCAATATTCAATAGGGCCCAAACTATCAAAAACCAGCGGTTTCAATGAACACACATTTCTTGGTAGAATCATGCAGGACTGAAATTTTTGATGTTTTTCTACTCCTCTCATGAGCCCAAACAAGTCTCTAAAAGCATGAGTTTGCAACTACTTTACTTTTGGAGAAAATTCAAAACATTCATTATTCAATAGAGCCCAATAGCAAAAATCAGGTTTTGAATGAAGAATCACATTTCTTGGTAGAATCATGCAGGATTGAAATTTTTGATGGTTTTTTACTCCTCTCAACAGCCCAAACAAGTTTCTAAAAGGATGAGTTTGCAACTGCTTTACTTTTGGAGAAAATTCAAAACATTCATTATTCAATAGGGCCCAAACTATCAAAAACCAGCGGTTTCAATGAACACACATTTCTTGGTAGAATCATGCAGGACTGAAATTTTTGATGTTTTTCTACTCCTCTCATGAGCCCAAACAAGTCTCTAAAAGCATGAGTTTGCAACTACTTTACTTTTGGAGAAAATTCAAAACATTCATTATTCAATAGAGCCCAATAGCAAAAATCAGGTTTTGAATGAAGAATCACATTTCTTGGTAGAATCATGCAGGATTGAAATTTTTGATGGTTTTTTACTCCTCTCTACAGCCCAAACAAGTTTCTAAAAGGATGAGTTTGCAACTGCTTTACTTTTGGAGAAAATTCAAAACATTCATTATTCAATAGGGCCCAAACTATCAAAAACCAGCGGTTTGAATGAACACACATTTCTTGGTAGAATCATGCAGGACTCAAATTTTTGATGTTTTTCTACTCCTCTCATGAGCCCAAACAAGTTTCTAAAAGCATGAGTTTGCAACTACTTTACTTTTGGAGAAAATTCAAAACATTCATTATTCAATAGAGCCCAATAGCAAAAATCAGGTTTTGAATGAAGAATCACATTTCTTGGTAGAATCATGCAGGATTGAAATTTTTGATGGTTTTTTACTCCTCTCAACAGCCCAAACAAGTTTCTAAAAGGATGAGTTTGCAACTACTTTACTTTTGGAGAAAATTCAAAACATTCATTATTCAATAGGGCCCAAACTATCAAAAACCAGCGGTTTCAATGAACACACATTTCTTGGTAGAATCATGCAGGACTGAAATTTTTGATGTTTTTCTACTCCTCTCATGAGCCCAAACAAGTCTCTAAAAGCATGAGTTTGCAACTACTTTACTTTTGGAGAAAATTCAAAACATTCATTATTCAATAGAGCCCAATAGCAAAAATCAGGTTTTGAATGAAGAATCACATTTCTTGGTAGAATCATGCAGGATTGAAATTTTTGATGGTTTTTTACTCCTCTCAACAGCCCAAACAAGTTTCTAAAAGGATGAGTTTGCAACTACTTTACTTTTGGAGAAAATTCAAAACATTCATTATTCAATAGGGCCCAAACTATCAAAAACCAGCGGTTTCAATGAACACACATTTCTTGGAAGAATCATGCAGGGCTGAAATTTTTGATGTTTTTCTACTCCTCTCATGAGCCCAAACAAGTTTCTAAAAGCATGAGTTTGCAACTACTTTACTTTTGGAGAAAATTCAAAACATTCATTATTCAATAGAGCCCAATAGCAAAAATCAGGTTTTGAATGAAGAATCACAGTTCTTGGTAGAATCATGCAGGATTGAAATTTTTGATGGTTTTTTACTCCTCTCAACAGCCCAAACAAGTTTCTAAAATTATGAGTTTGCAACTACTTTACTTTTGGAGAAAATTCAAAACATTCATTATTCAATAGGGCCCAAACTATCAAAAACCAGCGGTTTCAATGAACACACATTTCTTGGTAGAATCATGCAGGACTGAAATTTTTGATGTTTTTCTACTCCTCTCATGAGCCCAAACAAGTTTCTAAAAGCATGAGTTTGCAACTACTTTACTTTTGGAGAAAATTCAAAACATTCACTATTCAATAGAGCCCAATAGCAAAAATCAGGTTTTGAATGAAGAATCACATTTCTTGGTAAAATCATGCAGGATTGAAATTTTTGATGGTTTTTTACTCCTCTCAACAGCCCAAACAAGTTTCTAAAAGGATGAGTTTGCAACTACTTTACTTTTGGAGAAAATTCAAAACATTCATTATTCAATAGGACCCAAACTATCAAAAACCAGCGGTTTCAATGAACACACATTTCTTGGTAGAATCATGCAGGACTGAAATTTTTGATGTTTTTCTACTCCTCTCATGAGCCCAAACAAGTCTCTAAAAGCATGAGTTTGCAACTACTTTACTTTTGGAGAAAATTCAAAACATTCATTATTCAATAGAGCCCAATAGCAAAAATCAGGTTTTGAATGAAGAATCACAGTTCTTGGTAGAATCATGCAGGATTGAAATTTTTGATGGTTTTTTACTCCTCTCAACAGCCCAAACAAGTTTCTAAAAGGATGAGTTTGCAACTACTTTACTTTTGGAGAAAATTCAAAACATTCATTATTCAATAGAGCCCAATAGCAAAAATCAGGTTTTGAATGAAGAATCACATTTCTTGGTAAAATCATGCAGGATTGAAATTTTTGATGGTTTTTTACTCCTCTCAACAGCCCAAACAAGTTTCTAAAAGGATGAGTTTGCAACTACTTTACTTTTGGAGAAAATTCAAAACATTCATTATTCAATAGGGCCCAAACTATCAAAAACCAGCGGTTTCAATGAACACACATTTCTTGGTAGAATCATGCAGGACTGAAATTTTTGATGTTTTTCTACTCCTCTCATGAGCCCAAACAAGTTTCTAAAAGCATGAGTTTGCAACTACTTTACTTTTGGAGAAAATTCAAAACATTCACTATTCAATAGAGCCCAATAGCAAAAATCAGGTTTTGAATGAAGAATCACATTTCTTGGTAAAATCATGCAGGATTGAAATTTTTGATGGTTTTTTACTCCTCTCAACAGCCCAAACAAGTTTCTAAAAGGATGAGTTTGCAACTACTTTACTTTTGGAGAAAATTCAAAACATTCATTATTCAATAGGGCCCAAACTATCAAAAACCAGCGGTTTCAATGAACACACATTTCTTGGTAGAATCATGCAGGACTGAAATTTTTGATGTTTTTCTACTCCTCTCATGAGCCCAAACAAGTCTCTAAAAGCATGAGTTTGCAACTACTTTACTTTTGGAGAAAATTCAAAACATTCATTATTCAATAGAGCCCAATAGCAAAAATCAGGTTTTGAATGAAGAATCACATTTCTTGGTAGAATCATGCAGGATTGAAATTTTTGATGGTTTTTTACTCCTCTCAACAGCCCAAACAAGTTTCTAAAAGGATGAGTTTGCAACTACTTTACTTTTGGAGAAAATTCAAAACATTCATTATTCAATAGGGCCCAAACTATCAAAAACCAGCGGTTTCAATGAACACACATTTCTTGGAAGAATCATGCAGGACTGAAATTTTTGATGTTTTTCTACTCCTCTCATGAGCCCAAACAAGTCTCTAAAAGCATGAGTTTGCAACTACTTTACTTTTGGAGAAAATTCAAAACATTCATTATTCAATAGAGCCCAATAGCAAAAATCAGGTTTTGAATGAAGAATCACATTTCTTGGTAGAATCATGCAGGATTGAAATTTTTGATGGTTTTTTACTCCTCTCAACAGCCCAAACAAGTTTCTAAAAGGATGAGTTTGCAACTACTTTACTTTTGGAGAAAATTCAAAACATTCATTATTCAATAGGGCCCAAACTATCAAAAACCAGCGGTTTCAATGAACACACATTTCTTGGAAGAATCATGCAGGACTGAAATTTTTGATGTTTTTCTACTCCTCTCATGAGCCCAAACAAGTCTCTAAAAGCATGAGTTTGCAACTACTTTACTTTTGGAGAAAATTCAAAACATTCATTATTCAATAGAGCCCAATAGCAAAAATCAGGTTTTGAATGAAGAATCACATTTCTTGGTAGAATCATGCAGGATTGAAATTTTTGATGGTTTTTTACTCCTCTCTACAGCCCAAACAAGTTTCTAAAAGGATGAGTTTGCAACTGCTTTACTTTTGGAGAAAATTCAAAACATTCATTATTCAATAGGGCCCAAACTATCAAAAATCAGCGGTTTGAATGAACACACATTTCTTGGTAGAATCATGCAGGACTCAAATTTTTGATGTTTTTCTACTCCTCTCATGAGCCCAAACAAGTTTCTAAAAGCATGAGTTTGCAACTACTTTACTTTTGGAGAAAATTCAAAACATTCATTATTCAATAGAGCCCAATAGCAAAAATCAGGTTTTGAATGAAGAATCACATTTCTTGGTACAATCATGCAGGATTGAAATTTTTGATGGTTTTTTACTCCTCTCAACAGCCCAAACAAGTTTCTAAAAGGATGAGTTTGCAACTACTTTACTTTTGGAGAAAATTCAAAACATTCATTATTCAATAGGGCCCAAACTATCAAAAACCAGCGGTTTCAATGAACACACATTTCTTGGTAGAATCATGCAGGACTGAAATTTTTGATGTTTTTCTACTCCTCTCATGAGCCCAAACAAGTCTCTAAAAGCATGAGTTTGCAACTACTTTACTTTTGGAGAAAATTCAAAACATTCATTATTCAATAGAGCCCAATAGCAAAAATCAGGTTTTGAATGAAGAATCACATTTCTTGGTAGAATCATGCAGGATTGAAATTTTTGATGGTTTTTTACTCCTCTCAACAGCCCAAACAAGTTTCTAAAAGGATGAGTTTGCAACTACTTTACTTTTGGAGAAAATTCAAAACATTCATTATTCAATAGGGCCCAAACTATCAAAAACCAGCGGTTTCAATGAACACACATTTCTTGGAAGAATCATGCAGGGCTGAAATTTTTGATGTTTTTCTACTCCTCTCATGAGCCCAAACAAGTTTCTAAAAGCATGAGTTTGCAACTACTTTACTTTTGGAGAAAATTCAAAACATTCATTATTCAATAGAGACCAATAGCAAAAATCAGGTTTTGAATGAAGAATCACAGTTCTTGGTAGAATCATGCAGGATTGAAATTTTTGATGGTTTTTTACTCCTCTCAACAGCCCAAACAAGTTTCTAAAAGGATGAGTTTGCAACTACTTTACTTTTGGAGAAAATTCAAAACATTCATTATTCAATAGAGCCCAATAGCAAAAATCAGGTTTTGAATGAAGAATCACATTTCTTGGTAGAATCATGCAGGATTGAAATTTTTGATGGTTTTTTACTCCTCTCAACAGCCCAAACAAGTTTCTAAAAGGATGAGTTTGCAACTACTTTACTTTTGGAGAAAATTCAAAACATTCATTATTCAATAGGGCCCAAACTATCAAAAACCAGCGGTTTCAATGAACACACATTTCTTGGTAGAATCATGCAGGACTGAAATTTTTGATGTTTTTCTACTCCTCTCATAAGCCCAAACAAGTCTCTAAAAGCATGAGTTTGCAACTACTTTACTTTTGGAGAAAATTCAAAACATTCATTATTCAATAGAGCCCAATAGCAAAAATCAGGTTTTGAATGAAGAATCACATTTCTTGGTAGAATCATGCAGGATTGAAATTTTTGATGGTTTTTTACTCCTCTCAACAGCCCAAACAAGTTTCTAAAAGGATGAGTTTGCAACTACTTTACTTTTGGAGAAAATTCAAAACATTCATTATTCAATAGGGCCCAAACTATCAAAAACCAGCGGTTTCAATGAACACACATTTCTTGGTAGAATCATGCAGGACTGAAATTTTTGATGTTTTTCTACTCCTCTCATGAGCCCAAACAAGTCTCTAAAAGCATGAGTTTGCAACTACTTTACTTTTGGAGAAAATTCAAAACATTCATTATTCAATAGAGCCCAATAGCAAAAATCAGGTTTTGAATGAAGAATCACATTTCTTGGTAGAATCATGCAGGATTGAAATTTTTGATGGTTTTTTACTCCTCTCAACAGCCCAAACAAGTTTCTAAAAGGATGAGTTTGCAACTACTTTACTTTTGGAGAAAATTCAAAACATTCATTATTCAATAGGGCCCAAACTATCAAAAACCAGCGGTTTCAATGAACACACATTTCTTGGAAGAATCATGCAGGGCTGAAATTTTTGATGTTTTTCTACTCCTCTCATGAGCCCAAACAAGTTTCTAAAAGCATGAGTTTGCAACTACTTTACTTTTGGAGAAAATTCAAAACATTCATTATTCAATAGAGCCCAATAGCAAAAATCAGGTTTTGAATGAAGAATCACAGTTCTTGGTAGAATCATGCAGGATTGAAATTTTTGATGGTTTTTTACTCCTCTCAACAGCCCAAACAAGTTTCTAAAAGGATGAGTTTGCAACTACTATACTTTTGGAGAAAATTCAAAACATTCATTATTCAATAGAGCCCAATAGCAAAAATCAGGTTTTGAATGAAGAATCACATTTCTTGGTAGAATCATGCAGGATTGAAATTTTTGATGGTTTTTTACTCCTCTCAACAGCCCAAACAAGTTTCTAAAAGGATGAGTTTGCAACTACTTTACTTTTGGAGAAAATTCAAAACATTCATTATTCAATAGGGCCCAAACTATCAAAAACCAGCGGTTTCAATGAACACACATTTCTTGGTAGAATCATGCAGGACTGAAATTTTTGATGTTTTTCTACTCCTCTCATAAGCCCAAACAAGTCTCTAAAAGCATGAGTTTGCAACTACTTTACTTTTGGAGAAAATTCAAAACATTCATTATTCAATAGAGCCCAATAGCAAAAATCAGGTTTTGAATGAAGAATCACATTTCTTGGTAAAATCATGCAGGATTGAAATTTTTGATGGTTTTTTACTCCTCTCAACAGCCCAAACAAGTTTCTAAAAGGATGAGTTTGCAACTACTTTACTTTTGGAGAAAATTCAAAACATTCATTATTCAATAGGGCCCAAACTATCAAAAACCAGCGGTTTCAATGAACACACATTTCTTGGTAGAATCATGCAGGACTGAAATTTTTGATGTTTTTCTACTCCTCTCATGAGCCCAAACAAGTTTCTAAAAGCATGAGTTTGCAACTACTTTACTTTTGGAGAAAATTCAAAACATTCACTATTCAATAGAGCCCAATAGCAAAAATCAGGTTTTGAATGAAGAATCACATTTCTTGGTAAAATCATGCAGGATTGAAATTTTTGATGGTTTTTTACTCCTCTCAACAGCCCAAACAAGTTTCTAAAAGGATGAGTTTGCAACTACTTTACTTTTGGAGAAAATTCAAAACATTCATTATTCAATAGGGCCCAAACTATCAAAAACCAGCGGTTTCAATGAACACACATTTCTTGGAAGAATCATGCAGGACTGAAATTTTTGATGTTTTTCTACTCCTCTCATGAGCCCAAACAAGTCTCTAAAAGCATGAGTTTGCAACTACTTTACTTTTGGAGAAAATTCAAAACATTCATTATTCAATAGAGCGCAATAGCAAAAATCAGGTTTTGAATGAAGAATCACATTTCTTGGTAGAATCATGCAGGATTGAAATTTTTGATGGTTTTTTACTCCTCTCAACAGCCCAAACAAGTTTCTAAAAGGATGAGTTTGCAACTACTTTACTTTTGGAGAAAATTCAAAACATTCATTATTCAATAGGGCCCAAACTATCAAAAACCAGCGGTTTCAATGAACACACATTTCTTGGAAGAATCATGCAGGACTGAAATTTTTGATGTTTTTCTACTCCTCTCATGAGCCCAAACAAGTCTCTAAAAGCATGAGTTTGCAACTACTTTACTTTTAGAGAAAATTCAAAACATTCATTATTCAATAGAGCCCAATAGCAAAAATCAGGTTTTGAATGAAGAATCACATTTCTTGGTAGAATCATGCAGGATTGAAATTTTTGATGGTTTTTTACTCCTCTCAACAGCCCAAACAAGTTTCTAAAAGGATGAGTTTGCAACTACTTTACTTTTGGAGAAAATTCAAAACATTCATTATTCAATAGGGCCCAAACTATCAAAAACCAGCGGTTTCAATGAACACACATTTCTTGGAAGAATCATGCAGGACTGAAATTTTTGATGTTTTTCTACTCCTCTCATGAGCCCAAACAAGTCTCTAAAAGCATGAGTTTGCAACTACTTTACTTTTGGAGAAAATTCAAAACATTCATTATTCAATAGAGCCCAATAGCAAAAATCAGGTTTTGAATGAAGAATCACATTTCTTGGTAGAATCATGCAGGATTGAAATTTTTGATGGTTTTTTACTCCTCTCAACAGCCCAAACAAGTTTCTAAAAGGATGAGTTTGCAACTGCTTTACTTTTGGAGAAAATTCAAAACATTCATTATTCAATAGGGCCCAAACTATCAAAAACCAGCGGTTTCAATGAACACACATTTCTTGGTAGAATCATGCAGGACTGAAATTTTTGATGTTTTTCTACTCCTCTCATGAGCCCAAACAAGTCTCTAAAAGCATGAGTTTGCAACTACTTTACTTTTGGAGAAAATTCAAAACATTCATTATTCAATAGAGCCCAATAGCAAAAATCAGGTTTTGAATGAAGAATCACATTTCTTGGTAGAATCATGCAGGATTGAAATTTTTGATGGTTTTTTACTCCTCTCAACAGCCCAAACAAGTTTCTAAAAGGATGAGTTTGCAACTACTTTACTTTTGGAGAAAATTCAAAACATTCATTATTCAATAGAGCCCAATAGCAAAAATCAGGTTTTGAATGAAGAATCACATTTCTTGGTAGAATCATGCAGGATTGAAATTTTTGATGGTTTTTTACTCCTCTCAACAGCCCAAACAAGTTTCTAAAAGGATGAGTTTGCAACTACTTTACTTTTGGAGAAAATTCAAAACATTCATTATTCAATAGGGCCCAAACTATCAAAAACCAGCGGTTTCAATGAACACACATTTCTTGGAAGAATCATGCAGGACTGAAATTTTTGATGTTTTTCTACTCCTCTCATGAGCCCAAACAAGTCTCTAAAAGCATGAGTTTGCAACTACTTTACTTTTGGAGAAAATTCAAAACATTCATTATTCAATAGAGCCCAATAGCAAAAATCAGGTTTTGAATGAAGAATCACATTTCTTGGTAGAATCATGCAGGATTGAAATTTTTGATGGTTTTTTACTCCTCTCAACAGCCCAAACAAGTTTCTAAAAGGATGAGTTTGCAACTACTTTACTTTTGGAGAAAATTCAAAACATTCATTATTCAATAGGGCCCAAACTATCAAAAACCAGCGGTTTCAATGAACACACATTTCTTGGAAGAATCATGCAGGACTGAAATTTTTGATGTTTTTCTACTCCTCTCATGAGCCCAAACAAGTCTCTAAAAGCATGAGTTTGCAACTACTTTACTTTTGGAGAAAATTCAAAACATTCATTATTCAATAGAGCCCAATAGCAAAAATCAGGTTTTGAATGAAGAATTACATTTCTTGGTAGAATCATGCAGGATTGAAATTTTTGATGGTTTTTTACTCCTCTCTACAGCCCAAACAAGTTTCTAAAAGGATGAGTTTGCAACTGCTTTACTTTTGGAGAAAATTCAAAACATTCATTATTCAATAGGGCCCAAACTATCAAAAACCAGCGGTTTGAATGAACACACATTTCTTGGTAGAATCATGCAGGACTCAAATTTTTGATGTTTTTCTACTCCTCTCATGAGCCCAAACAAGTTTCTAAAAGCATGAGTTTGCAACTACTTTACTTTTGGAGAAAATTCAAAACATTCATTATTCAATAGAGCCCAATAGCAAAAATCAGGTTTTGAATGAAGAATCACATTTCTTGGTAGAATCATGCAGGATTGAAATTTTTGATGGTTTTTTACTCCTCTCAACAGCCCAAACAAGTTTCTAAAAGGATGAGTTTGCAACTACTTTACTTTTGGAGAAAATTCAAAACATTCATTATTCAATAGGGCCCAAACTATCAAAAACCAGCGGTTTCAATGAACACACATTTCTTGGTAGAATCATGCAGGACTGAAATTTTTGATGTTTTTCTACTCCTCTCATGAGCCCAAACAAGTCTCTAAAAGCATGAGTTTGCAACTACTTTACTTTTGGAGAAAATTCAAAACATTCATTATTCAATAGAGCCCAATAGCAAAAATCAGGTTTTGAATGAAGAATCACATTTCTTGGTAGAATCATGCAGGATTGAAATTTTTGATGGTTTTTTACTCCTCTCAACAGCCCAAACAAGTTTCTAAAAGGATGAGTTTGCAACTACTTTACTTTTGGAGAAAATTCAAAACATTCATTATTCAATAGGGCCCAAACTATCAAAAACCAGCGGTTTCAATGAACACACATTTCTTGGAAGAATCATGCAGGGCTGAAATTTTTGATGTTTTTCTACTCCTCTCATGAGCCCAAACAAGTTTCTAAAAGCATGAGTTTGCAACTACTTTACTTTTGGAGAAAATTCAAAACATTCATTATTCAATAGAGCCCAATAGCAAAAATCAGGTTTTGAATGAAGAATCACAGTTCTTGGTAGAATCATGCAGGATTGAAATTTTTGATGGTTTTTTACTCCTCTCAACAGCCCAAACAAGTTTCTAAAATTATGAGTTTGCAACTACTTTACTTTTGGAGAAAATTCAAAACATTCATTATTCAATAGGGCCCAAACTATCAAAAACCAGCGGTTTCAATGAACACACATTTCTTGGTAGAATCATGCAGGACTGAAATTTTTGATGTTTTTCTACTCCTCTCATGAGCCCAAACAAGTTTCTAAAAGCATGAGTTTGCAACTACTTTACTTTTGGAGAAAATTCAAAACATTCACTATTCAATAGAGCCCAATAGCAAAAATCAGGTTTTGAATGAAGAATCACATTTCTTGGTAAAATCATGCAGGATTGAAATTTTTGATGGTTTTTTACTCCTCTCAACAGCCCAAACAAGTTTCTAAAAGGATGAGTTTGCAACTACTTTACTTTTGGAGAAAATTCAAAACATTCATTATTCAATAGGACCCAAACTATCAAAAACCAGCGGTTTCAATGAACACACATTTCTTGGTAGAATCATGCAGGACTGAAATTTTTGATGTTTTTCTACTCCTCTCATGAGCCCAAACAAGTCTCTAAAAGCATGAGTTTGCAACTACTTTACTTTTGGAGAAAATTCAAAACATTCATTATTCAATAGAGCCCAATAGCAAAAATCAGGTTTTGAATGAAGAATCACAGTTCTTGGTAGAATCATGCAGGATTGAAATTTTTGATGGTTTTTTACTCCTCTCAACAGCCCAAACAAGTTTCTAAAAGGATGAGTTTGCAACTACTTTACTTTTGGAGAAAATTCAAAACATTCATTATTCAATAGAGCCCAATAGCAAAAATCAGGTTTTGAATGAAGAATCACATTTCTTGGTAGAATCATGCAGGATTGAAATTTTTGATGGTTTTTTACTCCTCTCAACAGCCCAAACAAGTTTCTAAAAGGATGAGTTTGCAACTACTTTACTTTTGGAGAAAATTCAAAACATTCATTATTCAATAGGGCCCAAACTATCAAAAACCAGCGGTTTCAATGAACACACATTTCTTGGTAGAATCATGCAGGACTGAAATTTTTGATGTTTTTCTACTCCTCTCATAAGCCCAAACAAGTCTCTAAAAGCATGAGTTTGCAACTACTTTACTTTTGGAGAAAATTCAAAACATTCATTATTCAATAGAGCCCAATAGCAAAAATCAGGTTTTGAATGAAGAATCACATTTCTTGGTAAAATCATGCAGGATTGAAATTTTTGATGGTTTTTTACTCCTCTCAACAGCCCAAACAAGTTTCTAAAAGGATGAGTTTGCAACTACTTTACTTTTGGAGAAAATTCAAAACATTCATTATTCAATAGGGCCCAAACTATCAAAAACCAGCGGTTTCAATGAACACACATTTCTTGGTAGAATCATGCAGGACTGAAATTTTTGATGTTTTTCTACTCCTCTCATGAGCCCAAACAAGTTTCTAAAAGCATGAGTTTGCAACTACTTTACTTTTGGAGAAAATTCAAAACATTCACTATTCAATAGAGCCCAATAGCAAAAATCAGGTTTTGAATGAAGAATCACATTTCTTGGTAAAATCATGCAGGATTGAAATTTTTGATGGTTTTTTACTCCTCTCAACAGCCCAAACAAGTTTCTAAAAGGATGAGTTTGCAACTACTTTACTTTTGGAGAAAATTCAAAACATTCATTATTCAATAGGGCCCAAACTATCAAAAACCAGCGGTTTCAATGAACACACATTTCTTGGAAGAATCATGCAGGACTGAAATTTTTGATGTTTTTCTACTCCTCTCATGAGCCCAAACAAGTCTCTAAAAGCATGAGTTTGCAACTACTTTACTTTTGGAGAAAATTCAAAACATTCATTATTCAATAGAGCCCAATAGCAAAAATCAGGTTTTGAATGAAGAATCACATTTCTTGGTAGAATCATGCAGGATTGAAATTTTTGATGGTTTTTTACTCCTCTCAACAGCCCAAACAAGTTTCTAAAAGGATGAGTTTGCAACTACTTTACTTTTGGAGAAAATTCAAAACATTCATTATTCAATAGGGCCCAAACTATCAAAAACCAGCGGTTTCAATGAACACACATTTCTTGGAAGAATCATGCAGGACTGAAATTTTTGATGTTTTTCTACTCCTCTCATGAGCCCAAACAAGTCTCTAAAAGCATGAGTTTGCAACTACTTTACTTTTGGAGAAAATTCAAATGGCCTAGACAAAAAAATTCAAGAAGTTAAAAGAGGTACCACTATTCTAGTAGGTGATTTCAACATTGTTCCAGATGGCACATTAGACTCTACTTCTCCCACTAGATCCTCGTTTCCTGAACTCAAACGTTGGCTTTGCAATCACGAATACTTAGATGCTTTTAGGTGTCTCAACACATCTTCTTTGGAATATACTCACTTCTCAGAGGCACACAAGTCTTTTTCTAGAATCGATTTATTTTTAACAGATACATTCTCAATCTCAAAATTTAAAAAAATAGAAATTCTACCCAAAACATTTTCAGATCACTCTCCAATGGTTGCTGAAGTTTCTCTTGGTAGGACGGCCAAATTTAAATCCCAATGGAGATGTGATTCATCACTCCTATTCAACCCAATCCAAAGAAAAGAAATAGAATTGGCTTTGAACAACTACTTTACTGAGAACGACATTAACAATATATGCCCATTTACTTTATGGAATGCTCACAAAGCAGTCATCAGAGGTGTAATGACCCATCTAGCCTTCACCAAAAAAAAAATAAGTAAAGAAAAAATACATAAATTACAATCAGACCTAAAAAACTTAGAGGAAATTTCACAAAAGTCATCCCAAGTACCACCCAATATTCATTCAGAAATCCTAAAATTAAGAATAGACCTAAGATCGGAGCTATTCAATGAATATGATAAATATGCTAAATCCATGAGGTCCAATTTTTATTCATCATATAACAAACCAACTAAACTAATGGCACAAAAATTCAGAACAATTAGAATCAAAAGCAGAATTAATAGAATTAAACATGATGGATCTATACTAGAGCACCCCAAGAAAATCGTAGATGCCTTTGCAGAATATTATTCTTCTATTTATAATCTAAAATCAGATCAGGAAACATATCAACCGGATAGCCAAAGTATCGATGATTTCCTTACATCTTTAAATTTGCCTAAGGTTACTACCCAACAGCTATCAAATCTAGAGGTTCCCTTTTCTGCGTTAGAAATTTCAGAAGCCATCAAATCACTCAAAAAGAAAAAAGCTCCGGGACCCGATGGATACTCAAATGAATATTACCAAACCTTCGAATCTATTTTGACTCCTTATTTAGTCCAAGTGTTTGATAAGGCTTCTTGGTCCGGCGAATTTCCTTCTGAAATGTTACGTGCCAACATAATACTAATACCCAAGCCTAAAGGAGACCTGGAATCAGTTAAAAATTACAGACCCATCTCATTAATAAACACAGATGTCAAATTATTTTCAAAAATCATAGCAAATAGACTAAAAAACATCCTTCCAAGTATTATCCATAAAGATCAGCTTGGATTCATTGAAGGACGCCAGACAATTGACGGTACTAGGAGAACATTAAATCTGATTAATTTCATCAAGAAGAAAAAAATCCCTTCACTCCTTTTGGCTTTAGACGCAGAGAAAGCTTTCGATAGGGTTAATTGGGAATTCCTGAAAGCAACCTTAGATAGATTTGGCTTTAGTAACAAAATAATAAAAACAATAATGGCATTGTATTCGAATCCTTCTGCAAATGTTTATGCAAATAGTCATCTTTCTAATCAAATCAAGATAACTAATGGAACCAGACAGGGATGCCCACTTTCCCCCCTTTTGTTTGCGTTGATAATGGAGCCACTGGCGGAAGCAATAAGATCGAATGATAGAATCCGTGGCATACAGATGGGTGACAATCATTCTAAAATAGGCCTCTTCGCGGATGACATTATATTAAGTTTGTCGGATCCGTTAAACTCAGTCAAAGAGGTTTTATCAACTATTGAGGGTTTCTCTAGGATATCATTCTACAAAATAAACGAAACTAAATCAAAACTGCTAGATTTTTTTCTCAACGATCTTACTATCACAAACATTAAAAAGATTTCCAGGTTTGATTGGGAAAAGGAAGATATTACCTATTTAGGTATCTATATTACCAGAAACTTTAGGAAAACGGTAGAGATAAACATGCAAAATACTATTAAAAAAACACAGATTGAATTGAATAGTCTCTCAAGCCAAGAAATATCATGGGTAGGTAGAATAATTCTATTTAAACTCTTTACCCTCCCAAAAATCCTTTATTCTTTCAGAGCAATTCCACTAGTTATCCCACTAAAATATCTCAGAAAGCTCCAATCTATTATAAATAAATTCATATGTAATAAGAAAAGAGCAAGAGTGGCATCACACATTTTAACTAGAAGTAAATTAAATGGTGGCCTAGCTCTTCCAAATATAATTAATTATTACTATGCCAACCTAATCAAACAATCTTTTTATTGGGTTAACACAAGCAACGCTCCAGCATGGGTAGAACTGGAGAGGTATTCCAATAAAAATAAAACTCTTTTAAAGACAATCCTAGAATGTCTTACATCATCCTCCCCTTTACATTTTGATTCCCCAACAATCTCTGCAACTCTCTCAGCATGGAAACATTTAGCTAAACCCCAAATTAAAAAAACTCAAAGCCAAAGGTATGTTCAGTTGAAGAATGTTCCTATAAAATTTCTTGGTCTACTGGTGGAGAAGGAAATCCCGAAAGATTGGAATAAAATGGGTATTAAGGTGATAGGAGACTTGTACGATGGGAAGAAATTTTTAAGCAACGATACTTTAAAGACTCAAAAGAATTTTTCTTCCCAGGATATCACTCTCCTCTCTCTACTAAAAAAGCACATCTTAAAATTCATGAGGAAAAAATCATATATAACGGACTCTACTACTCTTTTACTCTGTAACCGCAATGTTAAACTCCATTGGAGATCGAGAACTATTTATGATTTTTTAAATGGTTCTGAGGATTTGGAAAAAACTCCATACATGTTGAATTGGGAGAATGATATTAACATTTCCGTTTCTATGGAACAGTGGAAACAGGCTTTCAAAAGGACTTATTCATCCAATATTTGCGCCTCTCTACATGAGTCCTTCTATAAAATGATATCTAGGTGGTACTTCACGCCATTAAAGTTAGCTAGAATATTTCCTGGCAGATCTCCAGATTGCTGGAGAGATTGCGGATTCATAGGTTCAATTTTACATATTTTCTGGGAATGTCCTAATATTAAACCTTTATGGCTGGAAATTTCTAGGTTAATTAATGAGGTGACAAAACAAAAAATAACCCTGACACCACAAATGTCATTGTTGTCTTTAAATCTAGATGAGATCCATCCTTCCCATATCCCAACAGTCATCCATTTGTTTCTTATAACAAAGAATGCCATAGCATCACTATGGAACGAAAATGCTACTCCCAAACTCAGTGATATTACGGATAAAATGTCATTACACTGTTCATACGAAAGAAGCCATGCTTTGGCTAACAACTATTTTTCAACATTTAATAAAAGATGGAGTTCCTGGATCCGCTTCGCCTCAGAGCAAAATTTACCTGAAATCGCTTGCTCCTGATGTCTCCTATTTTGTGACTTAGATAATAGGTTATATTAATTTTATATAAGTAAACATTTCCCTCTCTATACAGAAATAAAGTTGTATAATCTCTACCTTAGTTTATCGTAGGTTTTTGTTTTTTTTGGTAATACCGCTAATATATAACTACTGCTAAGGTATAGGTTCATGTATTGTATTTATGTAGGTCTATCTTGCTGTACTTCAAGTATATTACTACTGTTAAGATATATGTTATTTATTTATTAGATACTCCTACCAAATATACTCAAGGCATTAAAATACTGTTTATACCCTACGGCTGTAGGCATGATGCTAAAATACAACTGTTAATTTTTATGTAAAAATTTAATAAAGTTGTTTGAAAATGGAGAAAATTCAAAACATTCATTATTCAATAGAGCCCAATAGCAAAAATCAGGTTTTGAATGAAGAATCACATTTCTTGGTAGAATCATGCAGGATTGAAATTTTTGATGGTTTTTTACTCCTCTCAACAGCCCAAACAAGTTTCTAAAAGGATGAGTTTGCAACTACTTTACTTTTGGAGAAAATTCAAAACATTCATTATTCAATAGGGCCCAAACTATCAAAAACCAGCGGTTTCAATGAACACACATTTCTTGGAAGAATCATGCAGGACTGAAATTTTTGATGTTTTTCTACTCCTCTCATGAGCCCAAACAAGTCTCTAAAAGCATGAGTTTGCAACTACTTTACTTTTGGAGAAAATTCAAAACATTCATTATTCAATAGAGCCCAATAGCAAAAATCAGGTTTTGAATGAAGAATCACATTTCTTGGTAGAATCATGCAGGATTGAAATTTTTGATGGTTTTTTACTCCTCTCAACAGCCCAAACAAGTTTCTAAAAGGATGAGTTTGCAACTGCTTTACTTTTGGAGAAAATTCAAAACATTCATTATTCAATAGGGCCCAAACTATCAAAAACCAGCGGTTTCAATGAACACACATTTCTTGGTAGAATCATGCAGGACTGAAATTTTTGATGTTTTTCTACTCCTCTCATGAGCCCAAACAAGTCTCTAAAAGCATGAGTTTGCAACTACTTTACTTTTGGAGAAAATTCAAAACATTCATTATTCAATAGAGCCCAATAGCAAAAATCAGGTTTTGAATGAAGAATCACATTTCTTGGTAGAATCATGCAGGATTGAAATTTTTGATGGTTTTTTACTCCTCTCAACAGCCCAAACAAGTTTCTAAAAGGATGAGTTTGCAACTACTTTACTTTTGGAGAAAATTCAAAACATTCATTATTCAATAGGGCCCAAACTATCAAAAACCAGCGGTTTGAATGAACACACATTTCTTGGTAGAATCATGCAGGACTGAAATTTTTGATGTTTTTCTACTCCTCTCATGAGCCCAAACAAGTCTCTAAAAGCATGAGTTTGCAACTACTTTACTTTTGGAGAAAATTCAAAACATTCATTATTCAATAGAGCCCAATAGCAAAAATCAGGTTTTGAATGAAGAATCACATTTCTTGGTAGAATCATGCAGGATTGAAATTTTTGATGGTTTTTTACTCCTCTCAACAGCCCAAACAAGTTTCTAAAAGGATGAGTTTGCAACTACTTTACTTTTGGAGAAAATTCAAAACATTCATTATTCAATAGGGCCCAAACTATCAAAAACCAGCGGTTTCAATGAACACACATTTCTTGGAAGAATCATGCAGGGCTGAAATTTTTGATGTTTTTCTACTCCTCTCATGAGCCCAAACAAGTTTCTAAAAGCATGAGTTTGCAACTACTTTACTTTTGGAGAAAAGTCAAAACATTCATTATTCAATAGAGCCCAATAGCAAAAATCAGGTTTTGAATGAAGAATCACAGTTCTTGGTAGAATCATGCAGGATTGAAATTTTTGATGGTTTTTTACTCCTCTCAACAGCCCAAACAAGTTTCTAAAATTATGAGTTTGCAACTACTTTACTTTTGGAGAAAATTCAAAACATTCATTATTCAATAGGGCCCAAACTATCAAAAACCAGCGGTTTCAATGAACACACATTTCTTGGTAGAATCATGCAGGACTGAAATTTTTGATGTTTTTCTACTCCTCTCATGAGCCCAAACAAGTTTCTAAAAGCATGAGTTTGCAACTACTTTACTTTTGGAGAAAATTCAAAACATTCACTATTCAATAGAGCCCAATAGCAAAAATCAGGTTTTGAATGAAGAATCACATTTCTTGGTAAAATCATGCAGGATTGAAATTTTTGATGGTTTTTTACTCCTCTCAACAGCCCAAACAAGTTTCTAAAAGGATGAGTTTGCAACTACTTTACTTTTGGAGAAAATTCAAAACATTCATTATTCAATAGGACCCAAACTATCAAAAACCAGCGGTTTCAATGAACACACATTTCTTGGTAGAATCATGCAGGACTGAAATTTTTGATGTTTCTCTACTCCTCTCATGAGCCCAAACAAGTCTCTAAAAGCATGAGTTTGCAACTACTTTACTTTTGGAGAAAATTCAAAACATTCATTATTCAATAGAGCCCAATAGCAAAAATCAGGTTTTGAATGAAGAATCACAGTTCTTGGTAGAATCATGCAGGATTGAAATTTTTGATGGTTTTTTACTCCTCTCAACAGCCCAAACAAGTTTCTAAAAGGATGAGTTTGCAACTACTTTACTTTTGGAGAAAATTCAAAACATTCATTATTCAATAGAGCCCAATAGCAAAAATCAGGTTTTGAATGAAGAATCACATTTCTTGGTAGAATCATGCAGGATTGAAATTTTTGATGGTTTTTTACTCCTCTCAACAGCCCAAACAAGTTTCTAAAAGGATGAGTTTGCAACTACTTTACTTTTGGAGAAAATTCAAAACATTCATTATTCAATAGGGCCCAAACTATCAAAAACCAGCGGTTTCAATGAACACACATTTCTTGGTAGAATCATGCAGGACTGAAATTTTTGATGTTTTTCTACTCCTCTCATAAGCCCAAACAAGTCTCTAAAAGCATGAGTTTGCAACTACTTTACTTTTGGAGAAAATTCAAAACATTCATTATTCAATAGAGCCCAATAGCAAAAATCAGGTTTTGAATGAAGAATCACATTTCTTGGTAAAATCATGCAGGATTGAAATTTTTGATGGTTTTTTACTCCTCTCAACAGCCCAAACAAGTTTCTAAAAGGATGAGTTTGCAACTACTTTACTTTTGGAGAAAATTCAAAACATTCATTATTCAATAGGGCCCAAACTATCAAAAACCAGCGGTTTCAATGAACACACATTTCTTGGTAGAATCATGCAGGACTGAAATTTTTGATGTTTTTCTACTCCTCTCATGAGCCCAAACAAGTCTCTAAAAGCATGAGTTTGCAACTACTTTACTTTTGGAGAAAATTCAAAACATTCATTATTCAATAGAGCCCAATAGCAAAAATCAGGTTTTGAATGAAGAATCACATTTCTTGGTAGAATCATGCAGGATTGAAATTTTTGATGGTTTTTTACTCCTCTCAACAGCCCAAACAAGTTTCTAAAAGGATGAGTTTGCAACTACTTTACTTTTGGAGAAAATTCAAAACATTCATTATTCAATAGGGCCCAAACTATCAAAAACCAGCGGTTTCAATGAACACACATTTCTTGGAAGAATCATGCAGGGCTGAAATTTTTGATGTTTTTCTACTCCTCTCATGAGCCCAAACAAGTTTCTAAAAGCATGAGTTTGCAACTACTTTACTTTTGGAGAAAATTCAAAACATTCATTATTCAATAGAGCCCAATAGCAAAAATCAGGTTTTGAATGAAGAATCACAGTTCTTGGTAGAATCATGCAGGATTGAAATTTTTGATGGTTTTTTACTCCTCTCAACAGCCCAAACAAGTTTCTAAAATTATGAGTTTGCAACTACTTTACTTTTGGAGAAAATTCAAAACATTCATTATTCAATAGGGCCCAAACTATCAAAAACCAGCGGTTTCAATGAACACACATTTCTTGGTAGAATCATGCAGGACTGAAATTTTTGATGTTTTTCTACTCCTCTCATGAGCCCAAACAAGTTTCTAAAAGCATGAGTTTGCAACTACTTTACTTTTGGAGAAAATTCAAAACATTCACTATTCAATAGAGCCCAATAGCAAAAATCAGGTTTTGAATGAAGAATCACATTTCTTGGTAAAATCATGCAGGATTGAAATTTTTGATGGTTTTTTACTCCTCTCAACAGCCCAAACAAGTTTCTAAAAGGATGAGTTTGCAACTACTTTACTTTTGGAGAAAATTCAAAACATTCATTATTCAATAGGACCCAAACTATCAAAAACCAGCGGTTTCAATGAACACACATTTCTTGGTAGAATCATGCAGGACTGAAATTTTTGATGTTTTTCTACTCCTCTCATGAGCCCAAACAAGTCTCTAAAAGCATGAGTTTGCAACTACTTTACTTTTGGAGAAAATTCAAAACATTCATTATTCAATAGAGCCCAATAGCAAAAATCAGGTTTTGAATGAAGAATCACAGTTCTTGGTAGAATCATGCAGGATTGAAATTTTTGATGGTTTTTTACTCCTCTCAACAGCCCAAACAAGTTTCTAAAAGGATGAGTTTGCAACTACTTTACTTTTGGAGAAAATTCAAAACATTCATTATTCAATAGAGCCCAATAGCAAAAATCAGGTTTTGAATGAAGAATCACATTTCTTGGTAGAATCATGCAGGATTGAAATTTTTGATGGTTTTTTACTCCTCTCAACAGCCCAAACAAGTTTCTGAAAGGATGAGTTTGCAACTACTTTACTTTTGGAGAAAATTCAAAACATTCATTATTCAATAGGGCCCAAACTATCAAAAACCAGCGGTTTCAATGAACACACATTTCTTGGTAGAATCATGCAGGACTGAAATTTTTGATGTTTTTCTACTCCTCTCATAAGCCCAAACAAGTCTCTAAAAGCATGAGTTTGCAACTACTTTACTTTTGGAGAAAATTCAAAACATTCATTATTCAATAGAGCCCAATAGCAAAAATCAGGTTTTGAATGAAGAATCACATTTCTTGGTAAAATCATGCAGGATTGAAATTTTTGATGGTTTTTTACTCCTCTCAACAGCCCAAACAAGTTTCTAAAAGGATGAGTTTGCAACTACTTTACTTTTGGAGAAAATTCAAAACATTCATTATTCAATAGGGCCCAAACTATCAAAAACCAGCGGTTTCAATGAACACACATTTCTTGGTAGAATCATGCAGGACTGAAATTTTTGATGTTTTTCTACTCCTCTCATGAGCCCAAACAAGTTTCTAAAAGCATGAGTTTGCAACTACTTTACTTTTGGAGAAAATTCAAAACATTCACTATTCAATAGAGCCCAATAGCAAAAATCAGGTTTTGAATGAAGAATCACATTTCTTGGTAAAATCATGCAGGATTGAAATTTTTGATGGTTTTTTACTCCTCTCAACAGCCCAAACAAGTTTCTAAAAGGATGAGTTTGCAACTACTTTACTTTTGGAGAAAATTCAAAACATTCATTATTCAATAGGGCCCAAACTATCAAAAACCAGCGGTTTCAATGAACACACATTTCTTGGAAGAATCATGCAGGACTGAAATTTTTGATGTTTTTCTACTCCTCTCATGAGCCCAAACAAGTCTCTAAAAGCATGAGTTTGCAACTACTTTACTTTTGGAGAAAATTCAAAACATTCATTATTCAATAGAGCCCAATAGCAAAAATCAGGTTTTGAATGAAGAATCACATTTCTTGGTAGAATCATGCAGGATTGAAATTTTTGATGGTTTTTTACTCCTCTCAACAGCCCAAACAAGTTTCTAAAAGGATGAGTTTGCAACTACTTTACTTTTGGAGAAAATTCAAAACATTCATTATTCAATAGGGCCCAAACTATCAAAAACCAGCGGTTTCAATGAACACACATTTCTTGGAAGAATCATGCAGGACTGAAATTTTTGATGTTTTTCTACTCCTCTCATGAGCCCAAACAAGTCTCTAAAAGCATGAGTTTGCAACTACTTTACTTTTGGAGAAAATTCAAAACATTCATTATTCAATAGAGCCCAATAGCAAAAATCAGGTTTTGAATGAAGAATCACATTTCTTGGTAGAATCATGCAGGATTGAAATTTTTGATGGTTTTTTACTCCTCTCAACAGCCCAAACAAGTTTCTAAAAGGATGAGTTTGCAACTACTTTACTTTTGGAGAAAATTCAAAACATTCATTATTCAATAGGGCCCAAACTATCAAAAACCAGCGGTTTCAATGAACACACATTTCTTGGAAGAATCATGCAGGACTGAAATTTTTGATGTTTTTCTACTCCTCTCATGAGCCCAAACAAGTCTCTAAAAGCATGAGTTTGCAACTACTTTACTTTTGGAGAAAATTCAAAACATTCATTATTCAATAGAGCCCAATAGCAAAAATCAGGTTTTGAATGAAGAATCACATTTCTTGGTAGAATCATGCAGGATTGAAATTTTTGATGGTTTTTTACTCCTCTCAACAGCCCAAACAAGTTTCTAAAAGGATGAGTTTGCAACTGCTTTACTTTTGGAGAAAATTCAAAACATTCATTATTCAATAGGGCCCAAACTATCAAAAACCAGCGGTTTCAATGAACACACATTTCTTGGTAGAATCATGCAGGACTGAAATTTTTGATGTTTTTCTACTCCTCTCATGAGCCCAAACAAGTCTCTAAAAGCATGAGTTTGCAACTACTTTACTTTTGGAGAAAATTCAAAACATTCATTATTCAATAGAGCCCAATAGCAAAAATCAGGTTTTGAATGAAGAATCACATTTCTTGGTAGAATCATGCAGGATTGAAATTTTTGATGGTTTTTTACTCCTCTCAACAGCCCAAACAAGTTTCTAAAAGGATGAGTTTGCAACTACTTTACTTTTGGAGAAAATTCAAAACATTCATTATTCAATAGGGCCCAAACTATCAAAAACCAGCGGTTTCAATGAACACACATTTCTTGGTAGAATCATGCAGGACTGAAATTTTTGATGTTTTTCTACTCCTCTCATGAGCCCAAACAAGTCTCTAAAAGCATGAGTTTGCAACTACTTTACTTTTGGAGAAAATTCAAAACATTCATTATTCAATAGAGCCCAATAGCAAAAATCAGGTTTTGAATGAAGAATCACATTTCTTGGTAGAATCATGCAGGATTGAAATTTTTGATGGTTTTTTACTCCTCTCAACAGCCCAAACAAGTTTCTAAAAGGATGAGTTTGCAACTACTTTACTTTTGGAGAAAATTCAAAACATTCATTATTCAATAGGGCCCAAACTATCAAAAACCAGCGGTTTCAATGAACACACATTTCTTGGAAGAATCATGCAGGACTGAAATTTTTGATGTTTTTCTACTCCTCTCATGAGCCCAAACAAGTCTCTAAAAGCATGAGTTTGCAACTACTTTACTTTTGGTGAAAATTCAAAACATTCATTATTCAATAGAGCCCAATAGCAAAAATCAGGTTTTGAATGAAGAATCACATTTCTTGGTAAAATCATGCAGGATTGAAATTTTTGATGGTTTTTTACTCCTCTCAACAGCCCAAACAAGTTTCTAAAAGGATGAGTTTGCAACTACTTTACTTTTGGAGAAAATTCAAAACATTCATTATTCAATAGGGCCCAAACTATCAAAAACCAGCGGTTTCAATGAACACACATTTCTTGGTAGAATCATGCAGGACTGAAATTTTTGATGTTTTTCTACTCCTCTCATGAGCCCAAACAAGTTTCTAAAAGCATGAGTTTGCAACTACTTTACTTTTGGAGAAAATTCAAAACATTCACTATTCAATAGAGCCCAATAGCAAAAATCAGGTTTTGAATGAAGAATCACATTTCTTGGTAAAATCATGCAGGATTGAAATTTTTGATGGTTTTTTACTCCTCTCAACAGCCCAAACAAGTTTCTAAAAGGATGAGTTTGCAACTACTTTACTTTTGGAGAAAATTCAAAACATTCATTATTCAATAGGGCCCAAACTATCAAAAACCAGCGGTTTCAATGAACACACATTTCTTGGAAGAATCATGCAGGACTGAAATTTTTGATGTTTTTCTACTCCTCTCATGAGCCCAAACAAGTCTCTAAAAGCATGAGTTTGCAACTACTTTACTTTTGGAGAAAATTCAAAACATTCATTATTCAATAGAGCCCAATAGCAAAAATCAGGTTTTGAATGAAGAATCACATTTCTTGGTAGAATCATGCAGGATTGAAATTTTTGATGGTTTTTTACTCCTCTCAACAGCCCAAACAAGTTTCTAAAAGGATGAGTTTGCAACTACTTTACTTTTGGAGAAAATTCAAAACATTCATTATTCAATAGGGCCCAAACTATCAAAAACCAGCGGTTTCAATGAACACACATTTCTTGGAAGAATCATGCAGGACTGAAATTTTTGATGTTTTTCTACTCCTCTCATGAGCCCAAACAAGTCTCTAAAAGCATGAGTTTGCAACTACTTTACTTTTGGAGAAAATTCAAAACATTCATTATTCAATAGAGCCCAATAGCAAAAATCAGGTTTTGAATGAAGAATCACATTTCTTGGTAGAATCATGCAGGATTGAAATTTTTGATGGTTTTTTACTCCTCTCAACAGCCCAAACAAGTTTCTAAAAGGATGAGTTTGCAACTGCTTTACTTTTGGAGAAAATTCAAAACATTCATTATTCAATAGGGCCCAAACTATCAAAAACCAGCGGTTTCAATGAACACACATTTCTTGGTAGAATCATGCAGGACTGAAATTTTTGATGTTTTTCTACTCCTCTCATGAGCCCAAACAAGTCTCTAAAAGCATGAGTTTGCAACTACTTTACTTTTGGAGAAAATTCAAAACATTCATTATTCAATAGAGCCCAATAGCAAAAATCAGGTTTTGAATGAAGAATCACATTTCTTGGTAGAATCATGCAGGATTGAAATTTTTGATGGTTTTTTACTCCTCTCAACAGCCCAAACAAGTTTCTAAAAGGATGAGTTTGCAACTACTTTACTTTTGGAGAAAATTCAAAACATTCATTATTCAATAGGGCCCAAACTATCAAAAACCAGCGGTTTCAATGAACACACATTTCTTGGTAGAATCATGCAGGACTGAAATTTTTGATGTTTTTCTACTCCTCTCATGAGCCCAAACAAGTCTCTAAAAGCATGAGTTTGCAACTACTTTACTTTTGGAGAAAATTCAAAACATTCATTATTCAATAGAGCCCAATAGCAAAAATCAGGTTTTGAATGAAGAATCACATTTCTTGGTAGAATCATGCAGGATTGAAATTTTTGATGGTTTTTTACTCCTCTCAACAGCCCAAACAAGTTTCTAAAAGGATGAGTTTGCAACTACTTTACTTTTGGAGAAAATTCAAAACATTCAATATTCAATAGGGCCCAAACTATCAAAAACCAGCGGTTTCAATGAACACACATTTCTTGGTAGAATCATGCAGGACTGAAATTTTTGATGTTTTTCTACTCCTCTCATGAGCCCAAACAAGTTTCTAAAAGCATGAGTTTGCAACTACTTTACTTTTGGAGAAAATTCAAAACATTCACTATTCAATAGAGCCCAATAGCAAAAATCAGGTTTTGAATGAAGAATCACATTTCTTGGTAAAATCATGCAGGATTGAAATTTTTGATGGTTTTTTACTCCTCTCAACAGCCCAAACAAGTTTCTAAAAGGATGAGTTTGCAACTACTTTACTTTTGGAGAAAATTCAAAACATTCATTATTCAATAGGGCCCAAACTATCAAAAACCAGCGGTTTCAATGAACACACATTTCTTGGTAGAATCATGCAGGACTGAAATTTTTGATGTTTTTCTACTCTCATGAGCCCAAACAAGTCTCTAAAAGCATGAGTTTGCAACTACTTTACTTTTGGAGAAAATTCAAAACATTCATTATTCAATAGAGCCCAATAGCAAAAATCAGGTTTTGAATGAAGAATCACATTTCTTGGTAAAATCATGCAGGATTGAAATTTTTGATGGTTTTTTACTCCTCTCAACAGCCCAAACAAGTTTCTAAAAGGATGAGTTTGCAACTACTTTACTTTTGGAGAAAATTCAAAACATTCATTATTCAATAGGACCCAAACTATCAAAAACCAGCGGTTTCAATGAACACACATTTCTTGGTAGAATCATGCAGGACTGAAATTTTTGATGTTTTTCTACTCCTCTCATGAGCCCAAACAAGTCTCTAAAAGCATGAGTTTGCAACTACTTTACTTTTGGAGAAAATTCAAAACATTCATTATTCAATAGAGCCCAATAGCAAAAATCAGGTTTTGAATGAAGAATCACAGTTCTTGGTAGAATCATGCAGGATTGAAATTTTTGATGGTTTTTTACTCCTCTCAACAGCCCAAACAAGTTTCTAAAAGGATGAGTTTGCAACTACTTTACTTTTGGAGAAAATTCAAAACATTCATTATTCAATAGAGCCCAATAGCAAAAATCAGGTTTTGAATGAAGAATCACATTTCTTGGTAGAATCATGCAGGATTGAAATTTTTGATGGTTTTTTACTCCTCTCAACAGCCCAAACAAGTTTCTAAAAGGATGAGTTTGCAACTACTTTACTTTTGGAGAAAATTCAAAACATTCATTATTCAATAGGGCCCAAACTATCAAAAACCAGCGGTTTCAATGAACACACATTTCTTGGTAGAATCATGCAGGACTGAAATTTTTGATGTTTTTCTACTCCTCTCATAAGCCCAAACAAGTCTCTAAAAGCATGAGTTTGCAACTACTTTACTTTTGGAGAAAATTCAAAACATTCATTATTCAATAGAGCCCAATAGCAAAAATCAGGTTTTGAATGAAGAATCACATTTCTTGGTAAAATCATGCAGGATTGAAATTTTTGATGGTTTTTTACTCCTCTCAACAGCCCAAACAAGTTTCTAAAAGGATGAGTTTGCAACTACTTTACTTTTGGAGAAAATTCAAAACATTCATTATTCAATAGGGCCCAAACTATCAAAAACCAGCGGTTTCAATGAACACACATTTCTTGGTAGAATCATGCAGGACTGAAATTTTTGATGTTTTTCTACTCCTCTCATGAGCCCAAACAAGTTTCTAAAAGCATGAGTTTGCAACTACTTTACTTTTGGAGAAAATTCAAAACATTCACTATTCAATAGAGCCCAATAGCAAAAATCAGGTTTTGAATGAAGAATCACATTTCTTGGTAAAATCATGCAGGATTGAAATTTTTGATGGTTTTTTACTCCTCTCAACAGCCCAAACAAGTTTCTAAAAGGATGAGTTTGCAACTACTTTACTTTTGGAGAAAATTCAAAACATTCATTATTCAATAGGGCCCAAACTATCAAAAACCAGCGGTTTCAATGAACACACATTTCTTGGAAGAATCATGCAGGACTGAAATTTTTGATGTTTTTCTACTCCTCTCATGAGCCCAAACAAGTCTCTAAAAGCATGAGTTTGCAACTACTTTACTTTTGGAGAAAATTCAAAACATTCACTATTCAATAGAGCCCAATAGCAAAAATCAGGTTTTGAATGAAGAATCACATTTCTTGGTAGAATCATGCAGGATTGAAATTTTTGATGGTTTTTTACTCCTCTCAACAGCCCAAACAAGTTTCTAAAAGGATGAGTTTGCAACTACTTTACTTTTGGAGAAAATTCAAAACATTCATTATTCAATAGGGCCCAAACTATCAAAAACCAGCGGTTTCAATGAACACACATTTCTTGGTAGAATCATGCAGGACTGAAATTTTTGATGTTTTTCTACTCCTCTCATGAGCCCAAACAAGTCTCTAAAAGCATGAGTTTGCAACTACTTTACTTTTGGAGAAAATTCAAAACATTCATTATTCAATAGAGCCCAATAGCAAAAATCAGGTTTTGAATGAAGAATCACAGTTCTTGGTAGAATCATGCAGGATTGAAATTTTTGATGGTTTTTTACTCCTCTCAACAGCCCAAACAAGTTTCTAAAAGGATGAGTTTGCAACTACTTTACTTTTGGAGAAAATTCAAAACATTCATTATTCAATAGAGCCCAATAGCAAAAATCAGGTTTTGAATGAAGAATCACATTTCTTGGTAGAATCTTGCAGGATTGAAATTTTTGATGGTTTTTTACTCCTCTCAACAGCCCAAACAAGTTTCTAAAAGGATTAGTTTGCAACTACTTTACTTTTGGAGAAAATTCAAAACATTCATTATTCAATAGGGCCCAAACTATCAAAAACCAGCGGTTTCAATGAACACACATTTCTTGGTAGAATCATGCAGGACTGAAATTTTTGATGTTTTTCTACTCCTCTCATAAGCCCAAACAAGTCTCTAAAAGCATGAGTTTGCAACTACTTTACTTTTGGAGAAAATTCAAAACATTCATTATTCAATAGAGCCCAATAGCAAAAATCAGGTTTTGAATGAAGAATCACATTTCTTGGTAAAATCATGCAGGATTGAAATTTTTGATGGTTTTTTACTCCTCTCAACAGCCCAAACAAGTTTCTAAAAGGATGAGTTTGCAACTACTTTACTTTTGGAGAAAATTCAAAACATTCATTATTCAATAGGGCCCAAACTATCAAAAACCAGCGGTTTCAATGAACACACATTTCTTGGTAGAATCATGCAGGACTGAAATTTTTGATGTTTTTCTACTCCTCTCATGAGCCCAAACAAGTTTCTAAAAGCATGAGTTTGCAACTACTTTACTTTTGGAGAAAATTCAAAACATTCACTATTCAATAGAGCCCAATAGCAAAAATCAGGTTTTGAATGAAGAATCACATTTCTTGGTAAAATCATGCAGGATTGAAATTTTTGATGGTTTTTTACTCCTTTCAACAGCCCAAACAAGTTTCTAAAAGGATGAGTTTGCAACTACTTTACTTTTGGAGAAAATTCAAAACATTCATTATTCAATAGGGCCCAAACTATCAAAAACCAGCGGTTTCAATGAACACACATTTCTTGGTAGAATCATGCAGGACTGAAATTTTTGATGTTTTTCTACTCCTCTCATGAGCCCAAACAAGTCTCTAAAAGCATGAGTTTGCAACTACTTTACTTTTGGAGAAAATTCAAAACATTCATTATTCAATAGAGCCCAATAGCAAAAATCAGGTTTTGAATGAAGAATCACATTTCTTGGTAGAATCATGCAGGATTGAAATTTTTGATGGTTTTTTACTCCTCTCAACAGCCCAAACAAGTTTCTAAAAGGATGAGTTTGCAACTACTTTACTTTTGGAGAAAATTCAAAACATTCATTATTCAATAGGGCCCAAACTATCAAAAACCAGCGGTTTCAATGAACACACATTTCTTGGAAGAATCATGCAGGACTGAAATTTTTGATGTTTTTCTACTCCTCTCATGAGCCCAAACAAGTCTCTAAAAGCATGAGTTTGCAACTACTTTACTTTTGGAGAAAATTCAAAACATTCATTATTCAATAGAGCCCAATAGCAAAAATCAGGTTTTGAATGAAGAATCACATTTCTTGGTAGAATCATGCAGGATTGAAATTTTTGATGGTTTTTTACTCCTCTCAACAGCCCAAACAAGTTTCTAAAAGGATGAGTTTGCAACTACTTTACTTTTGGAGAAAATTCAAAACATTCATTATTCAATAGGGCCCAAACTATCAAAAACCAGCGGTTTCAATGAACACACATTTCTTGGAAGAATCATGCAGGACTGAAATTTTTGATGTTTTTCTACTCCTCTCATGAGCCCAAACAAGTCTCTAAAAGCATGAGTTTGCAACTACTTTACTTTTGGAGAAAATTCAAAACATTCATTATTCAATAGAGCCCAATAGCAAAAATCAGGTTTTGAATGAAGAATCACATTTCTTGGTAGAATCATGAAGGATTGAAATTTTTGATGGTTTTTTACTCCTCTCAACAGCCCAAACAAGTTTCTAAAAGGATGAGCTTGCAACTACTTTACTTTTGGAGAAAATTCAAAACATTCATTATTCAATAGGGCCCAAACTATCAAAAACCAGCGGTTTCAATGAACACACATTTCTTGGTAGAATCATGCAGGACTGAAATTTTTGATGTTTTTCTACTCCTCTCATGAGCCCAAACAAGTCTCTAAAAGCATGAGTTTGCAACTACTTTACTTTTGGAGAAAATTCAAAACATTCATTATTCAATAGAGCCCAATAGCAAAAATCAGGTTTTGAATGAAGAATCACATTTCTTGGTAGAATCATGCAGGATTGAAATTTTTGATGGTTTTTTACTCCTCTCAACAGCCCAAACAAGTTTCTAAAAGGATGAGTTTGCAACTACTTTACTTTCGGAGAAAATTCAAAACATTCATTATTCAATAGGGCCCAAACTATCAAAAACCAGCGGTTTCAATGAACACACATTTCTTGGTAGAATCATGCAGGACTGAAATTTTTGATGTTTTTCTACTCCTCTCATGTGCCCAAACAAGTCTCTAAAAGCATGAGTTTGCAACTACTTTACTTTTGGAGAAAATTCAAAACATTCATTATTCAATAGAGCCCAATAGCAAAAATCAGGTTTTGAATGAAGAATCACATTTCTTGGTAGAATCATGCAGGATTGAAATTTTTGATGGTTTTTTACTCCTCTCAACAGCCCAAACAAGTTTCTAAAAGGATGAGTTTGCAACTGCTTTACTTTTGGAGAAAATTCAAAACATTCATTATTCAATAGGGCCCAAACTATCAAAAACCAGCGGTTTCAATGAACACACATTTCTTGGTAGAATCATGCAGGACTGAAATTTTTGATGTTTTTCTACTCTCATGAGCCCAAACAAGTCTCTAAAAGCATGAGTTTGCAACTACTTTACTTTTGGAGAAAATTCAAAACATTCATTATTCAATAGGGCCCAAACTATCAAAAACCAGCGGTTTCAATGAACACACGTTTCTTGGAAGAATCATGCAGGACTGAAATTTTTGATGTTTTTCTACTCCTCTCATGAGCCCAAACAAGTCTCTAAAAGCATGAGTTTGCAACTACTTTACTTTTGGAGAAAATTCAAAACATTCATTATTCAATAGAGCCCAATAGCAAAAATCAGGTTTTGAATGAAGAATCACATTTCTTGGTAGAATCATGCAGGATTGAAATTTTTGATGGTTTTTTACTCCTCTCAACAGCCCAAACAAGTTTCTAAAAGGATGAGTTTGCAACTACTTTACTTTTGGAGAAAATTCAAAACATTCATTATTCAATAGGGCCCAAACTATCAAAAACCAGCGGTTTGAATGAACACACATTTCTTGGTAGAATCATGCAGGACTGAAATTTTTGATGTTTTTCTACTCCTCTCATGAGCCCAAACAAGTCTCTAAAAGCATGAGTTTGCAACTACTTTACTTTTGGAGAAAATTCAAAACATTCATTATTCAATAGAGCCCAATAGCAAAAATCAGGTTTTGAATGAAGAATCACATTTCTTGGTAGAATCATGCAGGATTGAAATTTTTGATGGTTTTTTACTCCTCTCAACAGCCCAAACAAGTTTCCAAAAGGATGAGTTTGCAACTGCTTTACTTTTGGAGAAAATTCAAAACATTCATTATTCAATAGGGCCCAAACTATCAAAAACCAGCGGTTTCAATGAACACACATTTCTTGGTAGAATCATGCAGGACTGAAATTTTTGATGTTTTTCTACTCCTCTCATGAGCCCAAACAAGTCTCTAAAAGCATGAGTTTGCAACTACTTTACTTTTGGAGAAAATTCAAAACATTCATTATTCAATAGAGCCCAATAGCAAAAATCAGGTTTTGAATGAAGAATCACATTTCTTGGTAGAATCATGCAGGATTGAAATTTTTGATGGTTTTTTACTCCTCTCTACAGCCCAAACAAGTTTCTAAAAGGATGAGTTTGCAACTGCTTTACTTTTGGAGAAAATTCAAAACATTCATTATTCAATAGGGCCCAAACTATCAAAAACCAGCGGTTTGAATGAACACACATTTCTTGGTAGAATCATGCAGGACTCAAATTTTTGATGTTTTTCTGCTCCTCTCATGAGCCCAAACAAGTTTCTAAAAGCATGAGTTTGCAACTACTTTACTTTTGGAGAAAATTCAAAACATTCATTATTCAGTAGAGCCCAATAGCAAAAATCAGGTTTTGAATGAAGAATCACATTTCTTGGTAGAATCATGCAGGATTGAAATTTTTGATGGTTTTTTACTCCTCTCAACAGCCCAAACAAGTTTCTAAAAGGATGAGTTTGCAACTACTTTACTTTTGGAGAAAATTCAAAACATTCATTATTCAATAGAGCCCAATAGCAAAAATCAGGTTTTGAATGAAGAATCACATTTCTTGGTAGAATCATGCAGGATTGAAATTTTTGATGGTTTTTTACTCCTCTCAACAGCCCAAACAAGTTTCTAAAAGGATAAGTTTGCAACTACTTTACTTTTGGAGAAAATTCAAAACATTCATTATTCAATAGGGCCCAAACTATCAAAAACCAGCGGTTTCAATGAACACACATTTCTTGGAAGAATCATGCAGGGCTGAAATTTTTGATGTTTTTCTACTCCTCTCATGAGCCCAAACAAGTTTCTAAAAGCATGAGTTTGCAACTACTTTACTTTTGGAGAAAATTCAAAACATTCATTATTCAATAGAGCCCAATAGCAAAAATCAGGTTTTGAATGAAGAATCACAGTTCTTGGTAGAATCATGCAGGATTGAAATTTTTGATGGTTTTTTACTCCTCTCAACAGCCCAAACAAGTTTCTAAAAGGATGAGTTTGCAACTACTTTACTTTTGGAGAAAATTCAAAACATTCATTATTCAATAGAGCCCAATAGCAAAAATCAGGTTTTGAATGAAGAATCACATTTCTTGGTAGAATCATGCAGGATTGAAATTTTTGATGGTTTTTTACTCCTCTCAACAGCCCAAACAAGTTTCTAAAAGGATGAGTTTGCAACTACTTTACTTTTGGAGAAAATTCAAAACATTCATTATTCAATAGGGCCCAAACTATCAAAAACCAGCGGTTTCAATGAACACACATTTCTTGGTAGAATCATGCAGGACTGAAATTTTTGATGTTTTTCTACTCCTCTCATGAGCCCAAACAAGTCTCTAAAAGCATGAGTTTGCAACTACTTTACTTTTGGAGAAAATTCAAAACATTCATTATTCAATAGAGCCCAATAGCAAAAATCAGGTTTTGAATGAAGAATCACATTTCTTGGTAAAATCATGCAGGATTGAAATTTTTGATGGTTTTTTACTCCTCTCAACAGCCCAAACAAGTTTCTAAAAGGATGAGTTTGCAACTACTTTACTTTTGGAGAAAATTCAAAACATTCATTATTCAATAGGGCCCAAACTATCAAAAACCAGCGGTTTCAATGAACACACATTTCTTGGTAGAATCATGCAGGACTGAAATTTTTGATGTTTTTCTACTCCTCTCATGAGCCCAAACAAGTTTCTAAAAGCATGAGTTTGCAACTACTTTACTTTTGGAGAAAATTCAAAACATTCACTATTCAATAGAGCCCAATAGCAAAAATCAGGTTTTGAATGAAGAATCACATTTCTTGGTAAAATCATGCAGGATTGAAATTTTTGATGGTTTTTTACTCCTCTCAACAGCCCAAACAAGTTTCTAAAAGGATGAGTTTGCAACTACTTTACTTTTGGAGAAAATTCAAAACATTCATTATTCAATAGGGCCCAAACTATCAAAAACCAGCGGTTTCAATGAACACACATTTCTTGGTAGAATCATGCAGGACTGAAATTTTTGATGTTTTTCTACTCCTCTCATGAGCCCAAACAAGTCTCTAAAAGCATGAGTTTGCAACTACTTTACTTTTGGAGAAAATTCAAAACATTCATTATTCAATAGAGCCCAATAGCAAAAATCAGGTTTTGAATGAAGAATCACAGTTCTTGGTAGAATCATGCAGGATTGAAATTTTTGATGGTTTTTTACTCCTCTCAACAGCCCAAACAAGTTTCTAAAAGGATGAGTTTGCATCTACTTTACTTTTGGAGAAAATTCAAAACATTCATTATTCAATAGAGCCCAATAGCAAAAATCAGGTTTTGAATGAAGAATCACATTTCTTGGTAGAATCATGCAGGATTGAAATTTTTGATGGTTTTTTACTCCTCTCAACAGCCCAAACAAGTTTCTAAAAGGATGAGTTTGCAACTACTTTACTTTTGGAGAAAATTCAAAACATTCATTATTCAATAGGGCCCAAACTATCAAAAACCAGCGGTTTCAATGAACACACATTTCTTGGTAGAATCATGCAGGACTGAAATTTTTGATGTTTTTCTACTCCTCTCATAAGCCCAAACAAGTCTCTAAAAGCATGAGTTTGCAACTACTTTACTTTTGGAGAAAATTCAAAACATTCATTATTCAATAGAGCCCAATAGCAAAAATCAGGTTTTGAATGAAGAATCACATTTCTTGGTAAAATCATGCAGGATTGAAATTTTTGATGGTTTTTTACTCCTCTCAACAGCCCAAACAAGTTTCTAAAAGGATGAGTTTGCAACTACTTTACTTTTGGAGAAAATTCAAAACATTCATTATTCAATAGGGCCCAAACTATGAAAAACCAGCGGTTTCAATGAACACACATTTCTTGGTAGAATCATGCAGGACTGAAATTTTTGATGTTTTTCTACTCCTCTCATGAGCCCAAACAAGTCTCTAAAAGCATGAGTTTGCAACTACTTTACTTTTGGAGAAAATTCAAAACATTCATTATTCAATAGAGCCCAATAGCAAAAATCAGGTTTTGAATGAAGAATCACATTTCTTGGTAGAATCATGCAGGATTGAAATTTTTTATGGTTTTTTACTCCTCTCAACAGCCCAAACAAGTTTCTAAAAGGATGAGTTTGCAACTACTTTACTTTTGGAGAAAATTCAAAACATTCATTATTCAATAGGGCCCAAACTATCAAAAACCAGCGGTTTCAATGAACACACATTTCTTGGAAGAATCATGCAGGACTGAAATTTTTGATGTTTTTCTACTCCTCTCATGAGCCCAAACAAGTCTCTAAAAGCATGAGTTTGCAACAACTTTACTTTTGGAGAAAATTCAAAACATTCATTATTCAATAGAGCCCAATAGCAAAAATCAGGTTTTGAATGAAGAATCACATTTCTTGGTAGAATCATGCAGGATTGAAATTTTTGATGGTTTTTTACTCCTCTCAACAGCCCAAACAAGTTTCTAAAAGGATGAGTTTGCAACTACTTTACTTTTGGAGAAAATTCAAAACATTCATTATTCAATAGGGCCCAAACTATCAAAAACCAGCGGTTTCAATGAACACACATTTCTTGGAAGAATCATGCAGGACTGAAATTTTTGATGTTTTTCTACTCCTCTCATGAGCCCAAACAAGTCTCTTAAAGCATGAGTTTGCAACTACTTTACTTTTGGAGAAAATTCAAAACATTCATTATTCAATAGAGCCCAATAGCAAAAATCAGGTTTTGAATGAAGAATCACATTTCTTGGTAGAATCATGCAGGATTGAAATTTTTGATGGTTTTTTACTCCTCTCAACAGCCCAAACAAGTTTCTAAAAGGATGAGTTTGCAACTACTTTACTTTTGGAGAAAATTCAAAACATTCATTATTCAATAGGGCCCAAACTATCAAAAACCAGCGGTTTCAATGAACACACATTTCTTGGTAGAATCATGCAGGACTGAAATTTTTGATGTTTTTCTACTCCTCTCATGAGCCCAAACAAGTCTCTAAAAGCATGAGTTTGCAACTACTTTACTTTTGGAGAAAATTCAAAACATTCATTATTCAATAGAGCCCAATAGCAAAAATCAGGTTTTGAATGAAGAATCACATTTCTTGGTAAAATCATGCAGGATTGAAATTTTTGATGGTTTTTTACTCCTCTCAACAGCCCAAACAAGTTTCTAAAAGGATGAGTTTGCAACTACTTTACTTTTGGAGAAAATTCAAAACATTCATTATTCAATAGGGCCCAAACTATCAAAAACCAGCGGTTTCAATGAACACACATTTCTTGGTAGAATCATGCAGGACTGAAATTTTTGATGTTTTTCTACTCCTCTCATGAGCCCAAACAAGTTTCTAAAAGCATGAGTTTGCAACTACTTTACTTTTGGAGAAAATTCAAAACATTCACTATTCAATAGAACCCAATAGCAAAAATCAGGTTTTGAATGAAGAATCACATTTCTTGGTAAAATCATGCAGGATTGAAATTTTTGATGGTTTTTTACTCCTCTCAACAGCCCAAACAAGTTTCTAAAAGGATGAGTTTGCAACTACTTTACTTTTGGAGAAAATTCAAAACATTCATTATTCAATAGGGCCCAAACTATCAAAAACCAGCGGTTTCAATGAACACACATTTCTTGGTAGAATCATGCAGGACTGAAATTTTTGATGTTTTTCTACTCCTCTCATGAGCCCAAACAAGACTCTAAAAGCATGAGTTTGCAACTACTTTACTTTTGGAGAAAATTCAAAACATTCATTATTCAATAGAGCCCAATAGCAAAAATCAGGTTTTGAATGAAGAATCACAGTTCTTGGTAGAATCATGCAGGATTGAAATTTTTGATGGTTTTTTACTCCTCTCAACAGCCCAAACAAGTTTCTAAAAGGATGAGTTTGCAACTACTTTACTTTTGGAGAAAATTCAAAACATTCATTATTCAATAGAGCCCAATAGCAAAAATCAGGTTTTGAATGAAGAATCACATTTCTTGGTAGAATCTTGCAGGATTGAAATTTTTGATGGTTTTTTACTCCTCTCAACAGCCCAAACAAGTTTCTAAAAGGATGAGTTTGCAACTACTTTACTTTTGGAGAAAATTCAAAACATTCATTATTCAATAGGGCCCAAACTATCAAAAACCAGCGGTTTCAATGAACACACATTTCTTGGTAGAATCATGCAGGACTGAAATTTTTGATGTTTTTCTACTCCTCTCATAAGCCCAAACAAGTCTCTAAAAGCATGAGTTTGCAACTACTTTACTTTTGGAGAAAATTCAAAACATTCATTATTCAATAGAGCCCAATAGCAAAAATCAGGTTTTGAATGAAGAATCACATTTCTTGGTAAAATCATGCAGGATTGAAATTTTTGATGGTTTTTTACTCCTCTCAACAGCCCAAACAAGTTTCTAAAAGGATGAGTTTGCAACTACTTTACTTTTGGAGAAAATTCAAAACATTCATTATTCAATAAGGCCCAAACTATCAAAAACCAGCGGTTTCAATGAACACACATTTCTTGGTAGAATCATGCAGGACTGAAATTTTTGATGTTTTTCTACTCCTCTCATGAGCCCAAACAAGTTTCTAAAAGCATGAGTTTGCAACTACTTTACTTTTGGAGAAAATTCAAAACATTCATTATTCAATAGAGCCCAATAGCAAAAATCAGGTTTTGAATGAAGAATCACATTTCTTGGTAGAATCATGCAGGATTGAAATTTTTGATGGTTTTTTACTCCTCTCAACAGCCCAAACAAGTTTCTAAAAGGATGAGTTTGCAACTACTTTACTTTTGGAGAAAATTCAAAACATTCATTATTCAATAGGGCCCAAACTATCAAAAACCAGCGGTTTCAATGAACACACATTTCTTGGTAGAATCATGCAGGACTGAAATTTTTGATGTTTTTCTACTCCTCTCATGAGCCCAAACAAGTCTCTAAAAGCATGAGTTTGCAACTACTTTACTTTTGGAGAAAATTCAAAACATTCATTATTCAATAGAGCCCAATAGCAAAAATCAGGTTTTGAATGAAGAATCACATTTCTTGGTAGAATCATGCAGGATTGAAATTTTTGATGGTTTTTTACTCCTCTCAACAGCCCAAACAAGTTTCTAAAAGGATGAGTTTGCAACTACTTTACTTTTGGAGAAAATTCAAAACATTCATTGTTCAATAGAGCCCAATAGCAAAAATCAGGTTTTGAATGAAGAATCACATTTCTTGGTAGAATCATGCAGGATTGAAATTTTTGATGGTTTTTTACTCCTCTCAACAGCCCAAACAAGTTTCTAAAAGGATGAGTTTGCAACTACTTTACTTTTGGAGAAAATTCAAAACATTCATTATTCAATAGGGCCCAAACTATCAAAAACCAGCGGTTTCAATGAACACACATTTCTTGGTAGAATCATGCAGGACTGAAATTTTTGATGTTTTTCTACTCCTCTCATGAGCCCAAACAAGTCTCTAAAAGCATGAGTTTGCAACTACTTTACTTTTGGAGAAAATTCAAAACATTCATTATTCAATAGAGCCCAATAGCAAAAATCAGGTTTTGAATGAAGAATCACATTTCTTGGTAAAATCATGCAGGATTGAAATTTTTGATGGTTTTTTACTCCTCTCAACAGCCCAAACAAGTTTCTAAAAGGATGAGTTTGCAACTACTTTACTTTTGGAGAAAATTCAAAACATTCATTATTCAATAGGGCCCAAACTATCAAAAACCAGCGGTTTCAATGAACACACATTTCTTGGTAGAATCATGCAGGACTGAAATTTTTGATGTTTTTCTACTCCTCTCATGAGCCCAAACAAGTCTCTAAAAGCATGAGTTTGCAACTACTTTACTTTTGGAGAAAATTCAAAACATTCACTATTCAATAGAGCCCAATAGCAAAAATCAGGTTTTGAATGAAGAATCACATTTCTTGGTAAAATCATGCAGGATTGAAATTTTTGATGGTTTTTTACTCCTCTTAACAGCCCAAACAAGTTTCTAAAAGGATGAGTTTGCAACTACTTTACTTTTGGAGAAAATTCAAAACATTCATTATTCAATAGGGCCCAAACTATCAAAAACCAGCGGTTTCAATGAACACACATTTCTTGGTAGAATCATGCAGGACTGAAATTTTTGATGTTTTTCTACTCCTCTCATGAGCCCAAACAAGTCTCTAAAAGCATGAGTTTGCAACTACTTTACTTTTGGAGAAAATTCAAAACATTCATTATTCAATAGAGCCCAATAGCAAAAATCAGGTTTTGAATGAAGAATCACATTTCTTGGTAGAATCATGCAGGATTGAAATTTTTGATGGTTTTTTACTCCTCTCAACAGCCCAAACAAGTTTCTAAAAGGATGAGTTTGCAACTACTTTACTTTTGGAGAAAATTCAAAACATTCATTATTCAATAGGGCCCAAACTATCAAAAACCAGCGGTTTCAATGAACACACATTTCTTGGAAGAATCATGCAGGACTGAAATTTTTGATGTTTTTCTACTCCTCTCATGAGCCCAAACAAGTCTCTAAAAGCATGAGTTTGCAACTACTTTACTTTTGGAGAAAATTCAAAACATTCATTATTCAATAGAGCCCAATAGCAAAAATCAGGTTTTGAATGAAGAATCACATTTCTTGGTAGAATCATGCAGGATTGAAATTTTTGATGGTTTTTTACTCCTCTCAACAGCCCAAACAAGTTTCTAAAAGGATGAGTTTGCAACTACTTTACTTTTGGAGAAAATTTAAAACATTCATTATTCAATAGGGCCCAAACTATCAAAAACCAGCGGTTTCAATGAACACACATTTCTTGGAAGAATCATGCAGGACTGAAATTTTTGATGTTTTTCTACTCCTCTCATGAGCCCAAACAAGTCTCTAAAAGCATGAGTTTGCAACTACTTTACTTTTGGAGAAAATTCAAAACATTCATTATTCAATAGAGCCCAATAGCAAAAATCAGGTTTTGAATGAAGAATCACATTTCTTGGTAGAATCATGCAGGATTGAAATTTTTGATGGTTTTTTACTCCTCTCAACAGCCCAAACAAGTTTCTAAAAGGATGAGTTTGCAACTACTTTACTTTTGGAGAAAATTCAAAACATTCATTATTCAATAGGGCCCAAACTATCAAAAACCAGCGGTTTCAATGAACACACATTTCTTGGTAGAATCATGCAGGACTGAAATTTTTGATGTTTTTCTACTCCTCTCATGAGCCCAAACAAGTCTCTAAAAGCATGAGTTTGCAACTATACTTTTGGAGAAAATTCAAAACATTCATTATTCAATAGAGCCCAATAGCAAAAATCAGGTTTTGAATGAAGAATCACATTTCTTGGTAAAATCATGCAGGATTGAAATTTTTGATGGTTTTTTACTCCTCTCAACAGCCCAAACAAGTTTCTAAAAGGATGAGTTTGCAACTACTTTACTTTTGGAGAAAATTCAAAACATTCATTATTCAATAGGGCCCAAACTATCAAAAACCAGCGGTTTCAATGAACACACATTTCTTGGTAGAATCATGCAGGACTGAAATTTTTGATGTTTTTCTACTCCTCTCATGAGCCCAAACAAGTTTCTAAAAGCATGAGTTTGCAACTACTTTGCTTTTGGAGAAAATTCAAAACATTCATTATTCAATAGAGCCCAATAGCAAAAATCAGGTTTTGAATGAAGAATCACAGGTCTTGGTAGAATCATGCAGGATTGAAATTTTTGATGGTTTTTTACTCCTCTCAACAGCCCAAACAAGTTTCTAAAAGGATGAGTTTGCAACTACTTTACTTTTGGAGAAAATTCAAAACATTCATTATTCAATAGAGCCCAATAGCAAAAATCAGGTTTTGAATGAAGAATCACATTTCTTGGTAGAATCTTGCAGGATTGAAATTTTTGATGGTTTTTTACTCCTCTCAACAGCCCAAACAAGTTTCTAAAAGGATGAGTTTGCAACTACTTTACTTTTGGAGAAAATTCAAAACATTCATTATTCAATAGGGCCCAAACTATCAAAAACCAGCGGTTTCAATGAACACACATTTCTTGGTAGAATCATGCAGGACTGAAATTTTTGATGTTTTTCTACTCCTCTCATGAGCCCAAACAAGTCTCTAAAAGCATGAGTTTGCAACTACTTTACTTTTGGAGAAAATTCAAAACATTCATTATTCAATAGAGCCCAATAGCAAAAATCAGGTTTTGAATGAAGAATCACAGTTCTTGGTAGAATCATGCAGGATTGAAATTTTTGATGGTTTTTTACTCCTCTCAACAGCCCAAACAAGTTTCTAAAAGGATGAGTTTGCATCTACTTTACTTTTGGAGAAAATTCAAAACATTCATTATTCAATAAGGCCCAAACTATCAAAAACCAGCGGTTTCAATGAACACACATTTCTTGGTAGAATCATGCAGGACTGAAATTTTTGATGTTTTTCTACTCCTCTCATGAGCCCAAACAAGTTTCTAAAAGCATGAGTTTGCAACTACTTTACTTTTGGAGAAAATTCAAAACATTCACTATTCAATAGAGCCCAATAGCAAAAATCAGGTTTTGAATGAAGAATCACATTTCTTGGTAAAATCATGCAGGATTGAAATTTTTGATGGTTTTTTACTCCTCTCAACAGCCCAAACAAGTTTCTAAAAGGATGAGTTTGCAACTACTTTACTTTTGGAGAAAATTCAAAACATTCATTATTCAATAGGGCCCAAACTATCAAAAACCAGCGGTTTCAATGAACACACATTTCTTGGTAGAATCATGCAGGACTGAAATTTTTGATGTTTTTCTACTCCTCTCATGAGCCCAAACAAGTCTCTAAAAGCATGAGTTTGCAACTACTTTACTTTTGGAGAAAATTCAAAACATTCATTATTCAATAGAGCCCAATAGCAAAAATCAGGTTTTGAATGAAGAATCACATTTCTTGGTAGAATCATGCAGGATTGAAATTTTTGATGGTTTTTTACTCCTCTCAACAGCCCAAACAAGTTTCTAAAAGGATGAGTTTGCAACTACTTTACTTTTGGAGAAAATTCAAAACATTCATTATTCAATAGGGCCCAAACTATCAAAAACCAGCGGTTTCAATGAACACACATTTCTTGGAAGAATCATGCAGGACTGAAATTTTTGATGTTTTTCTACTCCTCTCATGAGCCCAAACAAGTCTCTAAAAGCATGAGTTTGCAACTACTTTACTTTTGGAGAAAATTCAAAACATTCATTATTCAATAGAGCCCAATAGCAAAAATCAGGTTTTGAATGAAGAATCACATTTCTTGGTAGAATCATGCAGGATTGAAATTTTTGATGGTTTTTTACTCCTCTCAACAGCCCAAACAAGTTTCTAAAAGGATGAGTTTGCAACTACTTTACTTTTGGAGAAAATTCAAAACATTCATTATTCAATAGGGCCCAAACTATCAAAAAACAGCGGTTTCAATGAACACACATTTCTTGGAAGAATCATGCAGGACTGAAATTTTTGATGTTTTTCTACTCCTCTCATGAGCCCAAACAAGTCTCTAAAAGCATGAGTTTGCAACTACTTTACTTTTGGAGAAAATTCAAAACATTCATTATTCAATAGAGCCCAATAGCAAAAATCAGGTTTTGAATGAAGAATCACATTTCTTGGTAGAATCATGCAGGATTGAAATTTTTGATGGTTTTTTACTCCTCTCAACAGCCCAAACAAGTTTCTAAAAGGATGAGCTTGCAACTACTTTACTTTTGGAGAAAATTCAAAACATTCATTATTCAATAGGGCCCAAACTATCAAAAACCAGCGGTTTCAATGAACACACATTTCTTGGTAGAATCATGCAGGACTGAAATTTTTGATGTTTTTCTACTCCTCTCATGAGCCCAAACAAGTCTCTAAAAGCATGAGTTTGCAACTACTTTACTTTTGGAGAAAATTCAAAACATTCATTATTCAATAGAGCCCAATAGCAAAAATCAGGTTTTGAATGAAGAATCACATTTCTTGGTAGAATCATGCAGGATTGAAATTTTTGATGGTTTTTTACTCCTCTCAACAGCCCAAACAAGTTTCTAAAAGGATGAGTTTGCAACTACTTTACTTTCGGAGAAAATTCAAAACATTCATTATTCAATAGGGCCCAAACTATCAAAAACCAGCGGTTTCAATGAACACACATTTCTTGGTAGAATCATGCAGGACTGAAATTTTTGATGTTTTTCTACTCCTCTCATGAGCCCAAACAAGTCTCTAAAAGCATGAGTTTGCAACTACTTTACTTTTGGAGAAAATTCAAAACATTCATTATTCAATAGAGCCCAATAGCAAAAATCAGGTTTTGAATGAAGAATCACATTTCTTGGTAGAATCATGCAGGATTGAAATTTTTGATGGTTTTTTACTCCTCTCAACAGACCAAACAAGTTTCTAAAAGGATGAGTTTGCAACTGCTTTACTTTTGGAGAAAATTCAAAACATTCATTATTCAATAGGGCCCAAACTATCAAAAACCAGCGGTTTCAATGAACACACATTTCTTGGTAGAATCATGCAGGACTGAAATTTTTGATGTTTTTCTACTCCTCTCATGAGCCCAAACAAGTCTCTAAAAGCATGAGTTTGCAACTACTTTACTTTTGGAGAAAATTCAAAACATTCATTATTCAATAGAGCCCAATAGCAAAAATCAGGTTTTGAATGAAGAATCACATTTCTTGGTAGAATCATGCAGGATTGAAATTTTTGATGGTTTTTTACTCCTCTCTACAGCCCAAACAAGTTTCTAAAAGGATGAGTTTGCAACTGCTTTACTTTTGGAGAAAATTCAAAACATTCATTATTCAATAGGGCCCAAACTATCAAAAACCAGCGGTTTGAATGAACACACATTTCTTGGTAGAATCATGCAGGACTCAAATTTTTGATGTTTTTCTACTCCTCTCATGAGCCCAAACAAGTTTCTAAAAGCATGAGTTTGCAACTACTTTACTTTTGGAGAAAATTCAAAACATTCATTATTCAATAGAGCCCAATAGCAAAAATCAGGTTTTGAATGAAGAATCACATTTCTTGGTAGAATCATGCAGGATTGAAATTTTTGATGGTTTTTTACTCCTCTCAACAGCCCAAACAAGTTTCTAAAAGGATGAGTTTGCAACTACTTTACTTTTGGAGAAAATTCAAAACATTCATTATTCAATAGGGCCCAAACTATCAAAAACCAGCGGTTTCAATGAACACACATTTCTTGGTAGAATCATGCAGGACTGAAATTTTTGATGTTTTTCTACTCCTCTCATGAGCCCAAACAAGTCTCTAAAAGCATGAGTTTGCAACTACTTTACTTTTGGAGAAAATTCAAAACATTCATTATTCAATAGAGCCCAATAGCAAAAATCAGGTTTTGAATGAAGAATCACATTTCTTGGTAGAATCATGCAGGATTGAAATTTTTGATGGTTTTTTACTCCTCTCAACAGCCCAAACAAGTTTCTAAAAGGATGAGTTTGCAACTACTTTACTTTTGGAGAAAATTCAAAACATTCATTATTCAATAGGGCCCAAACTATCAAAAACCAGCGGTTTCAATGAACACACATTTCTTGGAAGAATCATGCAGGACTGAAATTTTTGATGTTTTTCTACTCCTCTCATGAGCCCAAACAAGTCTCTAAAAGCATGAGTTTGCAACTACTTTACTTTTGGAGAAAATTCAAAACATTCATTATTCAATAGAGCCCAATAGCAAAAATCAGGTTTTGAATGAAGAATCACATTTCTTGGTAGAATCATGCAGGATTGAAATTTTTGATGGTTTTTTACTCCTCTCAACAGCCCAAACAAGTTTCTAAAAGGATGAGTTTGCAACTACTTTACTTTTGGAGAAAATTTAAAACATTCATTATTCAATAGGGCCCAAACTATCAAAAACCAGCGGTTTCAATGAACACACATTTCTTGGAAGAATCATGCAGGACTGAAATTTTTGATGTTTTTCTACTCCTCTCATGAGCCCAAACAAGTCTCTAAAAGCATGAGTTTGCAACTACTTTACTTTTGGAGAAAATTCAAAACATTCATTATTCAATAGAGCCCAATAGCAAAAATCAGGTTTTGAATGAAGAATCACATTTCTTGGTAGAATCATGCAGGATTGAAATTTTTGATGGTTTTTTACTCCTCTCAACAGCCCAAACAAGTTTCTAAAAGGATGAGTTTGCAACTACTTTACTTTTGGAGAAAATTCAAAACATTCATTATTCAATAGGGCCCAAACTATCAAAAACCAGCGGTTTCAATGAACACACATTTCTTGGTAGAATCATGCAGGACTGAAATTTTTGATGTTTTTCTACTCCTCTCATGAGCCCAAACAAGTCTCTAAAAGCATGAGTTTGCAACTATACTTTTGGAGAAAATTCAAAACATTCATTATTCAATAGAGCCCAATAGCAAAAATCAGGTTTTGAATGAAGAATCACATTTCTTGGTAAAATCATGCAGGATTGAAATTTTTGATGGTTTTTTACTCCTCTCAACAGCCCAAACAAGTTTCTAAAAGGATGAGTTTGCAACTACTTTACTTTTGGAGAAAATTCAAAACATTCATTATTCAATAGGGCCCAAACTATCAAAAACCAGCGGTTTCAATGAACACACATTTCTTGGTAGAATCATGCAGGACTGAAATTTTTGATGTTTTTCTACTCCTCTCATGAGCCCAAACAAGTTTCTAAAAGCATGAGTTTGCAACTACTTTACTTTTGGAGAAAATTCAAAACATTCATTATTCAATAGAGCCCAATAGCAAAAATCAGATTTTGAATGAAGAATCACATTTCTTGGTAAAATCATGCAGGATTGAAATTTTTGATGGTTTTTTACTCCTCTCAACAGCCCAAACAAGTTTCTAAAAGGATGAGTTTGCAACTACTTTACTTTTGGAGAAAATTCAAAACATTCATTATTCAATAGGGCCCAAACTATCAAAAACCAGCGGTTTCAATGAACACACATTTCTTGGTAGAATCATGCAGGACTGAAATTTTTGATGTTTTTCTACTCCTCTCATGAGCCCAAACAAGTCTCTAAAAGCATGAGTTTGCAACTACTTTACTTTTGGAGAAAATTCAAAACATTCATTATTCAATAGAGCCCAATAGCAAAAATCAGGTTTTGAATGAAGAATCACAGGTCTTGGTAGAATCATGCAGGATTGAAATTTTTGATGGTTTTTTACTCCTCTCAACAGCCCAAACAAGTTTCTAAAAGGATGAGTTTGCAACTACTTTACTTTTGGAGAAAATTCAAAACATTCATTATTCAATAGAGCCCAATAGCAAAAATCAGGTTTTGAATGAAGAATCACATTTCTTGGTAGAATCTTGCAGGATTGAAATTTTTGATGGTTTTTTACTCCTCTCAACAGCCCAAACAAGTTTCTAAAAGGATGAGTTTGCAACTACTTTACTTTTGGAGAAAATTCAAAACATTCATTATTCAATAGGGCCCAAACTATCAAAAACCAGCGGTTTCAATGAACACACATTTCTTGGTAGAATCATGCAGGACTGAAATTTTTGATGTTTTTCTACTCCTCTCATGAGCCCAAACAAGTCTCTAAAAGCATGAGTTTGCAACTACTTTACTTTTGGAGAAAATTCAAAACATTCATTATTCAATAGAGCCCAATAGCAAAAATCAGGTTTTGAATGAAGAATCACAGGTCTTGGTAGAATCATGCAGGATTGAAATTTTTGATGGTTTTTTACTCCTCTCAACAGCCCAAACAAGTTTCTAAAAGGATGAGTTTGCAACTACTTTACTTTTGGAGAAAATTCAAAACATTCATTATTCAATAGAGCCCAATAGCAAAAATCAGGTTTTGAATGAAGAATCACATTTCTTGGTAGAATCTTGCAGGATTGAAATTTTTGATGGTTTTTTACTCCTCTCAACAGCCCAAACAAGTTTCTAAAAGGATGAGTTTGCAACTACTTTACTTTTGGAGAAAATTCAAAACATTCATTATTCAATAGGGCCCAAACTATCAAAAACCAGCGGTTTCAATGAACACACATTTCTTGGTAGAATCATGCAGGACTGAAATTTTTGATGTTTTTCTACTCCTCTCATAAGCCCAAACAAGTCTCTAAAAGCATGAGTTTGCAACTACTTTACTTTTGGAGAAAATTCAAAACATTCATTATTCAATAGAGCCCAATAGCAAAAATCAGGTTTTGAATGAAGAATCACATTTCTTGGTAAAATCATGCAGGATTGAAATTTTTGATGGTTTTTTACTCCTCTCAACAGCCCAAACAAGTTTCTAAAAGGATGAGTTTGCAACTACTTTACTTTTGGAGAAAATTCAAAACATTCATTATTCAATAAGGCCCAAACTATCAAAAACCAGCGGTTTCAATGAACACACATTTCTTGGTAGAATCATGCAGGACTGAAATTTTTGATGTTTTTCTACTCCTCTCATGAGCCCAAACAAGTTTCTAAAAGCATGAGTTTGCAACTACTTTACTTTTGGAGAAAATTCAAAACATTCACTATTCAATAGAGCCCAATAGCAAAAATCAGGTTTTGAATGAAGAATCACATTTCTTGGTAAAATCATGCAGGATTGAAATTTTTGATGGTTTTTTACTCCTCTCAACAGCCCAAACAAGTTTCTATAAGGATGAGTTTGCAACTACTTTACTTTTGGAGAAAATTCAAAACATTCATTATTCAATAGGGCCCAAACTATCAAAAACCAGCGGTTTCAATGAACACACATTTCTTGGTAGAATCATGCAGGACTGAAATTTTTGATGTTTTTCTACTCCTCTCATGAGCCCAAACAAGTCTCTAAAAGCATGAGTTTGCAACTACTTTACTTTTGGAGAAAATTCAAAACATTCATTATTCAATAGAGCCCAATAGCAAAAATCAGGTTTTGAATGAAGAATCACATTTCTTGGTAGAATCATGCAGGATTGAAATTTTTGATGGTTTTTTACTCCTCTCAACAGCCCAAACAAGTTTCTAAAAGGATGAGTTTGCAACTACTTTACTTTTGGAGAAAATTCAAAACATTCATTATTCAATAGGGCCCAAACTATCAAAAACCAGCGGTTTCAATGAACACACATTTCTTGGAAGAATCATGCAGGACTGAAATTTTTGATGTTTTTCTACTCCTCTCATGAGCCCAAACAAGTCTCTAAAAGCATGAGTTTGCAACTACTTTACTTTTGGAGAAAATTCAAAACATTCATTATTCAATAGAGCCCAATAGCAAAAATCAGGTTTTGAATGAAGAATCACATTTCTTGGTAGAATCATGCAGGATTGAAATTTTTGATGGTTTTTTACTCCTCTCAACAGCCCAAACAAGTTTCTAAAAGGATGAGTTTGCGGGGGGGTGTGGCCTGGAGCCCGATGGAGGAGGACGTCTGAGCTCAGAGCTCCCATGAAGCCTACTTACAAAGCGACAATTGCCTAAGAAGATTATTTTTATTTACAGAAGACCCTCAGAAAAGGATTCCCATTATCACTGGGCTCATTTTGAGACTATCCTGGAAGAAATCTGTTGGATAATTAAGAAGATTTAGCCTCTGGAAGTGAGCGCTGAGGAGAAAGCCCCTTGTGACTCAGCAGATTTCCCTGTGCTCAAGCGCGGGAAACCACCATCACTGTGATCCGGAGGACATAGGAGCCGGTGAGGTCCCTGTCTGAGCAAGCTGCTGGACTTTGATCTAGCGTTGGAGAGGCTGCAGAGGACCTGTCTTGAAGAGGATCCTGCCACCGGTGTCGCCGGTGATCGGGTCCCTGTACCACCTGAGCCGCTGCCTGAGTGAAGGGGAGAGAAGGAGCTGACAGGAGTCGGTGAACGGCGCGGTGAGTGTCAGCAAACACTGAGCTACGTGAGGGGCACTGCTGCAGAGGGAGATCGAAGCAGTGGATCCTATCGGTGCTGTCCTGGATGGAGTCGGCGCTCTCTGATCGGCGGATCAGGTGAGCGCGGGAAAAGCTGAAGCCGACTGATTTTTTGAAAGTGGAGGAGAGCCGCGGCTAACTTCAAAGCCAGTCGGGCAGGAAAGCTACTGAAGTATAGCGGCGGGTCAGAGGAGGAAAGTCCCGCTGCTGGAGACTGTGCCCTGTGTGCGCGGTGAGCTACGCCCAGGGTGAAGAGTGAAGAGAGAGGAGGAGAGGTCCGGTGCCGAAGACCCTCAGAAAAGGATTCCCACTATTACTGGGCTCATTTTGAGACTATCCTGGAGAAAATCCGCTGGATACTTAAGAAGATTTAGCCCCTGGAAGTGAGCGCTGAGGAGAAAGCCTCTTGTGACTCAGCAGATTTCCCTGCACTCAGGCGCGGGAACCACCATCACTGTGATCCGGAGGACATAGGAGCCGGAGAGGTCCCTGTCTGAGCAGGCTCCTGGACTTTGATCTAGCGTTGGAGAGGCTGCAGAGGATCTGTCTTGAAGAGGATCCTGCCACCGGTCGCCGGTGATCGGGTCCCTGTACAACCTGAGCCGCTGCCTGAATAAAGAGGAGAGAAGGAGTTGACAGAAGTCGGTGAACGGCGCGGTGAGTGACAGCAGGCTCTGAGCTACGCGAGGGGCACTGCTGCAGAGGGAGGTTGAAGCATTGGATCCTCTCAGTGCTGTCCTGGATGGAATCGGCGCTCTCTGATTGGTGGATCAGGTGAGCGCGGGAAAAGCTGAAGCCGGCTGATTTTTGAAAGTGGAGGAGAGCCGCGGCTGACTTCAAAGCCGGTCGGGCAGGGAAACTACTGTACTAGCGGCGGTCAGAAGAGGAAAGTCCAGCTGCTGGAGACCGTGCCCTGTGTGCGCGGTGAACTGCGCCCAGGGTGAAGAGTGAAGAGAGAGGAGGAGAGGTCCGGTTCCGGTGAAGTAGCGCGGGGAGCTTCAACAAAGGAGAAGTTGTAGAGACGCTGGATTGGGCGGGAAATTTGAATTCCATTGATCTTGTTTGTTGATTTTACTGCTGGTGATATTGGAAGCTTTCCCAAAAGAGGGAAGCAATTGCTGACGGGCAGATTTAGAAGAAGAAGAAAGGATCTGACGGTGGTGAGAGGAGATTGTCCGGTCTTGGGGGATATTTGTGGAGGGTGGATGTCAGAGCTGGGAGACGAGGGGTCAGTGGGAGGCAAGTGAGTGTAAACCCCAGAGGGGAGGAGAAATCTTTTTAGTGTTATACGAAGTTAACTTTGGATCATTGATAACTAATTCATAGAGGGGTTATCTAGATGTGCATAAGTATAATATCACCGATAGTAATCCTATAGGTCTCATTATATTCTATATATATTAATCTATAGAAGACATAGCTGCTCGTTTGAATATTGTTGATACTAAGAAGATTATTTCTATTTATCAGTACGTGCCACTTATTACCTGGGGCTATTAGTACGGGGTTTTAGTAAGTCATTAACCCTATGTATTCTTTGCTATAGATGACACAGGTCTCTACTTGCCTTACCTAATTTTTACTGTTAATCAGAGGGTCATCTTGCTACTTTATTTAACCCTCGCTTTAAGTCTGCTTATTGGCTCATGTGATAAAGTGAAGTAGGGAAGTAGTTATACTTAATTTTTAGTTTGATAGCTCTGACATTAGTGGTTCATTATTATAAGAGTGAGGTTAGGAAGCTATATATAAGAAGAAACAGCATGGCATCCAACTTGAAAACTAAATTACCTTCTGGTAAAAATCTGAAATCTACTAGTGCCTCTGGCCAGAGAACATACACTGATTCTCCCAATTTAATAAGCCCAATTAAATCTAGATCCCCCCTAAAAAGAGAGGAAGACACTTCAACTAAAAATATGCCTAACAGTCTTTCTAATAGGGCTTCTCAGGGGAAATCACATCAAAAGAATATGCTCCCTGACCCTCGTGTATTGACCTTTACATCTTCTCAGGATCTTGATAAAGAAGATACCTCAAAACTTTCTCTCCAAGATGAGGAAAGTAAAATGGATCTATCCAAATGTAATAAGAGGAAAACTCCAGAAAGTCAAACAGTGAGAGCAGAGGTAGATTTAGACCCTGATAATTCATCTGAGGATTACTCCCCAAGTAACACCCCCGTCAAACAGCCCCCTAAAAAAGGCTGCTTGGAACTGTCTTCTGCTGCCTCTCCGACCCCCCAAGATTTTGATTTTAAAACCTTGCTGAATTCTGATAGACGAGTCACTGAGGGTTCACTTGCTGGTTTCCTCGTATCCTTCCAGGAATCCATCAATCAATCAAATCAATCCATGCACAAGTCTATCAATGCAATCAATGCATCTATTAAAGCAGGATTTGATTCTCATAGGAGGGATGTGCAGGAGATCAGTGATAAATTTTCTCAAAGATTTGAACTGAATGAGAAAAGACTAACAAAGGTGGAAAACAAGACTGATAACTTAGTAAAGCAAAACTTAGATCTTAAAGCCGAACTCTTATCTGTAAAGTCCAAATTAGCGGACTTGGAGGATCGGAGTAGGCGGAACAATATCAAAATTAGGGGGATACCTGAGAATGTGACACAGAAAGATCTTTCAGACTATACCAAAGCTACGTTTAGAAAGGCCTTGCCGTCCCTAACTGACCTACAGCTATTGATCGATAGAATCCACCGTCTGCCCCGTCCAAAAAATGTACCTATGGATAAGCCTAGAGATACGATTCTTCATTTTCATTTCTTTGAAACTAAAGAAAAAATACTAAGATTTATTAGAGAGAGAGGCTCTCTCCCTCCCCCTAATGACCAACTAAAGGTCTTTTCAGATTTTTCAAAGTCAACTATGGAAGCTAGGAAATCATTTAATGAAGCTACTGCTGGCCTTAGGGAAATGGGAATTCCCTATAGGTGGGGTTTTCCAACAAAACTACTTGTTTCTTATAGGGGTAAAATTGTTCCTTTCTTTACTCCAAAGGAGGCTTTGGACTTTATTCGCTCTTTAAAGGAAGGCCCCTCTGACAGAGATAATGGTTGACAGTGATAAACTTTCATGGGTTTTCCTTGTGATACTTAAATTAAACAACTGACCGAGGGTATCGAATAATAAATATTAGGATAATAGTTTATAATTAGGCTTTATGGGATCTTGCCACTTTGGCTTTTTAAGTCCCCGAATAAGGAGAGATACCACGACTGGTGGTTAACCTCCAGGAGGACTCTTTAGGTTTTATTAGTTTGTGTTCTAATTTTCTTTTTAAAACCCTAAGTGGAATAGATGAAGACAATTCCAACAAGATAGAGACAGTTTAGTGATAAATTGGATAATAATAAGTGGACAAACGAATAAATAGAACAGCATGAAAATAAAAATCCTCTCACATAATGTTAAAGGATTGAATAGTCCCCACAAACGATATATAGCTTGGAGAGAAATAAAGCGACTTCATGCGGATATCTCTTGCTTACAAGAGGTTAAATTAATAAAAGATACCCACCCAACCTTTCAGCACAAAGACTTTCCCCATATTTTTAAAGCCCTTAATAATAAGAAGAGTGCGGGAGTAATAACCATCATTAATAAAAACATCCCCTTCCAGTTACTTGATGAACATGTTGATAATCATGGAAGATTCCATATTCTCATATGTAAATTGAACTTTAAACTTTGTACAATCGTGAATATCTACGCCCCTAACAACGGCCAAATCTCTTTCTTTAATAAATTATTGGAGAAGGTTAATGATGTTAAAAGAGGAGACCTGTTACTAATAGGTGATTTCAACCTAGTTCCTGACAGGAATATAGACTCATCATCTTCTGCTACTTCTAAATCGAATCGATCTTTGAACAACTGGATCAGACAGAATGAGATGTATGACGTTTTTAGATGCTTAAATTCCTCATCTAGAGAATTCACATACTACTCAGATATATACAAAACATCCTCCAGAATAGATTTATTCTTGACTGATATTTTTTCTCTTACCAAATTTAAGAAAATTGAGATTCTGGAAAAATCTTTTTCTGATCATGCCCCTGTATTAGGAATATTCGACTTGGGCCCCCCTACAACAAATACCTTCCTATGGAAGGTAAATCCCACTTTATTAAATACTCAGAAATATAGAGATATCATCAGCGAAACAATTGAAAATTACTTTAAAGAAAACTCAGTGGATAGTATGAGTCCCTTTACCATTTGGAATGCCCACAAAGCTGTTTTGAGAGGGTGTCTCATTCAACTCTCTACGAGATATAAAAAAGAGAAAAGGGAAAGAATCGCTGATCTCCAATCCCAAATTACCTTTAAAGAAGAGCAGCAAAATAATTTATCTACCCCATCCCACAATATCCATCTTGAAATTCTGAAGTTAAGACAAAATTTGAGGTCTGAAATTATCTCTGAGTATGATTCTGTTGTCAGGGCATCAAAATATAATTTTTATGCCTCTATTAATAAGCCTACAAAGTACATGACAAATAAACTGAAACAATCCCGTGTGAACAGAAGGATTGTTAAAATTACATCCTCTTTGGGAGAAGTGAAACATCACCCTTCTGATATCGCCGGAATCTTTGCGGATTATTTTGAACATCTTTATAATTTAAAAAACGATTCTTCAACTCATACTCCTAACCAAAAGGAAATTGATTCCTTTTTATCTAAATTGACCCTTCCACAAGTAGACACTTTAGATTTAACTCTCCTAAACCAACCCTTTACTGTAGAAGAAATTACCAGAACGATTGAAAAGCTTAAATTAAATAAATCCCCTGGCCCAGATGGGTTTACTAATGAATATTTTAAAACATTTTCAAACCTTATATCTCCACATTTAAAATCTCTATTTAATCACGCCTCAAATACTGGATTGTTCCCTAAAGAAATGACGGAAGCATCTATTATACTGATTCCTAAAGATAGTGGGAATTTGGAGGAAGTTAAGAATTATCGCCCGATCTCCCTAATAAACACCGACATTAAAATATATTCGAAGATTTTAGCGGACCGATTGAAGAATCTTTTGCCCCGTCTTATTAAGAATGATCAGGTGGGCTTTGTTAGTGGCAGACAAGTTACAGATGGCACTAGAAGGATTTTAAATCTATTCAACATAGCTAAATCTAATAATTTCTCATCACTATTTATTTCCCTGGATGCCCAAAAAGCTTTTGATAGGGTGAATTGGGACTATCTTAAATCTACACTATTGAAATTTGGGTTTGATGATAACTTTATAACTTCTATTTTTGCACTGTACTCAAACACTAATGCCAAAACTTATACAAACAATCACCTTTCTAGAAACTTCGATATCTCTAATGGAACAAGACAGGGATGCCCTCTTTCCCCCCTCTTATTTGCTCTCGCAATTGAACCCCTTGCAGAAGTGATAAGACAAAGCATTGATATCTCGGGTTTTAAAACGAAGTCTCATCACCATAAACTAACTTTATTTGCTGATGACCTTATGTTATCAATTACTGACCCTGCTAATTCACTTACTGCTCTTATGAGGATTTTGGATGGTTTTTCTAGGGTTTCCTACTTTAAAATAAACGCTCAAAAATCTAAATTACTGCACTTTAACTTGACTTGTTCTGAAATTGACGCCCTTAAAAAATTAACCAGTTTTTCTTGGGAAGAAATGGAACTAGAGTATCTGGGAATAATCTTCCCGAAGGACTTGAAATCTATCACATCTAGGAATATGGAACATCTTTTTAAAAAAATTTCAAAAGACTTCTCTAGTTATAATAACTGCGATCTGTCCTTGATGGGAAGAATTTTAGTAATTAAATCTTACATTTTACCAAAAATTCTATTTATATTTAGAAATATTCCTCTTATTATTCCTACTCCTCTTTTGTACAAAGTTCAAAAGTCAATCAACCTTTTTGTTTGGAAAGGGCGGAGGCCTAGAATTACTACCAAAATTTTATATAAAAAGAAGGCTAATGGAGGCCTAGCACTCCCAAACATTTTTGCCTATTTTCAAGCATCCCTTATCCTTCAAAGCAAGCAATGGTTTTCTGAAGGAACACCCTCTGCTTGGTTAGACCTTGAATCAGAGCAATGTGGGGTCAATTCCATTTCGGATTTGTTTTTTAAGTATTTGCTCTCACCTTTGAGCGCTGTTCACCATCATCCAATCTTTCATTCTATACTGGTTATGTGGAGGAGCTTTACACAATTAAAGAAGAAAGTTGATAAACGGAATATTTTGAAAAAATTTCCTTTAAAACTACTATTTAAATTATATAAGTGCCCTATGTCGGAAGAGTGGAAGGACTTTAAAATTAATACAATAGGGGATATATGGGATGGCCAACACCTCTTATCTTTTAATGAGATGAAAAATAAATTCCATGTTCCATTTTCGTATTTTACCCCTTATCTTGTTTTGAAGGATCTCCTGCGGAAGTTTTTGAGTAGCAGAGCTTTGAATTCAGATATTGTGGCTTCCATGTTTACAAATGTTAATCATAAGTTGTCTTGGAGCCTTAAGAATATCTACTCTCATTTTAATGAAGATTTTGAGTTTATCAAAAACGTTTATATTCAAAGATGGGAAAAAGATTTAAATATTAAATTAGATGCAGAACATTGGGAGAAGGCAATAAGATTTTCAAATACATCTGCTATTTCGGCGACTCTACAGGAATCTTTCTTTAAGACATTGACCAGGTGGCATTATACTCCGATCAGGATGTCCCATATAGATACTAAATACTCTTCTTTCTGTTGGAGGAATTGTGGTTTACCAGGCAACTTATACCATATGTTCTGGAGCTGCCCCAAATTGAAAAATTTGTGGAAAGAGGTTACAGACCACTTAGACATCCTCTCAGACAGAGCGATAAGTGTTACTCCGCAGATGGCTTTGCTTTCTTTGGGCACCGAGAAAATTAATCCTTCCTTAAGATTTGTAACAATACATATTTTCTTGGTGACCAAGAATACAATAGCCTTTTGGTGGCTTAAATCCGACCCACCTTCCTTTGCTGAAATACTCGACAAAGTTCGTACTCATAATTCTATGGAGAAAAGATTTGCGTTTATAAATAAAGCTCTCCATAAATATCACTCCAAGTGGGACATATGGAATTCAAAATTCTGCTAGTATCGGTTAAACTTGCTTGTTTGTTGTCTGCTGTACCTAATACAACTATGATTGTTTTTCTACCTAAAGAGGATTACAGGAACAATGTATAATATGTGTCTTCATCTGTACTACTTGTTAAAACAGTTTATTATTGTGTGATGTAACACTGTAGAGTAGAGTTCTCTACCTTTTTATTTGTCCATGTTCTAACTTTTCCTTTCCTGTTTAATGTTAATAATAATAATAATAATAATAATAATAATAAAAATATTTAAACAAAAAGGATGAGTTTGCAACTACTTTACTTTTGGAGAAAATTCAAAACATTCATTATTCAATAGGGCCCAAACTATCAAAAACCAGCGGTTTCAATGAACACACATTTCTTGGAAGAATCATGCAGGACTGAAATTTTTGATGTTTTGATGTTTTTCTACTCCTCTCATGAGCCCAAACAAGTCTCTAAAAGCATGAGTTTGCAACTACTTTACTTTTGGAGAAAATTCAAAACATTCATTATTCAATAGAGCCCAATAGCAAAAATCAGGTTTTGAATGAAGAATCACATTTCTTGGTAGAATCATGCAGGATTGAAATTTTTGATGGTTTTTTACTCCTCTCAACAGCCCAAACAAGTTTCTAAAAGGATGAGCTTGCAACTACTTTACTTTTGGAGAAAATTCAAAACATTCATTATTCAATAGGGCCCAAACTATCAAAAACCAGCGGTTTCAATGAACACACATTTCTTGGTAGAATCATGCAGGACTGAAATTTTTGATGTTTTTCTACTCCTCTCATGAGCCCAAACAAGTCTCTAAAAGCATGAGTTTGCAACTACTTTACTTTTGGAGAAAATTCAAAACATTCATTATTCAATGGAGCCCAATAGCAAAAATCAGGTTTTGAATGAAGAATCACATTTCTTGGTAGAATCATGCAGGATTGAAATTTTTGATGGTTTTTTACTCCTCTCAACAGCCCAAACAAGTTTCTAAAAGGATGAGTTTGCAACTACTTTACTTTCGGAGAAAATTCAAAACATTCATTATTCAATAGGGCCCAAACTATCAAAAACCAGCGGTTTCAATGAACACACATTTCTTGGTAGAATCATGCAGGACTGAAATTTTTGATGTTTTTCTACTCCTCTCATGAGCCCAAACAAGTCTCTAAAAGCATGAGTTTGCAACTACTTTACTTTTGGAGAAAATTCAAAACATTCATTATTCAATAGAGCCCAATAGCAAAAATCAGGTTTTGAATGAAGAATCACATTTCTTGGTAGAATCATGCAGGATTGAAATTTTTGATGGTTTTTTACTCCTCTCAACAGACCAAACAAGTTTCTAAAAGGATGAGTTTGCAACTGCTTTACTTTTGGAGAAAATTCAAAACATTCATTATTCAATAGGGCCCAAACTATCAAAAACCAGCGGTTTCAATGAACACACATTTCTTGGTAGAATCATGCAGGACTGAAATTTTTGATGTTTTTCTACTCTCATGAGCCCAAACAAGTCTCTAAAAGCATGAGTTTGTAACTACTTTACTTTTGGAGAAAATTCAAAACATTCATTATTCAATAGGGCCCAAACTATCAAAAACCAGCGGTTTCAATGAACACACGTTTCTTGGAAGAATCATGCAGGACTGAAATTTTTGATGTTTTTCTACTCCTCTCATGAGCCCAAACAAGTCTCTAAAAGCATGAGTTTGCAACTACTTTACTTTTGGAGAAAATTCAAAACATTCATTATTCAATAGAGCCCAATAGCAAAAATCAGGTTTTGAATGAAGAATCACATTTCTTGGTAGAATCATGCAGGATTGAAATTTTTGATGGTTTTTTACTCCTCTCAACAGCCCAAACAAGTTTCTAAAAGGATGAGTTTGCAACTGCTTTACTTTTGGAGAAAATTCAAAACATTCATTATTCAATAGGGCCCAAACTATCAAAAACCAGCGGTTTCAATGAACACACATTTCTTGGTAGAATCATGCAGGACTGAAATTTTTGATGTTTTTCTACTCTCATGAGCCCAAACAAGTCTCTAAAAGCATGAGTTTGCAACTACTTTACTTTTGGAGAAAATTCAAAACATTCATTATTCAATAGGGCCCAAACTATCAAAAACCAGCGGTTTCAATGAACACACGTTTCTTGGAAGAATCATGCAGGACTGAAATTTTTGATGTTTTTCTACTCCTCTCATGAGCCCAAACAAGTCTCTAAAAGCATGAGTTTGCAACTACTTTACTTTTGGAGAAAATTCAAAACATTCATTATTCAATAGAGCCCAATAGCAAAAATCAGGTTTTGAATGAAGAATCACATTTCTTGGTAGAATCATGCAGGATTGAAATTTTTGATGGTTTTTTACTCCTCTCAACAGCCCAAACAAGTTTCTAAAAGGATGAGTTTGCAACTGCTTTACTTTTGGAGAAAATTCAAAACATTCATTATTCAATAGGGCCCAAACTATCAAAAACCAGCGGTTTCAATGAACACACATTTCTTGGTAGAATCATGCAGGACTGAAATTTTTGATGTTTTTCTACTCCTCTCATGAGCCCAAACAAGTCTCTAAAAGCATGAGTTTGCAACTACTTTACTTTTGGAGAAAATTCAAAACATTCATTATTCAATAGAGCCCAATAGCAAAAATCAGGTTTTGAATGAAGAATCACATTTCTTGGTAGAATCATGCAGGATTGAAATTTTTGATGGTTTTTTACTCCTCTCTACAGCCCAAACAAGTTTCTAAAAGGATGAGTTTGCAACTGCTTTACTTTTGGAGAAAATTCAAAACATTCATTATTCAATAGGGCCCAAACTATCAAAAACCAGCGGTTTGAATGAACACACATTTCTTGGTAGAATCATGCAGGACTCAAATTTTTGATGTTTTTCTACTCCTCTCATGAGCCCAAACAAGTTTCTAAAAGCATGAGTTTGCAACTACTTTACTTTTGGAGAAAATTCAAAACATTCATTATTCAATAGAGCCCAATAGCAAAAATCAGGTTTTGAATGAAGAATCACATTTCTTGGTAGAATCATGCAGGATTGAAATTTTTGATGGTTTTTTACTCCTCTCAACAGCCCAAACAAGTTTCTAAAAGGATGAGTTTGCAACTACTTTACTTTTGGAGAAAATTCAAAACATTCATTATTCAATAGGGCCCAAACTATCAAAAACCAGCGGTTTCAATGAACACACATTTCTTGGTAGAATCATGCAGGACTGAAATTTTTGATGTTTTTCTACTCCTCTCATGAGCCCAAACAAGTCTCTAAAAGCATGAGTTTGCAACTACTTTACTTTTGGAGAAAATTCAAAACATTCATTATTCAATAGAGCCCAATAGCAAAAATCAGGTTTTGAATGAAGAATCACATTTCTTGGTAGAATCATGCAGGATTGAAATTTTTGATGGTTTTTTACTCCTCTCAACAGCCCAAACAAGTTTCTAAAAGGATGAGTTTGCAACTACTTTACTTTTGGAGAAAATTCAAAACATTCATTATTCAATAGGGCCCAAACTATCAAAAACCAGCGGTTTCAATGAACACACATTTCTTGGAAGAATCATGCAGGGCTGAAATTTTTGATGTTTTTCTACTCCTCTCATGAGCCCAAACAAGTTTCTAAAAGCATGAGTTTGCAACTACTTTACTTTTGGAGAAAATTCAAAACATTCATTATTCAATAGAGCCCAATAGCAAAAATCAGGTTTTGAATGAAGAATCACAGTTCTTGGTAGAATCATGCAGGATTGAAATTTTTGATGGTTTTTTACTCCTCTCAACAGCCCAAACAAGTTTCTAAAAGGATGAGTTTGCAACTACTTTACTTTTGGAGAAAATTCAAAACATTCATTATTCAATAGAGCCCAATAGCAAAAATCAGGTTTTGAATGAAGAATCACATTTCTTGGTAGAATCATGCAGGATTGAAATTTTTGATGGTTTTTTACTCCTCTCAACAGCCCAAACAAGTTTCTAATAGGATGAGTTTGCAACTACTTTACTTTTGGAGAAAATTCAAAACATTCATTATTCAATAGGGCCCAAACTATCAAAAACCAGCGGTTTCAATGAACACACATTTCTTGGTAGAATCATGCAGGACTGAAATTTTTGATGTTTTTCTACTACTCTCATAAGCCCAAACAAGTCTCTAAAAGCATGAGTTTGCAACTACTTTACTTTTGGAGAAAATTCAAAACATTCATTATTCAATAGAGCCCAATAGCAAAAATCAGGTTTTGAATGAAGAATCACATTTCTTGGTAAAATCATGCAGGATTGAAATTTTTGATGGTTTTTTACTCCTCTCAACAGCCCAAACAAGTTTCTAAAAGGATGAGTTTGCAACTACTTTACTTTTGGAGAAAATTCAAAACATTCATTATTCAATAGGGCCCAAACTATCAAAAACCAGCGGTTTCAATGAACACACATTTCTTGGTAGAATCATGCAGGACTGAAATTTTTGATGTTTTTCTACTCCTCTCATGAGCCCAAACAAGTCTCTAAAAGCATGAGTTTGCAACTACTTTACTTTTGGAGAAAATTCAAAACATTCATTATTCAATAGAGCCCAATAGCAAAAATCAGGTTTTGAATGAAGAATCACATTTCTTGGTAGAATCATGCAGGATTGAAATTTTTGATGGTTTTTTACTCCTCTCAACAGCCCAAACAAGTTTCTAAAAGGATGAGTTTGCAACTACTTTACTTTTGGAGAAAATTCAAAACATTCATTATTCAATAGGGCCCAAACTATCAAAAACCAGCGGTTTCAATGAACACACATTTCTTGGAAGAATCATGCAGGACTGAAATTTTTGATGTTTTTCTACTCCTCTCATGAGCCCAAACAAGTCTCTAAAAGCATGAGTTTGCAACTACTTTACTTTTGGAGAAAATTCAAAACATTCATTATTCAATAGAGCCCAATAGCAAAAATCAGGTTTTGAATGAAGAATCACATTTCTTGGTAGAATCATGCAGGATTGAAATTTTTGATGGTTTTTTACTCCTCTCAACAGCCCAAACAAGTTTCTAAAAGGATGAGCTTGCAACTACTTTACTTTTGGAGAAAATTCAAAACATTCATTATTCAATAGGGCCCAAACTATCAAAAACCAGCGGTTTCAATGAACACACATTTCTTGGTAGAATCATGCAGGACTGAAATTTTTGATGTTTTTCTACTCCTCTCATGAGCCCAAACAAGTCTCTAAAAGCATGAGTTTGCAACTACTTTACTTTTGGAGAAAATTCAAAACATTCATTATTCAATGGAGCCCAATAGCAAAAATCAGGTTTTGAATGAAGAATCACATTTCTTGGTAGAATCATGCAGGATTGAAATTTTTGATGGTTTTTTACTCCTCTCAACAGCCCAAACAAGTTTCTAAAAGGATGAGTTTGCAACTACTTTACTTTCGGAGAAAATTCAAAACATTCATTATTCAATAGGGCCCAAACTATCAAAAACCAGCGGTTTCAATGAACACACATTTCTTGGTAGAATCATGCAGGACTGAAATTTTTGATGTTTTTCTACTCCTCTCATGAGCCCAAACAAGTCTCTAAAAGCATGAGTTTGCAACTACTTTACTTTTGGAGAAAATTCAAAACATTCATTATTCAATAGAGCCCAATAGCAAAAATCAGATTTTGAATGAAGAATCACATTTCTTGGTAGAATCATGCAGGATTGAAATTTTTGATGGTTTTTTACTCCTCTCAAAAGCCCAAACAAGTTTCTAAAAGGATGAGTTTGCAACTGCTTTACTTTTGGAGAAAATTCAAAACATTCATTATTCAATAGGGCCCAAACTATCAAAAACCAGCGGTTTCAATGAACACACATTTCTTGGTAGAATCATGCAGGACTGAAATTTTTGATGTTTTTCTACTCTCATCAGCCCAAACAAGTCTCTAAAAGCATGAGTTTGCAACTACTTTACTTTTGGAGAAAATTCAAAACATTCATTATTCAATAGGGCCCAAACTATCAAAAACCAGCGGTTTCAATGAACACACGTTTCTTGGAAGAATCATGCAGGACTGAAATTTTTGATGTTTTTCTACTCCTCTCATGAGCCCAAACAAGTCTCTAAAAGCATGAGTTTGCAACTACTTTACTTTTGGAGAAAATTCAAAACATTCATTATTCAATAGAGCCCAATAGCAAAAATCAGGTTTTGAATGAAGAATCACATTTCTTGGTAGAATCATGCAGGATTGAAATTTTTGATGGTTTTTTACTCCTCTCAACAGCCCAAACAAGTTTCTAAAAGGATGAGTTTGCAACTACTTTACTTTTGGAGAAAATTCAAAACATTCATTATTCAATAGGGCCCAAACTATCAAAAACCAGCGGTTTGAATGAACACACATTTCTTGGTAGAATCATGCAGGACTGAAATTTTTGATGTTTTTCTACTCCTCTCATGAGCCCAAACAAGTCTCTAAAAGCATGAGTTTGCAACTACTTTACTTTTGGAGAAAATTCAAAACATTCATTATTCAATAGAGCCCAATAGCAAAAATCAGGTTTTGAATGAAGAATCACATTTCTTGGTAGAATCATGCAGGATTGAAATTTTTGATGGTTTTTTACTCCTCTCCACAGCCCAAACAAGTTTCTAAAAGGATGAGTTTGCAACTGCTTTACTTTTGGAGAAAATTCAAAACATTCATTATTCAATAGGGCCCAAACTATCAAAAACCAGCGGTTTCAATGAACACACATTTCTTGGTAGAATCATGCAGGACTGAAATTTTTGATGTTTTTCTACTCCTCTCATGAGCCCAAACAAGTCTCTAAAAGCATGAGTTTGCAACTACTTTACTTTTGGAGAAAATTCAAAACATTCATTATTCAATAGAGCCCAATAGCAAAAATCAGGTTTTGAATGAAGAATCACATTTCTTGGTAGAATCATGCAGGATTGAAATTTTTGATGGTTTTTTACTCCTCTCTACAGCCCAAACAAGTTTCTAAAAGGATGAGTTTGCAACTGCTTTACTTTTGGAGAAAATTCAAAACATTCATTATTCAATAGGGCCCAAACTATCAAAAACCAGCGGTTTGAATGAACACACATTTCTTGGTAGAATCATGCAGGACTCAAATTTTTGATGTTTTTCTACTCCTCTCATGAGCCCAAACAAGTTTCTAAAAGCATGAGTTTGCAACTACTTTACTTTTGGAGAAAATTCAAAACATTCATTATTCAATAGAGCCCAATAGCAAAAATCAGGTTTTGAATGAAGAATCACATTTCTTGGTAGAATCATGCAGGATTGAAATTTTTGATGGTTTTTTACTCCTCTCAACAGCCCAAACAAGTTTCTAAAAGGATGAGTTTGCAACTACTTTACTTTTGGAGAAAATTCAAAACATTCATTATTCAATAGGGCCCAAACTATCAAAAACCAGCGGTTTCAATGAACACACATTTCTTGGTAGAATCATGCAGGACTGAAATTTTTGATGTTTTTCTACTCCTCTCATGAGCCCAAACAAGTCTCTAAAAGCATGAGTTTGCAACTACTTTACTTTTGGAGAAAATTCAAAACATTCATTATTCAATAGAGCCCAATAGCAAAAATCAGGTTTTGAATGAAGAATCACATTTCTTGGTAGAATCATGCAGGATTGAAATTTTTGATGGTTTTTTACTCCTCTCAACAGCCCAAACAAGTTTCTAAAAGGATGAGTTTGCAACTACTTTACTTTTGGAGAAAATTCAAAACATTCATTATTCAATAGGGCCCAAACTATCAAAAACCAGCGGTTTCAATGAACACACATTTCTTGGAAGAATCATGCAGGGCTGAAATTTTTGATGTTTTTCTACTCCTCTCATGAGCCCAAACAAGTTTCTAAAAGCATGAGTTTGCAACTACTTTACTTTTGGAGAAAATTCAAAACATTCATTATTCAATAGAGCCCAATAGCAAAAATCAGGTTTTGAATGAAGAATCACAGTTCTTGGTAGAATCATGCAGGATTGAAATTTTTGATGGTTTTTTACTCCTCTCAACAGCCCAAACAAGTTTCTAAAAGGATGGGTTTGCATCTACTTTACTTTTGGAGAAAATTCAAAACATTCATTATTCAATAGAGCCCAATAGCAAAAATCAGGTTTTGAATGAAGAATCACATTTCTTGGTAGAATCATGCAGGATTGAAATTTTTGATGGTTTTTTACTCCTCTCAACAGCCCAAACAAGTTTCTAAAAGGATGAGTTTGCAACTACTTTACTTTTGGAGAAAATTCAAAACATTCATTATTCAATAGGGCCCAAACTATCAAAAACCAGCGGTTTCAATGAACACACATTTCTTGGTAGAATCATGCAGGACTGAAATTTTTGATGTTTTTCTACTCCTCTCATAAGCCCAAACAAGTCTCTAAAAGCATGAGTTTGCAACTCCTTTACTTTTGGAGAAAATTCAAAACATTCATTATTCAATAGAGCCCAATAGCAAAAATCAGGTTTTGAATGAAGAATCACATTTCTTGGTAAAATCATGCAGGATTGAAATTTTTGATGGTTTTTTACTCCTCTCAACAGCCCAAACAAGTTTCTAAAAGGATGAGTTTGCAACTACTTTACTTTTGGAGAAAATTCAAAACATTCATTATTCAATAGGGCCCAAACTATCAAAAACCAGCGGTTTCAATGAACACACATTTCTTGGTAGAATCATGCAGGACTGAAATTTTTGATGTTTTTCTACTCCTCTCATGAGCCCAAACAAGTCTCTAAAAGCATGAGTTTGCAACTACTTTACTTTTGGAGAAAATTCAAAACATTCATTATTCAATAGAGCCCAATAGCAAAAATCAGGTTTTGAATGAAGAATCACATTTCTTGGTAGAATCATGCAGGATTGAAATTTTTGATGGTTTTTTACTCCTCTCAACAGCCCAAACAAGTTTCTAAAAGGATGAGTTTGCAACTACTTTACTTTTGGAGAAAATTCAAAACATTCATTATTCAATAGGGCCCAAACTATCAAAAACCAGCGGTTTCAATGAACACACATTTCTTGGAAGAATCATGCAGGACTGAAATTTTTGATGTTTTTCTACTCCTCTCATGAGCCCAAACAAGTCTCTAAAAGCATGAGTTTGCAACTACTTTACTTTTGGAGAAAATTCAAAACATTCATTATTCAATAGAGCCCAATAGCAAAAATCAGGTTTTGAATGAAGAATCACATTTCTTGGTAGAATCATGCAGGATTGAAATTTTTGATGGTTTTTTACTCCTCTCAACAGCCCAAACAAGTTTCTAAAAGGATGAGTTTGCAACTACTTTACTTTTGGAGAAAATTCAAAACATTCATTATTCAATAGGGCCCAAACTATCAAAAACCAGCGGTTTCAATGAACACACATTTCTTGGAAGAATCATGCAGGACTGAAATTTTTGATGTTTTTCTACTCCTCTCATGAGCCCAAACAAGTCTCTAAAAGCATGAGTTTGCAACTACTTTACTTTTGGAGAAAATTCAAAACATTCATTATTCAATAGAGCCCAATAGCAAAAATCAGGTTTTGAATGAAGAATCACATTTCTTGGTAGAATCATGCAGGATTGAAATTTTTGATGGTTTTTTACTCCTCTCAACAGCCCAAACAAGTTTCTAAAAGGATGAGCTTGCAACTACTTTACTTTTGGAGAAAATTCAAAACATTCATTATTCAATAGGGCCCAAACTATCAAAAACCAGCGGTTTCAATGAACACACATTTCTTGGTAGAATCATGCAGGACTGAAATTTTTGATGTTTTTCTACTCCTCTCATGAGCCCAAACAAGTCTCTAAAAGCATGAGTTTGCAACTACTTTACTTTTGGAGAAAATTCAAAACATTCATTATTCAATAGAGCCCAATAGCAAAAATCAGGTTTTGAATGAAGAATCACATTTCTTGGTAGAATCATGCAGGATTGAAATTTTTGATGGTTTTTTACTCCTCTCAACAGCCCAAACAAGTTTCTAAAAGGATGAGTTTGCAACTACTTTACTTTCGGAGAAAATTCAAAACATTCATTATTCAATAGGGCCCAAACTATCAAAAACCAGCGGTTTCAATGAACACACATTTCTTGGTAGAATCATGCAGGACTGAAATTTTTGATGTTTTTCTACTCCTCTCATGAGCCCAAACAAGTCTCTAAAAGCATGAGTTTGCAACTACTTTACTTTTGGAGAAAATTCAAAACATTCATTATTCAATAGAGCCCAATAGCAAAAATCAGGTTTTGAATGAAGAATCACATTTCTTGGTAGAATCATGCAGGATTGAAATTTTTGATGGTTTTTTACTCCTCTCAACAGACCAAACAAGTTTCTAAAAGGATGAGTTTGCAACTGCTTTACTTTTGGAGAAAATTCAAAACATTCATTATTCAATAGGGCCCAAACTATCAAAAACCAGCAGTTTCAATGAACACACATTTCTTGGTAGAATCATGCAGGACTGAAATTTTTGATGTTTTTCTACTCTCATGAGCCCAAACAAGTCTCTAAAAGCATGAGTTTGTAACTACTTTACTTTTGGAGAAAATTCAAAACATTCATTATTCAATAGGGCCCAAACTATCAAAAACCAGCGGTTTCAATGAACACACGTTTCTTGGAAGAATCATGCAGGACTGAAATTTTTGATGTTTTTCTACTCCTCTCATGAGCCCAAACAAGTCTCTAAAAGCATGAGTTTGCAACTACTTTACTTTTGGAGAAAATTCAAAACATTCATTATTCAATAGAGCCCAATAGCAAAAATCAGGTTTTGAATGAAGAATCACATTTCTTGGTAGAATCATGCAGGATTGAAATTTTTGATGGTTTTTTACTCCTCTCAACAGCCCAAACAAGTTTCTAAAAGGATGAGTTTGCAACTGCTTTACTTTTGGAGAAAATTCAAAACATTCATTATTCAATAGGGCCCAAACTATCAAAAACCAGCGGTTTCAATGAACACACATTTCTTGGTAGAATCATGCAGGACTGAAATTTTTGATGTTTTTCTACTCTCATGAGCCCAAACAAGTCTCTAAAAGCATGAGTTTGCAACTACTTTACTTTTGGAGAAAATTCAAAACATTCATTATTCAATAGGGCCCAAACTATCAAAAACCAGCGGTTTCAATGAACACACGTTTCTTGGAAGAATCATGCAGGACTGAAATTTTTGATGTTTTTCTACTCCTCTCATGAGCCCAAACAAGTCTCTAAAAGCATGAGTTTGCAACTACTTTACTTTTGGAGAAAATTCAAAACATTCATTATTCAATAGAGCCCAATAGCAAAAATCAGGTTTTGAATGAAGAATCACATTTCTTGGTAGAATCATGCAGGATTGAAATTTTTGATGGTTTTTTACTCCTCTCAACAGCCCAAACAAGTTTCTAAAAGGATGAGTTTGCAACTGCTTTACTTTTGGAGAAAATTCAAAACATTCATTATTCAATAGGGCCCAAACTATCAAAAACCAGCGGTTTCAATGAACACACATTTCTTGGTAGAATCATGCAGGACTGAAATTTTTGATGTTTTTCTACTCCTCTCATGAGCCCAAACAAGTCTCTAAAAGCATGAGTTTGCAACTACTTTACTTTTGGAGAAAATTCAAAACATTCATTATTCAATAGAGCCCAATAGCAAAAATCAGGTTTTGAATGAAGAATCACATTTCTTGGTAGAATCATGCAGGATTGAAATTTTTGATGGTTTTTTACTCCTCTCTACAGCCCAAACAAGTTTCTAAAAGGATGAGTTTGCAACTGCTTTACTTTTGGAGAAAATTCAAAACATTCATTATTCAATAGGGCCCAAACTATCAAAAACCAGCGGTTTGAATGAACACACATTTCTTGGTAGAATCATGCAGGACTCAAATTTTTGATGTTTTTCTACTCCTCTCATGAGCCCAAACAAGTTTCTAAAAGCATGAGTTTGCAACTACTTTACTTTTGGAGAAAATTCAAAACATTCATTATTCAATAGAGCCCAATAGCAAAAATCAGGTTTTGAATGAAGAATCACATTTCTTGGTAGAATCATGCAGGATTGAAATTTTTGATGGTTTTTTACTCCTCTCAACAGCCCAAACAAGTTTCTAAAAGGATGAGTTTGCAACTACTTTACTTTTGGAGAAAATTCAAAACATTCATTATTCAATAGGGCCCAAACTATCAAAAACCAGCGGTTTCAATGAACACACATTTCTTGGTAGAATCATGCAGGACTGAAATTTTTGATGTTTTTCTACTCCTCTCATGAGCCCAAACAAGTCTCTAAAAGCATGAGTTTGCAACTACTTTACTTTTGGAGAAAATTCAAAACATTCATTATTCAATAGAGCCCAATAGCAAAAATCAGGTTTTGAATGAAGAATCACATTTCTTGGTAGAATCATGCAGGATTGAAATTTTTGATGGTTTTTTACTCCTCTCAACAGCCCAAACAAGTTTCTAAAAGGATGAGTTTGCAACTACTTTACTTTTGGAGAAAATTCAAAACATTCATTATTCAATAGGGCCCAAACTATCAAAAACCAGCGGTTTCAATGAACACACATTTCTTGGAAGAATCATGCAGGGCTGAAATTTTTGATGTTTTTCTACTCCTCTCATGAGCCCAAACAAGTTTCTAAAAGCATGAGTTTGCAACTACTTTACTTTTGGAGAAAATTCAAAACATTCATTATTCAATAGAGCCCAATAGCAAAAATCAGGTTTTGAATGAAGAATCACAGTTCTTGGTAGAATCATGCAGGATTGAAATTTTTGATGGTTTTTTACTCCTCTCAACAGCCCAAACAAGTTTCTAAAAGGATGAGTTTGCAACTACTTTACTTTTGGAGAAAATTCAAAACATTCATTATTCAATAGAGCCCAATAGCAAAAATCAGGTTTTGAATGAAGAATCACATTTCTTGGTAGAATCATGCAGGATTGAAATTTTTGATGGTTTTTTACTCCTCTCAACAGCCCAAACAAGTTTCTAAAAGGATGAGTTTGCAACTACTTTACTTTTGGAGAAAATTCAAAACATTCATTATTCAATAGGGCCCAAACTATCAAAAACCAGCGGTTTCAATGAACACACATTTCTTGGTAGAATCATGCAGGACTGAAATTTTTGATGTTTTTCTACTCCTCTCATGAGCCCAAACAAGTCTCTAAAAGCATGAGTTTGCAACTACTTTACTTTTGGAGAAAATTCAAAACATTCATTATTCAATAGAGCCCAATAGCAAAAATCAGGTTTTGAATGAAGAATCACATTTCTTGGTAGAATCATGCAGGATTGAAATTTTTGATGGTTTTTTACTCCTCTCAACAGACCAAACAAGTTTCTAAAAGGATGAGTTTGCAACTGCTTTACTTTTGGAGAAAATTCAAAACATTCATTATTCAATAGGGCCCAAACTATCAAAAACCAGCGGTTTCAATGAACACACATTTCTTGGTAGAATCATGCAGGACTGAAATTTTTGATGTTTTTCTACTCTCATGAGCCCAAACAAGTCTCTAAAAGCATGAGTTTGTAACTACTTTACTTTTGGAGAAAATTCAAAACATTCATTATTCAATAGGGCCCAAACTATCAAAAACCAGCGGTTTCAATGAACACACGTTTCTTGGAAGAATCATGCAGGACTGAAATTTTTGATGTTTTTCTACTCCTCTCATGAGCCCAAACAAGTCTCTAAAAGCATGAGTTTGCAACTACTTTACTTTTGGAGAAAATTCAAAACATTCATTATTCAATAGAGCCCAATAGCAAAAATCAGGTTTTGAATGAAGAATCACATTTCTTGGTAGAATCATGCAGGATTGAAATTTTTGATGGTATTTTACTCCTCTCAACAGCCCAAACAAGTTTCTAAAAGGATGAGTTTGCAACTGCTTTACTTTTGGAGAAAATTCAAAACATTCATTATTCAATAGGGCCCAAACTATCAAAAACCAGCGGTTTCAATGAACACACATTTCTTGGTAGAATCATGCAGGACTGAAATTTTTGATGTTTTTCTACTCTCATGAGCCCAAACAAGTCTCTAAAAGCATGAGTTTGCAACTACTTTACTTTTGGAGAAAATTCAAAACATTCATTATTCAATAGGGCCCAAACTATCAAAAACCAGCGGTTTCAATGAACACACGTTTCTTGGAAGAATCATGCAGGACTGAAATTTTTGATGTTTTTCTACTCCTCTCATGAGCCCAAACAAGTCTCTAAAAGCATGAGTTTGCAACTACTTTACTTTTGGAGAAAATTCAAAACATTCATTATTCAATAGAGCCCAATAGCAAAAATCAGGTTTTGAATGAAGAATCACATTTCTTGGTAGAATCATGCAGGATTGAAATTTTTGATGGTTTTTTACTCCTCTCAACAGCCCAAACAAGTTTCTAAAAGGATGAGTTTGCAACTGCTTTACTTTTGGAGAAAATTCAAAACATTCATTATTCAATAGGGCCCAAACTATCAAAAACCAGCGGTTTCAATGAACACACATTTCTTGGTAGAATCATGCAGGACTGAAATTTTTGATGTTTTTCTACTCCTCTCATGAGCCCAAACAAGTCTCTAAAAGCATGAGTTTGCAACTACTTTACTTTTGGAGAAAATTCAAAACATTCATTATTCAATAGAGCCCAATAGCAAAAATCAGGTTTTGAATGAAGAATCACATTTCTTGGTAGAATCATGCAGGATTGAAATTTTTGATGGTTTTTTACTCCTCTCTACAGCCCAAACAAGTTTCTAAAAGGATGAGTTTGCAACTGCTTTACTTTTGGAGAAAATTCAAAACATTCATTATTCAATAGGGCCCAAACTATCAAAAACCAGCGGTTTGAATGAACACACATTTCTTGGTAGAATCATGCAGGACTCAAATTTTTGATGTTTTTCTACTCCTCTCATGAGCCCAAACAAGTTTCTAAAAGCATGAGTTTGCAACTACTTTACTTTTGGAGAAAATTCAAAACATTCATTATTCAATAGAGCCCAATAGCAAAAATCAGGTTTTGAATGAAGAATCACATTTCTTGGTAGAATCATGCAGGATTGAAATTTTTGATGGTTTTTTACTCCTCTCAACAGCCCAAACAAGTTTCTAAAAGGATGAGTTTGCAACTACTTTACTTTTGGAGAAAATTCAAAACATTCATTATTCAATAGGGCCCAAACTATCAAAAACCAGCGGTTTCAATGAACACACATTTCTTGGTAGAATCATGCAGGACTGAAATTTTTGATGTTTTTCTACTCCTCTCATGAGCCCAAACAAGTCTCTAAAAGCATGAGTTTGCAACTACTTTACTTTTGGAGAAAATTCAAAACATTCATTATTCAATAGAGCCCAATAGCAAAAATCAGGTTTTGAATGAAGAATCACATTTCTTGGTAGAATCATGCAGGATTGAAATTTTTGATGGTTTTTTACTCCTCTCAACAGCCCAAACAAGTTTCTAAAAGGATGAGTTTGCAACTACTTTACTTTTGGAGAAAATTCAAAACATTCATTATTCAATAGGGCCCAAACTATCAAAAACCAGCGGTTTCAATGAACACACATTTCTTGGAAGAATCATGCAGGGCTGAAATTTTTGATGTTTTTCTACTCCTCTCATGAGCCCAAACAAGTTTCTAAAAGCATGAGTTTGCAACTACTTTACTTTTGGAGAAAATTCAAAACATTCATTATTCAATAGAGCCCAATAGCAAAAATCAGGTTTTGAATGAAGAATCACAGTTCTTGGTAGAATCATGCAGGATTGAAATTTTTGATGGTTTTTTACTCCTCTCAACAGCCCAAACAAGTTTCTAAAAGGATGAGTTTGCAACTACTTTACTTTTGGAGAAAATTCAAAACATTCATTATTCAATAGAGCCCAATAGCAAAAATCAGGTTTTGAATGAAGAATCACATTTCTTGGTAGAATCATGCAGGATTGAAATTTTTGATGGTTTTTTACTCCTCTCAACAGCCCAAACAAGTTTCTAAAAGGATGAGTTTGCAACTACTTTACTTTTGGAGAAAATTCAAAACATTCATTACTCAATAGGGCCCAAACTATCAAAAACCAGCGGTTTCAATGAACACACATTTCTTGGTAGAATCATGCAGGACTGAAATTTTTGATGTTTTTCTACTCCTCTCATAAGCCCAAACAAGTCTCTAAAAGCATGAGTTTGCAACTACTTTACTTTTGGAGAAAATTCAAAACATTCATTATTCAATAGAGCCCAATAGCAAAAATCAGGTTTTGAATGAAGAATCACATTTCTTGGTAAAATCATGCAGGATTGAAATTTTTGATGGTTTTTTACTCCTCTCAACAGCCCAAACAAGTTTCTAAAAGGATGAGTTTGCAACTACTTTACTTTTGGAGAAAATTCAAAACATTCATTATTCAATAGGGCCCAAACTATCAAAAACCAGCGGTTTCAATGAACACACATTTCTTGGTAGAATCATGCAGGACTGAAATTTTTGATGTTTTTCTACTCCTCTCATGAGCCCAAACAAGTCTCTAAAAGCATGAGTTTGCAACTACTTTACTTTTGGAGAAAATTCAAAACATTCATTATTCAATAGAGCCCAATAGCAAAAATCAGGTTTTGAATGAAGAATCACATTTCTTGGTAGAATCATGCAGGATTGAAATTTTTGATGGTTTTTTACTCCTCTCAACAGCCCAAACAAGTTTCTAAAAGGATGAGTTTGCAACTACTTTACTTTTGGAGAAAATTCAAAACATTCATTATTCAATAGGGCCCAAACTATCAAAAACCAGCGGTTTCAATGAACACACATTTCTTGGAAGAATCATGCAGGACTGAAATTTTTGATGTTTTTCTACTCCTCTCATGAGCCCAAACAAGTCTCTAAAAGCATGAGTTTGCAACTACTTTACTTTTGGAGAAAATTCAAAACATTCATTATTCAATAGAGCCCAATAGCAAAAATCAGGTTTTGAATGAAGAATCACATTTCTTGGTAGAATCATGCAGGATTGAAATTTTTGATGGTTTTTTACTCCTCTCAACAGCCCAAACAAGTTTCTAAAAGGATGAGTTTGCAACTACTTTACTTTTGGAGAAAATTCAAAACATTCATTATTCAATAGGGCCCAAACTATCAAAAACCAGCGGTTTCAATGAACACACATTTCTTGGAAGAATCATGCAGGACTGAAATTTTTGATGTTTTTCTACTCCTCTCATGAGCCCAAACAAGTCTCTAAAAGCATGAGTTTGCAACTACTTTACTTTTGGAGAAAATTCAAAACATTCATTATTCAATAGAGCCCAATAGCAAAAATCAGGTTTTGAATGAAGAATCACATTTCTTGGTAGAATCATGCAGGATTGAAATTTTTGATGGTTTTTTACTCCTCTCAACAGCCCAAACAAGTTTCTAAAAGGATGAGTTTGCAACTGCTTTACTTTTGGAGAAAATTCAAAACATTCATTATTCAATAGGGCCCAAACTATCAAAAACCAGCGGTTTCAATGAACACACATTTCTTGGTAGAATCATGCAGGACTGAAATTTTTGATGTTTTTCTACTCCTCTCATGAGCCCAAACAAGTCTCTAAAAGCATGAGTTTGCAACTACTTTACTTTTGGAGAAAATTCAAAACATTCATTATTCAATAGAGCCCAATAGCAAAAATCAGGTTTTGAATGAAGAATCACATTTCTTGGTAGAATCATGCAGGATTGAAATTTTTGATGGTTTTTTACTCCTCTCTACAGCCCAAACAAGTTTCTAAAAGGATGAGTTTGCAACTGCTTTACTTTTGGAGAAAATTCAAAACATTCATTATTCAATAGGGCCCAAACTATCAAAAACCAGCGGTTTGAATGAACACACATTTCTTGGTAGAATCATGCAGGACTCAAATTTTTGATGTTTTTCTACTCCTCTCATGAGCCCAAACAAGTTTCTAAAAGCATGAGTTTGCAACTACTTTACTTTTGGAGAAAATTCAAAACATTCATTATTCAATAGAGCCCAATAGCAAAAATCAGGTTTTGAATGAAGAATCACATTTCTTGGTAGAATCATGCAGGATTGAAATTTTTGATGGTTTTTTACTCCTCTCAACAGCCCAAACAAGTTTCTAAAAGGATGAGTTTGCAACTACTTTACTTTTGGAGAAAATTCAAAACATTCATTATTCAATAGGGCCCAAACTATCAAAAACCAGCGGTTTCAATGAACACACATTTCTTGGTAGAATCATGCAGGACTGAAATTTTTGATGTTTTTCTACTCCTCTCATGAGCCCAAACAAGTCTCTAAAAGCATGAGTTTGCAACTACTTTACTTTTGGAGAAAATTCAAAACATTCATTATTCAATAGAGCCCAATAGCAAAAATCAGGTTTTGAATGAAGAATCACATTTCTTGGTAGAATCATGCAGGATTGAAATTTTTGATGGTTTTTTACTCCTCTCAACAGCCCAAACAAGTTTCTAAAAGGATGAGTTTGCAACTACTTTACTTTTGGAGAAAATTCAAAACATTCATTATTCAATAGGGCCCAAACTATCAAAAACCAGCGGTTTCAATGAACACACATTTCTTGGAAGAATCATGCAGGGCTGAAATTTTTGATGTTTTTCTACTCCTCTCATGAGCCCAAACAAGTTTCTAAAAGCATGAGTTTGCAACTACTTTACTTTTGGAGAAAATTCAAAACATTCATTATTCAATAGAGCCCAATAGCAAAAATCAGGTTTTGAATGAAGAATCACAGTTCTTGGTAGAATCATGCAGGATTGAAATTTTTGATGGTTTTTTACTCCTCTCAACAGCCCAAACAAGTTTCTAAAAGGATGAGTTTGCAACTACTTTACTTTTGGAGAAAATTCAAAACATTCATTATTCAATAGAGCCCAATAGCAAAAATCAGGTTTTGAATGAAGAATCACATTTCTTGGTAGAATCATGCAGGATTGAAATTTTTGATGGTTTTTTACTCCTCTCAACAGCCCAAACAAGTTTCTAAAAGGATGAGTTTGCAACTACTTTACTTTTGGAGAAAATTCAAAACATTCATTACTCAATAGGGCCCAAACTATCAAAAACCAGCGGTTTCAATGAACACACATTTCTTGGTAGAATCATGCAGGACTGAAATTTTTGATGTTTTTCTACTCCTCTCATAAGCCCAAACAAGTCTCTAAAAGCATGAGTTTGCAACTACTTTACTTTTGGAGAAAATTCAAAACATTCATTATTCAATAGAGCCCAATAGCAAAAATCAGGTTTTGAATGAAGAATCACATTTCTTGGTAAAATCATGCAGGATTGAAATTTTTGATGGTTTTTTACTCCTCTCAACAGCCCAAACAAGTTTCTAAAAGGATGAGTTTGCAACTACTTTACTTTTGGAGAAAATTCAAAACATTCATTATTCAATAGGGCCCAAACTATCAAAAACCAGCGGTTTCAATGAACACACATTTCTTGGTAGAATCATGCAGGACTGAAATTTTTGATGTTTTTCTACTCCTCTCATGAGCCCAAACAAGTCTCTAAAAGCATGAGTTTGCAACTACTTTACTTTTGGAGAAAATTCAAAACATTCATTATTCAATAGAGCCCAATAGCAAAAATCAGGTTTTGAATGAAGAATCACATTTCTTGGTAGAATCATGCAGGATTGAAATTTTTGATGGTTTTTTACTCCTCTCAACAGCCCAAACAAGTTTCTAAAAGGATGAGTTTGCAACTACTTTACTTTTGGAGAAAATTCAAAACATTCATTATTCAATAGGGCCCAAACTATCAAAAACCAGCGGTTTCAATGAACACACATTTCTTGGAAGAATCATGCAGGACTGAAATTTTTGATGTTTTTCTACTCCTCTCATGAGCCCAAACAAGTCTCTAAAAGCATGAGTTTGCAACTACTTTACTTTTGGAGAAAATTCAAAACATTCATTATTCAATAGAGCCCAATAGCAAAAATCAGGTTTTGAATGAAGAATCACATTTCTTGGTAGAATCATGCAGGATTGAAATTTTTGATGGTTTTTTACTCCTCTCAACAGCCCAAACAAGTTTCTAAAAGGATGAGTTTGCAACTACTTTACTTTTGGAGAAAATTCAAAACATTCATTATTCAATAGGGCCCAAACTATCAAAAACCAGCGGTTTCAATGAACACACATTTCTTGGAAGAATCATGCAGGACTGAAATTTTTGATGTTTTTCTACTCCTCTCATGAGCCCAAACAAGTCTCTAAAAGCATGAGTTTGCAACTACTTTACTTTTGGAGAAAATTCAAAACATTCATTATTCAATAGAGCCCAATAGCAAAAATCAGGTTTTGAATGAAGAATCACATTTCTTGGTAGAATCATGCAGGATTGAAATTTTTGATGGTTTTTTACTCCTCTCAACAGCCCAAACAAGTTTCTAAAAGGATGAGCTTGCAACTACTTTACTTTTGGAGAAAATTCAAAACATTCATTATTCAATAGGGCCCAAACTATCAAAAACCAGCGGTTTCAATGAACACACATTTCTTGGTAGAATCATGCAGGACTGAAATTTTTGATGTTTTTCTACTCCTCTCATGAGCCCAAACAAGTCTCTAAAAGCATGAGTTTGCAACTACTTTACTTTTGGAGAAAATTCAAAACATTCATTATTCAATAGAGCCCAATAGCAAAAATCAGGTTTTGAATGAAGAATCACAGTTCTTGGTAGAATCATGCAGGATTGAAATTTTTGATGGTTTTTTACTCCTCTCAACAGCCCAAACAAGTTTCTAAAAGGATGAGTTTGCAACTACTTTACTTTTGGAGAAAATTCAAAACATTCATTATTCAATAGAGCCCAATAGCAAAAATCAGGTTTTGAATGAAGAATCACATTTCTTGGTAGAATCATGCAGGATTGAAATTTTTGATGGTTTTTTACTCCTCTCAACAGCCCAAACAAGTTTCTAAAAGGATGAGTTTGCAACTACTTTACTTTTGGAGAAAATTCAAAACATTCATTATTCAATAGGGCCCAAACTATCAAAAACCAGCGGTTTCAATGAACACACATTTCTTGGTAGAATCATGCAGGACTGAAATTTTTGATGTTTTTCTACTCCTCTCATAAGCCCAAACAAGTCTCTAAAAGCATGAGTTTGCAACTACTTTACTTTTGGAGAAAATTCAAAACATTCATTATTCAATAGAGCCCAATAGCAAAAATCAGGTTTTGAATGAAGAATCACATTTCTTGGTAAAATCATGCAGGATTGAAATTTTTGATGGTTTTTTACTCCTCTCAACAGCCCAAACAAGTTTCTAAAAGGATGAGTTTGCAACTACTTTACTTTTGGAGAAAATTCAAAACATTCATTATTCAATAGGGCCCAAACTATCAAAAACCAGCGGTTTCAATGAACACACATTTCTTGGAAGAATCATGCAGGACTGAAATTTTTGATGTTTTTCTACTCCTCTCATGAGCCCAAACAAGTCTCTAAAAGCATGAGTTTGCAACTACTTTACTTTTGGAGAAAATTCAAAACATTCATTATTCAATAGAGCCCAATAGCAAAAATCAGGTTTTGAATGAAGAATCACATTTCTTGGTAGAATCATGCAGGATTGAAATTTTTGATGGTTTTTTACTCCTCTCAACAGCCCAAACAAGTTTCTAAAAGGATGAGCTTGCAACTACTTTACTTTTGGAGAAAATTCAAAACATTCATTATTCAATAGGGCCCAAACTATCAAAAACCAGCGGTTTCAATGAACACACATTTCTTGGTAGAATCATGCAGGACTGAAATTTTTGATGTTTTTCTACTCCTCTCATGAGCCCAAACAAGTCTCTAAAAGCATGAGTTTGCAACTACTTTACTTTTGGAGAAAATTCAAAACATTCATTATTCAATAGGACCCAAACTATCAAAAACCAGCGGTTTCAATGAACACACATTTCTTGGTAGAATCATGCAGGACTGAAATTTTTGATGTTTTTCTACTCCTCTCATGAGCCCAAACAAGTCTCTAAAAGCATGAGTTTGCAACTACTTTACTTTTGGAGAAAATTCAAAACATTTATTATTCAATAGAGCCCAATAGCAAAAATCAGGTTTTGAATGAAGAATCACAGTTCTTGGTAGAATCATGCAGGATTGAAATTTTTGATGGTTTTTTACTCCTCTCAACAGCCCAAACAAGTTTCTAAAAGGATGAGTTTGCAACTACTTTACTTTTGGAGAAAATTCAAAACATTCATTATTCAATAGAGCCCAATAGCAAAAATCAGGTTTTGAATGAAGAATCACATTTCTTGGTAGAATCATGCAGGATTGAAATTTTTGATGGTTTTTTACTCCTCTCAACAGCCCAAACAAGTTTCTAAAAGGATGAGTTTGCAACTACTTTACTTTTGGAGAAAATTCAAAACATTCATTATTCAATAGGGCCCAAACTATCAAAAACCAGCGGTTTCAATGAACACACATTTCTTGGTAGAATCATGCAGGACTGAAATTTTTGATGTTTTTCTACTCCTCTCATAAGCCCAAACAAGTCTCTAAAAGCATGAGTTTGCAACTACTTTACTTTTGGAGAAAATTCAAAACATTCATTATTCAATAGAGCCCAATAGCAAAAATCAGGTTTTGAATGAAGAATCACATTTCTTGGTAAAATCATGCAGGATTGAAATTTTTGATGGTTTTTTACTCCTCTCAACAGCCCAAACAAGTTTCTAAAAGGATGAGTTTGCAACTACTTTACTTTTGGAGAAAATTCAAAACATTCATTATTCAATAGGGCCCAAACTATCAAAAACCAGCGGTTTCAATGAACACACATTTCTTGGTAGAATCATGCAGGACTGAAATTTTTGATGTTTTTCTACTCCTCTCATGAGCCCAAACAAGTTTCTAAAAGCATGAGTTTGCAACTACTTTACTTTTGGAGAAAATTCAAAACATTCACTATTCAATAGAGCCCAATAGCAAAAATCAGGTTTTGAATGAAGAATCACATTTCTTGGTAAAATCATGCAGGATTGAAATTTTTGATGGTTTTTTACTCCTCTCAACAGCCCAAACAAGTTTCTAAAAGGATGAGTTTGCAACTACTTTACTTTTGGAGAAAATTCAAAACATTCATTATTCAATAGGGCCCAAACTATCAAAAACCAGCGGTTTCAATGAACACACATTTCTTGGAAGAATCATGCAGGACTGAAATTTTTGATGTTTTTCTACTCCTCTCATGAGCCCAAACAAGTCTCTAAAAGCATGAGTTTGCAACTACTTTACTTTTGGAGAAAATTCAAAACATTCATTATTCAATAGAGCCCAATAGCAAAAATCAGGTTTTGAATGAAGAATCACATTTCTTGGTAGAATCATGCAGGATTGAAATTTTTGATGGTTTTTTACTCCTCTCAACAGCCCAAACAAGTTTCTAAAAGGATGAGTTTGCAACTACTTTACTTTTGGAGAAAATTCAAAACATTCATTATTCAATAGGGCCCAAACTATCAAAAACCAGCGGTTTCAATGAACACACATTTCTTGGAAGAATCATGCAGGACTGAAATTTTTGATGTTTTTCTACTCCTCTCATGAGCCCAAACAAGTCTCTAAAAGCATGAGTTTGCAACTACTTTACTTTTGGAGAAAATTCAAAACATTCATTATTCAATAGAGCCCAATAGCAAAAAGCAGGTTTTGAATGAAGAATCACATTTCTTGGTAGAATCATGCAGGATTGAAATTTTTGATGGTTTTTTACTCCTCTCAACAGCCCAAACAAGTTTCTAAAAGGATGAGTTTGCAACTACTTTACTTTTGGAGAAAATTCAAAACATTCATTATTCAATAGGGCCCAAACTATCAAAAACCAGCGGTTTCAATGAACACACATTTCTTGGAAGAATCATGCAGGACTGAAATTTTTGATGTTTTTCTACTCCTCTCATGAGCCCAAACAAGTCTCTAAAAGCATGAGTTTGCAACTACTTTACTTTTGGAGAAAATTCAAAACATTCATTATTCAATAGAGCCCAATAGCAAAAATCAGGTTTTGAATGAAGAATCACATTTCTTGGTAAAATCATGCAGGATTGAAATTTTTGATGGTTTTTTACTCCTCTCAACAGCCCAAACAAGTTTCTAAAAGGATGAGTTTGCAACTACTTTACTTTTGGAGAAAATTCAAAACATTCATTATTCAATAGGGCCCAAACTATCAAAAACCAGCGGTTTCAATGAACACACATTTCTTGGTAGAATCATGCAGGACTGAAATTTTTGATGTTTTTCTACTCCTCTCATGAGCCCAAACAAGTTTCTAAAAGCATGAGTTTGCAACTACTTTACTTTTGGAGAAAATTCAAAACATTCACTATTCAATAGAGCCCAATAGCAAAAATCAGGTTTTGAATGAAGAATCACATTTCTTGGTAAAATCATGCAGGATTGAAATTTTTGATGGTTTTTTACTCCTCTCAACAGCCCAAACAAGTTTCTAAAAGGATGAGTTTGCAACTACTTTACTTTTGGAGAAAATTCAAAACATTCATTATTCAATAGGGCCCAAACTATCAAAAACCAGCGGTTTCAATGAACACACATTTCTTGGAAGAATCATGCAGGACTGAAATTTTTGATGTTTTTCTACTCCTCTCATGAGCCCAAACAAGTCTCTAAAAGCATGAGTTTGCAACTACTTTACTTTTGGAGAAAATTCAAAACATTCATTATTCAATAGAGCCCAATAGCAAAAATCAGGTTTTGAATGAAGAATCACATTTCTTGGTAGAATCATGCAGGATTGAAATTTTTGATGGTTTTTTACTCCTCTCAACAGCCCAAACAAGTTTCTAAAAGGATGAGTTTGCAACTACTTTACTTTTGGAGAAAATTCAAAACATTCATTATTCAATAGGGCCCAAACTATCAAAAACCAGCGGTTTCAATGAACACACATTTCTTGGAAGAATCATGCAGGACTGAAATTTTTGATGTTTTTCTACTCCTCTCATGAGCCCAAACAAGTCTCTAAAAGCATGAGTTTGCAACTACTTTACTTTTGGAGAAAATTCAAAACATTCATTATTCAATAGAGCCCAATAGCAAAAATCAGGTTTTGAATGAAGAATCACATTTCTTGGTAGAATCATGCAGGATTGAAATTTTTGATGGTTTTTTACTCCTCTCAACAGCCCAAACAAGTTTCTAAAAGGATGAGTTTGCAACTACTTTACTTTTGGAGAAAATTCAAAACATTCATTATTCAATAGGGCCCAAACTATCAAAAACCAGCGGTTTCAATGAACACACATTTCTTGGAAGAATCATGCAGGACTGAAATTTTTGATGTTTTTCTACTCCTCTCATGAGCCCAAACAAGTCTCTAAAAGCATGAGTTTGCAACTACTTTACTTTTGGAGAAAATTCAAAACATTCATTATTCAATAGAGCCCAATAGCAAAAATCAGGTTTTGAATGAAGAATCACATTTCTTGGTAGAATCATGCAGGATTGAAATTTTTGATGGTTTTTTACTCCTCTCAACAGCCCAAACAAGTTTCTAAAAGGATGAGTTTGCAACTACTTTACTTTTGGAGAAAATTCAAAACATTCATTATTCAATAGGGCCCAAACTATCAAAAACCAGCTGTTTCAATGAACACACATTTCTTGGTAGAATCATGCAGGACTGAAATTTTTGATGTTTTTCTACTCCTCTCATGAGCCCAAACAAGTCTCTAAAAGCATGAGTTTGCAACTACTTTACTTTTGGAGAAAATTCAAAACATTCATTATTCAATAGAGCCCAATAGCAAAAATCAGGTTTTGAATGAAGAATCACATTTCTTGGTAGAATCATGCAGGATTGAAATTTTTGATGGTTTTTTACTCCTCTCAACAGCCCAAACAAGTTTCTAAAAGGATGAGTTTGCAACTACTTTACTTTTGGAGAAAATTCAAAACATTCAATATTCAATAGGGCCCAAACTATCAAAAACCAGCGGTTTCAATGAACACACATTTCTTGGTAGAATCATGCAGGACTGAAATTTTTGATGTTTTTCTACTCCTCTCATGAGCCCAAACAAGTTTCTAAAAGCATGAGTTTGCAACTACTTTACTTTTGGAGAAAATTCAAAACATTCACTATTCAATAGAGCCCAATAGCAAAAATCAGGTTTTGAATGAAGAATCACATTTCTTGGTAAAATCATGCAGGATTGAAATTTTTGATGGTTTTTTACTCCTCTCAACAGCCCAAACAAGTTTCTAAAAGGATGAGTTTGCAACTACTTTACTTTTGGAGAAAATTCAAAACATTCATTATTCAATAGGGCCCAAACTATCAAAAACCAGCGGTTTCAATGAACACACATTTCTTGGTAGAATCATGCAGGACTGAAATTTTTGATGTTTTTCTACTCTCATGAGCCCAAACAAGTCTCTAAAAGCATGAGTTTGCAACTACTTTACTTTTGGAGAAAATTCAAAACATTCATTATTCAATAGAGCCCAATAGCAAAAATCAGGTTTTGAATGAAGAATCACATTTCTTGGTAAAATCATGCAGGATTGAAATTTTTGATGGTTTTTTACTCCTCTCAACAGCCCAAACAAGTTTCTAAAAGGATGAGTTTGCAACTACTTTACTTTTGGAGAAAATTCAAAACATTCATTATTCAATAGGACCCAAACTATCAAAAACCAGCGGTTTCAATGAACACACATTTCTTGGTAGAATCATGCAGGACTGAAATTTTTGATGTTTTTCTACTCCTCTCATGAGCCCAAACAAGTCTCTAAAAGCATGAGTTTGCAACTACTTTACTTTTGGAGAAAATTCAAAACATTCATTATTCAATAGAGCCCAATAGCAAAAATCAGGTTTTGAATGAAGAATCACAGTTCTTGGTAGAATCATGCAGGATTGAAATTTTTGATGGTTTTTTACTCCTCTCAACAGCCCAAACAAGTTTCTAAAAGGATGAGTTTGCAACTACTTTACTTTTGGAGAAAATTCAAAACATTCATTATTCAATAGAGCCCAATAGCAAAAATCAGGTTTTGAATGAAGAATCACATTTCTTGGTAGAATCATGCAGGATTGAAATTTTTGATGGTTTTTTACTCCTCTCAACAGCCCAAACAAGTTTCTAAAAGGATGAGTTTGCAACTACTTTACTTTTGGAGAAAATTCAAAACATTCATTATTCAATAGGGCCCAAACTATCAAAAACCAGCGGTTTCAATGAACACACATTTCTTGGTAGAATCATGCAGGACTGAAATTTTTGATGTTTTTCTACTCCTCTCATAAGCCCAAACAAGTCTCTAAAAGCATGAGTTTGCAACTACTTTACTTTTGGAGAAAATTCAAAACATTCATTATTCAATAGAGCCCAATAGCAAAAATCAGGTTTTGAATGAAGAATCACATTTCTTGGTAAAATCATGCAGGATTGAAATTTTTGATGGTTTTTTACTCCTCTCAACAGCCCAAACAAGTTTCTAAAAGGATGAGTTTGCAACTACTTTACTTTTGGAGAAAATTCAAAACATTCATTATTCAATAGGGCCCAAACTATCAAAAACCAGCGGTTTCAATGAACACACATTTCTTGGTAGAATCATGCAGGACTGAAATTTTTGATGTTTTTCTACTCCTCTCATGAGCCCAAACAAGTTTCTAAAAGCATGAGTTTGCAACTACTTTACTTTTGGAGAAAATTCAAAACATTCACTATTCAATAGAGCCCAATAGCAAAAATCAGGTTTTGAATGAAGAATCACATTTCTTGGTAAAATCATGCAGGATTGAAATTTTTGATGGTTTTTTACTCCTCTCAACAGCCCAAACAAGTTTCTAAAAGGATGAGTTTGCAACTACTTTACTTTTGGAGAAAATTCAAAACATTCATTATTCAATAGGGCCCAAACTATCAAAAACCAGCGGTTTCAATGAACACACATTTCTTGGAAGAATCATGCAGGACTGAAATTTTTGATGTTTTTCTACTCCTCTCATGAGCCCAAACAAGTCTCTAAAAGCATGAGTTTGCAACTACTTTACTTTTGGAGAAAATTCAAAACATTCATTATTCAATAGAGCCCAATAGCAAAAATCAGGTTTTGAATGAAGAATCACATTTCTTGGTAGAATCATGCAGGATTGAAATTTTTGATGGTTTTTTACTCCTCTCAACAGCCCAAACAAGTTTCTAAAAGGATGAGTTTGCAACTACTTTACTTTTGGAGAAAATTCAAAACATTCATTATTCAATAGGGCCCAAACTATCAAAAACCAGCGGTTTCAATGAACACACATTTCTTGGTAGAATCATGCAGGACTGAAATTTTTGATGTTTTTCTACTCCTCTCATGAGCCCAAACAAGTCTCTAAAAGCATGAGTTTGCAACTACTTTACTTTTGGAGAAAATTCAAAACATTCATTATTCAATAGAGCCCAATAGCAAAAATCAGGTTTTGAATGAAGAATCACAGTTCTTGGTAGAATCATGCAGGATTGAAATTTTTGATGGTTTTTTACTCCTCTCAACAGCCCAAACAAGTTTCTAAAAGGATGAGTTTGCAACTACTTTACTTTTGGAGAAAATTCAAAACATTCATTATTCAATAGAGCCCAATAGCAAAAATCAGGTTTTGAATGAAGAATCACATTTCTTGGTAGAATCTTGCAGGATTGAAATTTTTGATGGTTTTTTACTCCTCTCAACAGCCCAAACAAGTTTCTAAAAGGATTAGTTTGCAACTACTTTACTTTTGGAGAAAATTCAAAACATTCATTATTCAATAGGGCCCAAACTATCAAAAACCAGCGGTTTCAATGAACACACATTTCTTGGTAGAATCATGCAGGACTGAAATTTTTGATGTTTTTCTACTCCTCTCATAAGCCCAAACAAGTCTCTAAAAGCATGAGTTTGCAACTACTATACTTTGGAGAAAATTCAAAACATTCATTATTCAATAGAGCCCAATAGCAAAAATCAGGTTTTGAATGAAGAATCACATTTCTTGGTAAAATCATGCAGGATTGAAATTTTTGATGGTTTTTTACTCCTCTCAACAGCCCAAACAAGTTTCTAAAAGGATGAGTTTGCAACTACTTTACTTTTGGAGAAAATTCAAAACATTCATTATTCAATAGGGCCCAAACTATCAAAAACCAGCGGTTTCAATGAACACACATTTCTTGGTAGAATCATGCAGGACTGAAATTTTTGATGTTTTTCTACTCCTCTCATGAGCCCAAACAAGTTTCTAAAAGCATGAGTTTGCAACTACTTTACTTTTGGAGAAAATTCAAAACATTCACTATTCAATAGAGCCCAATAGCAAAAATCAGGTTTTGAATGAAGAATCACATTTCTTGGTAAAATCATGCAGGATTGAAATTTTTGATGGTTTTTTACTCCTCTCAACAGCCCAAACAAGTTTCTAAAAGGATGAGTTTGCAACTACTTTACTTTTGGAGAAAATTCAAAACATTCATTATTCAATAGGGCCCAAACTATCAAAAACCAGCGGTTTCAATGAACACACATTTCTTGGTAGAATCATGCAGGACTGAAATTTTTGATGTTTTTCTACTCCTCTCATGAGCCCAAACAAGTCTCTAAAAGCATGAGTTTGCAACTACTTTACTTTTGGAGAAAATTCAAAACATTCATTATTCAATAGAGCCCAATAGCAAAAATCAGGTTTTGAATGAAGAATCACATTTCTTGGTAGAATCATGCAGGATTGAAATTTTTGATGGTTTTTTACTCCTCTCAACAGCCCAAACAAGTTTCTAAAAGGATGAGTTTGCAACTACTTTACTTTTGGAGAAAATTCAAAACATTCATTATTCAATAGGGCCCAAACTATCAAAAACCAGCGGTTTCAATGAACACACATTTCTTGGAAGAATCATGCAGGACTGAAATTTTTGATGTTTTTCTACTCCTCTCATGAGCCCAAACAAGTCTCTAAAAGCATGAGTTTGCAACTACTTTACTTTTGGAGAAAATTCAAAACATTCATTATTCAATAGAGCCCAATAGCAAAAATCAGGTTTTGAATGAAGAATCACATTTCTTGGTAGAATCATGCAGGATTGAAATTTTTGATGGTTTTTTACTCCTCTCAACAGCCCAAACAAGTTTCTAAAAGGATGAGTTTGCAACTACTTTACTTTTGGAGAAAATTCAAAACATTCATTATTCAATAGGGCCCAAACTATCAAAAACCAGCGGTTTCAATGAACACACATTTCTTGGAAGAATCATGCAGGACTGAAATTTTTGATGTTTTTCTACTCCTCTCATGAGCCCAAACAAGTCTCTAAAAGCATGAGTTTGCAACTACTTTACTTTTGGAGAAAATTCAAAACATTCATTATTCAATAGAGCCCAATAGCAAAAATCAGGTTTTGAATGAAGAATCACATTTCTTGGTAGAATCATGAAGGATTGAAATTTTTGATGGTTTTTTACTCCTCTCAACAGCCCAAACAAGTTTCTAAAAGGATGAGCTTGCAACTACTTTACTTTTGGAGAAAATTCAAAACATTCATTATTCAATAGGGCCCAAACTATCAAAAACCAGCGGTTTCAATGAACACACATTTCTTGGTAGAATCATGCAGGACTGAAATTTTTGATGTTTTTCTACTCCTCTCATGAGCCCAAACAAGTCTCTAAAAGCATGAGTTTGCAACTACTTTACTTTTGGAGAAAATTCAAAACATTCATTATTCAATAGAGCCCAATAGCAAAAATCAGGTTTTGAATGAAGAATCACATTTCTTGGTAGAATCATGCAGGATTGAAATTTTTGATGGTTTTTTACTCCTCTCAACAGCCCAAACAAGTTTCTAAAAGGATGAGTTTGCAACTACTTTACTTTCGGAGAAAATTCAAAACATTCATTATTCAATAGGGCCCAAACTATCAAAAACCAGCGGTTTCAATGAACACACATTTCTTGGTAGAATCATGCAGGACTGAAATTTTTGATGTTTTTTTTCTCCTCTCATGTGCCCAAACAAGTCTCTAAAAGCATGAGTTTGCAACTACTTTACTTTTGGAGAAAATTCAAAACATTCATTATTCAATAGAGCCCAATAGCAAAAATCAGGTTTTGAATGAAGAATCACATTTCTTGGTAGAATCATGCAGGATTGAAATTTTTGATGGTTTTTTACTCCTCTCAACAGCCCAAACAAGTTTCTAAAAGGATGAGTTTGCAACTGCTTTACTTTTGGAGAAAATTCAAAACATTCATTATTCAATAGGGCCCAAACTATCAAAAACCAGCGGTTTCAATGAACACACATTTCTTGGTAGAATCATGCAGGACTGAAATTTTTGATGTTTTTCTACTCTCATGAGCCCAAACAAGTCTCTAAAAGCATGAGTTTGCAACTACTTTACTTTTGGAGAAAATTCAAAACATTCATTATTCAATAGGGCCCAAACTATCAAAAACCAGCGGTTTCAATGAACACACGTTTCTTGGAAGAATCATGCAGGACTGAAATTTTTGATGTTTTTCTACTCCTCTCATGAGCCCAAACAAGTCTCTAAAAGCATGAGTTTGCAACTACTTTACTTTTGGAGAAAATTCAAAACATTCATTATTCAATAGAGCCCAATAGCAAAAATCAGGTTTTGAATGAAGAATCACATTTCTTGGTAGAATCATGCAGGATTGAAATTTTTGATGGTTTTTTACTCCTCTCAACAGCCCAAACAAGTTTCTAAAAGGATGAGTTTGCAACTACTTTACTTTTGGAGAAAATTCAAAACATTCATTATTCAATAGGGCCCAAACTATCAAAAACCAGCGGTTTGAATGAACGCACATTTCTTGGTAGAATCATGCAGGACTGAAATTTTTGATGTTTTTCTACTCCTCTCATGAGCCCAAACAAGTCTCTAAAAGCATGAGTTTGCAACTACTTTACTTTTGGAGAAAATTCAAAACATTCATTATTCAATAGAGCCCAATAGCAAAAATCAGGTTTTGAATGAAGAATCACATTTCTTGGTAGAATCATGCAGGATTGAAATTTTTGATGGTTTTTTACTCCTCTCAACAGCCCAAACAAGTTTCTAAAAGGATGAGTTTGCAACTGCTTTACTTTTGGAGAAAATTCAAAACATTCATTATTCAATAGGGCCCAAACTATCAAAAACCAGCGGTTTCAATGAACACACATTTCTTGGTAGAATCATGCAGGACTGAAATTTTTGATGTTTTTCTACTCCTCTCATGAGCCCAAACAAGTCTCTAAAAGCATGAGTTTGCAACTACTTTACTTTTGGAGAAAATTCAAAACATTCATTATTCAATAGAGCCCAATAGCAAAAATCAGGTTTTGAATGAAGAATCACATTTCTTGGTAGAATCATGCAGGATTGAAATTTTTGATGGTTTTTTACTCCTCTCTACAGCCCAAACAAGTTTCTAAAAGGATGAGTTTGCAACTGCTTTACTTTTGGAGAAAATTCAAAACATTCATTATTCAATAGGGCCCAAACTATCAAAAACCAGCGGTTTGAATGAACACACATTTCTTGGTAGAATCATGCAGGACTCAAATTTTTGATGTTTTTCTGCTCCTCTCATGAGCCCAAACAAGTCTCTAAAAGCATGAGTTTGCAACTACTTTACTTTTGGAGAAAATTCAAAACATTCATTATTCAGTAGAGCCCAATAGCAAAAATCAGGTTTTGAATGAAGAATCACATTTCTTGGTAGAATCATGCAGGATTGAAATTTTTGATGGTTTTTTACTCCTCTCAACAGCCCAAACAAGTTTCTAAAAGGATGAGTTTGCAACTACTTTACTTTTGGAGAAAATTCAAAACATTCATTATTCAATAGAGCCCAATAGCAAAAATCAGGTTTTGAATGAAGAATCACATTTCTTGGTAGAATCATGCAGGATTGAAATTTTTGATGGTTTTTTACTCCTCTCAACAGCCCAAACAAGTTTCTAAAAGGATAAGTTTGCAACTACTTTACTTTTGGAGAAAATTCAAAACATTCATTATTCAATAGGGCCCAAACTATCAAAAACCAGCGGTTTCAATGAACACACATTTCTTGGAAGAATCATGCAGGGCTGAAATTTTTGATGTTTTTCTACTCCTCTCATGAGCCCAAACAAGTTTCTAAAAGCATGAGTTTGCAACTACTTTACTTTTGGAGAAAATTCAAAACATTCATTATTCAATAGAGCCCAATAGCAAAAATCAGGTTTTGAATGAAGAATCACAGTTCTTGGTAGAATCATGCAGGATTGAAATTTTTGATGGTTTTTTACTCCTCTCAACAGCCCAAACAAGTTTCTAAAAGGATGAGTTTGCAACTACTTTACTTTTGGAGAAAATTCAAAACATTCATTATTCAATAGAGCCCAATAGCAAAAATCAGGTTTTGAATGAAGAATCACATTTCTTGGTAGAATCATGCAGGATTGAAATTTTTGATGGTTTTTTACTCCTCTCAACAGCCCAAACAAGTTTCTAAAAGGATGAGTTTGCAACTACTTTACTTTTGGAGAAAATTCAAAACATTCATTATTCAATAGGGCCCAAACTATCAAAAACCAGCGGTTTCAATGAACACACATTTCTTGGTAGAATCATGCAGGACTGAAATTTTTGATGTTTTTCTACTCCTCTCATGAGCCCAAACAAGTCTCTAAAAGCATGAGTTTGCAACTACTTTACTTTTGGAGAAAATTCAAAACATTCATTATTCAATAGAGCCCAATAGCAAAAATCAGGTTTTGAATGAAGAATCACATTTCTTGGTAAAATCATGCAGGATTGAAATTTTTGATGGTTTTTTACTCCTCTCAACAGCCCAAACAAGTTTCTAAAAGGATGAGTTTGCAACTACTTTACTTTTGGAGAAAATTCAAAACATTCATTATTCAATAGGGCCCAAACTATCAAAAACCAGCGGTTTCAATGAACACACATTTCTTGGTAGAATCATGCAGGACTGAAATTTTTGATGTTTTTCTACTCCTCTCATGAGCCCAAACAAGTTTCTAAAAGCATGAGTTTGCAACTACTTTACTTTTGGAGAAAATTCAAAACATTCACTATTCAATAGAGCCCAATAGCAAAAATCAGGTTTTGAATGAAGAATCACATTTCTTGGTAAAATCATGCAGGATTGAAATTTTTGATGGTTTTTTACTCCTCTCAACAGCCCAAACAAGTTTATAAAATGATGAGTTTGCAACTACTTTACTTTTGGAGAAAATTCAAAACATTCATTATTCAATAGGGCCCAAACTATCAAAAACCAGCGGTTTCAATGAACACACATTTCTTGGTAGAATCATGCAGGACTGAAATTTTTGATGTTTTTCTACTCCTCTCATGAGCCCAAACAAGTCTCTAAAAGCATGAGTTTGCAACTACTTTACTTTTGGAGAAAATTCAAAACATTCATTATTCAATAGAGCCCAATAGCAAAAATCAGGTTTTGAATGAAGAATCACAGTTCTTGGTAGAATCATGCAGGATTGAAATTTTTGATGGTTTTTTACTCCTCTCAACAGCCCAAACAAGTTTCTAAAAGGATGAGTTTGCATCTACTTTACTTTTGGAGAAAATTCAAAACATTCATTATTCAATAGAGCCCAATAGCAAAAATCAGGTTTTGAATGAAGAATCACATTTCTTGGTAGAATCATGCAGGATTGAAATTTTTGATGGTTTTTTAATCCTCTCAACAGCCCAAACAAGTTTCTAAAAGGATGAGTTTGCAACTACTTTACTTTTGGAGAAAATTCAAAACATTCATTATTCAATAGGGCCCAAACTATCAAAAACCAGCGGTTTCAATGAACACACATTTCTTGGTAGAATCATGCAGGACTGAAATTTTTGATGTTTTTCTACTCCTCTCATAAGCCCAAACAAGTCTCTAAAAGCATGAGTTTGCAACTACTTTACTTTTGGAGAAAATTCAAAACATTCATTATTCAATAGAGCCCAATAGCAAAAATCAGGTTTTGAATGAAGAATCACATTTCTTGGTAAAATCATGCAGGATTGAAATTTTTGATGGTTTTTTACTCCTCTCAACAGCCCAAACAAGTTTCTAAAAGGATGAGTTTGCAACTACTTTACTTTTGGAGAAAATTCAAAACATTCATTATTCAATAGGGCCCAAACTATCAAAAACCAGCGGTTTCAATGAACACACATTTCTTGGTAGAATCATGCAGGACTGAAATTTTTGATGTTTTTCTACTCCTCTCATGAGCCCAAACAAGTTTCTAAAAGCATGAGTTTGCAACTACTTTACTTTTGGAGAAAATTCAAAACATTCACTATTCAATAGAGCCCAATAGCAAAAATCAGGTTTTGAATGAAGAATCACATTTCTTGGTAAAATCATGCAGGATTGAAATTTTTGATGGTTTTTTACTCCTCTCAACAGCCCAAACAAGTTTCTAAAAGGATGAGTTTGCAACTACTTTACTTTTGGAGAAAATTCAAAACATTCATTATTCAATAGGGCCCAAACTATCAAAAACCAGCGGTTTCAATGAACACACATTTCTTGGTAGAATCATGCAGGACTGAAATTTTTGATGTTTTTCTACTCCTCTCATGAGCCCAAACAAGTCTCTAAAAGCATGAGTTTGCAACTACTTTACTTTTGGAGAAAATTCAAAACATTCATTATTCAATAGAGCCCAATAGCAAAAATCAGGTTTTGAATGAAGAATCACATTTCTTGGTAGAATCATGCAGGATTGAAATTTTTGATGGTTTTTTACTCCTCTCAACAGCCCAAACAAGTTTCTAAAAGGATGAGTTTGCAACTACTTTACTTTTGGAGAAAATTCAAAACATTCATTATTCAATAGGGCCCAAACTATCAAAAACCAGCGGTTTCAATGAACACACATTTCTTGGAAGAATCATGCAGGACTGAAATTTTTGATGTTTTTCTACTCCTCTCATGAGCCCAAACAAGTCTCTAAAAGCATGAGTTTGCAACTACTTTACTTTTGGAGAAAATTCAAAACATTCATTATTCAATAGAGCCCAATAGCAAAAATCAGGTTTTGAATGAAGAATCACATTTCTTGGTAGAATCATGCAGGATTGAAATTTTTGATGGTTTTTTACTCCTCTCAACAGCCCAAACAAGTTTCTAAAAGGATGAGTTTGCAACTACTTTACTTTTGGAGAAAATTCAAAACATTCATTATTCAATAGGGCCCAAACTATCAAAAACCAGCGGTTTCAATGAACACACATTTCTTGGAAGAATCATGCAGGACTGAAATTTTTGATGTTTTTCTACTCCTCTCATGAGCCCAAACAAGTCTCTAAAAGCATGAGTTTGCAACTACTTTACTTTTGGAGAAAATTCAAAACATTCATTATTCAATAGAGCCCAATAGCAAAAATCAGGTTTTGAATGAAGAATCACATTTCTTGGTAGAATCATGCAGGATTGAAATTTTTGATGGTTTTTTACTCCTCTCAACAGCCCAAACAAGTTTCTAAAAGGATGAGTTTGCAACTACTTTACTTTTGGAGAAAATTCAAAACATTCATTATTCAATAGGGCCCAAACTATCAAAAACCAGCGGTTTCAATGAACACACATTTCTTGGTAGAATCATGCAGGACTGAAATTTTTGATGTTTTTCTACTCCTCTCATGAGCCCAAACAAGTCTCTAAAAGCATGAGTTTGCAACTACTTTACTTTTGGAGAAAATTCAAAACATTCATTATTCAATAGAGCCCAATAGCAAAAATCAGGTTTTGAATGAAGAATCACATTTCTTGGTAAAATCATGCAGGATTGAAATTTTTGATGGTTTTTTACTCCTCTCAACAGCCCAAACAAGTTTCTAAAAGGATGAGTTTGCAACTACTTTACTTTTGGAGAAAATTCAAAACATTCATTATTCAATAGGGCCCAAACTATCAAAAACCAGCGGTTTCAATGAACACACATTTCTTGGTAGAATCATGCAGGACTGAAATTTTTGATGTTTTTCTACTCCTCTCATGAGCCCAAACAAGTTTCTAAAAGCATGAGTTTGCAACTACTTTACTTTTGGAGAAAATTCAAAACATTCACTATTCAATAGAGCCCAATAGCAAAAATCAGGTTTTGAATGAAGAATCACATTTCTTGGTAAAATCATGCAGGATTGAAATTTTTGATGGTTTTTTACTCCTCTCAACAGCCCAAACAAGTTTCTAAAAGGATGAGTTTGCAACTACTTTACTTTTGGAGAAAATTCAAAACATTCATTATTCAATAGGGCCCAAACTATCAAAAACCAGCGGTTTCAATGAACACACATTTCTTGGTAGAATCATGCAGGACTGAAATTTTTGATGTTTTTCTACTCCTCTCATGAGCCCAAACAAGACTCTAAAAGCATGAGTTTGCAACTACTTTACTTTTGGAGAAAATTCAAAACATTCATTATTCAATAGAGCCCAATAGCAAAAATCAGGTTTTGAATGAAGAATCACAGTTCTTGGTAGAATCATGCAGGATTGAAATTTTTGATGGTTTTTTACTCCTCTCAACAGCCCAAACAAGTTTCTAAAAGGATGAGTTTGCAACTACTTTACTTTTGGAGAAAATTCAAAACATTCATTATTCAATAGAGCCCAATAGCAAAAATCAGGTTTTGAATGAAGAATCACATTTCTTGGTAGAATCTTGCAGGATTGAAATTTTTGATGGTTTTTTACTCCTCTCAACAGCCCAAACAAGTTTCTAAAAGGATGAGTTTGCAACTACTTTACTTTTGGAGAAAATTCAAAACATTCATTATTCAATAAGGCCCAAACTATCAAAAACCAGCGGTTTCAATGAACACACATTTCTTGGTAGAATCATGCAGGACTGAAATTTTTGATGTTTTTCTACTCCTCTCATGAGCCCAAACAAGTTTCTAAAAGCATGAGTTTGCAACTACTTTACTTTTGGAGAAAATTCAAAACATTCATTATTCAATAGAGCCCAATAGCAAAAATCAGGTTTTGAATGAAGAATCACATTTCTTGGTAGAATCATGCAGGATTGAAATTTTTGATGGTTTTTTACTCCTCTCAACAGCCCAAACAAGTTTCTAAAAGGATGAGTTTGCAACTACTTTACTTTTGGAGAAAATTCAAAACATTCATTATTCAATAGGGCCCAAACTATCAAAAACCAGCGGTTTCAATGAACACACATTTCTTGGTAGAATCATGCAGGACTGAAATTTTTGATGTTTTTCTACTCCTCTCATGAGCCCAAACAAGTCTCTAAAAGCATGAGTTTGCAACTACTTTACTTTTGGAGAAAATTCAAAACATTCATTATTCAATAGAGCCCAATAGCAAAAATCAGGTTTTGAATGAAGAATCACATTTCTTGGTAGAATCATGCAGGATTGAAATTTTTGATGGTTTTTTACTCCTCTCAACAGCCCAAACAAGTTTCTAAAAGGATGAGTTTGCAACTACTTTACTTTTGGAGAAAATTCAAAACATTCATTATTCAATAGAGCCCAATAGCAAAAATCAGGTTTTGAATGAAGAATCACATTTCTTGGTAGAATCATGCAGGATTGAAATTTTTGATGGTTTTTTACTCCTCTCAACAGCCCAAACAAGTTTCTAAAAGGATGAGTTTGCAACTACTTTACTTTTGGAGAAAATTCAAAACATTCATTATTCAATAGGGCCCAAACTATCAAAAACCAGCGGTTTCAATGAACACACATTTCTTGGTAGAATCATGCAGGACTGAAATTTTTGATGTTTTTCTACTCCTCTCATGAGCCCAAACAAGTCTCTAAAAGCATGAGTTTGCAACTACTTTACTTTTGGAGAAAATTCAAAACATTCATTATTCAATAGAGCCCAATAGCAAAAATCAGGTTTTGAATGAAGAATCACATTTCTTGGTAAAATCATGCAGGATTGAAATTTTTGATGGTTTTTTACTCCTCTCAACAGCCCAAACAAGTTTCTAAAAGGATGAGTTTGCAACTACTTTACTTTTGGAGAAAATTCAAAACATTCATTATTCAATAGGGCCCAAACTATCAAAAACCAGCGGTTTCAATGAACACACATTTCTTGGTAGAATCATGCAGGACTGAAATTTTTGATGTTTTTCTACTCCTCTCATGAGCCCAAACAAGTTTCTAAAAGCATGAGTTTGCAACTACTTTACTTTTGGAGAAAATTCAAAACATTCACTATTCAATAGAGCCCAATAGCAAAAATCAGGTTTTGAATGAAGAATCACATTTCTTGGTAAAATCATGCAGGATTGAAATTTTTGATGGTTTTTTACTCCTCTCAACAGCCCAAACAAGTTTCTAAAAGGATGAGTTTGCAACTACTTTACTTTTGGAGAAAATTCAAAACATTCATTATTCAATAGGGCCCAAACTATCAAAAACCAGCGGTTTCAATGAACACACATTTCTTGGTAGAATCATGCAGGACTGAAATTTTTGATGTTTTTCTACTCCTCTCATGAGCCCAAACAAGTCTCTAAAAGCATGAGTTTGCAACTACTTTACTTTTGGAGAAAATTCAAAACATTCATTATTCAATAGAGCCCAATAGCAAAAATCAGGTTTTGAATGAAGAATCACAGTTCTTGGTAGAATCATGCAGGATTGAAATTTTTGATGGTTTTTTACTCCTCTCAACAGCCCAAACAAGTTTCTAAAAGGATGAGTTTGCATCTACTTTACTTTTGGAGAAAATTCAAAACATTCATTATTCAATAGAGCCCAATAGCAAAAATCAGGTTTTGAATGAAGAATCACATTTCTTGGTAGAATCATGCAGGATTGAAATTTTTGATGGTTTTTTACTCCTCTCAACAGCCCAAACAAGTTTCTAAAAGGATGAGTTTGCAACTACTTTACTTTTGGAGAAAATTCAAAACATTCATTATTCAATAGGGCCCAAACTATCAAAAACCAGCGGTTTCAATGAACACACATTTCTTGGTAGAATCATGCAGGACTGAAATTTTTGATGTTTTTCTACTCCTCTCATAAGCCCAAACAAGTCTCTAAAAGCATGAGTTTGCAACTACTTTACTTTTGGAGAAAATTCAAAACATTCATTATTCAATAGAGCCCAATAGCAAAAATCAGGTTTTGAATGAAGAATCACATTTCTTGGTAAAATCATGCAGGATTGAAATTTTTGATGGTTTTTTACTCCTCTCAACAGCCCAAACAAGTTTCTAAAAGGATGAGTTTGCAACTACTTTACTTTTGGAGAAAATTCAAAACATTCATTATTCAATAGGGCCCAAACTATCAAAAACCAGCAGTTTCAATGAACACACATTTCTTGGTAGAATCATGCAGGACTGAAATTTTTGATGTTTTTCTACTCCTCTCATAAGCCCAAACAAGTTTCTAAAAGCATGAGTTTGCAACTACTTTACTTTTGGAGAAAATTCAAAACATTCACTATTCAATAGAGCCCAATAGCAAAAATCAGGTTTTGAATGAAGAATCACATTTCTTGGTAAAATCATGCAGGATTGAAATTTTTGATGGTTTTTTACTCCTCTTAACAGCCCAAACAAGTTTCTAAAAGGATGAGTTTGCAACTACTTTACTTTTGGAGAAAATTCAAAACATTCATTATTCAATAGGGCCCAAACTATCAAAAACCAGCGGTTTCAATGAACACACATTTCTTGGTAGAATCATGCAGGACTGAAATTTTTGATGTTTTTCTACTCCTCTCATGAGCCCAAACAAGTCTCTAAAAGCATGAGTTTGCAACTACTTTACTTTTGGAGAAAATTCAAAACATTCATTATTCAATAGAGCCCAATAGCAAAAATCAGGTTTTGAATGAAGAATCACATTTCTTGGTAGAATCATGCAGGATTGAAATTTTTGATGGTTTTTTACTCCTCTCAACAGCCCAAACAAGTTTCTAAAAGGATGAGTTTGCAACTACTTTACTTTTGGAGAAAATTCAAAACATTCATTATTCAATAGGGCCCAAACTATCAAAAACCAGCGGTTTCAATGAACACACATTTCTTGGAAGAATCATGCAGGACTGAAATTTTTGATGTTTTTCTACTCCTCTCATGAGCCCAAACAAGTCTCTAAAAGCATGAGTTTGCAACTACTTTACTTTTGGAGAAAATTCAAAACATTCATTATTCAATAGAGCCCAATAGCAAAAATCAGGTTTTGAATGAAGAATCACATTTCTTGGTAGAATCATGCAGGATTGAAATTTTTGATGGTTTTTTACTCCTCTCAACAGCCCAAACAAGTTTCTAAAAGGATGAGTTTGCAACTACTTTACTTTTGGAGAAAATTTAAAACATTCATTATTCAATAGGGCCCAAACTATCAAAAACCAGCGGTTTCAATGAACACACATTTCTTGGAAGAATCATGCAGGACTGAAATTTTTGATGTTTTTCTACTCCTCTCATGAGCCCAAACAAGTCTCTAAAAGCATGAGTTTGCAACTACTTTACTTTTGGAGAAAATTCAAAACATTCATTATTCAATAGAGCCCAATAGCAAAAATCAGGTTTTGAATGAAGAATCACATTTCTTGGTAGAATCATGCAGGATTGAAATTTTTGATGGTTTTTTACTCCTCTCAACAGCCCAAACAAGTTTCTAAAAGGATGAGTTTGCAACTACTTTACTTTTGGAGAAAATTCAAAACATTCATTATTCAATAGGGCCCAAACTATCAAAAACCAGCGGTTTCAATGAACACACATTTCTTGGTAGAATCATGCAGGACTGAAATTTTTGATGTTTTTCTACTCCTCTCATGAGCCCAAACAAGTCTCTAAAAGCATGAGTTTGCAACTATACTTTTGGAGAAAATTCAAAACATTCATTATTCAATAGAGCCCAATAGCAAAAATCAGGTTTTGAATGAAGAATCACATTTCTTGGTAAAATCATGCAGGATTGAAATTTTTGATGGTTTTTTACTCCTCTCAACAGCCCAAACAAGTTTCTAAAAGGATGAGTTTGCAACTACTTTACTTTTGGAGAAAATTCAAAACATTCATTATTCAATAGGGCCCAAACTATCAAAAACCAGCGGTTTCAATGAACACACATTTCTTGGTAGAATCATGCAGGACTGAAATTTTTGATGTTTTTCTACTCCTCTCATGAGCCCAAACAAGTTTCTAAAAGCATGAGTTTGCAACTACTTTACTTTTGGAGAAAATTCAAAACATTCATTATTCAATAGAGCCCAATAGCAAAAATCAGGTTTTGAATGAAGAATCACAGGTCTTGGTAGAATCATGCAGGATTGAAATTTTTGATGGTTTTTTACTCCTCTCAACAGCCCAAACAAGTTTCTAAAAGGATGAGTTTGCAACTACTTTACTTTTGGAGAAAATTCAAAACATTCATTATTCAATAGAGCCCAATAGCAAAAATCAGGTTTTGAATGAAGAATCACATTTCTTGGTAGAATCTTGCAGGATTGAAATTTTTGATGGTTTTTTACTCCTCTCAACAGCCCAAACAAGTTTCTAAAAGGATGAGTTTGCAACTACTTTACTTTTGGAGAAAATTCAAAACATTCATTATTCAATAGGGCCCAAACTATCAAAAACCAGCGGTTTCAATGAACACACATTTCTTGGTAGAATCATGCAGGACTGAAATTTTTGATGTTTTTCTACTCCTCTCATAAGCCCAAACAAGTCTCTAAAAGCATGAGTTTGCAACTACTTTACTTTTGGAGAAAATTCAAAACATTCATTATTCAATAGAGCCCAATAGCAAAAATCAGGTTTTGAATGAAGAATCACATTTCTTGGTAAAATCATGCAGGATTGAAATTTTTGATGGTTTTTTACTCCTCTCAACAGCCCAAACAAGTTTCTAAAAGGATGAGTTTGCAACTACTTTACTTTTGGAGAAAATTCAAAACATTCATTATTCAATAAGGCCCAAACTATCAAAAACCAGCGGTTTCAATGAACACACATTTCTTGGTAGAATCATGCAGGACTGAAATTTTTGATGTTTTTCTACTCCTCTCATGAGCCCAAACAAGTTTCTAAAAGCATGAGTTTGCAACTACTTTACTTTTGGAGAAAATTCAAAACATTCACTATTCAATAGAGCCCAATAGCAAAAATCAGGTTTTGAATGAAGAATCACATTTCTTGGTAAAATCATGCAGGATTGAAATTTTTGATGGTTTTTTACTCCTCTCAACAGCCCAAACAAGTTTCTAAAAGGATGAGTTTGCAACTACTTTACTTTTGGAGAAAATTCAAAACATTCATTATTCAATAGGGCCCAAACTATCAAAAACCAGCGGTTTCAATGAACACACATTTCTTGGTAGAATCATGCAGGACTGAAATTTTTGATGTTTTTCTACTCCTCTCATGAGCCCAAACAAGTCTCTAAAAGCATGAGTTTGCAACTACTTTACTTTTGGAGAAAATTCAAAACATTCATTATTCAATAGAGCCCAATAGCAAAAATCAGGTTTTGAATGAAGAATCACATTTCTTGGTAGAATCATGCAGGATTGAAATTTTTGATGGTTTTTTACTCCTCTCAACAGCCCAAACAAGTTTCTAAAAGGATGAGTTTGCAACTACTTTACTTTTGGAGAAAATTCAAAACATTCATTATTCAATAGGGCCCAAACTATCAAAAACCAGCGGTTTCAATGAACACACATTTCTTGGAAGAATCATGCAGGACTGAAATTTTTGATGTTTTTCTACTCCTCTCATGAGCCCAAACAAGTCTCTAAAAGCATGAGTTTGCAACTACTTTACTTTTGGAGAAAATTCAAAACATTCATTATTCAATAGAGCCCAATAGCAAAAATCAGGTTTTGAATGAAGAATCACATTTCTTGGTAGAATCATGCAGGATTGAAATTTTTGATGGTTTTTTACTCCTCTCAACAGCCCAAACAAGTTTCTAAAAGGATGAGTTTGCAACTACTTTACTTTTGGAGAAAATTCAAAACATTCATTATTCAATAGGGCCCAAACTATCAAAAAACAGCGGTTTCAATGAACACACATTTCTTGGAAGAATCATGCAGGACTGAAATTTTTGATGTTTTTCTACTCCTCTCATGAGCCCAAACAAGTCTCTAAAAGCATGAGTTTGCAACTACTTTACTTTTGGAGAAAATTCAAAACATTCATTATTCAATAGAGCCCAATAGCAAAAATCAGGTTTTGAATGAAGAATCACATTTCTTGGTAGAATCATGCAGGATTGAAATTTTTGATGGTTTTTTACTCCTCTCAACAGCCCAAACAAGTTTCTAAAAGGATGAGCTTGCAACTACTTTACTTTTGGAGAAAATTCAAAACATTCATTATTCAATAGGGCCCAAACTATCAAAAACCAGCGGTTTCAATGAACACACATTTCTTGGTAGAATCATGCAGGACTGAAATTTTTGATGTTTTTCTACTCCTCTCATGAGCCCAAACAAGTCTCTAAAAGCATGAGTTTGCAACTACTTTACTTTTGGAGAAAATTCAAAACATTCATTATTCAATAGAGCCCAATAGCAAAAATCAGGTTTTGAATGAAGAATCACATTTCTTGGTAGAATCATGCAGGATTGAAATTTTTGATGGTTTTTTACTCCTCTCAACAGCCCAAACAAGTTTCTAAAAGGATGAGTTTGCAACTACTTTACTTTCGGAGAAAATTCAAAACATTCATTATTCAATAGGGCCCAAACTATCAAAAACCAGCGGTTTCAATGAACACACATTTCTTGGTAGAATCATGCAGGACTGAAATTTTTGATGTTTTTCTACTCCTCTCATGAGCCCAAACAAGTCTCTAAAAGCATGAGTTTGCAACTACTTTACTTTTGGAGAAAATTCAAAACATTCATTATTCAATAGAGCCCAATAGCAAAAATCAGGTTTTGAATGAAGAATCACATTTCTTGGTAGAATCATGCAGGATTGAAATTTTTGATGGTTTTTTACTCCTCTCAACAGACCAAACAAGTTTCTAAAAGGATGAGTTTGCAACTGCTTTACTTTTGGAGAAAATTCAAAACATTCATTATTCAATAGGGCCCAAACTATCAAAAACCAGCGGTTTCAATGAACACACATTTCTTGGTAGAATCATGCAGGACTGAAATTTTTGATGTTTTTCTACTCTCATGAGCCCAAACAAGTCTCTAAAAGCATGAGTTTGTAACTACTTTACTTTTGGAGAAAATTCAAAACATTCATTATTCAATAGGGCCCAAACTATCAAAAACCAGCGGTTTCAATGAACACACGTTTCTTGGAAGAATCATGCAGGACTGAAATTTTTGATGTTTTTCTACTCCTCTCATGAGCCCAAACAAGTCTCTAAAAGCATGAGTTTGCAACTACTTTACTTTTGGAGAAAATTCAAAACATTCATTATTCAATAGAGCCCAATAGCAAAAATCAGGTTTTGAATGAAGAATCACATTTCTTGGTAGAATCATGCAGGATTGAAATTTTTGATGGTTTTTTACTCCTCTCAACAGCCCAAACAAGTTTCTAAAAGGATGAGTTTGCAACTGCTTTACTTTTGGAGAAAATTCAAAACATTCATTATTCAATAGGGCCCAAACTATCAAAAACCAGCGGTTTCAATGAACACACATTTCTTGGTAGAATCATGCAGGACTGAAATTTTTGATGTTTTTCTACTCTCATGAGCCCAAACAAGTCTCTAAAAGCATGAGTTTGCAACTACTTTACTTTTGGAGAAAATTCAAAACATTCATTATTCAATAGGGCCCAAACTATCAAAAACCAGCGGTTTCAATGAACACACGTTTCTTGGAAGAATCATGCAGGACTGAAATTTTTGATGTTTTTCTACTCCTCTCATGAGCCCAAACAAGTCTCTAAAAGCATGAGTTTGCAACTACTTTACTTTTGGAGAAAATTCAAAACATTCATTATTCAATAGAGCCCAATAGCAAAAATCAGGTTTTGAATGAAGAATCACATTTCTTGGTAGAATCATGCAGGATTGAAATTTTTGATGGTTTTTTACTCCTCTCAACAGCCCAAACAAGTTTCTAAAAGGATGAGTTTGCAACTGCTTTACTTTTGGAGAAAATTCAAAACATTCATTATTCAATAGGGCCCAAACTATCAAAAACCAGCGGTTTCAATGAACACACATTTCTTGGTAGAATCATGCAGGACTGAAATTTTTGATGTTTTTCTACTCCTCTCATGAGCCCAAACAAGTCTCTAAAAGCATGAGTTTGCAACTACTTTACTTTTGGAGAAAATTCAAAACATTCATTATTCAATAGAGCCCAATAGCAAAAATCAGGTTTTGAATGAAGAATCACATTTCTTGGTAGAATCATGCAGGATTGAAATTTTTGATGGTTTTTTACTCCTCTCTACAGCCCAAACAAGTTTCTAAAAGGATGAGTTTGCAACTGCTTTACTTTTGGAGAAAATTCAAAACATTCATTATTCAATAGGGCCCAAACTATCAAAAACCAGCGGTTTGAATGAACACACATTTCTTGGTAGAATCATGCAGGACTCAAATTTTTGATGTTTTTCTACTCCTCTCATGAGCCCAAACAAGTTTCTAAAAGCATGAGTTTGCAACTACTTTACTTTTGGAGAAAATTCAAAACATTCATTATTCAATAGAGCCCAATAGCAAAAATCAGGTTTTGAATGAAGAATCACATTTCTTGGTAGAATCATGCAGGATTGAAATTTTTGATGGTTTTTTACTCCTCTCAACAGCCCAAACAAGTTTCTAAAAGGATGAGTTTGCAACTACTTTACTTTTGGAGAAAATTCAAAACATTCATTATTCAATAGGGCCCAAACTATCAAAAACCAGCGGTTTCAATGAACACACATTTCTTGGTAGAATCATGCAGGACTGAAATTTTTGATGTTTTTCTACTCCTCTCATGAGCCCAAACAAGTCTCTAAAAGCATGAGTTTGCAACTACTTTACTTTTGGAGAAAATTCAAAACATTCATTATTCAATAGAGCCCAATAGCAAAAATCAGGTTTTGAATGAAGAATCACATTTCTTGGTAGAATCATGCAGGATTGAAATTTTTGATGGTTTTTTACTCCTCTCAACAGCCCAAACAAGTTTCTAAAAGGATGAGTTTGCAACTACTTTACTTTTGGAGAAAATTCAAAACATTCATTATTCAATAGGGCCCAAACTATCAAAAACCAGCGGTTTCAATGAACACACATTTCTTGGAAGAATCATGCAGGACTGAAATTTTTGATGTTTTTCTACTCCTCTCATGAGCCCAAACAAGTCTCTAAAAGCATGAGTTTGCAACTACTTTACTTTTGGAGAAAATTCAAAACATTCATTATTCAATAGAGCCCAATAGCAAAAATCAGGTTTTGAATGAAGAATCACATTTCTTGGTAGAATCATGCAGGATTGAAATTTTTGATGGTTTTTTACTCCTCTCAACAGCCCAAACAAGTTTCTAAAAGGATGAGTTTGCAACTACTTTACTTTTGGAGAAAATTTAAAACATTCATTATTCAATAGGGCCCAAACTATCAAAAACCAGCGGTTTCAATGAACACACATTTCTTGGAAGAATCATGCAGGACTGAAATTTTTGATGTTTTTCTACTCCTCTCATGAGCCCAAACAAGTCTCTAAAAGCATGAGTTTGCAACTACTTTACTTTTGGAGAAAATTCAAAACATTCATTATTCAATAGAGCCCAATAGCAAAAATCAGGTTTTGAATGAAGAATCACATTTCTTGGTAGAATCATGCAGGATTGAAATTTTTGATGGTTTTTTACTCCTCTCAACAGCCCAAACAAGTTTCTAAAAGGATGAGTTTGCAACTACTTTACTTTTGGAGAAAATTCAAAACATTCATTATTCAATAGGGCCCAAACTATCAAAAACCAGCGGTTTCAATGAACACACATTTCTTGGTAGAATCATGCAGGACTGAAATTTTTGATGTTTTTCTACTCCTCTCATGAGCCCAAACAAGTCTCTAAAAGCATGAGTTTGCAACTATACTTTTGGAGAAAATTCAAAACATTCATTATTCAATAGAGCCCAATAGCAAAAATCAGGTTTTGAATGAAGAATCACATTTCTTGGTAAAATCATGCAGGATTGAAATTTTTGATGGTTTTTTACTCCTCTCAACAGCCCAAACAAGTTTCTAAAAGGATGAGTTTGCAACTACTTTACTTTTGGAGAAAATTCAAAACATTCATTATTCAATAGGGCCCAAACTATCAAAAACCAGCGGTTTCAATGAACACACATTTCTTGGTAGAATCATGCAGGACTGAAATTTTTGATGTTTTTCTACTCCTCTCATGAGCCCAAACAAGTTTCTAAAAGCATGAGTTTGCAACTACTTTACTTTTGGAGAAAATTCAAAACATTCATTATTCAATAGAGCCCAATAGCAAAAATCAGATTTTGAATGAAGAATCACATTTCTTGGTAAAATCATGCAGGATTGAAATTTTTGATGGTTTTTTACTCCTCTCAACAGCCCAAACAAGTTTCTAAAAGGATGAGTTTGCAACTACTTTACTTTTGGAGAAAATTCAAAACATTCATTATTCAATAGGGCCCAAACTATCAAAAACCAGCGGTTTCAATGAACACACATTTCTTGGTAGAATCATGCAGGACTGAAATTTTTGATGTTTTTCTACTCCTCTCATGAGCCCAAACAAGTCTCTAAAAGCATGAGTTTGCAACTACTTTACTTTTGGAGAAAATTCAAAACATTCATTATTCAATAGAGCCCAATAGCAAAAATCAGGTTTTGAATGAAGAATCACAGGTCTTGGTAGAATCATGCAGGATTGAAATTTTTGATGGTTTTTTACTCCTCTCAACAGCCCAAACAAGTTTCTAAAAGGATGAGTTTGCAACTACTTTACTTTTGGAGAAAATTCAAAACATTCATTATTCAATAGAGCCCAATAGCAAAAATCAGGTTTTGAATGAAGAATCACATTTCTTGGTAGAATCTTGCAGGATTGAAATTTTTGATGGTTTTTTACTCCTCTCAACAGCCCAAACAAGTTTCTAAAAGGATGAGTTTGCAACTACTTTACTTTTGGAGAAAATTCAAAACATTCATTATTCAATAGGGCCCAAACTATCAAAAACCAGCGGTTTCAATGAACACACATTTCTTGGTAGAATCATGCAGGACTGAAATTTTTGATGTTTTTCTACTCCTCTCATAAGCCCAAACAAGTCTCTAAAAGCATGAGTTTGCAACTACTTTACTTTTGGAGAAAATTCAAAACATTCATTATTCAATAGAGCCCAATAGCAAAAATCAGGTTTTGAATGAAGAATCACATTTCTTGGTAAAATCATGCAGGATTGAAATTTTTGATGGTTTTTTACTCCTCTCAACAGCCCAAACAAGTTTCTAAAAGGATGAGTTTGCAACTACTTTACTTTTGGAGAAAATTCAAAACATTCATTATTCAATAAGGCCCAAACTATCAAAAACCAGCGGTTTCAATGAACACACATTTCTTGGTAGAATCATGCAGGACTGAAATTTTTGATGTTTTTCTACTCCTCTCATGAGCCCAAACAAGTTTCTAAAAGCATGAGTTTGCAACTACTTTACTTTTGGAGAAAATTCAAAACATTCACTATTCAATAGAGCCCAATAGCAAAAATCAGGTTTTGAATGAAGAATCACATTTCTTGGTAAAATCATGCAGGATTGAAATTTTTGATGGTTTTTTACTCCTCTCAACAGCCCAAACAAGTTTCTAAAAGGATGAGTTTGCAACTACTTTACTTTTGGAGAAAATTCAAAACATTCATTATTCAATAGGGCCCAAACTATCAAAAACCAGCGGTTTCAATGAACACACATTTCTTGGTAGAATCATGCAGGACTGAAATTTTTGATGTTTTTCTACTCCTCTCATGAGCCCAAACAAGTCTCTAAAAGCATGAGTTTGCAACTACTTTACTTTTGGAGAAAATTCAAAACATTCATTATTCAATAGAGCCCAATAGCAAAAATCAGGTTTTGAATGAAGAATCACATTTCTTGGTAGAATCATGCAGGATTGAAATTTTTGATGGTTTTTTACTCCTCTCAACAGCCCAAACAAGTTTCTAAAAGGATGAGTTTGCAACTACTTTACTTTTGGAGAAAATTCAAAACATTCATTATTCAATAGGGCCCAAACTATCAAAAACCAGCGGTTTCAATGAACACACATTTCTTGGAAGAATCATGCAGGACTGAAATTTTTGATGTTTTTCTACTCCTCTCATGAGCCCAAACAAGTCTCTAAAAGCATGAGTTTGCAACTACTTTACTTTTGGAGAAAATTCAAAACATTCATTATTCAATAGAGCCCAATAGCAAAAATCAGGTTTTGAATGAAGAATCACATTTCTTGGTAGAATCATGCAGGATTGAAATTTTTGATGGTTTTTTACTCCTCTCAACAGCCCAAACAAGTTTCTAAAAGGATGAGTTTGCGGGGGGGTGTGGCCTGGAGCCCGATGGAGGAGGACGTCTGAGCTCAGAGCTCCCATGAAGCCTACTTACAAAGCGACAATTGCCTAAGAAGATTATTTTTATTTACAGAAGACCCTCAGAAAAGGATTCCCATTATCACTGGGCTCATTTTGAGACTATCCTGGAAGAAATCTGTTGGATAATTAAGAAGATTTAGCCTCTGGAAGTGAGCGCTGAGGAGAAAGCCCCTTGTGACTCAGCAGATTTCCCTGTGCTCAAGCGCGGGAAACCACCATCACTGTGATCCGGAGGACATAGGAGCCGGTGAGGTCCCTGTCTGAGCAAGCTGCTGGACTTTGATCTAGCGTTGGAGAGGCTGCAGAGGACCTGTCTTGAAGAGGATCCTGCCACCGGTGTCGCCGGTGATCGGGTCCCTGTACCACCTGAGCCGCTGCCTGAGTGAAGGGGAGAGAAGGAGCTGACAGGAGTCGGTGAACGGCGCGGTGAGTGTCAGCAAACACTGAGCTACGTGAGGGGCACTGCTGCAGAGGGAGATCGAAGCAGTGGATCCTATCGGTGCTGTCCTGGATGGAGTCGGCGCTCTCTGATCGGCGGATCAGGTGAGCGCGGGAAAAGCTGAAGCCGACTGATTTTTTGAAAGTGGAGGAGAGCCGCGGCTAACTTCAAAGCCAGTCGGGCAGGAAAGCTACTGAAGTATAGCGGCGGGTCAGAGGAGGAAAGTCCCGCTGCTGGAGACTGTGCCCTGTGTGCGCGGTGAGCTACGCCCAGGGTGAAGAGTGAAGAGAGAGGAGGAGAGGTCCGGTGCCGAAGACCCTCAGAAAAGGATTCCCACTATTACTGGGCTCATTTTGAGACTATCCTGGAGAAAATCCGCTGGATACTTAAGAAGATTTAGCCCCTGGAAGTGAGCGCTGAGGAGAAAGCCTCTTGTGACTCAGCAGATTTCCCTGCACTCAGGCGCGGGAACCACCATCACTGTGATCCGGAGGACATAGGAGCCGGAGAGGTCCCTGTCTGAGCAGGCTCCTGGACTTTGATCTAGCGTTGGAGAGGCTGCAGAGGATCTGTCTTGAAGAGGATCCTGCCACCGGTCGCCGGTGATCGGGTCCCTGTACAACCTGAGCCGCTGCCTGAATAAAGAGGAGAGAAGGAGTTGACAGAAGTCGGTGAACGGCGCGGTGAGTGACAGCAGGCTCTGAGCTACGCGAGGGGCACTGCTGCAGAGGGAGGTTGAAGCATTGGATCCTCTCAGTGCTGTCCTGGATGGAATCGGCGCTCTCTGATTGGTGGATCAGGTGAGCGCGGGAAAAGCTGAAGCCGGCTGATTTTTGAAAGTGGAGGAGAGCCGCGGCTGACTTCAAAGCCGGTCGGGCAGGGAAACTACTGTACTAGCGGCGGTCAGAAGAGGAAAGTCCAGCTGCTGGAGACCGTGCCCTGTGTGCGCGGTGAACTGCGCCCAGGGTGAAGAGTGAAGAGAGAGGAGGAGAGGTCCGGTTCCGGTGAAGTAGCGCGGGGAGCTTCAACAAAGGAGAAGTTGTAGAGACGCTGGATTGGGCGGGAAATTTGAATTCCATTGATCTTGTTTGTTGATTTTACTGCTGGTGATATTGGAAGCTTTCCCAAAAGAGGGAAGCAATTGCTGACGGGCAGATTTAGAAGAAGAAGAAAGGATCTGACGGTGGTGAGAGGAGATTGTCCGGTCTTGGGGGATATTTGTGGAGGGTGGATGTCAGAGCTGGGAGACGAGGGGTCAGTGGGAGGCAAGTGAGTGTAAACCCCAGAGGGGAGGAGAAATCTTTTTAGTGTTATACGAAGTTAACTTTGGATCATTGATAACTAATTCATAGAGGGGTTATCTAGATGTGCATAAGTATAATATCACCGATAGTAATCCTATAGGTCTCATTATATTCTATATATATTAATCTATAGAAGACATAGCTGCTCGTTTGAATATTGTTGATACTAAGAAGATTATTTCTATTTATCAGTACGTGCCACTTATTACCTGGGGCTATTAGTACGGGGTTTTAGTAAGTCATTAACCCTATGTATTCTTTGCTATAGATGACACAGGTCTCTACTTGCCTTACCTAATTTTTACTGTTAATCAGAGGGTCATCTTGCTACTTTATTTAACCCTCGCTTTAAGTCTGCTTATTGGCTCATGTGATAAAGTGAAGTAGGGAAGTAGTTATACTTAATTTTTAGTTTGATAGCTCTGACATTAGTGGTTCATTATTATAAGAGTGAGGTTAGGAAGCTATATATAAGAAGAAACAGCATGGCATCCAACTTGAAAACTAAATTACCTTCTGGTAAAAATCTGAAATCTACTAGTGCCTCTGGCCAGAGAACATACACTGATTCTCCCAATTTAATAAGCCCAATTAAATCTAGATCCCCCCTAAAAAGAGAGGAAGACACTTCAACTAAAAATATGCCTAACAGTCTTTCTAATAGGGCTTCTCAGGGGAAATCACATCAAAAGAATATGCTCCCTGACCCTCGTGTATTGACCTTTACATCTTCTCAGGATCTTGATAAAGAAGATACCTCAAAACTTTCTCTCCAAGATGAGGAAAGTAAAATGGATCTATCCAAATGTAATAAGAGGAAAACTCCAGAAAGTCAAACAGTGAGAGCAGAGGTAGATTTAGACCCTGATAATTCATCTGAGGATTACTCCCCAAGTAACACCCCCGTCAAACAGCCCCCTAAAAAAGGCTGCTTGGAACTGTCTTCTGCTGCCTCTCCGACCCCCCAAGATTTTGATTTTAAAACCTTGCTGAATTCTGATAGACGAGTCACTGAGGGTTCACTTGCTGGTTTCCTCGTATCCTTCCAGGAATCCATCAATCAATCAAATCAATCCATGCACAAGTCTATCAATGCAATCAATGCATCTATTAAAGCAGGATTTGATTCTCATAGGAGGGATGTGCAGGAGATCAGTGATAAATTTTCTCAAAGATTTGAACTGAATGAGAAAAGACTAACAAAGGTGGAAAACAAGACTGATAACTTAGTAAAGCAAAACTTAGATCTTAAAGCCGAACTCTTATCTGTAAAGTCCAAATTAGCGGACTTGGAGGATCGGAGTAGGCGGAACAATATCAAAATTAGGGGGATACCTGAGAATGTGACACAGAAAGATCTTTCAGACTATACCAAAGCTACGTTTAGAAAGGCCTTGCCGTCCCTAACTGACCTACAGCTATTGATCGATAGAATCCACCGTCTGCCCCGTCCAAAAAATGTACCTATGGATAAGCCTAGAGATACGATTCTTCATTTTCATTTCTTTGAAACTAAAGAAAAAATACTAAGATTTATTAGAGAGAGAGGCTCTCTCCCTCCCCCTAATGACCAACTAAAGGTCTTTTCAGATTTTTCAAAGTCAACTATGGAAGCTAGGAAATCATTTAATGAAGCTACTGCTGGCCTTAGGGAAATGGGAATTCCCTATAGGTGGGGTTTTCCAACAAAACTACTTGTTTCTTATAGGGGTAAAATTGTTCCTTTCTTTACTCCAAAGGAGGCTTTGGACTTTATTCGCTCTTTAAAGGAAGGCCCCTCTGACAGAGATAATGGTTGACAGTGATAAACTTTCATGGGTTTTCCTTGTGATACTTAAATTAAACAACTGACCGAGGGTATCGAATAATAAATATTAGGATAATAGTTTATAATTAGGCTTTATGGGATCTTGCCACTTTGGCTTTTTAAGTCCCCGAATAAGGAGAGATACCACGACTGGTGGTTAACCTCCAGGAGGACTCTTTAGGTTTTATTAGTTTGTGTTCTAATTTTCTTTTTAAAACCCTAAGTGGAATAGATGAAGACAATTCCAACAAGATAGAGACAGTTTAGTGATAAATTGGATAATAATAAGTGGACAAACGAATAAATAGAACAGCATGAAAATAAAAATCCTCTCACATAATGTTAAAGGATTGAATAGTCCCCACAAACGATATATAGCTTGGAGAGAAATAAAGCGACTTCATGCGGATATCTCTTGCTTACAAGAGGTTAAATTAATAAAAGATACCCACCCAACCTTTCAGCACAAAGACTTTCCCCATATTTTTAAAGCCCTTAATAATAAGAAGAGTGCGGGAGTAATAACCATCATTAATAAAAACATCCCCTTCCAGTTACTTGATGAACATGTTGATAATCATGGAAGATTCCATATTCTCATATGTAAATTGAACTTTAAACTTTGTACAATCGTGAATATCTACGCCCCTAACAACGGCCAAATCTCTTTCTTTAATAAATTATTGGAGAAGGTTAATGATGTTAAAAGAGGAGACCTGTTACTAATAGGTGATTTCAACCTAGTTCCTGACAGGAATATAGACTCATCATCTTCTGCTACTTCTAAATCGAATCGATCTTTGAACAACTGGATCAGACAGAATGAGATGTATGACGTTTTTAGATGCTTAAATTCCTCATCTAGAGAATTCACATACTACTCAGATATATACAAAACATCCTCCAGAATAGATTTATTCTTGACTGATATTTTTTCTCTTACCAAATTTAAGAAAATTGAGATTCTGGAAAAATCTTTTTCTGATCATGCCCCTGTATTAGGAATATTCGACTTGGGCCCCCCTACAACAAATACCTTCCTATGGAAGGTAAATCCCACTTTATTAAATACTCAGAAATATAGAGATATCATCAGCGAAACAATTGAAAATTACTTTAAAGAAAACTCAGTGGATAGTATGAGTCCCTTTACCATTTGGAATGCCCACAAAGCTGTTTTGAGAGGGTGTCTCATTCAACTCTCTACGAGATATAAAAAAGAGAAAAGGGAAAGAATCGCTGATCTCCAATCCCAAATTACCTTTAAAGAAGAGCAGCAAAATAATTTATCTACCCCATCCCACAATATCCATCTTGAAATTCTGAAGTTAAGACAAAATTTGAGGTCTGAAATTATCTCTGAGTATGATTCTGTTGTCAGGGCATCAAAATATAATTTTTATGCCTCTATTAATAAGCCTACAAAGTACATGACAAATAAACTGAAACAATCCCGTGTGAACAGAAGGATTGTTAAAATTACATCCTCTTTGGGAGAAGTGAAACATCACCCTTCTGATATCGCCGGAATCTTTGCGGATTATTTTGAACATCTTTATAATTTAAAAAACGATTCTTCAACTCATACTCCTAACCAAAAGGAAATTGATTCCTTTTTATCTAAATTGACCCTTCCACAAGTAGACACTTTAGATTTAACTCTCCTAAACCAACCCTTTACTGTAGAAGAAATTACCAGAACGATTGAAAAGCTTAAATTAAATAAATCCCCTGGCCCAGATGGGTTTACTAATGAATATTTTAAAACATTTTCAAACCTTATATCTCCACATTTAAAATCTCTATTTAATCACGCCTCAAATACTGGATTGTTCCCTAAAGAAATGACGGAAGCATCTATTATACTGATTCCTAAAGATAGTGGGAATTTGGAGGAAGTTAAGAATTATCGCCCGATCTCCCTAATAAACACCGACATTAAAATATATTCGAAGATTTTAGCGGACCGATTGAAGAATCTTTTGCCCCGTCTTATTAAGAATGATCAGGTGGGCTTTGTTAGTGGCAGACAAGTTACAGATGGCACTAGAAGGATTTTAAATCTATTCAACATAGCTAAATCTAATAATTTCTCATCACTATTTATTTCCCTGGATGCCCAAAAAGCTTTTGATAGGGTGAATTGGGACTATCTTAAATCTACACTATTGAAATTTGGGTTTGATGATAACTTTATAACTTCTATTTTTGCACTGTACTCAAACACTAATGCCAAAACTTATACAAACAATCACCTTTCTAGAAACTTCGATATCTCTAATGGAACAAGACAGGGATGCCCTCTTTCCCCCCTCTTATTTGCTCTCGCAATTGAACCCCTTGCAGAAGTGATAAGACAAAGCATTGATATCTCGGGTTTTAAAACGAAGTCTCATCACCATAAACTAACTTTATTTGCTGATGACCTTATGTTATCAATTACTGACCCTGCTAATTCACTTACTGCTCTTATGAGGATTTTGGATGGTTTTTCTAGGGTTTCCTACTTTAAAATAAACGCTCAAAAATCTAAATTACTGCACTTTAACTTGACTTGTTCTGAAATTGACGCCCTTAAAAAATTAACCAGTTTTTCTTGGGAAGAAATGGAACTAGAGTATCTGGGAATAATCTTCCCGAAGGACTTGAAATCTATCACATCTAGGAATATGGAACATCTTTTTAAAAAAATTTCAAAAGACTTCTCTAGTTATAATAACTGCGATCTGTCCTTGATGGGAAGAATTTTAGTAATTAAATCTTACATTTTACCAAAAATTCTATTTATATTTAGAAATATTCCTCTTATTATTCCTACTCCTCTTTTGTACAAAGTTCAAAAGTCAATCAACCTTTTTGTTTGGAAAGGGCGGAGGCCTAGAATTACTACCAAAATTTTATATAAAAAGAAGGCTAATGGAGGCCTAGCACTCCCAAACATTTTTGCCTATTTTCAAGCATCCCTTATCCTTCAAAGCAAGCAATGGTTTTCTGAAGGAACACCCTCTGCTTGGTTAGACCTTGAATCAGAGCAATGTGGGGTCAATTCCATTTCGGATTTGTTTTTTAAGTATTTGCTCTCACCTTTGAGCGCTGTTCACCATCATCCAATCTTTCATTCTATACTGGTTATGTGGAGGAGCTTTACACAATTAAAGAAGAAAGTTGATAAACGGAATATTTTGAAAAAATTTCCTTTAAAACTACTATTTAAATTATATAAGTGCCCTATGTCGGAAGAGTGGAAGGACTTTAAAATTAATACAATAGGGGATATATGGGATGGCCAACACCTCTTATCTTTTAATGAGATGAAAAATAAATTCCATGTTCCATTTTCGTATTTTACCCCTTATCTTGTTTTGAAGGATCTCCTGCGGAAGTTTTTGAGTAGCAGAGCTTTGAATTCAGATATTGTGGCTTCCATGTTTACAAATGTTAATCATAAGTTGTCTTGGAGCCTTAAGAATATCTACTCTCATTTTAATGAAGATTTTGAGTTTATCAAAAACGTTTATATTCAAAGATGGGAAAAAGATTTAAATATTAAATTAGATGCAGAACATTGGGAGAAGGCAATAAGATTTTCAAATACATCTGCTATTTCGGCGACTCTACAGGAATCTTTCTTTAAGACATTGACCAGGTGGCATTATACTCCGATCAGGATGTCCCATATAGATACTAAATACTCTTCTTTCTGTTGGAGGAATTGTGGTTTACCAGGCAACTTATACCATATGTTCTGGAGCTGCCCCAAATTGAAAAATTTGTGGAAAGAGGTTACAGACCACTTAGACATCCTCTCAGACAGAGCGATAAGTGTTACTCCGCAGATGGCTTTGCTTTCTTTGGGCACCGAGAAAATTAATCCTTCCTTAAGATTTGTAACAATACATATTTTCTTGGTGACCAAGAATACAATAGCCTTTTGGTGGCTTAAATCCGACCCACCTTCCTTTGCTGAAATACTCGACAAAGTTCGTACTCATAATTCTATGGAGAAAAGATTTGCGTTTATAAATAAAGCTCTCCATAAATATCACTCCAAGTGGGACATATGGAATTCAAAATTCTGCTAGTATCGGTTAAACTTGCTTGTTTGTTGTCTGCTGTACCTAATACAACTATGATTGTTTTTCTACCTAAAGAGGATTACAGGAACAATGTATAATATGTGTCTTCATCTGTACTACTTGTTAAAACAGTTTATTATTGTGTGATGTAACACTGTAGAGTAGAGTTCTCTACCTTTTTATTTGTCCATGTTCTAACTTTTCCTTTCCTGTTTAATGTTAATAATAATAATAATAATAATAATAATAATAAAAATATTTAAACAAAAAGGATGAGTTTGCAACTACTTTACTTTTGGAGAAAATTCAAAACATTCATTATTCAATAGGGCCCAAACTATCAAAAACCAGCGGTTTCAATGAACACACATTTCTTGGAAGAATCATGCAGGACTGAAATTTTTGATGTTTTTCTACTCCTCTCATGAGCCCAAACAAGTCTCTAAAAGCATGAGTTTGCAACTACTTTACTTTTGGAGAAAATTCAAAACATTCATTATTCAATAGAGCCCAATAGCAAAAATCAGGTTTTGAATGAAGAATCACATTTCTTGGTAGAATCATGCAGGATTGAAATTTTTGATGGTTTTTTACTCCTCTCAACAGCCCAAACAAGTTTCTAAAAGGATGAGCTTGCAACTACTTTACTTTTGGAGAAAATTCAAAACATTCATTATTCAATAGGGCCCAAACTATCAAAAACCAGCGGTTTCAATGAACACACATTTCTTGGTAGAATCATGCAGGACTGAAATTTTTGATGTTTTTCTACTCCTCTCATGAGCCCAAACAAGTCTCTAAAAGCATGAGTTTGCAACTACTTTACTTTTGGAGAAAATTCAAAACATTCATTATTCAATGGAGCCCAATAGCAAAAATCAGGTTTTGAATGAAGAATCACATTTCTTGGTAGAATCATGCAGGATTGAAATTTTTGATGGTTTTTTACTCCTCTCAACAGCCCAAACAAGTTTCTAAAAGGATGAGTTTGCAACTACTTTACTTTCGGAGAAAATTCAAAACATTCATTATTCAATAGGGCCCAAACTATCAAAAACCAGCGGTTTCAATGAACACACATTTCTTGGTAGAATCATGCAGGACTGAAATTTTTGATGTTTTTCTACTCCTCTCATGAGCCCAAACAAGTCTCTAAAAGCATGAGTTTGCAACTACTTTACTTTTGGAGAAAATTCAAAACATTCATTATTCAATAGAGCCCAATAGCAAAAATCAGGTTTTGAATGAAGAATCACATTTCTTGGTAGAATCATGCAGGATTGAAATTTTTGATGGTTTTTTACTCCTCTCAACAGACCAAACAAGTTTCTAAAAGGATGAGTTTGCAACTGCTTTACTTTTGGAGAAAATTCAAAACATTCATTATTCAATAGGGCCCAAACTATCAAAAACCAGCGGTTTCAATGAACACACATTTCTTGGTAGAATCATGCAGGACTGAAATTTTTGATGTTTTTCTACTCTCATGAGCCCAAACAAGTCTCTAAAAGCATGAGTTTGTAACTACTTTACTTTTGGAGAAAATTCAAAACATTCATTATTCAATAGGGCCCAAACTATCAAAAACCAGCGGTTTCAATGAACACACGTTTCTTGGAAGAATCATGCAGGACTGAAATTTTTGATGTTTTTCTACTCCTCTCATGAGCCCAAACAAGTCTCTAAAAGCATGAGTTTGCAACTACTTTACTTTTGGAGAAAATTCAAAACATTCATTATTCAATAGAGCCCAATAGCAAAAATCAGGTTTTGAATGAAGAATCACATTTCTTGGTAGAATCATGCAGGATTGAAATTTTTGATGGTTTTTTACTCCTCTCAACAGCCCAAACAAGTTTCTAAAAGGATGAGTTTGCAACTGCTTTACTTTTGGAGAAAATTCAAAACATTCATTATTCAATAGGGCCCAAACTATCAAAAACCAGCGGTTTCAATGAACACACATTTCTTGGTAGAATCATGCAGGACTGAAATTTTTGATGTTTTTCTACTCTCATGAGCCCAAACAAGTCTCTAAAAGCATGAGTTTGCAACTACTTTACTTTTGGAGAAAATTCAAAACATTCATTATTCAATAGGGCCCAAACTATCAAAAACCAGCGGTTTCAATGAACACACGTTTCTTGGAAGAATCATGCAGGACTGAAATTTTTGATGTTTTTCTACTCCTCTCATGAGCCCAAACAAGTCTCTAAAAGCATGAGTTTGCAACTACTTTACTTTTGGAGAAAATTCAAAACATTCATTATTCAATAGAGCCCAATAGCAAAAATCAGGTTTTGAATGAAGAATCACATTTCTTGGTAGAATCATGCAGGATTGAAATTTTTGATGGTTTTTTACTCCTCTCAACAGCCCAAACAAGTTTCTAAAAGGATGAGTTTGCAACTGCTTTACTTTTGGAGAAAATTCAAAACATTCATTATTCAATAGGGCCCAAACTATCAAAAACCAGCGGTTTCAATGAACACACATTTCTTGGTAGAATCATGCAGGACTGAAATTTTTGATGTTTTTCTACTCCTCTCATGAGCCCAAACAAGTCTCTAAAAGCATGAGTTTGCAACTACTTTACTTTTGGAGAAAATTCAAAACATTCATTATTCAATAGAGCCCAATAGCAAAAATCAGGTTTTGAATGAAGAATCACATTTCTTGGTAGAATCATGCAGGATTGAAATTTTTGATGGTTTTTTACTCCTCTCTACAGCCCAAACAAGTTTCTAAAAGGATGAGTTTGCAACTGCTTTACTTTTGGAGAAAATTCAAAACATTCATTATTCAATAGGGCCCAAACTATCAAAAACCAGCGGTTTGAATGAACACACATTTCTTGGTAGAATCATGCAGGACTCAAATTTTTGATGTTTTTCTACTCCTCTCATGAGCCCAAACAAGTTTCTAAAAGCATGAGTTTGCAACTACTTTACTTTTGGAGAAAATTCAAAACATTCATTATTCAATAGAGCCCAATAGCAAAAATCAGGTTTTGAATGAAGAATCACATTTCTTGGTAGAATCATGCAGGATTGAAATTTTTGATGGTTTTTTACTCCTCTCAACAGCCCAAACAAGTTTCTAAAAGGATGAGTTTGCAACTACTTTACTTTTGGAGAAAATTCAAAACATTCATTATTCAATAGGGCCCAAACTATCAAAAACCAGCGGTTTCAATGAACACACATTTCTTGGTAGAATCATGCAGGACTGAAATTTTTGATGTTTTTCTACTCCTCTCATGAGCCCAAACAAGTCTCTAAAAGCATGAGTTTGCAACTACTTTACTTTTGGAGAAAATTCAAAACATTCATTATTCAATAGAGCCCAATAGCAAAAATCAGGTTTTGAATGAAGAATCACATTTCTTGGTAGAATCATGCAGGATTGAAATTTTTGATGGTTTTTTACTCCTCTCAACAGCCCAAACAAGTTTCTAAAAGGATGAGTTTGCAACTACTTTACTTTTGGAGAAAATTCAAAACATTCATTATTCAATAGGGCCCAAACTATCAAAAACCAGCGGTTTCAATGAACACACATTTCTTGGAAGAATCATGCAGGGCTGAAATTTTTGATGTTTTTCTACTCCTCTCATGAGCCCAAACAAGTTTCTAAAAGCATGAGTTTGCAACTACTTTACTTTTGGAGAAAATTCAAAACATTCATTATTCAATAGAGCCCAATAGCAAAAATCAGGTTTTGAATGAAGAATCACAGTTCTTGGTAGAATCATGCAGGATTGAAATTTTTGATGGTTTTTTACTCCTCTCAACAGCCCAAACAAGTTTCTAAAAGGATGAGTTTGCAACTACTTTACTTTTGGAGAAAATTCAAAACATTCATTATTCAATAGAGCCCAATAGCAAAAATCAGGTTTTGAATGAAGAATCACATTTCTTGGTAGAATCATGCAGGATTGAAATTTTTGATGGTTTTTTACTCCTCTCAACAGCCCAAACAAGTTTCTAAAAGGATGAGTTTGCAACTACTTTACTTTTGGAGAAAATTCAAAACATTCATTATTCAATAGGGCCCAAACTATCAAAAACCAGCGGTTTCAATGAACACACATTTCTTGGTAGAATCATGCAGGACTGAAATTTTTGATGTTTTTCTACTACTCTCATAAGCCCAAACAAGTCTCTAAAAGCATGAGTTTGCAACTACTTTACTTTTGGAGAAAATTCAAAACATTCATTATTCAATAGAGCCCAATAGCAAAAATCAGGTTTTGAATGAAGAATCACATTTCTTGGTAAAATCATGCAGGATTGAAATTTTTGATGGTTTTTTACTCCTCTCAACAGCCCAAACAAGTTTCTAAAAGGATGAGTTTGCAACTACTTTACTTTTGGAGAAAATTCAAAACATTCATTATTCAATAGGGCCCAAACTATCAAAAACCAGCGGTTTCAATGAACACACATTTCTTGGTAGAATCATGCAGGACTGAAATTTTTGATGTTTTTCTACTCCTCTCATGAGCCCAAACAAGTCTCTAAAAGCATGAGTTTGCAACTACTTTACTTTTGGAGAAAATTCAAAACATTCATTATTCAATAGAGCCCAATAGCAAAAATCAGGTTTTGAATGAAGAATCACATTTCTTGGTAGAATCATGCAGGATTGAAATTTTTGATGGTTTTTTACTCCTCTCAACAGCCCAAACAAGTTTCTAAAAGGATGAGTTTGCAACTACTTTACTTTTGGAGAAAATTCAAAACATTCATTATTCAATAGGGCCCAAACTATCAAAAACCAGCGGTTTCAATGAACACACATTTCTTGGAAGAATCATGCAGGACTGAAATTTTTGATGTTTTTCTACTCCTCTCATGAGCCCAAACAAGTCTCTAAAAGCATGAGTTTGCAACTACTTTACTTTTGGAGAAAATTCAAAACATTCATTATTCAATAGAGCCCAATAGCAAAAATCAGGTTTTGAATGAAGAATCACATTTCTTGGTAGAATCATGCAGGATTGAAATTTTTGATGGTTTTTTACTCCTCTCAACAGCCCAAACAAGTTTCTAAAAGGATGAGTTTGCAACTACTTTACTTTTGGAGAAAATTCAAAACATTCATTATTCAATAGGGCCCAAACTATCAAAAACCAGCGGTTTCAATGAACACACATTTCTTGGAAGAATCATGCAGGACTGAAATTTTTGATGTTTTTCTACTCCTCTCATGAGCCCAAACAAGTCTCTAAAAGCATGAGTTTGCAACTACTTTACTTTTGGAGAAAATTCAAAACATTCATTATTCAATAGAGCCCAATAGCAAAAATCAGGTTTTGAATGAAGAATCACATTTCTTGGTAGAATCATGCAGGATTGAAATTTTTGATGGTTTTTTACTCCTCTCAACAGCCCAAACAAGTTTCTAAAAGGATGAGCTTGCAACTACTTTACTTTTGGAGAAAATTCAAAACATTCATTATTCAATAGGGCCCAAACTATCAAAAACCAGCGGTTTCAATGAACACACATTTCTTGGTAGAATCATGCAGGACTGAAATTTTTGATGTTTTTCTACTCCTCTCATGAGCCCAAACAAGTCTCTAAAAGCATGAGTTTGCAACTACTTTACTTTTGGAGAAAATTCAAAACATTCATTATTCAATGGAGCCCAATAGCAAAAATCAGGTTTTGAATGAAGAATCACATTTCTTGGTAGAATCATGCAGGATTGAAATTTTTGATGGTTTTTTACTCCTCTCAACAGCCCAAACAAGTTTCTAAAAGGATGAGTTTGCAACTACTTTACTTTCGGAGAAAATTCAAAACATTCATTATTCAATAGGGCCCAAACTATCAAAAACCAGCGGTTTCAATGAACACACATTTCTTGGTAGAATCATGCAGGACTGAAATTTTTGATGTTTTTCTACTCCTCTCATGAGCCCAAACAAGTCTCTAAAAGCATGAGTTTGCAACTACTTTACTTTTGGAGAAAATTCAAAACATTCATTATTCAATAGAGCCCAATAGCAAAAATCAGATTTTGAATGAAGAATCACATTTCTTGGTAGAATCATGCAGGATTGAAATTTTTGATGGTTTTTTACTCCTCTCAAAAGCCCAAACAAGTTTCTAAAAGGATGAGTTTGCAACTGCTTTACTTTTGGAGAAAATTCAAAACATTCATTATTCAATAGGGCCCAAACTATCAAAAACCAGCGGTTTCAATGAACACACATTTCTTGGTAGAATCATGCAGGACTGAAATTTTTGATGTTTTTCTACTCTCATCAGCCCAAACAAGTCTCTAAAAGCATGAGTTTGCAACTACTTTACTTTTGGAGAAAATTCAAAACATTCATTATTCAATAGGGCCCAAACTATCAAAAACCAGCGGTTTCAATGAACACACGTTTCTTGGAAGAATCATGCAGGACTGAAATTTTTGATGTTTTTCTACTCCTCTCATGAGCCCAAACAAGTCTCTAAAAGCATGAGTTTGCAACTACTTTACTTTTGGAGAAAATTCAAAACATTCATTATTCAATAGAGCCCAATAGCAAAAATCAGGTTTTGAATGAAGAATCACATTTCTTGGTAGAATCATGCAGGATTGAAATTTTTGATGGTTTTTTACTCCTCTCAACAGCCCAAACAAGTTTCTAAAAGGATGAGTTTGCAACTACTTTACTTTTGGAGAAAATTCAAAACATTCATTATTCAATAGGGCCCAAACTATCAAAAACCAGCGGTTTGAATGAACACACATTTCTTGGTAGAATCATGCAGGACTGAAATTTTTGATGTTTTTCTACTCCTCTCATGAGCCCAAACAAGTCTCTAAAAGCATGAGTTTGCAACTACTTTACTTTTGGAGAAAATTCAAAACATTCATTATTCAATAGAGCCCAATAGCAAAAATCAGGTTTTGAATGAAGAATCACATTTCTTGGTAGAATCATGCAGGATTGAAATTTTTGATGGTTTTTTACTCCTCTCAACAGCCCAAACAAGTTTCTAAAAGGATGAGTTTGCAACTGCTTTACTTTTGGAGAAAATTCAAAACATTCATTATTCAATAGGGCCCAAACTATCAAAAACCAGCGGTTTCAATGAACACACATTTCTTGGTAGAATCATGCAGGACTGAAATTTTTGATGTTTTTCTACTCCTCTCATGAGCCCAAACAAGTCTCTAAAAGCATGAGTTTGCAACTACTTTACTTTTGGAGAAAATTCAAAACATTCATTATTCAATAGAGCCCAATAGCAAAAATCAGGTTTTGAATGAAGAATCACATTTCTTGGTAGAATCATGCAGGATTGAAATTTTTGATGGTTTTTTACTCCTCTCTACAGCCCAAACAAGTTTCTAAAAGGATGAGTTTGCAACTGCTTTACTTTTGGAGAAAATTCAAAACATTCATTATTCAATAGGGCCCAAACTATCAAAAACCAGCGGTTTGAATGAACACACATTTCTTGGTAGAATCATGCAGGACTCAAATTTTTGATGTTTTTCTACTCCTCTCATGAGCCCAAACAAGTTTCTAAAAGCATGAGTTTGCAACTACTTTACTTTTGGAGAAAATTCAAAACATTCATTATTCAATAGAGCCCAATAGCAAAAATCAGGTTTTGAATGAAGAATCACATTTCTTGGTAGAATCATGCAGGATTGAAATTTTTGATGGTTTTTTACTCCTCTCAACAGCCCAAACAAGTTTCTAAAAGGATGAGTTTGCAACTACTTTACTTTTGGAGAAAATTCAAAACATTCATTATTCAATAGGGCCCAAACTATCAAAAACCAGCGGTTTCAATGAACACACATTTCTTGGTAGAATCATGCAGGACTGAAATTTTTGATGTTTTTCTACTCCTCTCATGAGCCCAAACAAGTCTCTAAAAGCATGAGTTTGCAACTACTTTACTTTTGGAGAAAATTCAAAACATTCATTATTCAATAGAGCCCAATAGCAAAAATCAGGTTTTGAATGAAGAATCACATTTCTTGGTAGAATCATGCAGGATTGAAATTTTTGATGGTTTTTTACTCCTCTCAACAGCCCAAACAAGTTTCTAAAAGGATGAGTTTGCAACTACTTTACTTTTGGAGAAAATTCAAAACATTCATTATTCAATAGGGCCCAAACTATCAAAAACCAGCGGTTTCAATGAACACACATTTCTTGGAAGAATCATGCAGGGCTGAAATTTTTGATGTTTTTCTACTCCTCTCATGAGCCCAAACAAGTTTCTAAAAGCATGAGTTTGCAACTACTTTACTTTTGGAGAAAATTCAAAACATTCATTATTCAATAGAGCCCAATAGCAAAAATCAGGTTTTGAATGAAGAATCACAGTTCTTGGTAGAATCATGCAGGATTGAAATTTTTGATGGTTTTTTACTCCTCTCAACAGCCCAAACAAGTTTCTAAAAGGATGAGTTTGCAACTGCTTTACTTTTGGAGAAAATTCAAAACATTCATTATTCAATAGGGCCCAAACTATCAAAAACCAGCGGTTTCAATGAACACACATTTCTTGGTAGAATCATGCAGGACTGAAATTTTTGATGTTTTTCTACTCCTCTCATGAGCCCAAACAAGTCTCTAAAAGCATGAGTTTGCAACTACTTTACTTTTGGAGAAAATTCAAAACATTCATTATTCAATAGAGCCCAATAGCAAAAATCAGGTTTTGAATGAAGAATCACATTTCTTGGTAGAATCATGCAGGATTGAAATTTTTGATGGTTTTTTACTCCTCTCTACAGCCCAAACAAGTTTCTAAAAGGATGAGTTTGCAACTGCTTTACTTTTGGAGAAAATTCAAAACATTCATTATTCAATAGGGCCCAAACTATCAAAAACCAGCGGTTTGAATGAACACACATTTCTTGGTAGAATCATGCAGGACTCAAATTTTTGATGTTTTTCTACTCCTCTCATGAGCCCAAACAAGTTTCTAAAAGCATGAGTTTGCAACTACTTTACTTTTGGAGAAAATTCAAAACATTCATTATTCAATAGAGCCCAATAGCAAAAATCAGGTTTTGAATGAAGAATCACATTTCTTGGTAGAATCATGCAGGATTGAAATTTTTGATGGTTTTTTACTCCTCTCAACAGCCCAAACAAGTTTCTAAAAGGATGAGTTTGCAACTACTTTACTTTTGGAGAAAATTCAAAACATTCATTATTCAATAGGGCCCAAACTATCAAAAACCAGCGGTTTCAATGAACACACATTTCTTGGTAGAATCATGCAGGACTGAAATTTTTGATGTTTTTCTACTCCTCTCATGAGCCCAAACAAGTCTCTAAAAGCATGAGTTTGCAACTACTTTACTTTTGGAGAAAATTCAAAACATTCATTATTCAATAGAGCCCAATAGCAAAAATCAGGTTTTGAATGAAGAATCACATTTCTTGGTAGAATCATGCAGGATTGAAATTTTTGATGGTTTTTTACTCCTCTCAACAGCCCAAACAAGTTTCTAAAAGGATGAGTTTGCAACTACTTTACTTTTGGAGAAAATTCAAAACATTCATTATTCAATAGGGCCCAAACTATCAAAAACCAGCGGTTTCAATGAACACACATTTCTTGGAAGAATCATGCAGGGCTGAAATTTTTGATGTTTTTCTACTCCTCTCATGAGCCCAAACAAGTTTCTAAAAGCATGAGTTTGCAACTACTTTACTTTTGGAGAAAATTCAAAACATTCATTATTCAATAGAGCCCAATAGCAAAAATCAGGTTTTGAATGAAGAATCACAGTTCTTGGTAGAATCATGCAGGATTGAAATTTTTGATGGTTTTTTACTCCTCTCAACAGCCCAAACAAGTTTCTAAAAGGATGAGTTTGCATCTACTTTACTTTTGGAGAAAATTCAAAACATTCATTATTCAATAGAGCCCAATAGCAAAAATCAGGTTTTGAATGAAGAATCACATTTCTTGGTAGAATCATGCAGGATTGAAATTTTTGATGGTTTTTTACTCCTCTCAACAGCCCAAACAAGTTTCTAAAAGGATGAGTTTGCAACTACTTTACTTTTGGAGAAAATTCAAAACATTCATTATTCAATAGGGCCCAAACTATCAAAAACCAGCGGTTTCAATGAACACACATTTCTTGGTAGAATCATGCAGGACTGAAATTTTTGATGTTTTTCTACTCCTCTCATAAGCCCAAACAAGTCTCTAAAAGCATGAGTTTGCAACTACTTTACTTTTGGAGAAAATTCAAAACATTCATTATTCAATAGAGCCCAATAGCAAAAATCAGGTTTTGAATGAAGAATCACATTTCTTGGTAAAATCATGCAGGATTGAAATTTTTGATGGTTTTTTACTCCTCTCAACAGCCCAAACAAGTTTCTAAAAGGATGAGTTTGCAACTACTTTACTTTTGGAGAAAATTCAAAACATTCATTATTCAATAGGGCCCAAACTATCAAAAACCAGCGGTTTCAATGAACACACATTTCTTGGTAGAATCATGCAGGACTGAAATTTTTGATGTTTTTCTACTCCTCTCATGAGCCCAAACAAGTCTCTAAAAGCATGAGTTTGCAACTACTTTACTTTTGGAGAAAATTCAAAACATTCATTATTCAATAGAGCCCAATAGCAAAAATCAGGTTTTGAATGAAGAATCACATTTCTTGGTAGAATCATGCAGGATTGAAATTTTTGATGGTTTTTTACTCCTCTCAACAGCCCAAACAAGTTTCTAAAAGGATGAGTTTGCAACTACTTTACTTTTGGAGAAAATTCAAAACATTCATTATTCAATAGGGACCAAACTATCAAAAACCAGCGGTTTCAATGAACACACATTTCTTGGAAGAATCATGCAGGACTGAAATTTTTGATGTTTTTCTACTCCTCTCATGAGCCCAAACAAGTCTCTAAAAGCATGAGTTTGCAACTACTTTACTTTTGGAGAAAATTCAAAACATTCATTATTCAATAGAGCCCAATAGCAAAAATCAGGTTTTGAATGAAGAATCACATTTCTTGGTAGAATCATGCAGGATTGAAATTTTTGATGGTTTTTTACTCCTCTCAACAGCCCAAACAAGTTTCTAAAAGGATGAGTTTGCAACTACTTTACTTTTGGAGAAAATTCAAAACATTCATTATTCAATAGGGCCCAAACTATCAAAAACCAGCGGTTTCAATGAACACACATTTCTTGGAAGAATCATGCAGGACTGAAATTTTTGATGTTTTTCTACTCCTCTCATGAGCCCAAACAAGTCTCTAAAAGCATGAGTTTGCAACTACTTTACTTTTGGAGAAAATTCAAAACATTCATTATTCAATAGAGCCCAATAGCAAAAATCAGGTTTTGAATGAAGAATCACATTTCTTGGTAGAATCATGCAGGATTGAAATTTTTGATGGTTTTTTACTCCTCTCAACAGCCCAAACAAGTTTCTAAAAGGATGAGCTTGCAACTACTTTACTTTTGGAGAAAATTCAAAACATTCATTATTCAATAGGGCCCAAACTATCAAAAACCAGCGGTTTCAATGAACACACATTTCTTGGTAGAATCATGCAGGACTGAAATTTTTGATGTTTTTCTACTCCTCTCATGAGCCCAAACAAGTCTCTAAAAGCATGAGTTTGCAACTACTTTACTTTTGGAGAAAATTCAAAACATTCATTATTCAATAGAGCCCAATAGCAAAAATCAGGTTTTGAATGAAGAATCACATTTCTTGGTAGAATCATGCAGGATTGAAATTTTTGATGGTTTTTTACTCCTCTCAACAGCCCAAACAAGTTTCTAAAAGGATGAGTTTGCAACTACTTTACATTCGGAGAAAATTCAAAACATTCATTATTCAATAGGGCCCAAACTATCAAAAACCAGCGGTTTCAATGAACACACATTTCTTGGTAGAATCATGCAGGACTGAAATTTTTGATGTTTTTCTACTCCTCTCATGAGCCCAAACAAGTCTCTAAAAGCATGAGTTTGCAACTACTTTACTTTTGGAGAAAATTCAAAACATTCATTATTCAATAGAGCCCAATAGCAAAAATCAGGTTTTGAATGAAGAATCACATTTCTTGGTAGAATCATGCAGGATTGAAATTTTTGATGGTTTTTTACTCCTCTCAACAGACCAAACAAGTTTCTAAAAGGATGAGTTTGCAACTGCTTTACTTTTGGAGAAAATTCAAAACATTCATTATTCAATAGGGCCCAAACTATCAAAAACCAGCGGTTTCAATGAACACACATTTCTTGGTAGAATCATGCAGGACTGAAATTTTTGATGTTTTTCTACTCCTCTCATGAGCCCAAACAAGTTTCTAAAAGCATGAGTTTGCAACTACTTTACTTTTGGAGAAAATTCAAAACATTCATTATTCAATAGAGCCCAATAGCAAAAATCAGGTTTTGAATGAAGAATCACAGTTCTTGGTAGAATCATGCAGGATTGAAATTTTTGATGGTTTTTTACTCCTCTCAACAGCCCAAACAAGTTTCTAAAAGGATGAGTTTGCAACTACTTTACTTTTGGAGAAAATTCAAAACATTCATTATTCAATAGGGCCCAAACTATCAAAAACCAGCGGTTTCAATGAACACACATTTCTTGGAAGAATCATGCAGGGCTGAAATTTTTGATGTTTTTCTACTCCTCTCATGAGCCCAAACAAGTTTCTAAAAGCATGAGTTTGCAACTACTTTACTTTTGGAGAAAATTCAAAACATTCATTATTCAATAGAGCCCAATAGCAAAAATCAGGTTTTGAATGAAGAATCACAGTTCTTGGTAGAATCATGCAGGATTGAAATTTTTGATGGTTTTTTACTCCTCTCAACAGCCCAAACAAGTTTCTAAAAGGATGAGTTTGCATCTACTTTACTTTTGGAGAAAATTCAAAACATTCATTATTCAATAGAGCCCAATAGCAAAAATCAGGTTTTGAATGAAGAATCACATTTCTTGGTAGAATCATGCAGGATTGAAATTTTTGATGGTTTTTTACTCCTCTCAACAGCCCAAACAAGTTTCTAAAAGGATGAGTTTGCAACTACTTTACTTTTGGAGAAAATTCAAAACATTCATTATTCAATAGGGCCCAAACTATCAAAAACCAGCGGTTTCAATGAACACACATTTCTTGGTAGAATCATGCAGGACTGAAATTTTTGATGTTTTTCTACTCCTCTCATAAGCCCAAACAAGTCTCTAAAAGCATGAGTTTGCAACTACTTTACTTTTGGAGAAAATTCAAAACATTCATTATTCAATAGAGCCCAATAGCAAAAATCAGGTTTTGAATGAAGAATCACATTTCTTGGTAAAATCATGCAGGATTGAAATTTTTGATGGTTTTTTACTCCTCTCAACAGCCCAAACAAGTTTCTAAAAGGATGAGTTTGCAACTACTTTACTTTTGGAGAAAATTCAAAACATTCATTATTCAATAGGGCCCAAACTATCAAAAACCAGCGGTTTCAATGAACACACATTTCTTGGTAGAATCATGCAGGACTGAAATTTTTGATGTTTTTCTACTCCTCTCATGAGCCCAAACAAGTCTCTAAAAGCATGAGTTTGCAACTACTTTACTTTTGGAGAAAATTCAAAACATTCATTTTTCAATAGAGCCCAATAGCAAAAATCAGGTTTTGAATGAAGAATCACATTTCTTGGTAGAATCATGCAGGATTGAAATTTTTGATGGTTTTTTACTCCTCTCAACAGCCCAAACAAGTTTCTAAAAGGATGAGTTTGCAACTACTTTACTTTTGGAGAAAATTCAAAACATTCATTATTCAATAGGGACCAAACTATCAAAAACCAGCGGTTTCAATGAACACACATTTCTTGGAAGAATCATGCAGGACTGAAATTTTTGATGTTTTTCTACTCCTCTCATGAGCCCAAACAAGTCTCTAAAAGCATGAGTTTGCAACTACTTTACTTTTGGAGAAAATTCAAAACATTCATTATTCAATAGAGCCCAATAGCAAAAATCAGGTTTTGAATGAAGAATCACATTTCTTGGTAGAATCATGCAGGATTGAAATTTTTGATGGTTTTTTACTCCTCTCAACAGCCCAAACAAGTTTCTAAAAGGATGAGTTTGCAACTACTTTACTTTTGGAGAAAATTCAAAACATTCATTATTCAATAGGGCCCAAACTATCAAAAACCAGCGGTTTCAATGAACACACATTTCTTGGAAGAATCATGCAGGACTGAAATTTTTGATGTTTTTCTACTCCTCTCATGAGCCCAAACAAGTCTCTAAAAGCATGAGTTTGCAACTACTTTACTTTTGGAGAAAATTCAAAACATTCATTATTCAATAGAGCCCAATAGCAAAAATCAGGTTTTGAATGAAGAATCACATTTCTTGGTAGAATCATGCAGGATTGAAATTTTTGATGGTTTTTTACTCCTCTCAACAGCCCAAACAAGTTTCTAAAAGGATGAGTTTGCAACTACTTTACATTCGGAGAAAATTCAAAACATTCATTATTCAATAGGGCCCAAACTATCAAAAACCAGCGGTTTCAATGAACACACATTTCTTGGTAGAATCATGCAGGACTGAAATTTTTGATGTTTTTCTACTCCTCTCATGAGCCCAAACAAGTCTCTAAAAGCATGAGTTTGCAACTACTTTACTTTTGGAGAAAATTCAAAACATTCATTATTCAATAGAGCCCAATAGCAAAAATCAGGTTTTGAATGAAGAATCACATTTCTTGGTAGAATCATGCAGGATTGAAATTTTTGATGGTTTTTTACTCCTCTCAACAGACCAAACAAGTTTCTAAAAGGATGAGTTTGCAACTGCTTTACTTTTGGAGAAAATTCAAAACATTCATTATTCAATAGGGCCCAAACTATCAAAAACCAGCGGTTTCAATGAACACACATTTCTTGGTAGAATCATGCAGGACTGAAATTTTTGATGTTTTTCTACTCCTCTCATGAGCCCAAACAAGTTTCTAAAAGCATGAGTTTGCAACTACTTTACTTTTGGAGAAAATTCAAAACATTCATTATTCAATAGAGCCCAATAGCAAAAATCAGGTTTTGAATGAAGAATCACAGTTCTTGGTAGAATCATGCAGGATTGAAATTTTTGATGGTTTTTTACTCCTCTCAACAGCCCAAACAAGTTTCTAAAAGGATGAGTTTGCAACTACTTTACTTTTGGAGAAAATTCAAAACATTCATTATTCAATAGGGCCCAAACTATCAAAAACCAGCGGTTTCAATGAACACACATTTCTTGGAAGAATCATGCAGGGCTGAAATTTTTGATGTTTTTCTACTCCTCTCATGAGCCCAAACAAGTTTCTAAAAGCATGAGTTTGCAACTACTTTACTTTTGGAGAAAATTCAAAACATTCATTATTCAATAGAGCCCAATAGCAAAAATCAGGTTTTGAATGAAGAATCACAGTTCTTGGTAGAATCATGCAGGATTGAAATTTTTGATGGTTTTTTACTCCTCTCAACAGCCCAAACAAGTTTCTAAAAGGATGAGTTTGCATCTACTTTACTTTTGGAGAAAATTCAAAACATTCATTATTCAATAGAGCCCAATAGCAAAAATCAGGTTTTGAATGAAGAATCACATTTCTTGGTAGAATCATGCAGGATTGAAATTTTTGATGGTTTTTTACTCCTCTCAACAGCCCAAACAAGTTTCTAAAAGGATGAGTTTGCAACTACTTTACTTTTGGAGAAAATTCAAAACATTCATTATTCAATAGGGCCCAAACTATCAAAAACCAGCGGTTTCAATGAACACACATTTCTTGGTAGAATCATGCAGGACTGAAATTTTTGATGTTTTTCTACTCCTCTCATAAGCCCAAACAAGTCTCTAAAAGCATGAGTTTGCAACTACTTTACTTTTGGAGAAAATTCAAAACATTCATTATTCAATAGAGCCCAATAGCAAAAATCAGGTTTTGAATGAAGAATCACATTTCTTGGTAAAATCATGCAGGATTGAAATTTTTGATGGTTTTTTACTCCTCTCAACAGCCCAAACAAGTTTCTAAAAGGATGAGTTTGCAACTACTTTACTTTTGGAGAAAATTCAAAACATTCATTATTCAATAGGGCCCAAACTATCAAAAACCAGCGGTTTCAATGAACACACATTTCTTGGTAGAATCATGCAGGACTGAAATTTTTGATGTTTTTCTACTCCTCTCATGAGCCCAAACAAGTCTCTAAAAGCATGAGTTTGCAACTACTTTACTTTTGGAGAAAATTCAAAACATTCATTATTCAATAGAGCCCAATAGCAAAAATCAGGTTTTGAATGAAGAATCACATTTCTTGGTAGAATCATGCAGGATTGAAATTTTTGATGGTTTTTTACTCCTCTCAACAGCCCAAACAAGTTTCTAAAAGGATGAGTTTGCAACTACTTTACTTTTGGAGAAAATTCAAAACATTCATTATTCAATAGGGACCAAACTATCAAAAACCAGCGGTTTCAATGAACACACATTTCTTGGAAGAATCATGCAGGACTGAAATTTTTGATGTTTTTCTACTCCTCTCATGAGCCCAAACAAGTCTCTAAAAGCATGAGTTTGCAACTACTTTACTTTTGGAGAAAATTCAAAACATTCATTATTCAATAGAGCCCAATAGCAAAAATCAGGTTTTGAATGAAGAATCACATTTCTTGGTAGAATCATGCAGGATTGAAATTTTTGATGGTTTTTTACTCCTCTCAACAGCCCAAACAAGTTTCTAAAAGGATGAGTTTGCAACTACTTTACTTTTGGAGAAAATTCAAAACATTCATTATTCAATAGGGCCCAAACTATCAAAAACCAGCGGTTTCAATGAACACACATTTCTTGGAAGAATCATGCAGGACTGAAATTTTTGATGTTTTTCTACTCCTCTCATGAGCCCAAACAAGTCTCTAAAAGCATGAGTTTGCAACTACTTTACTTTTGGAGAAAATTCAAAACATTCATTATTCAATAGAGCCCAATAGCAAAAATCAGGTTTTGAATGAAGAATCACATTTCTTGGTAGAATCATGCAGGATTGAAATTTTTGATGGTTTTTTACTCCTCTCAACAGCCCAAACAAGTTTCTAAAAGGATGAGCTTGCAACTACTTTACTTTTGGAGAAAATTCAAAACATTCATTATTCAATAGGGCCCAAACTATCAAAAACCAGCGGTTTCAATGAACACACATTTCTTGGTAGAATCATGCAGGACTGAAATTTTTGATGTTTTTCTACTCCTCTCATGAGCCCAAACAAGTCTCTAAAAGCATGAGTTTGCAACTACTTTACTTTTGGAGAAAATTCAAAACATTCATTATTCAATAGAGCCCAATAGCAAAAATCAGGTTTTGAATGAAGAATCACATTTCTTGGTAGAATCATGCAGGATTGAAATTTTTGATGGTTTTTTACTCCTCTCAACAGCCCAAACAAGTTTCTAAAAGGATGAGTTTGCAACTACTTTACATTCGGAGAAAATTCAAAACATTCATTATTCAATAGGGCCCAAACTATCAAAAACCAGCGGTTTCAATGAACACACATTTCTTGGTAGAATCATGCAGGACTGAAATTTTTGATGTTTTTCTACTCCTCTCATGAGCCCAAACAAGTCTCTAAAAGCATGAGTTTGCAACTACTTTACTTTTGGAGAAAATTCAAAACATTCATTATTCAATAGAGCCCAATAGCAAAAATCAGGTTTTGAATGAAGAATCACATTTCTTGGTAGAATCATGCAGGATTGAAATTTTTGATGGTTTTTTACTCCTCTCAACAGACCAAACAAGTTTCTAAAAGGATGAGTTTGCAACTGCTTTACTTTTGGAGAAAATTCAAAACATTCATTATTCAATAGGGCCCAAACTATCAAAAACCAGCGGTTTCAATGAACACACATTTCTTGGTAGAATCATGCAGGACTGAAATTTTTGATGTTTTTCTACTCTCATGAGCCCAAACAAGTCTCTAAAAGCATGAGTTTGTAACTACTTTACTTTTGGAGAAAATTCAAAACATTCATTATTCAATAGGGCCCAAACTATCAAAAACCAGCGGTTTCAATGAACACACGTTTCTTGGAAGAATCATGCAGGACTGAAATTTTTGATGTTTTTCTACTCCTCTCATGAGCCCAAACAAGTCTCTAAAAGCATGAGTTTGCAACTACTTTACTTTTGGAGAAAATTCAAAACATTCATTATTCAATAGAGCCCAATAGCAAAAATCAGGTTTTGAATGAAGAATCACATTTCTTGGTAGAATCATGCAGGATTGAAATTTTTGATGGTTTTTTACTCCTCTCAACAGCCCAAACAAGTTTCTAAAAGGATGAGTTTGCAACTGCTTTACTTTTGGAGAAAATTCAAAACATTCATTATTCAATAGGGCTCAAACTATCAAAAACCAGCGGTTTCAATGAACACACATTTCTTGGTAGAATCATGCAGGACTGAAATTTTTGATGTTTTTCTACTCTCATGAGCCCAAACAAGTCTCTAAAAGCATGAGTTTGCAACTACTTTACTTTTGGAGAAAATTCAAAACATTCATTATTCAATAGGGCCCAAACTATCAAAAACCAGCGGTTTCAATGAACACACGTTTCTTGGAAGAATCATGCAGGACTGAAATTTTTGATGTTTTTCTACTCCTCTCATGAGCCCAAACAAGTCTCTAAAAGCATGAGTTTGCAACTACTTTACTTTTGGAGAAAATTCAAAACATTCATTATTCAATAGAGCCCAATAGCAAAAATCAGGTTTTGAATGAAGAATCACATTTCTTGGTAGAATCATGCAGGATTGAAATTTTTGATGGTTTTTTACTCCTCTCTACAGCCCAAACAAGTTTCTAAAAGGATGAGTTTGCAACTGCTTTACTTTTGGAGAAAATTCAAAACATTCATTATTCAATAGGGCCCAAACTATCAAAAACCAGCGGTTTGAATGAACACACATTTCTTGGTAGAATCATGCAGGACTCAAATTTTTGATGTTTTTCTACTCCTCTCATGAGCCCAAACAAGTTTCTAAAAGCATGAGTTTGCAACTACTTTACTTTTGGAGAAAATTCAAAACATTCATTATTCAATAGAGCCCAATAGCAAAAATCAGGTTTTGAATGAAGAATCACATTTCTTGGTAGAATCATGCAGGATTGAAATTTTTGATGGTTTTTTACTCCTCTCAACAGCCCAAACAAGTTTCTAAAAGGATGAGTTTGCAACTACTTTACTTTTGGAGAAAATTCAAAACATTCATTATTCAATAGGGCCCAAACTATCAAAAACCAGCGGTTTCAATGAACACACATTTCTTGGTAGAATCATGCAGGACTGAAATTTTTGATGTTTTTCTACTCCTCTCATGAGCCCAAACAAGTCTCTAAAAGCATGAGTTTGCAACTACTTTACTTTTGGAGAAAATTCAAAACATTCATTATTCAATAGAGCCCAATAGCAAAAATCAGGTTTTGAATGAAGAATCACATTTCTTGGTAGAATCATGCAGGATTGAAATTTTTGATGGTTTTTTACTCCTCTCAACAGCCCAAACAAGTTTCTAAAAGGATGAGTTTGCAACTACTTTACTTTTGGAGAAAATTCAAAACATTCATTATTCAATAGGGCCCAAACTATCAAAAACCAGCGGTTTCAATGAACACACATTTCTTGGAAGAATCATGCAGGGCTGAAATTTTTGATGTTTTTCTACTCCTCTCATGAGCCCAAACAAGTTTCTAAAAGCATGAGTTTGCAACTACTTTACTTTTGGAGAAAATTCAAAACATTCATTATTCAATAGAGCCCAATAGCAAAAATCAGGTTTTGAATGAAGAATCACAGTTCTTGGTAGAATCATGCAGGATTGAAATTTTTGATGGTTTTTTACTCCTCTCAACAGCCCAAACAAGTTTCTAAAAGGATGAGTTTGCAACTACTTTACTTTTGGAGAAAATTCAAAACATTCATTATTCAATAGAGCCCAATAGCAAAAATCAGGTTTTGAATGAAGAATCACATTTCTTGGTAGAATCATGCAGGATTGAAATTTTTGATGGTTTTTTACTCCTCTCAACAGCCCAAACAAGTTTCTAAAAGGATGAGTTTGCAACTACTTTACTTTTGGAGAAAATTCAAAACATTCATTATTCAATAGGGCCCAAACTATCAAAAACCAGCGGTTTCAATGAACACACATTTCTTGGTAGAATCATGCAGGACTGAAATTTTTGATGTTTTTCTACTCCTCTCATAAGCCCAAACAAGTCTCTAAAAGCATGAGTTTGCAACTACTTTACTTTTGGAGAAAATTCAAAACATTCATTATTCAATAGAGCCCAATAGCAAAAATCAGGTTTTGAATGAAGAATCACATTTCTTGGTAAAATCATGCAGGATTGAAATTTTTGATGGTTTTTTACTCCTCTCAACAGCCCAAACAAGTTTCTAAAAGGATGAGTTTGCAACTACTTTACTTTTGGAGAAAATTCAAAACATTCATTATTCAATAGGGCCCAAACTATCAAAAACCAGCGGTTTCAATGAACACACATTTCTTGGTAGAATCATGCAGGACTGAAATTTTTGATGTTTTTCTACTCCTCTCATGAGCCCAAACAAGTCTCTAAAAGCATGAGTTTGCAACTACTTTACTTTTGGAGAAAATTCAAAACATTCATTATTCAATAGAGCCCAATAGCAAAAATCAGGTTTTGAATGAAGAATCACATTTCTTGGTAGAATCATGCAGGATTGAAATTTTTGATGGTTTTTTACTCCTCTCAACAGCCCAAACAAGTTTCTAAAAGGATGAGTTTGCAACTACTTTACTTTTGGAGAAAATTCAAAACATTCATTATTCAATAGGGCCCAAACTATCAAAAACCAGCGGTTTCAATGAACACACATTTCTTGGAAGAATCATGCAGGACTGAAATTTTTGATGTTTTTCTACTCCTCTCATGAGCCCAAACAAGTCTCTAAAAGCATGAGTTTGCAACTACTTTACTTTTGGAGAAAATTCAAAACATTCATTATTCAATAGAGCCCAATAGCAAAAATCAGGTTTTGAATGAAGAATCACATTTCTTGGTAGAATCATGCAGGATTGAAATTTTTGATGGTTTTTTACTCCTCTCAACAGCCCAAACAAGTTTCTAAAAGGATGAGTTTGCAACTACTTTACTTTTGGAGAAAATTCAAAACATTCATTATTCAATAGGGCCCAAACTATCAAAAACCAGCGGTTTCAATGAACACACATTTCTTGGAAGAATCATGCAGGACTGAAATTTTTGATGTTTTTCTACTCCTCTCATGAGCCCAAACAAGTCTCTAAAAGCATGAGTTTGCAACTACTTTACTTTTGGAGAAAATTCAAAACATTCATTATTCAATAGAGCCCAATAGCAAAAATCAGGTTTTGAATGAAGAATCACATTTCTTGGTAGAATCATGCAGGATTGAAATTTTTGATGGTTTTTTACTCCTCTCAACAGCCCAAACAAGTTTCTAAAAGGATGAGCTTGCAACTACTTTACTTTTGGAGAAAATTCAAAACATTCATTATTCAATAGGGCCCAAACTATCAAAAACCAGCGGTTTCAATGAACACACATTTCTTGGTAGAATCATGCAGGACTGAAATTTTTGATGTTTTTCTACTCCTCTCATGAGCCCAAACAAGTCTCTAAAAGCATGAGTTTGCAACTACTTTACTTTTGGAGAAAATTCAAAACATTCATTATTCAATAGGACCCAAACTATCAAAAACCAGCGGTTTCAATGAACACACATTTCTTGGTAGAATCATGCAGGACTGAAATTTTTGATGTTTTTCTACTCCTCTCATGAGCCCAAACAAGTCTCTAAAAGCATGAGTTTGCAACTACTTTACTTTTGGAGAAAATTCAAAACATTCATTATTCAATAGAGCCCAATAGCAAAAATCAGGTTTTGAATGAAGAATCACAGTTCTTGGTAGAATCATGCAGGATTGAAATTTTTGATGGTTTTTTACTCCTCTCAACAGCCCAAACAAGTTTCTAAAAGGATGAGTTTGCAACTACTTTACTTTTGGAGAAAATTCAAAACATTCATTATTCAATAGAGCCCAATAGCAAAAATCAGGTTTTGAATGAAGAATCACATTTCTTGGTAGAATCATGCAGGATTGAAATTTTTGATGGTTTTTTACTCCTCTCAACAGCCCAAACAAGTTTCTAAAAGGATGAGTTTGCAACTACTTTACTTTTGGAGAAAATTCAAAACATTCATTATTCAATAGGGCCCAAACTATCAAAAACCAGCGGTTTCAATGAACACACATTTCTTGGTAGAATCATGCAGGACTGAAATTTTTGATGTTTTTCTACTCCTCTCATAAGCCCAAACAAGTCTCTAAAAGCATGAGTTTGCAACTACTTTACTTTTGGAGAAAATTCAAAACATTCATTATTCAATAGAGCCCAATAGCAAAAATCAGGTTTTGAATGAAGAATCACATTTCTTGGTAAAATCATGCAGGATTGAAATTTTTGATGGTTTTTTACTCCTCTCAACAGCCCAAACAAGTTTCTAAAAGGATGAGTTTGCAACTACTTTACTTTTGGAGAAAATTCAAAACATTCATTATTCAATAGGGCCCAAACTATCAAAAACCAGCGGTTTCAATGAACACACATTTCTTGGAAGAATCATGCAGGACTGAAATTTTTGATGTTTTTCTACTCCTCTCATGAGCCCAAACAAGTCTCTAAAAGCATGAGTTTGCAACTACTTTACTTTTGGAGAAAATTCAAAACATTCATTATTCAATAGAGCCCAATAGCAAAAATCAGGTTTTGAATGAAGAATCACATTTCTTGGTAGAATCATGCAGGATTGAAATTTTTGATGGTTTTTTACTCCTCTCAACAGCCCAAACAAGTTTCTAAAAGGATGAGCTTGCAACTACTTTACTTTTGGAGAAAATTCAAAACATTCATTATTCAATAGGGCCCAAACTATCAAAAACCAGCGGTTTCAATGAACACACATTTCTTGGTAGAATCATGCAGGACTGAAATTTTTGATGTTTTTCTACTCCTCTCATGAGCCCAAACAAGTCTCTAAAAGCATGAGTTTGCAACTACTTTACTTTTGGAGAAAATTCAAAACATTCATTATTCAATAGGACCCAAACTATCAAAAACCAGCGGTTTCAATGAACACACATTTCTTGGTAGAATCATGCAGGACTGAAATTTTTGATGTTTTTCTACTCCTCTCATGAGCCCAAACAAGTCTCTAAAAGCATGAGTTTGCAACTACTTTACTTTTGGAGAAAATTCAAAACATTCATTATTCAATAGAGCCCAATAGCAAAAATCAGGTTTTGAATGAAGAATCACAGTTCTTGGTAGAATCATGCAGGATTGAAATTTTTGATGGTTTTTTACTCCTCTCAACAGCCCAAACAAGTTTCTAAAAGGATGAGTTTGCAACTACTTTACTTTTGGAGAAAATTCAAAACATTCATTATTCAATAGAGCCCAATAGCAAAAATCAGGTTTTGAATGAAGAATCACATTTCTTGGTAGAATCATGCAGGATTGAAATTTTTGATGGTTTTTTACTCCTCTCAACAGCCCAAACAAGTTTCTAAAAGGATGAGTTTGCAACTACTTTACTTTTGGAGAAAATTCAAAACATTCATTATTCAATAGGGCCCAAACTATCAAAAACCAGCGGTTTCAATGAACACACATTTCTTGGTAGAATCATGCAGGACTGAAATTTTTGATGTTTTTCTACTCCTCTCATAAGCCCAAACAAGTCTCTAAAAGCATGAGTTTGCAACTACTTTACTTTTGGAGAAAATTCAAAACATTCATTATTCAATAGAGCCCAATAGCAAAAATCAGGTTTTGAATGAAGAATCACATTTCTTGGTAAAATCATGCAGGATTGAAATTTTTGATGGTTTTTTACTCCTCTCAACAGCCCAAACAAGTTTCTAAAAGGATGAGTTTGCAACTACTTTACTTTTGGAGAAAATTCAAAACATTCATTATTCAATAGGGCCCAAACTATCAAAAACCAGCGGTTTCAATGAACACACATTTCTTGGTAGAATCATGCAGGACTGAAATTTTTGATGTTTTTCTACTCCTCTCATGAGCCCAAACAAGTTTCTAAAAGCATGAGTTTGCAACTACTTTACTTTTGGAGAAAATTCAAAACATTCACTATTCAATAGAGCCCAATAGCAAAAATCAGGTTTTGAATGAAGAATCACATTTCTTGGTAAAATCATGCAGGATTGAAATTTTTGATGGTTTTTTACTCCTCTCAACAGCCCAAACAAGTTTCTAAAAGGATGAGTTTGCAACTACTTTACTTTTGGAGAAAATTCAAAACATTCATTATTCAATAGGGCCCAAACTATCAAAAACCAGCGGTTTCAATGAACACACATTTCTTGGAAGAATCATGCAGGACTGAAATTTTTGATGTTTTTCTACTCCTCTCATGAGCCCAAACAAGTCTCTAAAAGCATGAGTTTGCAACTACTTTACTTTTGGAGAAAATTCAAAACATTCATTATTCAATAGAGCCCAATAGCAAAAATCAGGTTTTGAATGAAGAATCACATTTCTTGGTAGAATCATGCAGGATTGAAATTTTTGATGGTTTTTTACTCCTCTCAACAGCCCAAACAAGTTTCTAAAAGGATGAGTTTGCAACTACTTTACTTTTGGAGAAAATTCAAAACATTCATTATTCAATAGGGCCCAAACTATCAAAAACCAGCGGTTTCAATGAACACACATTTCTTGGAAGAATCATGCAGGACTGAAATTTTTGATGTTTTTCTACTCCTCTCATGAGCCCAAACAAGTCTCTAAAAGCATGAGTTTGCAACTACTTTACTTTTGGAGAAAATTCAAAACATTCATTATTCAATAGAGCCCAATAGCAAAAAGCAGGTTTTGAATGAAGAATCACATTTCTTGGTAGAATCATGCAGGATTGAAATTTTTGATGGTTTTTTACTCCTCTCAACAGCCCAAACAAGTTTCTAAAAGGATGAGTTTGCAACTACTTTACTTTTGGAGAAAATTCAAAACATTCATTATTCAATAGGGCCCAAACTATCAAAAACCAGCGGTTTCAATGAACACACATTTCTTGGAAGAATCATGCAGGACTGAAATTTTTGATGTTTTTCTACTCCTCTCATGAGCCCAAACAAGTCTCTAAAAGCATGAGTTTGCAACTACTTTACTTTTGGAGAAAATTCAAAACATTCATTATTCAATAGAGCCCAATAGCAAAAATCAGGTTTTGAATGAAGAATCACATTTCTTGGTAAAATCATGCAGGATTGAAATTTTTGATGGTTTTTTACTCCTCTCAACAGCCCAAACAAGTTTCTAAAAGGATGAGTTTGCAACTACTTTACTTTTGGAGAAAATTCAAAACATTCATTATTCAATAGGGCCCAAACTATCAAAAACCAGCGGTTTCAATGAACACACATTTCTTGGTAGAATCATGCAGGACTGAAATTTTTGATGTTTTTCTACTCCTCTCATGAGCCCAAACAAGTTTCTAAAAGCATGAGTTTGCAACTACTTTACTTTTGGAGAAAATTCAAAACATTCACTATTCAATAGAGCCCAATAGCAAAAATCAGGTTTTGAATGAAGAATCACATTTCTTGGTAAAATCATGCAGGATTGAAATTTTTGATGGTTTTTTACTCCTCTCAACAGCCCAAACAAGTTTCTAAAAGGATGAGTTTGCAACTACTTTACTTTTGGAGAAAATTCAAAACATTCATTATTCAATAGGGCCCAAACTATCAAAAACCAGCGGTTTCAATGAACACACATTTCTTGGAAGAATCATGCAGGACTGAAATTTTTGATGTTTTTCTACTCCTCTCATGAGCCCAAACAAGTCTCTAAAAGCATGAGTTTGCAACTACTTTACTTTTGGAGAAAATTCAAAACATTCATTATTCAATAGAGCCCAATAGCAAAAATCAGGTTTTGAATGAAGAATCACATTTCTTGGTAGAATCATGCAGGATTGAAATTTTTGATGGTTTTTTACTCCTCTCAACAGCCCAAACAAGTTTCTAAAAGGATGAGTTTGCAACTACTTTACTTTTGGAGAAAATTCAAAACATTCATTATTCAATAGGGCCCAAACTATCAAAAACCAGCGGTTTCAATGAACACACATTTCTTGGAAGAATCATGCAGGACTGAAATTTTTGATGTTTTTCTACTCCTCTCATGAGCCCAAACAAGTCTCTAAAAGCATGAGTTTGCAACTACTTTACTTTTGGAGAAAATTCAAAACATTCATTATTCAATAGAGCCCAATAGCAAAAATCAGGTTTTGAATGAAGAATCACATTTCTTGGTAGAATCATGCAGGATTGAAATTTTTGATGGTTTTTTACTCCTCTCAACAGCCCAAACAAGTTTCTAAAAGGATGAGTTTGCAACTACTTTACTTTTGGAGAAAATTCAAAACATTCATTATTCAATAGGGCCCAAACTATCAAAAACCAGCGGTTTCAATGAACACACATTTCTTGGAAGAATCATGCAGGACTGAAATTTTTGATGTTTTTCTACTCCTCTCATGAGCCCAAACAAGTCTCTAAAAGCATGAGTTTGCAACTACTTTACTTTTGGAGAAAATTCAAAACATTCATTATTCAATAGAGCCCAATAGCAAAAATCAGGTTTTGAATGAAGAATCACATTTCTTGGTAGAATCATGCAGGATTGAAATTTTTGATGGTTTTTTACTCCTCTCAACAGCCCAAACAAGTTTCTAAAAGGATGAGTTTGCAACTACTTTACTTTTGGAGAAAATTCAAAACATTCATTATTCAATAGGGCCCAAACTATCAAAAACCAGCGGTTTCAATGAACACACATTTCTTGGTAGAATCATGCAGGACTGAAATTTTTGATGTTTTTCTACTCCTCTCATGAGCCCAAACAAGTCTCTAAAAGCATGAGTTTGCAACTACTTTACTTTTGGAGAAAATTCAAAACATTCATTATTCAATAGAGCCCAATAGCAAAAATCAGGTTTTGAATGAAGAATCACATTTCTTGGTAGAATCATGCAGGATTGAAATTTTTGATGGTTTTTTACTCCTCTCAACAGCCCAAACAAGTTTCTAAAAGGATGAGTTTGCAACTACTTTACTTTTGGAGAAAATTCAAAACATTCAATATTCAATAGGGCCCAAACTATCAAAAACCAGCGGTTTCAATGAACACACATTTCTTGGTAGAATCATGCAGGACTGAAATTTTTGATGTTTTTCTACTCCTCTCATGAGCCCAAACAAGTTTCTAAAAGCATGAGTTTGCAACTACTTTACTTTTGGAGAAAATTCAAAACATTCACTATTCAATAGAGCCCAATAGCAAAAATCAGGTTTTGAATGAAGAATCACATTTCTTGGTAAAATCATGCAGGATTGAAATTTTTGATGGTTTTTTACTCCTCTCAACAGCCCAAACAAGTTTCTAAAAGGATGAGTTTGCAACTACTTTACTTTTGGAGAAAATTCAAAACATTCATTATTCAATAGGGCCCAAACTATCAAAAACCAGCGGTTTCAATGAACACACATTTCTTGGTAGAATCATGCAGGACTGAAATTTTTGATGTTTTTCTACTCTCATGAGCCCAAACAAGTCTCTAAAAGCATGAGTTTGCAACTACTTTACTTTTGGAGAAAATTCAAAACATTCATTATTCAATAGAGCCCAATAGCAAAAATCAGGTTTTGAATGAAGAATCACATTTCTTGGTAAAATCATGCAGGATTGAAATTTTTGATGGTTTTTTACTCCTCTCAACAGCCCAAACAAGTTTCTAAAAGGATGAGTTTGCAACTACTTTACTTTTGGAGAAAATTCAAAACATTCATTATTCAATAGGACCCAAACTATCAAAAACCAGCGGTTTCAATGAACACACATTTCTTGGTAGAATCATGCAGGACTGAAATTTTTGATGTTTTTCTACTCCTCTCATGAGCCCAAACAAGTCTCTAAAAGCATGAGTTTGCAACTACTTTACTTTTGGAGAAAATTCAAAACATTCATTATTCAATAGAGCCCAATAGCAAAAATCAGGTTTTGAATGAAGAATCACAGTTCTTGGTAGAATCATGCAGGATTGAAATTTTTGATGGTTTTTTACTCCTCTCAACAGCCCAAACAAGTTTCTAAAAGGATGAGTTTGCAACTACTTTACTTTTGGAGAAAATTCAAAACATTCATTATTCAATAGAGCCCAATAGCAAAAATCAGGTTTTGAATGAAGAATCACATTTCTTGGTAGAATCATGCAGGATTGAAATTTTTGATGGTTTTTTACTCCTCTCAACAGCCCAAACAAGTTTCTAAAAGGATGAGTTTGCAACTACTTTACTTTTGGAGAAAATTCAAAACATTCATTATTCAATAGGGCCCAAACTATCAAAAACCAGCGGTTTCAATGAACACACATTTCTTGGTAGAATCATGCAGGACTGAAATTTTTGATGTTTTTCTACTCCTCTCATAAGCCCAAACAAGTCTCTAAAAGCATGAGTTTGCAACTACTTTACTTTTGGAGAAAATTCAAAACATTCATTATTCAATAGAGCCCAATAGCAAAAATCAGGTTTTGAATGAAGAATCACATTTCTTGGTAAAATCATGCAGGATTGAAATTTTTGATGGTTTTTTACTCCTCTCAACAGCCCAAACAAGTTTCTAAAAGGATGAGTTTGCAACTACTTTACTTTTGGAGAAAATTCAAAACATTCATTATTCAATAGGGCCCAAACTATCAAAAACCAGCGGTTTCAATGAACACACATTTCTTGGTAGAATCATGCAGGACTGAAATTTTTGATGTTTTTCTACTCCTCTCATGAGCCCAAACAAGTTTCTAAAAGCATGAGTTTGCAACTACTTTACTTTTGGAGAAAATTCAAAACATTCACTATTCAATAGAGCCCAATAGCAAAAATCAGGTTTTGAATGAAGAATCACATTTCTTGGTAAAATCATGCAGGATTGAAATTTTTGATGGTTTTTTACTCCTCTCAACAGCCCAAACAAGTTTCTAAAAGGATGAGTTTGCAACTACTTTACTTTTGGAGAAAATTCAAAACATTCATTATTCAATAGGGCCCAAACTATCAAAAACCAGCGGTTTCAATGAACACACATTTCTTGGAAGAATCATGCAGGACTGAAATTTTTGATGTTTTTCTACTCCTCTCATGAGCCCAAACAAGTCTCTAAAAGCATGAGTTTGCAACTACTTTACTTTTGGAGAAAATTCAAAACATTCATTATTCAATAGAGCCCAATAGCAAAAATCAGGTTTTGAATGAAGAATCACATTTCTTGGTAGAATCATGCAGGATTGAAATTTTTGATGGTTTTTTACTCCTCTCAACAGCCCAAACAAGTTTCTAAAAGGATGAGTTTGCAACTACTTTACTTTTGGAGAAAATTCAAAACATTCATTATTCAATAGGGCCCAAACTATCAAAAACCAGCGGTTTCAATGAACACACATTTCTTGGTAGAATCATGCAGGACTGAAATTTTTGATGTTTTTCTACTCCTCTCATGAGCCCAAACAAGTCTCTAAAAGCATGAGTTTGCAACTACTTTACTTTTGGAGAAAATTCAAAACATTCATTATTCAATAGAGCCCAATAGCAAAAATCAGGTTTTGAATGAAGAATCACAGTTCTTGGTAGAATCATGCAGGATTGAAATTTTTGATGGTTTTTTACTCCTCTCAACAGCCCAAACAAGTCTCTAAAAGCATGAGTTTGCAACTACTTTACTTTTGGAGAAAATTCAAAACATTCATTATTCAATAGAGCCCAATAGCAAAAATCAGGTTTTGAATGAAGAATCACATTTCTTGGTAAAATCATGCAGGATTGAAATTTTTGATGGTTTTTTACTCCTCTCAACAGCCCAAACAAGTTTCTAAAAGGATGAGTTTGCAACTACTTTACTTTTGGAGAAAATTCAAAACATTCATTATTCAATAAGGCCCAAACTATCAAAAACCAGCGGTTTCAATGAACACACATTTCTTGGTAGAATCATGCAGGACTGAAATTTTTGATGTTTTTCTACTCCTCTCATGAGCCCAAACAAGTTTCTAAAAGCATGAGTTTGCAACTACTTTACTTTTGGAGAAAATTCAAAACATTCATTATTCAATAGAGCCCAATAGCAAAAATCAGGTTTTGAATGAAGAATCACATTTCTTGGTAGAATCATGCAGGATTGAAATTTTTGATGGTTTTTTACTCCTCTCAACAGCCCAAACAAGTTTCTAAAAGGATGAGTTTGCAACTACTTTACTTTTGGAGAAAATTCAAAACATTCATTATTCAATAGGGCCCAAACTATCAAAAACCAGCGGTTTCAATGAACACACATTTCTTGGTAGAATCATGCAGGACTGAAATTTTTGATGTTTTTCTACTCCTCTCATGAGCCCAAACAAGTCTCTAAAAGCATGAGTTTGCAACTACTTTACTTTTGGAGAAAATTCAAAACATTCATTATTCAATAGAGCCCAATAGCAAAAATCAGGTTTTGAATGAAGAATCACATTTCTTGGTAGAATCATGCAGGATTGAAATTTTTGATGGTTTTTTACTCCTCTCAACAGCCCAAACAAGTTTCTAAAAGGATGAGTTTGCAACTACTTTACTTTTGGAGAAAATTCAAAACATTCATTATTCAATAGAGCCCAATAGCAAAAATCAGGTTTTGAATGAAGAATCACATTTCTTGGTAGAATCATGCAGGATTGAAATTTTTGATGGTTTTTTACTCCTCTCAACAGCCCAAACAAGTTTCTAAAAGGATGAGTTTGCAACTACTTTACTTTTGGAGAAAATTTAAAACATTCATTATTCAATAGGGCCCAAACTATCAAAAACCAGCGGTTTCAATGAACACACATTTCTTGGTAGAATCATGCAGGACTGAAATTTTTGATGTTTTTCTACTCCTCTCATGAGCCCAAACAAGTCTCTAAAAGCATGAGTTTGCAACTACTTTACTTTTGGAGAAAATTCAAAACATTCATTATTCAATAGAGCCCAATAGCAAAAATCAGGTTTTGAATGAAGAATCACATTTCTTGGTAAAATCATGCAGGATTGAAATTTTTGATGGTTTTTTACTCCTCTCAACAGCCCAAACAAGTTTCTAAAAGGATGAGTTTGCAACTACTTTACTTTTGGAGAAAATTCAAAACATTCATTATTCAATAGGGCCCAAACTATCAAAAACCAGCGGTTTCAATGAACACACATTTCTTGGTAGAATCATGCAGGACTGAAATTTTTGATGTTTTTCTACTCCTCTCATGAGCCCAAACAAGTCTCTAAAAGCATGAGTTTGCAACTACTTTACTTTTGGAGAAAATTCAAAACATTCATTATTCAATAGAGCCCAATAGCAAAAATCAGGTTTTGAATGAAGAATCACAGTTCTTGGTAGAATCATGCAGGATTGAAATTTTTGATGGTTTTTTACTCCTCTCAACAGCCCAAACAAGTTTCTAAAAGGATGAGTTTGCATCTACTTTACTTTTGGAGAAAATTCAAAACATTCATTATTCAATAGAGCCCAATAGCAAAAATCAGGTTTTGAATGAAGAATCACATTTCTTGGTAGAATCATGCAGGATTGAAATTTTTGATGGTTTTTTACTCCTCTCAACAGCCCAAACAAGTTTCTAAAAGGATGAGTTTGCAACTACTTTACTTTTGGAGAAAATTCAAAACATTCATTATTCAATAGGGCCCAAACTATCAAAAACCAGCGGTTTCAATGAACACACATTTCTTGGTAGAATCATGCAGGACTGAAATTTTTGATGTTTTTCTACTCCTCTCATAAGCCCAAACAAGTCTCTAAAAGCATGAGTTTGCAACTACTTTACTTTTGGAGAAAATTCAAAACATTCATTATTCAATAGAGCCCAATAGCAAAAATCAGGTTTTGAATGAAGAATCACATTTCTTGGTAAAATCATGCAGGATTGAAATTTTTGATGGTTTTTTACTCCTCTCAACAGCCCAAACAAGTTTCTAAAAGGATGAGTTTGCAACTACTTTACTTTTGGAGAAAATTCAAAACATTCATTATTCAATAGGGCCCAAACTATCAAAAACCAGCAGTTTCAATGAACACACATTTCTTGGTAGAATCATGCAGGACTGAAATTTTTGATGTTTTTCTACTCCTCTCATAAGCCCAAACAAGTTTCTAAAAGCATGAGTTTGCAACTACTTTACTTTTGGAGAAAATTCAAAACATTCACTATTCAATAGAGCCCAATAGCAAAAATCAGGTTTTGAATGAAGAATCACATTTCTTGGTAAAATCATGCAGGATTGAAATTTTTGATGGTTTTTTACTCCTCTTAACAGCCCAAACAAGTTTCTAAAAGGATGAGTTTGCAACTACTTTACTTTTGGAGAAAATTCAAAACATTCATTATTCAATAGGGCCCAAACTATCAAAAACCAGCGGTTTCAATGAACACACATTTCTTGGTAGAATCATGCAGGACTGAAATTTTTGATGTTTTTCTACTCCTCTCATGAGCCCAAACAAGTCTCTAAAAGCATGAGTTTGCAACTACTTTACTTTTGGAGAAAATTCAAAACATTCATTATTCAATAGAGCCCTATAGCAAAAATCAGGTTTTGAATGAAGAATCACATTTCTTGGTAGAATCATGCAGGATTGAAATTTTTGATGGTTTTTTACTCCTCTCAACAGCCCAAACAAGTTTCTAAAAGGATGAGTTTGCAACTACTTTACTTTTGGAGAAAATTCAAAACATTCATTATTCAATAGGGCCCAAACTATCAAAAACCAGCGGTTTCAATGAACACACATTTCTTGGAAGAATCATGCAGGACTGAAATTTTTGATGTTTTTCTACTCCTCTCATGAGCCCAAACAAGTCTCTAAAAGCATGAGTTTGCAACTACTTTACTTTTGGAGAAAATTCAAAACATTCATTATTCAATAGAGCCCAATAGCAAAAATCAGGTTTTGAATGAAGAATCACATTTCTTGGTAGAATCATGCAGGATTGAAATTTTTGATGGTTTTTTACTCCTCTCAACAGCCCAAACAAGTTTCTAAAAGGATGAGTTTGCAACTACTTTACTTTTGGAGAAAATTTAAAACATTCATTATTCAATAGGGCCCAAACTATCAAAAACCAGCGGTTTCAATGAACACACATTTCTTGGAAGAATCATGCAGGACTGAAATTTTTGATGTTTTTCTACTCCTCTCATGAGCCCAAACAAGTCTCTAAAAGCATGAGTTTGCAACTACTTTACTTTTGGAGAAAATTCAAAACATTCATTATTCAATAGAGCCCAATAGCAAAAATCAGGTTTTGAATGAAGAATCACATTTCTTGGTAGAATCATGCAGGATTGAAATTTTTGATGGTTTTTTACTCCTCTCAACAGCCCAAACAAGTTTCTAAAAGGATGAGTTTGCAACTACTTTACTTTTGGAGAAAATTCAAAACATTCATTATTCAATAGGGCCCAAACTATCAAAAACCAGCGGTTTCAATGAACACACATTTCTTGGTAGAATCATGCAGGACTGAAATTTTTGATGTTTTTCTACTCCTCTCATGAGCCCAAACAAGTCTCTAAAAGCATGAGTTTGCAACTATACTTTTGGAGAAAATTCAAAACATTCATTATTCAATAGAGCCCAATAGCAAAAATCAGGTTTTGAATGAAGAATCACATTTCTTGGTAAAATCATGCAGGATTGAAATTTTTGATGGTTTTTTACTCCTCTCAACAGCCCAAACAAGTTTCTAAAAGGATGAGTTTGCAACTACTTTACTTTTGGAGAAAATTCAAAACATTCATTATTCAATAGGGCCCAAACTATCAAAAACCAGCGGTTTCAATGAACACACATTTCTTGGTAGAATCATGCAGGACTGAAATTTTTGATGTTTTTCTACTCCTCTCATGAGCCCAAACAAGTTTCTAAAAGCATGAGTTTGCAACTACTTTACTTTTGGAGAAAATTCAAAACATTCATTATTCAATAGAGCCCAATAGCAAAAATCAGGTTTTGAATGAAGAATCACAGGTCTTGGTAGAATCATGCAGGATTGAAATTTTTGATGGTTTTTTACTCCTCTCAACAGCCCAAACAAGTTTCTAAAAGGATGAGTTTGCAACTACTTTACTTTTGGAGAAAATTCAAAACATTCATTATTCAATAGAGCCCAATAGCAAAAATCAGGTTTTGAATGAAGAATCACATTTCTTGGTAGAATCTTGCAGGATTGAAATTTTTGATGGTTTTTTACTCCTCTCAACAGCCCAAACAAGTTTCTAAAAGGATGAGTTTGCAACTACTTTACTTTTGGAGAAAATTCAAAACATTCATTATTCAATAGGGCCCAAACTATCAAAAACCAGCGGTTTCAATGAACACACATTTCTTGGTAGAATCATGCAGGACTGAAATTTTTGATGTTTTTCTACTCCTCTCATAAGCCCAAACAAGTCTCTAAAAGCATGAGTTTGCAACTACTTTACTTTTGGAGAAAATTCAAAACATTCATTATTCAATAGAGCCCAATAGCAAAAATCAGGTTTTGAATGAAGAATCACATTTCTTGGTAAAATCATGCAGGATTGAAATTTTTGATGGTTTTTTACTCCTCTCAACAGCCCAAACAAGTTTCTAAAAGGATGAGTTTGCAACTACTTTACTTTTGGAGAAAATTCAAAACATTCATTATTCAATAAGGCCCAAACTATCAAAAACCAGCGGTTTCAATGAACACACATTTCTTGGTAGAATCATGCAGGACTGAAATTTTTGATGTTTTTCTACTCCTCTCATGAGCCCAAACAAGTTTCTAAAAGCATGAGTTTGCAACTACTTTACTTTTGGAGAAAATTCAAAACATTCACTATTCAATAGAGCCCAATAGCAAAAATCAGGTTTTGAATGAAGAATCACATTTCTTGGTAAAATCATGCAGGATTGAAATTTTTGATGGTTTTTTACTCCTCTCAACAGCCCAAACAAGTTTCTAAAAGGATGAGTTTGCAACTACTTTACTTTTGGAGAAAATTCAAAACATTCATTATTCAATAGGGCCCAAACTATCAAAAACCAGCGGTTTCAATGAACACACATTTCTTGGTAGAATCATGCAGGACTGAAATTTTTGATGTTTTTCTACTCCTCTCATGAGCCCAAACAAGTCTCTAAAAGCATGAGTTTGCAACTACTTTACTTTTGGAGAAAATTCAAAACATTCATTATTCAATAGAGCCCAATAGCAAAAATCAGGTTTTGAATGAAGAATCACATTTCTTGGTAGAATCATGCAGGATTGAAATTTTTGATGGTTTTTTACTCCTCTCAACAGCCCAAACAAGTTTCTAAAAGGATGAGTTTGCAACTACTTTACTTTTGGAGAAAATTCAAAACATTCATTATTCAATAGGGCCCAAACTATCAAAAACCAGCGGTTTCAATGAACACACATTTCTTGGAAGAATCATGCAGGACTGAAATTTTTGATGTTTTTCTACTCCTCTCATGAGCCCAAACAAGTCTCTAAAAGCATGAGTTTGCAACTACTTTACTTTTGGAGAAAATTCAAAACATTCATTATTCAATAGAGCCCAATAGCAAAAATCAGGTTTTGAATGAAGAATCACATTTCTTGGTAGAATCATGCAGGATTGAAATTTTTGATGGTTTTTTACTCCTCTCAACAGCCCAAACAAGTTTCTAAAAGGATGAGTTTGCAACTACTTTACTTTTGGAGAAAATTCAAAACATTCATTATTCAATAGGGCCCAAACTATCAAAAAACAGCGGTTTCAATGAACACACATTTCTTGGAAGAATCATGCAGGACTGAAATTTTTGATGTTTTTCTACTCCTCTCATGAGCCCAAACAAGTCTCTAAAAGCATGAGTTTGCAACTACTTTACTTTTGGAGAAAATTCAAAACATTCATTATTCAATAGAGCCCAATAGCAAAAATCAGGTTTTGAATGAAGAATCACATTTCTTGGTAGAATCATGCAGGATTGAAATTTTTGATGGTTTTTTACTCCTCTCAACAGCCCAAACAAGTTTCTAAAAGGATGAGCTTGCAACTACTTTACTTTTGGAGAAAATTCAAAACATTCATTATTCAATAGGGCCCAAACTATCAAAAACCAGCGGTTTCAATGAACACACATTTCTTGGTAGAATCATGCAGGACTGAAATTTTTGATGTTTTTCTACTCCTCTCATGAGCCCAAACAAGTCTCTAAAAGCATGAGTTTGCAACTACTTTACTTTTGGAGAAAATTCAAAACATTCATTATTCAATAGAGCCCAATAGCAAAAATCAGGTTTTGAATGAAGAATCACATTTCTTGGTAGAATCATGCAGGATTGAAATTTTTGATGGTTTTTTACTCCTCTCAACAGCCCAAACAAGTTTCTAAAAGGATGAGTTTGCAACTACTTTACTTTTGGAGAAAATTCAAAACATTCATTATTCAATAGGGCCCAAACTATCAAAAACCAGCGGTTTCAATGAACACACATTTCTTGGTAGAATCATGCAGGACTGAAATTTTTGATGTTTTTCTACTCTCATGAGCCCAAACAAGTCTCTAAAAGCATGAGTTTGTAACTACTTTACTTTTGGAGAAAATTCAAAACATTCATTATTCAATAGGGCCCAAACTATCAAAAACCAGCGGTTTCAATGAACACACGTTTCTTGGAAGAATCATGCAGGACTGAAATTTTTGATGTTTTTCTACTCCTCTCATGAGCCCAAACAAGTCTCTAAAAGCATGAGTTTGCAACTACTTTACTTTTGGAGAAAATTCAAAACATTCATTATTCAATAGAGCCCAATAGCAAAAATCAGGTTTTGAATGAAGAATCACATTTCTTGGTAGAATCATGCAGGATTGAAATTTTTGATGGTTTTTTACTCCTCTCAACAGCCCAAACAAGTTTCTAAAAGGATGAGTTTGCAACTGCTTTACTTTTGGAGAAAATTCAAAACATTCATTATTCAATAGGGCCCAAACTATCAAAAACCAGCGGTTTCAATGAACACACATTTCTTGGTAGAATCATGCAGGACTGAAATTTTTGATGTTTTTCTACTCTCATGAGCCCAAACAAGTCTCTAAAAGCATGAGTTTGCAACTACTTTACTTTTGGAGAAAATTCAAAACATTCATTATTCAATAGGGCCCAAACTATCAAAAACCAGCGGTTTCAATGAACACACGTTTCTTGGAAGAATCATGCAGGACTGAAATTTTTGATGTTTTTCTACTCCTCTCATGAGCCCAAACAAGTCTCTAAAAGCATGAGTTTGCAACTACTTTACTTTTGGAGAAAATTCAAAACATTCATTATTCAATAGAGCCCAATAGCAAAAATCAGGTTTTGAATGAAGAATCACATTTCTTGGTAGAATCATGCAGGATTGAAATTTTTGATGGTTTTTTACTCCTCTCAACAGCCCAAACAAGTTTCTAAAAGGATGAGTTTGCAACTGCTTTACTTTTGGAGAAAATTCAAAACATTCATTATTCAATAGGGCCCAAACTATCAAAAACCAGCGGTTTCAATGAACACACATTTCTTGGTAGAATCATGCAGGACTGAAATTTTTGATGTTTTTCTACTCCTCTCATGAGCCCAAACAAGTCTCTAAAAGCATGAGTTTGCAACTACTTTACTTTTGGAGAAAATTCAAAACATTCATTATTCAATAGAGCCCAATAGCAAAAATCAGGTTTTGAATGAAGAATCACATTTCTTGGTAGAATCATGCAGGATTGAAATTTTTGATGGTTTTTTACTCCTCTCTACAGCCCAAACAAGTTTCTAAAAGGATGAGTTTGCAACTGCTTTACTTTTGGAGAAAATTCAAAACATTCATTATTCAATAGGGCCCAAACTATCAAAAACCAGCGGTTTGAATGAACACACATTTCTTGGTAGAATCATGCAGGACTCAAATTTTTGATGTTTTTCTACTCCTCTCATGAGCCCAAACAAGTTTCTAAAAGCATGAGTTTGCAACTACTTTACTTTTGGAGAAAATTCAAAACATTCATTATTCAATAGAGCCCAATAGCAAAAATCAGGTTTTGAATGAAGAATCACATTTCTTGGTAGAATCATGCAGGATTGAAATTTTTGATGGTTTTTTACTCCTCTCAACAGCCCAAACAAGTTTCTAAAAGGATGAGTTTGCAACTACTTTACTTTTGGAGAAAATTCAAAACATTCATTATTCAATAGGGCCCAAACTATCAAAAACCAGCGGTTTCAATGAACACACATTTCTTGGAAGAATCATGCAGGACTGAAATTTTTGATGTTTTTCTACTCCTCTCATGAGCCCAAACAAGTCTCTAAAAGCATGAGTTTGCAACTACTTTACTTTTGGAGAAAATTCAAAACATTCATTATTCAATAGAGCCCAATAGCAAAAATCAGGTTTTGAATGAAGAATCACATTTCTTGGTAGAATCATGCAGGATTGAAATTTTTGATGGTTTTTTACTCCTCTCAACAGCCCAAACAAGTTTCTAAAAGGATGAGTTTGCAACTACTTTACTTTTGGAGAAAATTCAAAACATTCATTATTCAATAGGGCCCAAACTATCAAAAACCAGCGGTTTCAATGAACACACATTTCTTGGTAGAATCATGCAGGACTGAAATTTTTGATGTTTTTCTACTCCTCTCATGAGCCCAAACAAGTCTCTAAAAGCATGAGTTTGCAACTATACTTTTGGAGAAAATTCAAAACATTCATTATTCAATAGAGCCCAATAGCAAAAATCAGGTTTTGAATGAAGAATCACATTTCTTGGTAAAATCATGCAGGATTGAAATTTTTGATGGTTTTTTACTCCTCTCAACAGCCCAAACAAGTTTCTAAAAGGATGAGTTTGCAACTACTTTACTTTTGGAGAAAATTCAAAACATTCATTATTCAATAGGGCCCAAACTATCAAAAACCAGCGGTTTCAATGAACACACATTTCTTGGTAGAATCATGCAGGACTGAAATTTTTGATGTTTTTCTACTCCTCTCATGAGCCCAAACAAGTTTCTAAAAGCATGAGTTTGCAACTACTTTACTTTTGGAGAAAATTCAAAACATTCATTATTCAATAGAGCCCAATAGCAAAAATCAGATTTTGAATGAAGAATCACATTTCTTGGTAAAATCATGCAGGATTGAAATTTTTGATGGTTTTTTACTCCTCTCAACAGCCCAAACAAGTTTCTAAAAGGATGAGTTTGCAACTACTTTACTTTTGGAGAAAATTCAAAACATTCATTATTCAATAGGGCCCAAACTATCAAAAACCAGCGGTTTCAATGAACACACATTTCTTGGTAGAATCATGCAGGACTGAAATTTTTGATGTTTTTCTACTCCTCTCATGAGCCCAAACAAGTCTCTAAAAGCATGAGTTTGCAACTACTTTACTTTTGGAGAAAATTCAAAACATTCATTATTCAATAGAGCCCAATAGCAAAAATCAGGTTTTGAATGAAGAATCACAGGTCTTGGTAGAATCATGCAGGATTGAAATTTTTGATGGTTTTTTACTCCTCTCAACAGCCCAAACAAGTTTCTAAAAGGATGAGTTTGCAACTACTTTACTTTTGGAGAAAATTCAAAACATTCATTATTCAATAGAGCCCAATAGCAAAAATCAGGTTTTGAATGAAGAATCACATTTCTTGGTAGAATCTTGCAGGATTGAAATTTTTGATGGTTTTTTACTCCTCTCAACAGCCCAAACAAGTTTCTAAAAGGATGAGTTTGCAACTACTTTACTTTTGGAGAAAATTCAAAACATTCACTATTCAATAGGGCCCAAACTATCAAAAACCAGCGGTTTCAATGAACACACATTTCTTGGTAGAATCATGCAGGACTGAAATTTTTGATGTTTTTCTACTCCTCTCATAAGCCCAAACAAGTCTCTAAAAGCATGAGTTTGCAACTACTTTACTTTTGGAGAAAATTCAAAACATTCATTATTCAATAGAGCCCAATAGCAAAAATCAGGTTTTGAATGAAGAATCACATTTCTTGGTAAAATCATGCAGGATTGAAATTTTTGATGGTTTTTTACTCCTCTCAACAGCCCAAACAAGTTTCTAAAAGGATGAGTTTGCAACTACTTTACTTTTGGAGAAAATTCAAAACATTCATTATTCAATAAGGCCCAAACTATCAAAAACCAGCGGTTTCAATGAACACACATTTCTTGGTAGAATCATGCAGGACTGAAATTTTTGATGTTTTTCTACTCCTCTCATGAGCCCAAACAAGTTTCTAAAAGCATGAGTTTGCAACTACTTTACTTTTGGAGAAAATTCAAAACATTCACTATTCAATAGAGCCCAATAGCAAAAATCAGGTTTTGAATGAAGAATCACATTTCTTGGTAAAATCATGCAGGATTGAAATTTTTGATGGTTTTTTACTCCTCTCAACAGCCCAAACAAGTTTCTAAAAGGATGAGTTTGCAACTACTTTACTTTTGGAGAAAATTCAAAACATTCATTATTCAATAGGGCCCAAACTATCAAAAACCAGCGGTTTCAATGAACACACATTTCTTGGTAGAATCATGCAGGACTGAAATTTTTGATGTTTTTCTACTCCTCTCATGAGCCCAAACAAGTCTCTAAAAGCATGAGTTTGCAACTACTTTACTTTTGGAGAAAATTCAAAACATTCATTATTCAATAGAGCCCAATAGCAAAAATCAGGTTTTGAATGAAGAATCACATTTCTTGGTAGAATCATGCAGGATTGAAATTTTTGATGGTTTTTTACTCCTCTCAACAGCCCAAACAAGTTTCTAAAAGGATGAGTTTGCAACTACTTTACTTTTGGAGAAAATTCAAAACATTCATTATTCAATAGGGCCCAAACTATCAAAAACCAGCGGTTTCAATGAACACACATTTCTTGGAAGAATCATGCAGGACTGAAATTTTTGATGTTTTTCTACTCCTCTCATGAGCCCAAACAAGTCTCTAAAAGCATGAGTTTGCAACTACTTTACTTTTGGAGAAAATTCAAAACATTCATTATTCAATAGAGCCCAATAGCAAAAATCAGGTTTTGAATGAAGAATCACATTTCTTGGTAGAATCATGCAGGATTGAAATTTTTGATGGTTTTTTACTCCTCTCAACAGCCCAAACAAGTTTCTAAAAGGATGAGTTTGCGGGGGTGTGTGGCCTGGAGCCCGATGGAGGAGGACGTCTGAGCTCAGAGCTCCCATGAAGCCTACTTACAAAGCGACAATTTCCTAAGAAGATTATTTTTATTTACAGAAGACCCTCAGAAAAGGATTCCCATTATCACTGGGCTCATTTTGAGACTATCCTGGAAGAAATCTGTTGGATAATTAAGAAGATTTAGCCTCTGGAAGTGAGCGCTGAGGAGAAAGCCCCTTGTGACTCAGCAGATTTCCCTGTGCTCAAGCGCGGGAAACCACCATCACTGTGATCCGGAGGACATAGGAGCCGGTGAGGTCCCTGTCTGAGCAAGCTGCTGGACTTTGATCTAGCGTTGGAGAGGCTGCAGAGGACCTGTCTTGAAGAGGATCCTGCCACCGGTGTCGCCGGTGATCGGGTCCCTGTACCACCTGAGCCGCTGCCTGAGTGAAGGGGAGAGAAGGAGCTGACAGGAGTCGGTGAACGGCGCGGTGAGTGTCAGCAAACACTGAGCTACGTGAGGGGCACTGCTGCAGAGGGAGATCGAAGCAGTGGATCCTATCGGTGCTGTCCTGGATGGAGTCGGCGCTCTCTGATCGGCGGATCAGGTGAGCGCGGGAAAAGCTGAAGCCGACTGATTTTTTGAAAGTGGAGGAGAGCCGCGGCTAACTTCAAAGCCAGTCGGGCAGGAAAGCTACTGAAGTATAGCGGCGGGTCAGAGGAGGAAAGTCCCGCTGCTGGAGACTGTGCCCTGTGTGCGCGGTGAGCTACGCCCAGGGTGAAGAGTGAAGAGAGAGGAGGAGAGGTCCGGTGCCGAAGACCCTCAGAAAAGGATTCCCACTATTACTGGGCTCATTTTGAGACTATCCTGGAGAAAATCCGCTGGATACTTAAGAAGATTTAGCCCCTGGAAGTGAGCGCTGAGGAGAAAGCCTCTTGTGACTCAGCAGATTTCCCTGCACTCAGGCGCGGGAACCACCATCACTGTGATCCGGAGGACATAGGAGCCGGAGAGGTCCCTGTCTGAGCAGGCTCCTGGACTTTGATCTAGCGTTGGAGAGGCTGCAGAGGATCTGTCTTGAAGAGGATCCTGCCACCGGTCGCCGGTGATCGGGTCCCTGTACAACCTGAGCCGCTGCCTGAATAAAGAGGAGAGAAGGAGTTGACAGAAGTCGGTGAACGGCGCGGTGAGTGACAGCAGGCTCTGAGCTACGCGAGGGGCACTGCTGCAGAGGGAGGTTGAAGCATTGGATCCTCTCAGTGCTGTCCTGGATGGAATCGGCGCTCTCTGATTGGTGGATCAGGTGAGCGCGGGAAAAGCTGAAGCCGGCTGATTTTTGAAAGTGGAGGAGAGCCGCGGCTGACTTCAAAGCCGGTCGGGCAGGGAAACTACTGTACTAGCGGCGGTCAGAAGAGGAAAGTCCAGCTGCTGGAGACCGTGCCCTGTGTGCGCGGTGAACTGCGCCCAGGGTGAAGAGTGAAGAGAGAGGAGGAGAGGTCCGGTTCCGGTGAAGTAGCGCGGGGAGCTTCAACAAAGGAGAAGTTGTAGAGACGCTGGATTGGGCGGGAAATTTGAATTCCATTGATCTTGTTTGTTGATTTTACTGCTGGTGATATTGGAAGCTTTCCCAAAAGAGGGAAGCAATTGCTGACGGGCAGATTTAGAAGAAGAAGAAAGGATCTGACGGTGGTGAGAGGAGATTGTCCGGTCTTGGGGGATATTTGTGGAGGGTGGATGTCAGAGCTGGGAGACGAGGGGTCAGTGGGAGGCAAGTGAGTGTAAACCCCAGAGGGGAGGAGAAATCTTTTTAGTGTTATACGAAGTTAACTTTGGATCATTGATAACTAATTCATAGAGGGGTTATCTAGATGTGCATAAGTATAATATCACCGATAGTAATCCTATAGGTCTCATTATATTCTATATATATTAATCTATAGAAGACATAGCTGCTCGTTTGAATATTGTTGATACTAAGAAGATTATTTCTATTTATCAGTACGTGCCACTTATTACCTGGGGCTATTAGTACGGGGTTTTAGTAAGTCATTAACCCTATGTATTCTTTGCTATAGATGACACAGGTCTCTACTTGCCTTACCTAATTTTTACTGTTAATCAGAGGGTCATCTTGCTACTTTATTTAACCCTCGCTTTAAGTCTGCTTATTGGCTCATGTGATAAAGTGAAGTAGGGAAGTAGTTATACTTAATTTTTAGTTTGATAGCTCTGACATTAGTGGTTCATTATTATAAGAGTGAGGTTAGGAAGCTATATATAAGAAGAAACAGCATGGCATCCAACTTGAAAACTAAATTACCTTCTGGTAAAAATCTGAAATCTACTAGTGCCTCTGGCCAGAGAACATACACTGATTCTCCCAATTTAATAAGCCCAATTAAATCTAGATCCCCCCTAAAAAGAGAGGAAGACACTTCAACTAAAAATATGCCTAACAGTCTTTCTAATAGGGCTTCTCAGGGGAAATCACATCAAAAGAATATGCTCCCTGACCCTCGTGTATTGACCTTTACATCTTCTCAGGATCTTGATAAAGAAGATACCTCAAAACTTTCTCTCCAAGATGAGGAAAGTAAAATGGATCTATCCAAATGTAATAAGAGGAAAACTCCAGAAAGTCAAACAGTGAGAGCAGAGGTAGATTTAGACCCTGATAATTCATCTGAGGATTACTCCCCAAGTAACACCCCCGTCAAACAGCCCCCTAAAAAAGGCTGCTTGGAACTGTCTTCTGCTGCCTCTCCGACCCCCCAAGATTTTGATTTTAAAACCTTGCTGAATTCTGATAGACGAGTCACTGAGGGTTCACTTGCTGGTTTCCTCGTATCCTTCCAGGAATCCATCAATCAATCAAATCAATCCATGCACAAGTCTATCAATGCAATCAATGCATCTATTAAAGCAGGATTTGATTCTCATAGGAGGGATGTGCAGGAGATCAGTGATAAATTTTCTCAAAGATTTGAACTGAATGAGAAAAGACTAACAAAGGTGGAAAACAAGACTGATAACTTAGTAAAGCAAAACTTAGATCTTAAAGCCGAACTCTTATCTGTAAAGTCCAAATTAGCGGACTTGGAGGATCGGAGTAGGCGGAACAATATCAAAATTAGGGGGATACCTGAGAATGTGACACAGAAAGATCTTTCAGACTATACCAAAGCTACGTTTAGAAAGGCCTTGCCGTCCCTAACTGACCTACAGCTATTGATCGATAGAATCCACCGTCTGCCCCGTCCAAAAAATGTACCTATGGATAAGCCTAGAGATACGATTCTTCATTTTCATTTCTTTGAAACTAAAGAAAAAATACTAAGATTTATTAGAGAGAGAGGCTCTCTCCCTCCCCCTAATGACCAACTAAAGGTCTTTTCAGATTTTTCAAAGTCAACTATGGAAGCTAGGAAATCATTTAATGAAGCTACTGCTGGCCTTAGGGAAATGGGAATTCCCTATAGGTGGGGTTTTCCAACAAAACTACTTGTTTCTTATAGGGGTAAAATTGTTCCTTTCTTTACTCCAAAGGAGGCTTTGGACTTTATTCGCTCTTTAAAGGAAGGCCCCTCTGACAGAGATAATGGTTGACAGTGATAAACTTTCATGGGTTTTCCTTGTGATACTTAAATTAAACAACTGACCGAGGGTATCGAATAATAAATATTAGGATAATAGTTTATAATTAGGCTTTATGGGATCTTGCCACTTTGGCTTTTTAAGTCCCCGAATAAGGAGAGATACCACGACTGGTGGTTAACCTCCAGGAGGACTCTTTAGGTTTTATTAGTTTGTGTTCTAATTTTCTTTTTAAAACCCTAAGTGGAATAGATGAAGACAATTCCAACAAGATAGAGACAGTTTAGTGATAAATTGGATAATAATAAGTGGACAAACGAATAAATAGAACAGCATGAAAATAAAAATCCTCTCACATAATGTTAAAGGATTGAATAGTCCCCACAAACGATATATAGCTTGGAGAGAAATAAAGCGACTTCATGCGGATATCTCTTGCTTACAAGAGGTTAAATTAATAAAAGATACCCACCCAACCTTTCAGCACAAAGACTTTCCCCATATTTTTAAAGCCCTTAATAATAAGAAGAGTGCGGGAGTAATAACCATCATTAATAAAAACATCCCCTTCCAGTTACTTGATGAACATGTTGATAATCATGGAAGATTCCATATTCTCATATGTAAATTGAACTTTAAACTTTGTACAATCGTGAATATCTACGCCCCTAACAACGGCCAAATCTCTTTCTTTAATAAATTATTGGAGAAGGTTAATGATGTTAAAAGAGGAGACCTGTTACTAATAGGTGATTTCAACCTAGTTCCTGACAGGAATATAGACTCATCATCTTCTGCTACTTCTAAATCGAATCGATCTTTGAACAACTGGATCAGACAGAATGAGATGTATGACGTTTTTAGATGCTTAAATTCCTCATCTAGAGAATTCACATACTACTCAGATATATACAAAACATCCTCCAGAATAGATTTATTCTTGACTGATATTTTTTCTCTTACCAAATTTAAGAAAATTGAGATTCTGGAAAAATCTTTTTCTGATCATGCCCCTGTATTAGGAATATTCGACTTGGGCCCCCCTACAACAAATACCTTCCTATGGAAGGTAAATCCCACTTTATTAAATACTCAGAAATATAGAGATATCATCAGCGAAACAATTGAAAATTACTTTAAAGAAAACTCAGTGGATAGTATGAGTCCCTTTACCATTTGGAATGCCCACAAAGCTGTTTTGAGAGGGTGTCTCATTCAACTCTCTACGAGATATAAAAAAGAGAAAAGGGAAAGAATCGCTGATCTCCAATCCCAAATTACCTTTAAAGAAGAGCAGCAAAATAATTTATCTACCCCATCCCACAATATCCATCTTGAAATTCTGAAGTTAAGACAAAATTTGAGGTCTGAAATTATCTCTGAGTATGATTCTGTTGTCAGGGCATCAAAATATAATTTTTATGCCTCTATTAATAAGCCTACAAAGTACATGACAAATAAACTGAAACAATCCCGTGTGAACAGAAGGATTGTTAAAATTACATCCTCTTTGGGAGAAGTGAAACATCACCCTTCTGATATCGCCGGAATCTTTGCGGATTATTTTGAACATCTTTATAATTTAAAAAACGATTCTTCAACTCATACTCCTAACCAAAAGGAAATTGATTCCTTTTTATCTAAATTGACCCTTCCACAAGTAGACACTTTAGATTTAACTCTCCTAAACCAACCCTTTACTGTAGAAGAAATTACCAGAACGATTGAAAAGCTTAAATTAAATAAATCCCCTGGCCCAGATGGGTTTACTAATGAATATTTTAAAACATTTTCAAACCTTATATCTCCACATTTAAAATCTCTATTTAATCACGCCTCAAATACTGGATTGTTCCCTAAAGAAATGACGGAAGCATCTATTATACTGATTCCTAAAGATAGTGGGAATTTGGAGGAAGTTAAGAATTATCGCCCGATCTCCCTAATAAACACCGACATTAAAATATATTCGAAGATTTTAGCGGACCGATTGAAGAATCTTTTGCCCCGTCTTATTAAGAATGATCAGGTGGGCTTTGTTAGTGGCAGACAAGTTACAGATGGCACTAGAAGGATTTTAAATCTATTCAACATAGCTAAATCTAATAATTTCTCATCACTATTTATTTCCCTGGATGCCCAAAAAGCTTTTGATAGGGTGAATTGGGACTATCTTAAATCTACACTATTGAAATTTGGGTTTGATGATAACTTTATAACTTCTATTTTTGCACTGTACTCAAACACTAATGCCAAAACTTATACAAACAATCACCTTTCTAGAAACTTCGATATCTCTAATGGAACAAGACAGGGATGCCCTCTTTCCCCCCTCTTATTTGCTCTCGCAATTGAACCCCTTGCAGAAGTGATAAGACAAAGCATTGATATCTCGGGTTTTAAAACGAAGTCTCATCACCATAAACTAACTTTATTTGCTGATGACCTTATGTTATCAATTACTGACCCTGCTAATTCACTTACTGCTCTTATGAGGATTTTGGATGGTTTTTCTAGGGTTTCCTACTTTAAAATAAACGCTCAAAAATCTAAATTACTGCACTTTAACTTGACTTGTTCTGAAATTGACGCCCTTAAAAAATTAACCAGTTTTTCTTGGGAAGAAATGGAACTAGAGTATCTGGGAATAATCTTCCCGAAGGACTTGAAATCTATCACATCTAGGAATATGGAACATCTTTTTAAAAAAATTTCAAAAGACTTCTCTAGTTATAATAACTGCGATCTGTCCTTGATGGGAAGAATTTTAGTAATTAAATCTTACATTTTACCAAAAATTCTATTTATATTTAGAAATATTCCTCTTATTATTCCTACTCCTCTTTTGTACAAAGTTCAAAAGTCAATCAACCTTTTTGTTTGGAAAGGGCGGAGGCCTAGAATTACTACCAAAATTTTATATAAAAAGAAGGCTAATGGAGGCCTAGCACTCCCAAACATTTTTGCCTATTTTCAAGCATCCCTTATCCTTCAAAGCAAGCAATGGTTTTCTGAAGGAACACCCTCTGCTTGGTTAGACCTTGAATCAGAGCAATGTGGGGTCAATTCCATTTCGGATTTGTTTTTTAAGTATTTGCTCTCACCTTTGAGCGCTGTTCACCATCATCCAATCTTTCATTCTATACTGGTTATGTGGAGGAGCTTTACACAATTAAAGAAGAAAGTTGATAAACGGAATATTTTGAAAAAATTTCCTTTAAAACTACTATTTAAATTATATAAGTGCCCTATGTCGGAAGAGTGGAAGGACTTTAAAATTAATACAATAGGGGATATATGGGATGGCCAACACCTCTTATCTTTTAATGAGATGAAAAATAAATTCCATGTTCCATTTTCGTATTTTACCCCTTATCTTGTTTTGAAGGATCTCCTGCGGAAGTTTTTGAGTAGCAGAGCTTTGAATTCAGATATTGTGGCTTCCATGTTTACAAATGTTAATCATAAGTTGTCTTGGAGCCTTAAGAATATCTACTCTCATTTTAATGAAGATTTTGAGTTTATCAAAAACGTTTATATTCAAAGATGGGAAAAAGATTTAAATATTAAATTAGATGCAGAACATTGGGAGAAGGCAATAAGATTTTCAAATACATCTGCTATTTCGGCGACTCTACAGGAATCTTTCTTTAAGACATTGACCAGGTGGCATTATACTCCGATCAGGATGTCCCATATAGATACTAAATACTCTTCTTTCTGTTGGAGGAATTGTGGTTTACCAGGCAACTTATACCATATGTTCTGGAGCTGCCCCAAATTGAAAAATTTGTGGAAAGAGGTTACAGACCACTTAGACATCCTCTCAGACAGAGCGATAAGTGTTACTCCGCAGATGGCTTTGCTTTCTTTGGGCACCGAGAAAATTAATCCTTCCTTAAGATTTGTAACAATACATATTTTCTTGGTGACCAAGAATACAATAGCCTTTGGGTGGCTTAAATCCGACCCACCTTCCTTTGCTGAAATACTCGACAAAGTTCGTACTCATAATTCTATGGAGAAAAGATTTGCGTTTATAAATAAAGCTCTCCATAAATATCACTCCAAGTGGGACATATGGAATTCAAAATTCTGCTAGTATCGGTTAAACTTGCTTGTTTGTTGTCTGCTGTACCTAATACAACTATGATTGTTTTTCTACCTAAAGAGGATTACAGGAACAATGTATAATATGTGTCTTCATCTGTACTACTTGTTAAAACAGTTTATTATTGTGTGATGTAACACTGTAGAGTAGAGTTCTCTACCTTTTTATTTGTCCATGTTCTAACTTTTCCTTTCCTGTTTAATGCTAATAATAATAATAATAATAATAATAATAAAAATATTTAAACAAAAAGGATGAGTTTGCAACTACTTTACTTTTGGAGAAAATTCAAAACATTCATTATTCAATAGGGCCCAAACTATCAAAAACCAGCGGTTTCAATGAACACACATTTCTTGGAAGAATCATGCAGGACTGAAATTTTTGATGTTTTTCTACTCCTCTCATGAGCCCAAACAAGTCTCTAAAAGCATGAGTTTGCAACTACTTTACTTTTGGAGAAAATTCAAAACATTCATTATTCAATAGAGCCCAATAGCAAAAATCAGGTTTTGAATGAAGAATCACATTTCTTGGTAGAATCATGCAGGATTGAAATTTTTGATGGTTTTTTACTCCTCTCAACAGCCCAAACAAGTTTCTAAAAGGATGAGCTTGCAACTACTTTACTTTTGGAGAAAATTCAAAACATTCATTATTCAATAGGGCCCAAACTATCAAAAACCAGCGGTTTCAATGAACACACATTTCTTGGTAGAATCATGCAGGACTGAAATTTTTGATGTTTTTCTACTTCTCTCATGAGCCCAAACAAGTCTCTAAAAGCATGAGTTTGCAACTACTTTACTTTTGGAGAAAATTCAAAACATTCATTATTCAATAGAGCCCAATAGCAAAAATCAGGTTTTGAATGAAGAATCACATTTCTTGGTAGAATCATGCAGGATTGAAATTTTTGATGGTTTTTTACTCCTCTCAACAGCCCAAACAAGTTTCTAAAAGGATGAGTTTGCAACTACTTTACTTTCGGAGAAAATTCAAAACATTCATTATTCAATAGGGCCCAAACTATCAAAAACCAGCGGTTTCAATGAACACACATTTCTTGGTAGAATCATGCAGGACTGAAATTTTTGATGTTTTTCTACTCCTCTCATGAGCCCAAACAAGTCTCTAAAAGCATGAGTTTGCAACTACTTTACTTTTGGAGAAAATTCAAAACATTCATTATTCAATAGAGCCCAATAGCAAAAATCAGGTTTTGAATGAAGAATCACATTTCTTGGTAGAATCATGCAGGATTGAAATTTTTGATGGTTTTTTACTCCTCTCAACAGACCAAACAAGTTTCTAAAAGGATGAGTTTGCAACTGCTTTACTTTTGGAGAAAATTCAAAACATTCATTATTCAATAGGGCCCAAACTATCAAAAACCAGCGGTTTCAATGAACACACATTTCTTGGTAGAATCATGCAGGACTGAAATTTTTGATGTTTTTCTACTCTCATGAGCCCAAAAAAGTCTCTAAAAGCATGAGTTTGTAACTACTTTACTTTTGGAGAAAATTCAAAACATTCATTATTCAATAGGGCCCAAACTATCAAAAACCAGCGGTTTCAATGAACACACGTTTCTTGGAAGAATCATGCAGGACTGAAATTTTTGATGTTTTTCTACTCCTCTCATGAGCCCAAACAAGTCTCTAAAAGCATGAGTTTGCAACTACTTTACTTTTGGAGAAAATTCAAAACATTCATTATTCAATAGAGCCCAATAGCAAAAATCAGGTTTTGAATGAAGAATCACATTTCTTGGTAGAATCATGCAGGATTGAAATTTTTGATGGTTTTTTACTCCTCTCAACAGCCCAAACAAGTTTCTAAAAGGATGAGTTTGCAACTGCTTTACTTTTGGAGAAAATTCAAAACATTCATTATTCAATAGGGCCCAAACTATCAAAAACCAGCGCTTTCAATGAACACACATTTCTTGGTAGAATCATGCAGGACTGAAATTTTTGATGTTTTTCTACTCTCATGAGCCCAAACAAGTCTCTAAAAGCATGAGTTTGCAACTACTTTACTTTTGGAGAAAATTCAAAACATTCATTATTCAATAGGGCCCAAACTATCAAAAACCAGCGGTTTCAATGAACACACGTTTCTTGGAAGAATCATGCAGGACTGAAATTTTTGATGTTTTTCTACTCCTCTCATGAGCCCAAACAAGTCTCTAAAAGCATGAGTTTGCAACTACTTTACTTTTGGAGAAAATTCAAAACATTCATTATTCAATAGAGCCCAATAGCAAAAATCAGGTTTTGAATGAAGAATCACATTTCTTGGTAGAATCATGCAGGATTGAAATTTTTGATGGTTTTTTACTCCTCTCAACAGCCCAAACAAGTTTCTAAAAGGATGAGTTTGCAACTGCTTTACTTTTGGAGAAAATTCAAAACATTCATTATTCAATAGGGCCCAAACTATCAAAAACCAGCGGTTTCAATGAACACACATTTCTTGGTAGAATCATGCAGGACTGAAATTTTTGATGTTTTTCTACTCCTCTCATGAGCCCAAACAAGTCTCTAAAAGCATGAGTTTGCAACTACTTTACTTTTGGAGAAAATTCAAAACATTCATTATTCAATAGAGCCCAATAGCAAAAATCAGGTTTTGAATGAAGAATCACATTTCTTGGTAGAATCATGCAGGATTGAAATTTTTGATGGTTTTTTACTCCTCTCTACAGCCCAAACAAGTTTCTAAAAGGATGAGTTTGCAACTGCTTTACTTTTGGAGAAAATTCAAAACATTCATTATTCAATAGGGCCCAAACTATCAAAAACCAGCGGTTTGAATGAACACACATTTCTTGGTAGAATCATGCAGGACTCAAATTTTTGATGTTTTTCTACTCCTCTCATGAGCCCAAACAAGTTTCTAAAAGCATGAGTTTGCAACTACTTTACTTTTGGAGAAAATTCAAAACATTCATTATTCAATAGAGCCCAATAGCAAAAATCAGGTTTTGAATGAAGAATCACATTTCTTGGTAGAATCATGCAGGATTGAAATTTTTGATGGTTTTTTACTCCTCTCAACAGCCCAAACAAGTTTCTAAAAGGATGAGTTTGCAACTACTTTACTTTTGGAGAAAATTCAAAACATTCATTATTCAATAGGGCCCAAAACTATCAAAAACCAGCGGTTTCAATGAACACACATTTCTTGGTAGAATCATGCAGGACTGAAATTTTTGAGGTTTTTCTACTCCTCTCATGAGCCCAAACAAGTCTCTAAAAGCATGAGTTTGCAACTACTTTACTTTTGGAGAAAATTCAAAACATTCATTATTCAATAGAGCCCAATAGCAAAAATCAGGTTTTGAATGAAGAATCACATTTCTTGGTAGAATCATGCAGGATTGAAATTTTTGATGGTTTTTTACTCCTCTCAACAGCCCAAACAAGTTTCTAAAAGGATGAGTATGCAACTACTTTACTTTTGGAGAAAATTCAAAACATTCATTATTCAATAGGGCCCAAACTATCAAAAACCAGCGGTTTCAATGAACACACATTTCTTGGAAGAATCATGCAGGGCTGAAATTTTTGATGTTTTTCTACTCCTCTCATGAGCCCAAACAAGTTTCTAAAAGCATGAGTTTGCAACTACTTTACTTTTGGAGAAAATTCAAAACATTCATTATTCAATAGAGCCCAATAGCAAAAATCAGGTTTTGAATGAAGAATCACAGTTCTTGGTAGAATCATGCAGGATTGAAATTTTTGATGGTTTTTTACTCCTCTCAACAGCCCAAACAAGTTTCTAAAAGGATGAGTTTGCAACTACTTTACTTTTGGAGAAAATTCAAAACATTCATTATTCAATAGAGCCCAATAGCAAAAATCAGGTTTTGAATGAAGAATCACATTTCTTGGTAGAATCATGCAGGATTGAAATTTTTGATGGTTTTTTACTCCTCTCAACAGCCCAAACAAGTTTCTAAAAGGATGAGTTTGCAACTACTTTACTTTTGGAGAAAATTCAAAACATTCATTATTCAATAGGGCCCAAACTATCAAAAACCAGCGGTTTCAATGAACACACATTTCTTGGTAGAATCATGCAGGACTGAAATTTTTGATGTTTTTCTACTACTCTCATAAGCCCAAACAAGTCTCTAAAAGCATGAGTTTGCAACTACTTTACTTTTGGAGAAAATTCAAAACATTCATTATTCAATAGAGCCCAATAGCAAAAATCAGGTTTTGAATGAAGAATCACATTTCTTGGTAAAATCATGCAGGATTGAAATTTTTGATGGTTTTTTACTCCTCTCAACAGCCCAAACAAGTTTCTAAAAGGATGAGTTTGCAACTACTTTACTTTTGGAGAAAATTCAAAACATTCATTATTCAATAGGGCCCAAACTATCAAAAACCAGCGGTTTCAATGAACACACATTTCTTGGTAGAATCATGCAGGACTGAAATTTTTGATGTTTTTCTACTCCTCTCATGAGCCCAAACAAGTCTCTAAAAGCATGAGTTTGCAACTACTTTACTTTTGGAGAAAATTCAAAACATTCATTATTCAATAGAGCCCAATAGCAAAAATCAGGTTTTGAATGAAGAATCACATTTCTTGGTAGAATCATGCAGGATTGAAATTTTTGATGGTTTTTTACTCCTCTCAACAGCCCAAACAAGTTTCTAAAAGGATGAGTTTGCAACTACTTTACTTTTGGAGAAAATTCAAAACATTCATTATTCAATAGGGCCCAAACTATCAAAAACCAGCGGTTTCAATGAACACACATTTCTTGGAAGAATCATGCAGGACTGAAATTTTTGATGTTTTTCTACTCCTCTCATGAGCCCAAACAAGTCTCTAAAAGCATGAGTTTGCAACTACTTTACTTTTGGAGAAAATTCAAAACATTCATTATTCAATAGAGCCCAATAGCAAAAATCAGGTTTTGAATGAAGAATCACATTTCTTGGTAGAATCATGCAGGATTGAAATTTTTGATGGTTTTTTACTCCTCTCAACAGCCCAAACAAGTTTCTAAAAGGATGAGTTTGCAACTACTTTACTTTTGGAGAAAATTCAAAACATTCATTATTCAATAGGGCCCAAACTATCAAAAACCAGCGGTTTCAATGAACACACATTTCTTGGAAGAATCATGCAGGACTGAAATTTTTGATGTTTTTCTACTCCTCTCATGAGCCCAAACAAGTCTCTAAAAGCATGAGTTTGCAACTACTTTACTTTTGGAGAAAATTCAAAACATTCATTATTCAATAGAGCCCAATAGCAAAAATCAGGTTTTGAATGAAGAATCACATTTCTTGGTAGAATCATGCAGGATTGAAATTTTTGATGGTTTTTTACTCCTCTCAACAGCCCAAACAAGTTTCTAAAAGGATGAGCTTGCAACTACTTTACTTTTGGAGAAAATTCAAAACATTCATTATTCAATAGGGCCCAAACTATCAAAAACCAGCGGTTTCAATGAACACACATTTCTTGGTAGAATCATGCAGGACTGAAATTTTTGATGTTTTTCTACTCCTCTCATGAGCCCAAACAAGTCTCTAAAAGCATGAGTTTGCAACTACTTTACTTTTGGAGAAAATTCAAAACATTCATTATTCAATGGAGCCCAATAGCAAAAATCAGGTTTTGAATGAAGAATCACATTTCTTGGTAGAATCATGCAGGATTGAAATTTTTGATGGTTTTTTACTCCTCTCAACAGCCCAAACAAGTTTCTAAAAGGATGAGTTTGCAACTACTTTACTTTCGGAGAAAATTCAAAACATTCATTATTCAATAGGGCCCAAACTATCAAAAACCAGCGGTTTCAATGAACACACATTTCTTGGTAGAATCATGCAGGACTGAAATTTTTGATGTTTTTCTACTCCTCTCATGAGCCCAAACAAGTCTCTAAAAGCATGAGTTTGCAACTACTTTACTTTTGGAGAAAATTCAAAACATTCATTATTCAATAGAGCCCAATAGCAAAAATCAGATTTTGAATGAAGAATCACATTTCTTGGTAGAATCATGCAGGATTGAAATTTTTGATGGTTTTTTACTCCTCTCAAAAGCCCAAACAAGTTTCTAAAAGGATGAGTTTGCAACTGCTTTACTTTTGGAGAAAATTCAAAACATTCATTATTCAATAGGGCCCAAACTATCAAAAACCAGCGGTTTCAATGAACACACATTTCTTGGTAGAATCATGCAGGACTGAAATTTTTGATGTTTTTCTACTCTCATCAGCCCAAACAAGTCTCTAAAAGCATGAGTTTGCAACTACTTTACTTTTGGAGAAAATTCAAAACATTCATTATTCAATAGGGCCCAAACTATCAAAAACCAGCGGTTTCAATGAACACACGTTTCTTGGAAGAATCATGCAGGACTGAAATTTTTGATGTTTTTCTACTCCTCTCATGAGCCCAAACAAGTCTCTAAAAGCATGAGTTTGCAACTACTTTACTTTTGGAGAAAATTCAAAACATTCATTATTCAATAGAGCCCAATAGCAAAAATCAGGTTTTGAATGAAGAATCACATTTCTTGGTAGAATCATGCAGGATTGAAATTTTTGATGGTTTTTTACTCCTCTCAACAGCCCAAACAAGTTTCTAAAAGGATGAGTTTGCAACTACTTTACTTTTGGAGAAAATTCAAAACATTCATTATTCAATAGGGCCCAAACTATCAAAAACCAGCGGTTTGAATGAACACACATTTCTTGGTAGAATCATGCAGGACTGAAATTTTTGATGTTTTTCTACTCCTCTCATGAGCCCAAACAAGTCTCTAAAAGCATGAGTTTGCAACTACTTTACTTTTGGAGAAAATTCAAAACATTCATTATTCAATAGAGCCCAATAGCAAAAATCAGGTTTTGAATGAAGAATCACATTTCTTGGTAGAATCATGCAGGATTGAAATTTTTGATGGTTTTTTACTCCTCTCAACAGCCCAAACAAGTTTCTAAAAGGATGAGTTTGCAACTGCTTTACTTTTGGAGAAAATTCAAAACATTCATTATTCAATAGGGCCCAAACTATCAAAAACCAGCGGTTTCAATGAACACACATTTCTTGGTAGAATCATGCAGGACTGAAATTTTTGATGTTTTTCTACTCCTCTCATGAGCCCAAACAAGTCTCTAAAAGCATGAGTTTGCAACTACTTTACTTTTGGAGAAAATTCAAAACATTCATTATTCAATAGAGCCCAATAGCAAAAATCAGGTTTTGAATGAAGAATCACATTTCTTGGTAGAATCATGCAGGATTGAAATTTTTGATGGTTTTTTACTCCTCTCTACAGCCCAAACAAGTTTCTAAAAGGATGAGTTTGCAACTGCTTTACTTTTGGAGAAAATTCAAAACATTCATTATTCAATAGGGCCCAAACTATCAAAAACCAGCGGTTTGAATGAACACACATTTCTTGGTAGAATCATGCAGGACTCAAATTTTTGATGTTTTTCTACTCCTCTCATGAGCCCAAACAAGTTTCTAAAAGCATGAGTTTGCAACTACTTTACTTTTGGAGAAAATTCAAAACATTCATTATTCAATAGAGCCCAATAGCAAAAATCAGGTTTTGAATGAAGAATCACATTTCTTGGTAGAATCATGCAGGATTGAAATTTTTGATGGTTTTTTACTCCTCTCAACAGCCCAAACAAGTTTCTAAAAGGATGAGTTTGCAACTACTTTACTTTTGGAGAAAATTCAAAACATTCATTATTCAATAGGGCCCAAACTATCAAAAACCAGCGGTTTCAATGAACACACATTTCTTGGTAGAATCATGCAGGACTGAAATTTTTGATGTTTTTCTACTCCTCTCATGAGCCCAAACAAGTCTCTAAAAGCATGAGTTTGCAACTACTTTACTTTTGGAGAAAATTCAAAACATTCATTATTCAATAGAGCCCAATAGCAAAAATCAGGTTTTGAATGAAGAATCACATTTCTTGGTAGAATCATGCAGGATTGAAATTTTTGATGGTTTTTTACTCCTCTCAACAGCCCAAACAAGTTTCTAAAAGGATGAGTTTGCAACTACTTTACTTTTGGAGAAAATTCAAAACATTCATTATTCAATAGGGCCCAAACTATCAAAAACCAGCGGTTTCAATGAACACACATTTCTTGGAAGAATCATGCAGGGCTGAAATTTTTGATGTTTTTCTACTCCTCTCATGAGCCCAAACAAGTTTCTAAAAGCATGAGTTTGCAACTACTTTACTTTTGGAGAAAATTCAAAACATTCATTATTCAATAGAGCCCAATAGCAAAAATCAGGTTTTGAATGAAGAATCACAGTTCTTGGTAGAATCATGCAGGATTGAAATTTTTGATGGTTTTTTACTCCTCTCAACAGCCCAAACAAGTTTCTAAAAGGATGAGTTTGCATCTACTTTACTTTTGGAGAAAATTCAAAACATTCATTATTCAATAGAGCCCAATAGCAAAAATCAGGTTTTGAATGAAGAATCACATTTCTTGGTAGAATCATGCAGGATTGAAATTTTTGATGGTTTTTTACTCCTCTCAACAGCCCAAACAAGTTTCTAAAAGGATGAGTTTGCAACTACTTTACTTTTGGAGAAAATTCAAAACATTCATTATTCAATAGGGCCCAAACTATCAAAAACCAGCGGTTTCAATGAACACACATTTCTTGGTAGAATCATGCAGGACTGAAATTTTTGATGTTTTTCTACTCCTCTCATAAGCCCAAACAAGTCTCTAAAAGCATGAGTTTGCAACTACTTTACTTTTGGAGAAAATTCAAAACATTCATTATTCAATAGAGCCCAATAGCAAAAATCAGGTTTTGAATGAAGAATCACATTTCTTGGTAAAATCATGCAGGATTGAAATTTTTGATGGTTTTTTACTCCTCTCAACAGCCCAAACAAGTTTCTAAAAGGATGAGTTTGCAACTACTTTACTTTTGGAGAAAATTCAAAACATTCATTATTCAATAGGGCCCAAACTATCAAAAACCAGCGGTTTCAATGAACACACATTTCTTGGTAGAATCATGCAGGACTGAAATTTTTGATGTTTTTCTACTCCTCTCATGAGCCCAAACAAGTCTCTAAAAGCATGAGTTTGCAACTACTTTACTTTTGGAGAAAATTCAAAACATTCATTATTCAATAGAGCCCAATAGCAAAAATCAGGTTTTGAATGAAGAATCACATTTCTTGGTAGAATCATGCAGGATTGAAATTTTTGATGGTTTTTTACTCCTCTCAACAGCCCAAACAAGTTTCTAAAAGGATGAGTTTGCAACTACTTTACTTTTGGAGAAAATTCAAAACATTCATTATTCAATAGGGCCCAAACTATCAAAAACCAGCGGTTTCAATGAACACACATTTCTTGGAAGAATCATGCAGGACTGAAATTTTTGATGTTTTTCTACTCCTCTCATGAGCCCAAACAAGTCTCTAAAAGCATGAGTTTGCAACTACTTTACTTTTGGAGAAAATTCAAAACATTCATTATTCAATAGAGCCCAATAGCAAAAATCAGGTTTTGAATGAAGAATCACATTTCTTGGTAGAATCATGCAGGATTGAAATTTTTGATGGTTTTTTACTCCTCTCAACAGCCCAAACAAGTTTCTAAAAGGATGAGTTTGCAACTACTTTACTTTTGGAGAAAATTCAAAACATTCATTATTCAATAGGGCCCAAACTATCAAAAACCAGCGGTTTCAATGAACACACATTTCTTGGAAGAATCATGCAGGACTGAAATTTTTGATGTTTTTCTACTCCTCTCATGAGCCCAAACAAGTCTCTAAAAGCATGAGTTTGCAACTACTTTACTTTTGGAGAAAATTCAAAACATTCATTATTCAATAGAGCCCAATAGCAAAAATCAGGTTTTGAATGAAGAATCACATTTCTTGGTAGAATCATGCAGGATTGAAATTTTTGATGGTTTTTTACTCCTCTCAACAGCCCAAACAAGTTTCTAAAAGGATGAGCTTGCAACTACTTTACTTTTGGAGAAAATTCAAAACATTCATTATTCAATAGGGCCCAAACTATCAAAAACCAGCGGTTTCAATGAACACACATTTCTTGGTAGAATCATGCAGGACTGAAATTTTTGATGTTTTTCTACTCCTCTCATGAGCCCAAACAAGTCTCTAAAAGCATGAGTTTGCAACTACTTTACTTTTGGAGAAAATTCAAAACATTCATTATTCAATAGAGCCCAATAGCAAAAATCAGGTTTTGAATGAAGAATCACATTTCTTGGTAGAATCATGCAGGATTGAAATTTTTGATGGTTTTTTACTCCTCTCAACAGCCCAAACAAGTTTCTAAAAGGATGAGTTTGCAACTACTTTACTTTCGGAGAAAATTCAAAACATTCATTATTCAATAGGGCCCAAACTATCAAAAACCAGCGGTTTCAATGAACACACATTTCTTGGTAGAATCATGCAGGACTGAAATTTTTGATGTTTTTCTACTCCTCTCATGAGCCCAAACAAGTCTCTAAAAGCATGAGTTTGCAACTACTTTACTTTTGGAGAAAATTCAAAACATTCATTATTCAATAGAGCCCAATAGCAAAAATCAGGTTTTGAATGAAGAATCACATTTCTTGGTAGAATCATGCAGGATTGAAATTTTTGATGGTTTTTTACTCCTCTCAACAGACCAAACAAGTTTCTAAAAGGATGAGTTTGCAACTGCTTTACTTTTGGAGAAAATTCAAAACATTCATTATTCAATAGGGCCCAAACTATCAAAAACCAGCGGTTTCAATGAACACACATTTCTTGGTAGAATCATGCAGGACTGAAATTTTTGATGTTTTTCTACTCTCATGAGCCCAAACAAGTCTCTAAAAGCATGAGTTTGTAACTACTTTACTTTTGGAGAAAATTCAAAACATTCATTATTCAATAGGGCCCAAACTATCAAAAACCAGCGGTTTCAATGAACACACGTTTCTTGGAAGAATCATGCAGGACTGAAATTTTTGATGTTTTTCTACTCCTCTCATGAGCCCAAACAAGTCTCTAAAAGCATGAGTTTGCAACTACTTTACTTTTGGAGAAAATTCAAAACATTCATTATTCAATAGAGCCCAATAGCAAAAATCAGGTTTTGAATGAAGAATCACATTTCTTGGTAGAATCATGCAGGATTGAAATTTTTGATGGTTTTTTACTCCTCTCAACAGCCCAAACAAGTTTCTAAAAGGATGAGTTTGCAACTGCTTTACTTTTGGAGAAAATTCAAAACATTCATTATTCAATAGGGCCCAAACTATCAAAAACCAGCGGTTTCAATGAACACACATTTCTTGGTAGAATCATGCAGGACTGAAATTTTTGATGTTTTTCTACTCTCATGAGCCCAAACAAGTCTCTAAAAGCATGAGTTTGCAACTACTTTACTTTTGGAGAAAATTCAAAACATTCATTATTCAATAGGGCCCAAACTATCAAAAACCAGCGGTTTCAATGAACACACGTTTCTTGGAAGAATCATGCAGGACTGAAATTTTTGATGTTTTTCTACTCCTCTCATGAGCCCAAACAAGTCTCTAAAAGCATGAGTTTGCAACTACTTTACTTTTGGAGAAAATTCAAAACATTCATTATTCAATAGAGCCCAATAGCAAAAATCAGGTTTTGAATGAAGAATCACATTTCTTGGTAGAATCATGCAGGATTGAAATTTTTGATGGTTTTTTACTCCTCTCAACAGCCCAAACAAGTTTCTAAAAGGATGAGTTTGCAACTGCTTTACTTTTGGAGAAAATTCAAAACATTCATTATTCAATAGGGCCCAAACTATCAAAAACCAGCGGTTTCAATGAACACACATTTCTTGGTAGAATCATGCAGGACTGAAATTTTTGATGTTTTTCTACTCCTCTCATGAGCCCAAACAAGTCTCTAAAAGCATGAGTTTGCAACTACTTTACTTTTGGAGAAAATTCAAAACATTCATTATTCAATAGAGCCCAATAGCAAAAATCAGGTTTTGAATGAAGAATCACATTTCTTGGTAGAATCATGCAGGATTGAAATTTTTGATGGTTTTTTACTCCTCTCTACAGCCCAAACAAGTTTCTAAAAGGATGAGTTTGCAACTGCTTTACTTTTGGAGAAAATTCAAAACATTCATTATTCAATAGGGCCCAAACTATCAAAAACCAGCGGTTTGAATGAACACACATTTCTTGGTAGAATCATGCAGGACTCAAATTTTTGATGTTTTTCTACTCCTCTCATGAGCCCAAACAAGTTTCTAAAAGCATGAGTTTGCAACTACTTTACTTTTGGAGAAAATTCAAAACATTCATTATTCAATAGAGCCCAATAGCAAAAATCAGGTTTTGAATGAAGAATCACATTTCTTGGTAGAATCATGCAGGATTGAAATTTTTGATGGTTTTTTACTCCTCTCAACAGCCCAAACAAGTTTCTAAAAGGATGAGTTTGCAACTACTTTACTTTTGGAGAAAATTCAAAACATTCATTATTCAATAGGGCCCAAACTATCAAAAACCAGCGGTTTCAATGAACACACATTTCTTGGTAGAATCATGCAGGACTGAAATTTTTGATGTTTTTCTACTCCTCTCATGAGCCCAAACAAGTCTCTAAAAGCATGAGTTTGCAACTACTTTACTTTTGGAGAAAATTCAAAACATTCATTATTCAATAGAGCCCAATAGCAAAAATCAGGTTTTGAATGAAGAATCACATTTCTTGGTAGAATCATGCAGGATTGAAATTTTTGATGGTTTTTTACTCCTCTCAACAGCCCAAACAAGTTTCTAAAAGGATGAGTTTGCAACTACTTTACTTTTGGAGAAAATTCAAAACATTCATTATTCAATAGGGCCCAAACTATCAAAAACCAGCGGTTTCAATGAACACACATTTCTTGGAAGAATCATGCAGGGCTGAAATTTTTGATGTTTTTCTACTCCTCTCATGAGCCCAAACAAGTTTCTAAAAGCATGAGTTTGCAACTACTTTACTTTTGGAGAAAATTCAAAACATTCATTATTCAATAGAGCCCAATAGCAAAAATCAGGTTTTGAATGAAGAATCACAGTTCTTGGTAGAATCATGCAGGATTGAAATTTTTGATGGTTTTTTACTCCTCTCAACAGCCCAAACAAGTTTCTAAAAGGATGAGTTTGCAACTACTTTACTTTTGGAGAAAATTCAAAACATTCATTATTCAATAGAGCCCAATAGCAAAAATCAGGTTTTGAATGAAGAATCACATTTCTTGGTAGAATCATGCAGGATTGAAATTTTTGATGGTTTTTTACTCCTCTCAACAGCCCAAACAAGTTTCTAAAAGGATGAGTTTGCAACTACTTTACTTTTGGAGAAAATTCAAAACATTCATTATTCAATAGGGCCCAAACTATCAAAAACCAGCGGTTTCAATGAACACACATTTCTTGGTAGAATCATGCAGGACTGAAATTTTTGATGTTTTTCTACTCTCATAAGCCCAAACAAGTCTCTAAAAGCATGAGTTTGCAACTACTTTACTTTTGGAGAAAATTCAAAACATTCATTATTCAATAGAGCCCAATAGCAAAAATCAGGTTTTGAATGAAGAATCACATTTCTTGGTAAAATCATGCAGGATTGAAATTTTTGATGGTTTTTTACTCCTCTCAACAGCCCAAACAAGTTTCTAAAAGGATGAGTTTGCAACTACTTTACTTTTGGAGAAAATTCAAAACATTCATTATTCAATAGGGCCCAAACTATCAAAAACCAGCGGTTTCAATGAACACACATTTCTTGGTAGAATCATGCATGACTGAAATTTTTGATGTTTTTCTACTCCTCTCATGAGCCCAAACAAGTCTCTAAAAGCATGAGTTTGCAACTACTTTACTTTTGGAGAAAATTCAAAACATTCATTATTCAATAGAGCCCAATAGCAAAAATCAGGTTTTGAATGAAGAATCACATTTCTTGGTAGAATCATGCAGGATTGAAATTTTTGATGGTTTTTTACTCCTCTCAACAGCCCAAACAAGTTTCTAAAAGGATGAGTTTGCAACTACTTTACTTTTGGAGAAAATTCAAAACATTCATTATTCAATAGGGCCCAAACTATCAAAAACCAGCGGTTTCAATGAACACACATTTCTTGGAAGAATCATGCAGGACTGAAATTTTTGATGTTTTTCTACTCCTCTCATGAGCCCAAACAAGTCTCTAAAAGCATGAGTTTGCAACTACTTTACTTTTGGAGAAAATTCAAAACATTCATTATTCAATAGAGCCCAATAGCAAAAATCAGGTTTTGAATGAAGAATCACATTTCTTGGTAGAATCATGCAGGATTGAAATTTTTGATGGTTTTTTACTCCTCTCAACAGCCCAAACAAGTTTCTAAAAGGATGAGTTTGCAACTACTTTACTTTTGGAGAAAATTCAAAACATTCATTATTCAATAGGGCCCAAACTATCAAAAACCAGCGGTTTCAATGAACACACATTTCTTGGAAGAATCATGCAGGACTGAAATTTTTGATGTTTTTCTACTCCTCTCATGAGCCCAAACAAGTCTCTAAAAGCATGAGTTTGCAACTACTTTACTTTTGGAGAAAATTCAAAACATTCATTATTCAATAGAGCCCAATAGCAAAAATCAGGTTTTGAATGAAGAATCACATTTCTTGGTAGAATCATGCAGGATTGAAATTTTTGATGGTTTTTTACTCCTCTCAACAGCCCAAACAAGTTTCTAAAAGGATGAGCTTGCAACTACTTTACTTTTGGAGAAAATTCAAAACATTCATTATTCAATAGGGCCCAAACTATCAAAAACCAGCGGTTTCAATGAACACACATTTCTTGGTAGAATCATGCAGGACTGAAATTTTTGATGTTTTTCTACTCCTCTCATGAGCCCAAACAAGTCTCTAAAAGCATGAGTTTGCAACTACTTTACTTTTGGAGAAAATTCAAAACATTCATTATTCAATGGAGCCCAATAGCAAAAATCAGGTTTTGAATGAAGAATCACATTTCTTGGTAGAATCATGCAGGATTGAAATTTTTGATGGTTTTTTACTCCTCTCAACAGCCCAAACAAGTTTCTAAAAGGATGAGTTTGCAACTACTTTACTTTCGGAGAAAATTCAAAACATTCATTATTCAATAGGGCCCAAACTATCAAAAACCAGCGGTTTCAATGAACACACATTTCTTGGTAGAATCATGCAGGACTGAAATTTTTGATGTTTTTCTACTCCTCTCATGAGCCCAAACAAGTCTCTAAAAGCATGAGTTTGCAACTACTTTACTTTTGGAGAAAATTCAAAACATTCATTATTCAATAGAGCCCAATAGCAAAAATCAGATTTTGAATGAAGAATCACATTTCTTGGTAGAATCATGCAGGATTGAAATTTTTGATGGTTTTTTACTCCTCTCAAAAGCCCAAACAAGTTTCTAAAAGGATGAGTTTGCAACTGCTTTACTTTTGGAGAAAATTCAAAACATTCATTATTCAATAGGGCCCAAACTATCAAAAACCAGCGGTTTCAATGAACACACATTTCTTGGTAGAATCATGCAGGACTGAAATTTTTGATGTTTTTCTACTCTCATCAGCCCAAACAAGTCTCTAAAAGCATGAGTTTGCAACTACTTTACTTTTGGAGAAAATTCAAAACATTCATTATTCAATAGGGCCCAAACTATCAAAAACCAGCGGTTTCAATGAACACACGTTTCTTGGAAGAATCATGCAGGACTGAAATTTTTGATGTTTTTCTACTCCTCTCATGAGCCCAAACAAGTCTCTAAAAGCATGAGTTTGCAACTACTTTACTTTTGGAGAAAATTCAAAACATTCATTATTCAATAGAGCCCAATAGCAAAAATCAGGTTTTGAATGAAGAATCACATTTCTTGGTAGAATCATGCAGGATTGAAATTTTTGATGGTTTTTTACTCCTCTCAACAGCCCAAACAAGTTTCTAAAAGGATGAGTTTGCAACTACTTTACTTTTGGAGAAAATTCAAAACATTCATTATTCAATAGGGCCCAAACTATCAAAAACCAGCGGTTTGAATGAACACACATTTCTTGGTAGAATCATGCAGGACTGAAATTTTTGATGTTTTTCTACTCCTCTCATGAGCCCAAACAAGTCTCTAAAAGCATGAGTTTGCAACTACTTTACTTTTGGAGAAAATTCAAAACATTCATTATTCAATAGAGCCCAATAGCAAAAATCAGGTTTTGAATGAAGAATCACATTTCTTGGTAGAATCATGCAGGATTGAAATTTTTGATGGTTTTTTACTCCTCTCAACAGCCCAAACAAGTTTCTAAAAGGATGAGTTTGCAACTGCTTTACTTTTGGAGAAAATTCAAAACATTCATTATTCAATAGGGCCCAAACTATCAAAAACCAGCGGTTTCAATGAACACACATTTCTTGGTAGAATCATGCAGGACTGAAATTTTTGATGTTTTTCTACTCCTCTCATGAGCCCAAACAAGTCTCTAAAAGCATGAGTTTGCAACTACTTTACTTTTGGAGAAAATTCAAAACATTCATTATTCAATAGAGCCCAATAGCAAAAATCAGGTTTTGAATGAAGAATCACATTTCTTGGTAGAATCATGCAGGATTGAAATTTTTGATGGTTTTTTACTCCTCTCAACAGCCCAAACAAGTTTCTAAAAGGATGAGTTTGCAACTACTTTACTTTTGGAGAAAATTCAAAACATTCATTATTCAATAGGGCCCAAACTATCAAAAACCAGCGGTTTCAATGAACACACATTTCTTGGTAGAATCATGCAGGACTGAAATTTTTGATGTTTTTCTACTCCTCTCATGAGCCCAAACAAGTCTCTAAAAGCATGAGTTTGCAACTACTTTACTTTTGGAGAAAATTCAAAACATTCATTATTCAATAGAGCCCAATAGCAAAAATCAGGTTTTGAATGAAGAATCACATTTCTTGGTAGAATCATGCAGGATTGAAATTTTTGATGGTTTTTTACTCCTCTCAACAGCCCAAACAAGTTTCTAAAAGGATGAGTTTGCAACTACTTTACTTTTGGAGAAAATTCAAAACATTCATTATTCAATAGGGCCCAAACTATCAAAAACCAGCGGTTTCAATGAACACACATTTCTTGGAAGAATCATGCAGGGCTGAAATTTTTGATGTTTTTCTACTCCTCTCATGAGCCCAAACAAGTTTCTAAAAGCATGAGTTTGCAACTACTTTACTTTTGGAGAAAATTCAAAACATTCATTATTCAATAGAGCCCAATAGCAAAAATCAGGTTTTGAATGAAGAATCACAGTTCTTGGTAGAATCATGCAGGATTGAAATTTTTGATGGTTTTTTACTCCTCTCAACAGCCCAAACAAGTTTCTAAAAGGATGAGTTTGCATCTACTTTACTTTTGGAGAAAATTCAAAACATTCATTATTCAATAGAGCCCAATAGCAAAAATCAGGTTTTGAATGAAGAATCACATTTCTTGGTAGAATCATGCAGGATTGAAATTTTTGATGGTTTTTTACTCCTCTCAACAGCCCAAACAAGTTTCTAAAAGGATGAGTTTGCAACTACTTTACTTTTGGAGAAAATTCAAAACATTCATTATTCAATAGGGCCCAAACTATCAAAAACCAGCGGTTTCAATGAACACACATTTCTTGGTAGAATCATGCAGGACTGAAATTTTTGATGTTTTTCTACTCCTCTCATAAGCCCAAACAAGTCTCTAAAAGCATGAGTTTGCAACTACTTTACTTTTGGAGAAAATTCAAAACATTCATTATTCAATAGAGCCCAATAGCAAAAATCAGGTTTTGAATGAAGAATCACATTTCTTGGTAAAATCATGCAGGATTGAAATTTTTGATGGTTTTTTACTCCTCTCAACAGCCCAAACAAGTTTCTAAAAGGATGAGTTTGCAACTACTTTACTTTTGGAGAAAATTCAAAACATTCATTATTCAATAGGGCCCAAACTATCAAAAACCAGCGGTTTCAATGAACACACATTTCTTGGTAGAATCATGCAGGACTGAAATTTTTGATGTTTTTCTACTCCTCTCATGAGCCCAAACAAGTTTCTAAAAGCATGAGTTTGCAACTACTTTACTTTTGGAGAAAATTCAAAACATTCACTATTCAATAGAGCCCAATAGCAAAAATCAGGTTTTGAATGAAGAATCACATTTCTTGGTAAAATCATGCAGGATTGAAATTTTTGATGGTTTTTTACTCCTCTCAACAGCCCAAACAAGTTTCTAAAAGGATGAGTTTGCAACTACTTTACTTTTGGAGAAAATTCAAAACATTCATTATTCAATAGGGCCCAAACTATCAAAAACCAGCGGTTTCAATGAACACACATTTCTTGGTAGAATCATGCAGGACTGAAATTTTTGATGTTTTTCTACTCCTCTCATGAGCCCAAACAAGTCTCTAAAAGCATGAGTTTGCAACTACTTTACTTTTGGAGAAAATTCAAAACATTCATTATTCAATAGAGCCCAATAGCAAAAATCAGGTTTTGAATGAAGAATCACATTTCTTGGTAGAATCATGCAGGATTGAAATTTTTGATGGTTTTTTACTCCTCTCAACAGCCCAAACAAGTTTCTAAAAGGATGAGTTTGCAACTACTTTACTTTTGGAGAAAATTCAAAACATTCATTATTCAATAGGGCCCAAACTATCAAAAACCAGCGGTTTCAATGAACACACATTTCTTGGAAGAATCATGCAGGACTGAAATTTTTGATGTTTTTCTACTCCTCTCATGAGCCCAAACAAGTCTCTAAAAGCATGAGTTTGCAACTACTTTACTTTTGGAGAAAATTCAAAACATTCATTATTCAATAGAGCCCAATAGCAAAAATCAGGTTTTGAATGAAGAATCACATTTCTTGGTAGAATCATGCAGGATTGAAATTTTTGATGGTTTTTTACTCCTCTCAACAGCCCAAACAAGTTTCTAAAAGGATGAGTTTGCAACTACTTTACTTTTGGAGAAAATTCAAAACATTCATTATTCAATAGGGCCCAAACTATCAAAAACCAGCGGTTTCAATGAACACACATTTCTTGGAAGAATCATGCAGGACTGAAATTTTTGATGTTTTTCTACTCCTCTCATGAGCCCAAACAAGTCTCTAAAAGCATGAGTTTGCAACTACTTTACTTTTGGAGAAAATTCAAAACATTCATTATTCAATAGAGCCCAATAGCAAAAATCAGGTTTTGAATGAAGAATCACATTTCTTGGTAGAATCATGCAGGATTGAAATTTTTGATGGTTTTTTACTCCTCTCAACAGCCCAAACAAGTTTCTAAAAGGATGAGTTTGCAACTACTTTACTTTTGGAGAAAATTCAAAACATTCATTATTCAATAGGGCCCAAACTATCAAAAACCAGCGGTTTCAATGAACACACATTTCTTGGAAGAATCATGCAGGACTGAAATTTTTGATGTTTTTCTACTCCTCTCATGAGCCCAAACAAGTCTCTAAAAGCATGAGTTTGCAACTACTTTACTTTTGGAGAAAATTCAAAACATTCATTATTCAATAGAGCCCAATAGCAAAAATCAGGTTTTGAATGAAGAATCACATTTCTTGGTAGAATCATGCAGGATTGAAATTTTTGATGGTTTTTTACTCCTCTCAACAGCCCAAACAAGTTTCTAAAAGGATGAGTTTGCAACTACTTTACTTTTGGAGAAAATTCAAAACATTCATTATTCAATAGGGCCCAAACTATCAAAAACCAGCGGTTTCAATGAACACACATTTCTTGGTAGAATCATGCAGGACTGAAATTTTTGATGTTTTTCTACTCCTCTCATGAGCCCAAACAAGTTTCTAAAAGCATGAGTTTGCAACTACTTTACTTTTGGAGAAAATTCAAAACATTCACTATTCAATAGAGCCCAATAGCAAAAATCAGGTTTTGAATGAAGAATCACATTTCTTGGTAAAATCATGCAGGATTGAAATTTTTGATGGTTTTTTACTCCTCTCAACAGCCCAAACAAGTTTCTAAAAGGATGAGTTTGCAACTACTTTACTTTTGGAGAAAATTCAAAACATTCATTATTCAATAGGGCCCAAACTATCAAAAACCAGCGGTTTCAATGAACACACATTTCTTGGTAGAATCATGCAGGACTGAAATTTTTGATGTTTTTCTACTCCTCTCATGAGCCCAAACAAGTCTCTAAAAGCATGAGTTTGCAACTACTTTACTTTTGGAGAAAATTCAAAACATTCATTATTCAATAGAGCCCAATAGCAAAAATCAGGTTTTGAATGAAGAATCACAGTTCTTGGTAGAATCATGCAGGATTGAAATTTTTGATGGTTTTTTACTCCTCTCAACAGCCCAAACAAGTTTCTGAAAGGATGAGTTTGCAACTACTTTACTTTTGGAGAAAATTCAAAACATTCATTATTCAATAGAGCCCAATAGCAAAAATCAGGTTTTGAATGAAGAATCACATTTCTTGGTAGAATCTTGCAGGATTGAAATTTTTGATGGTTTTTTACTCCTCTCAACAGCCCAAACAAGTTTCTAAAAGGATGAGTTTGCAACTACTTTACTTTTGGAGAAAATTCAAAACATTCATTATTCAATAGGGCCCAAACTATCAAAAACCAGCGGTTTCAATGAACACACATTTCTTGGTAGAATCATGCAGGACTGAAATTTTTGATGTTTTTCTACTCCTCTCATAAGCCCAAACAAGTCTCTAAAAGCATGAGTTTGCAACTACTTTACTTTTGGAGAAAATTCAAAACATTCATTATTCAATAGAGCCCAATAGCAAAAATCAGGTTTTGAATGAAGAATCACATTTCTTGGTAAAATCATGCAGGATTGAAATTTTTGATGGTTTTTTACTCCTCTCAACAGCCCAAACAAGTTTCTAAAAGGATGAGTTTGCAACTACTTTACTTTTGGAGAAAATTCAAAACATTCATTATTCAATAGGGCCCAAACTATCAAAAACCAGCGGTTTCAATGAACACACATTTCTTGGAAGAATCATGCAGGACTGAAATTTTTGATGTTTTTCTACTCCTCTCATGAGCCCAAACAAGTCTCTAAAAGCATGAGTTTGCAACTTGGAGAAAATTCAAAACATTCATTATTCAATAGAGCCCAATAGCAAAAATCAGGTTTTGAATGAAGAATCACATTTCTTGGTAGAATCATGCAGGATTGAAATTTTTGATGGTTTTTTACTCCTCTCAACAGCCCAAACAAGTTTCTAAAAGGATGAGTTTGCAACTACTTTACTTTTGGAGAAAATTCAAAACATTCATTATTCAATAGGGCCCAAACTATCAAAAACCAGCGGTTTCAATGAACACACATTTCTTGGTAGAATCATGCAGGACTGAAATTTTTGATGTTTTTCTACTCCTCTCATGAGCCCAAACAAGTTTCTAAAAGCATGAGTTTGCAACTACTTTACTTTTGGAGAAAATTCAAAACATTCACTATTCAATAGAGCCCAATAGCAAAAATCAGGTTTTGAATGAAGAATCACATTTCTTGGTAAAATCATGCAGGATTGAAATTTTTGATGGTTTTTTACTCCTCTCAACAGCCCAAACAAGTTTCTAAAAGGATGAGTTTGCAACTACTTTACTTTTGGAGAAAATTCAAAACATTCATTATTCAATAGGGCCCAAACTATCAAAAACCAGCGGTTTCAATGAACACACATTTCTTGGTAGAATCATGCAGGACTGAAATTTTTGATGTTTTTCTACTCCTCTCATGAGCCCAAACAAGTCTCTAAAAGCATGAGTTTGCAACTACTTTACTTTTGGAGAAAATTCAAAACATTCATTATTCAATAGAGCCCAATAGCAAAAATCAGGTTTTGAATGAAGAATCACAGTTCTTGGTAGAATCATGCAGGATTGAAATTTTTGATGGTTTTTTACTCCTCTCAACAGCCCAAACAAGTTTCTGAAAGGATGAGTTTGCAACTACTTTACTTTTGGAGAAAATTCAAAACATTCATTATTCAATAGAGCCCAATAGCAAAAATCAGGTTTTGAATGAAGAATCACATTTCTTGGTAGAATCTTGCAGGATTGAAATTTTTGATGGTTTTTTACTCCTCTCAACAGCCCAAACAAGTTTCTAAAAGGATGAGTTTGCAACTACTTTACTTTTGGAGAAAATTCAAAACATTCATTATTCAATAGGGCCCAAACTATCAAAAACCAGCGGTTTCAATGAACACACATTTCTTGGTAGAATCATGCAGGACTGAAATTTTTGATGTTTTTCTACTCCTCTCATAAGCCCAAACAAGTCTCTAAAAGCATGAGTTTGCAACTACTTTACTTTTGGAGAAAATTCAAAACATTCATTATTCAATAGAGCCCAATAGCAAAAATCAGGTTTTGAATGAAGAATCACATTTCTTGGTAAAATCATGCAGGATTGAAATTTTTGATGGTTTTTTACTCCTCTCAACAGCCCAAACAAGTTTCTAAAAGGATGAGTTTGCAACTACTTTACTTTTGGAGAAAATTCAAAACATTCATTATTCAATAGGGCCCAAACTATCAAAAACCAGCGGTTTCAATGAACACACATTTCTTGGTAGAATCATGCAGGACTGAAATTTTTGATGTTTTTCTACTCCTCTCATGAGCCCAAACAAGTCTCTAAAAGCATGAGTTTGCAACTACTTTACTTTTGGAGAAAATTCAAAACATTCATTATTCAATAGAGCCCAATAGCAAAAATCAGGTTTTGAATGAAGAATCACATTTCTTGGTAGAATCATGCAGGATTGAAATTTTTGATGGTTTTTTACTCCTCTCAACAGCCCAAACAAGTTTCTAAAAGGATGAGTTTGCAACTACTTTACTTTTGGAGAAAATTCAAAACATTCATTATTCAATAGGGCCCAAACTATCAAAAACCAGCGGTTTCAATGAACACACATTTCTTGGAAGAATCATGCAGGGCTGAAATTTTTGATGTTTTTCTACTCCTCTCATGAGCCCAAACAAGTTTCTAAAAGCATGAGTTTGCAACTACTTTACTTTTGGAGAAAATTCAAAACATTCATTATTCAATAGAGCCCAATAGCAAAAATCAGGTTTTGAATGAAGAATCACAGTTCTTGGTAGAATCATGCAGGATTGAAATTTTTGATGGTTTTTTACTCCTCTCAACAGCCCAAACAAGTTTCTAAAAGGATGAGTTTGCAACTACTTTACTTTTGGAGAAAATTCAAAACATTCATTATTCAATAGAGCCCAATAGCAAAAATCAGGTTTTGAATGAAGAATCACATTTCTTGGTAGAATCATGCAGGATTGAAATTTTTGATGGTTTTTTACTCCTCTCAACAGCCCAAACAAGTTTCTAAAAGGATGAGTTTGCAACTACTTTACTTTTGGAGAAAATTCAAAACATTCATTATTCAATAGGGCCCAAACTATCAAAAACCAGCGGTTTCAATGAACACACATTTCTTGGTAGAATCATGCAGGACTGAAATTTTTGATGTTTTTCTACTCCTCTCATGAGCCCAAACAAGTCTCTAAAAGCATGAGTTTGCAACTACTTTACTTTTGGAGAAAATTCAAAACATTCATTATTCAATAGAGCCCAATAGCAAAAATCAGGTTTTGAATGAAGAATCACATTTCTTGGTAAAATCATGCAGGATTGAAATTTTTGATGGTTTTTTACTCCTCTCAACAGCCCAAACAAGTTTCTAAAAGGATGAGTTTGCAACTACTTTACTTTTGGAGAAAATTCAAAACATTCATTATTCAATAGGGCCCAAACTATCAAAAACCAGCGGTTTCAATGAACACACATTTCTTGGTAGAATCATGCAGGACTGAAATTTTTGATGTTTTTCTACTCCTCTCATGAGCCCAAACAAGTTTCTAAAAGCATGAGTTTGCAACTACTTTACTTTTGGAGAAAATTCAAAACATTCACTATTCAATAGAGCCCAATAGCAAAAATCAGGTTTTGAATGAAGAATCACATTTCTTGGTAAAATCATGCAGGATTGAAATTTTTGATGGTTTTTTACTCCTCTCAACAGCCCAAACAAGTTTCTAAAAGGATGAGTTTGCAACTACTTTACTTTTGGAGAAAATTCAAAACATTCATTATTCAATAGGGCCCAAACTATCAAAAACCAGCGGTTTCAATGAACACACATTTCTTGGTAGAATCATGCAGGACTGAAATTTTTGATGTTTTTCTACTCCTCTCATGAGCCCAAACAAGTCTCTAAAAGCATGAGTTTGCAACTACTTTACTTTTGGAGAAAATTCAAAACATTCATTATTCAATAGAGCCCAATAGCAAAAATCAGATTTTGAATGAAGAATCACATTTCTTGGTAGAATCATGCAGGATTGAAATTTTTGATGGTTTTTTACTCCTCTCAAAAGCCCAAACAAGTTTCTAAAAGGATGAGTTTGCAACTGCTTTACTTTTGAAGAAAATTCAAAACATTCATTATTCAATAGGGCCCAAACTATCAAAAACCAGCGGTTTCAATGAACACACATTTCTTGGTAGAATCATGCAGGACTGAAATTTTTGATGTTTTTCTACTCTCATCAGCCCAAACAAGTCTCTAAAAGCATGAGTTTGCAACTACTTTACTTTTGGAGAAAATTCAAAACATTCATTATTCAATAGGGCCCAAACTATCAAAAACCAGCGGTTTCAATGAACACACGTTTCTTGGAAGAATCATGCAGGACTGAAATTTTTGATGTTTTTCTACTCCTCTCATGAGCCCAAACAAGTCTCTAAAAGCATGAGTTTGCAACTACTTTACTTTTGGAGAAAATTCAAAACATTCATTATTCAATAGAGCCCAATAGCAAAAATCAGGTTTTGAATGAAGAATCACATTTCTTGGTAGAATCATGCAGGATTGAAATTTTTGATGGTTTTTTACTCCTCTCAACAGCCCAAACAAGTTTCTAAAAGGATGAGTTTGCAACTACTTTACTTTTGGTGAAAATTCAAAACATTCATTATTCAATAGGGCCCAAACTATCAAAAACCAGCGGTTTGAATGAACACACATTTCTTGGTAGAATCATGCAGGACTGAAATTTTTGATGTTTTTCTACTCCTCTCATGAGCCCAAACAAGTCTCTAAAAGCATGAGTTTGCAACTACTTTACTTTTGGAGAAAATTCAAAACATTCATTATTCAATAGAGCCCAATAGCAAAAATCAGGTTTTGAATGAAGAATCACATTTCTTGGTAGAATCATGCAGGATTGAAATTTTTGATGGTTTTTTACTCCTCTCAACAGCCCAAACAAGTTTCTAAAAGGATGAGTTTGCAACTGCTTTACTTTTGGAGAAAATTCAAAACATTCATTATTCAATAGGGCCCAAACTATCAAAAACCAGCGGTTTCAATGAACACACATTTCTTGGTAGAATCATGCAGGACTGAAATTTTTGATGTTTTTCTACTCCTCTCATGAGCCCAAACAAGTCTCTAAAAGCATGAGTTTGCAACTACTTTACTTTTGGAGAAAATTCAAAACATTCATTATTCAATAGAGCCCAATAGCAAAAATCAGGTTTTGAATGAAGAATCACATTTCTTGGTAGAATCATGCAGGATTGAAATTTTTGATGGTTTTTTACTCCTCTCTACAGCCCAAACAAGTTTCTAAAAGGATGAGTTTGCAACTGCTTTACTTTTGGAGAAAATTCAAAACATTCATTATTCAATAGGGCCCAAACTATCAAAAACCAGCGGTTTGAATAAACACACATTTCTTGGTAGAATCATGCAGGACTCAAATTTTTGATGTTTTTCTACTCCTCTCATGAGCCCAAACAAGTTTCTAAAAGCATGAGTTTGCAACTACTTTACTTTTGGAGAAAATTCAAAACATTCATTATTCAATAGAGCCCAATAGCAAAAATCAGGTTTTGAATGAAGAATCACATTTCTTGGTAGAATCATGCAGGATTGAAATTTTTGATGGTTTTTTACTCCTCTCAACAGCCCAAACAAGTTTCTAAAAGGATGAGTTTGCAACTACTTTACTTTTGGAGAAAATTCAAAACATTCATTATTCAATAGGGCCCAAACTATCAAAAACCAGCGGTTTCAATGAACACACATTTCTTGGTAGAATCATGCAGGACTGAAATTTTTGATGTTTTTCTACTCCTCTCATAAGCCCAAACAAGTCTCTAAAAGCATGAGTTTGCAACTACTTTACTTTTGGAGAAAATTCAAAACATTCATTATTCAATAGAGCCCAATAGCAAAAATCAGGTTTTGAATGAAGAATCACATTTCTTGGTAAAATCATGCAGGATTGAAATTTTTGATGGTTTTTTACTCCTCTCAACAGCCCAAACAAGTTTCTAAAAGGATGAGTTTGCAACTACTTTACTTTTGGAGAAAATTCAAAACATTCATTATTCAATAGGGCCCAAACTATCAAAAACCAGCGGTTTCAATGAACACACATTTCTTGGTAGAATCATGCAGGACTGAAATTTTTGATGTTTTTCTACTCCTCTCATGAGCCCAAACAAGTTTCTAAAAGCATGAGTTTGCAACTACTTTACTTTTGGAGAAAATTCAAAACATTCACTATTCAATAGAGCCCAATAGCAAAAATCAGGTTTTGAATGAAGAATCACATTTCTTGGTAAAATCATGCAGGATTGAAATTTTTGATGGTTTTTTACTCCTCTCAACAGCCCAAACAAGTTTCTAAAAGGATGAGTTTGCAACTACTTTACTTTTGGAGAAAATTCAAAACATTCATTATTCAATAGGGCCCAAACTATCAAAAACCAGCGGTTTCAATGAACACACATTTCTTGGTAGAATCATGCAGGACTGAAATTTTTGATGTTTTTCTACTCCTCTCATGAGCCCAAACAAGTCTCTAAAAGCATGAGTTTGCAACTACTTTACTTTTGGAGAAAATTCAAAACATTCATTATTCAATAGAGCCCAATAGCAAAAATCAGGTTTTGAATGAAGAATCACATTTCTTGGTAGAATCATGCAGGATTGAAATTTTTGATGGTTTTTTACTCCTCTCAACAGCCCAAACAAGTTTCTAAAAGGATGAGTTTGCAACTACTTTACTTTTGGAGAAAATTCAAAACATTCATTATTCAATAGGGCCCAAACTATCAAAAACCAGCGGTTTCAATGAACACACATTTCTTGGAAGAATCATGCAGGACTGAAATTTTTGATGTTTTTCTACTCCTCTCATGAGCCCAAACAAGTCTCTAAAAGCATGAGTTTGCAACTACTTTACTTTTGGAGAAAATTCAAAACATTCATTATTCAATAGAGCCCAATAGCAAAAATCAGGTTTTGAATGAAGAATCACATTTCTTGGTAGAATCATGCAGGATTGAAATTTTTGATGGTTTTTTACTCCTCTCAACAGCCCAAACAAGTTTCTAAAAGGATGAGTTTGCAACTACTTTACTTTTGGAGAAAATTCAAAACATTCATTATTCAATAGGGCCCAAACTATCAAAAACCAGCGGTTTCAATGAACACACATTTCTTGGAAGAATCATGCAGGACTGAAATTTTTGATGTTTTTCTACTCCTCTCATGAGCCCAAACAAGTCTCTAAAAGCATGAGTTTGCAACTACTTTACTTTTGGAGAAAATTCAAAACATTCATTATTCAATAGAGCCCAATAGCAAAAATCAGGTTTTGAATGAAGAATCACATTTCTTGGTAGAATCATGCAGGATTGAAATTTTTGATGGTTTTTTACTCCTCTCAACAGCCCAAACAAGTTTCTAAAAGGATGAGTTTGCAACTACTTTACTTTTGGAGAAAATTCAAAACATTCATTATTCAATAGGGCCCAAACTATCAAAAACCAGCGGTTTCAATGAACACACATTTCTTGGAAGAATCATGCAGGACTGAAATTTTTGATGTTTTTCTACTCCTCTCATGAGCCCAAACAAGTCTCTAAAAGCATGAGTTTGCAACTACTTTACTTTTGGAGAAAATTCAAAACATTCATTATTCAATAGAGCCCAATAGCAAAAATCAGGTTTTGAATGAAGAATCACATTTCTTGGTAGAATCATGCAGGATTGAAATTTTTGATGGTTTTTTTACTCCTCTCAACAGCCCAAACAAGTTTCTAAAAGGATGAGTTTGCAACTACTTTACTTTTGGAGAAAATTCAAAACATTCATTATTCAATAGGGCCCAAACTATCAAAAACCAGCGGTTTCAATGAACACACATTTCTTGGTAGAATCATGCAGGACTGAAATTTTTGATGTTTTTCTACTCCTCTCATGAGCCCAAACAAGTTTCTAAAAGCATGAGTTTGCAACTACTTTACTTTTGGAGAAAATTCAAAACATTCACTATTCAATAGAGCCCAATAGCAAAAATCAGGTTTTGAATGAAGAATCACATTTCTTGGTAAAATCATGCAGGATTGAAATTTTTGATGGTTTTTTACTCCTCTCAACAGCCCAAACAAGTTTCTAAAAGGATGAGTTTGCAACTACTTTACTTTTGGAGAAAATTCAAAACATTCATTATTCAATAGGGCCCAAACTATCAAAAACCAGCGGTTTCAATGAACACACATTTCTTGGTAGAATCATGCAGGACTGAAATTTTTGATGTTTTTCTACTCCTCTCATGAGCCCAAACAAGTCTCTAAAAGCATGAGTTTGCAACTACTTTACTTTTGGAGAAAATTCAAAACATTCATTATTCAATAGAGCCCAATAGCAAAAATCAGGTTTTGAATGAAGAATCACAGTTCTTGGTAGAATCATGCAGGATTGAAATTTTTGATGGTTTTTTACTCCTCTCAACAGCCCAAACAAGTTTCTGAAAGGATGAGTTTGCAACTACTTTACTTTTGGAGAAAATTCAAAACATTCATTATTCAATAGAGCCCAATAGCAAAAATCAGGTTTTGAATGAAGAATCACATTTCTTGGTAGAATCTTGCAGGATTGAAATTTTTGATGGTTTTTTACTCCTCTCAACAGCCCAAACAAGTTTCTAAAAGGATGAGTTTGCAACTGCTTTACTTTTGGAGAAAATTCAAAACATTCATTATTCAATAGGGCCCAAACTATCAAAAACCAGCGGTTTCAATGAACACACATTTCTTGGTAGAATCATGCAGGACTGAAATTTTTGATGTTTTTCTACTCCTCTCATGAGCCCAAACAAGTCTCTAAAAGCATGAGTTTGCAACTACTTTACTTTTGGAGAAAATTCAAAACATTCATTATTCAATAGAGCCCAATAGCAAAAATCAGGTTTTGAATGAAGAATCACATTTCTTGGTAGAATCATGCAGGATTGAAATTTTTGATGGTTTTTTACTCCTCTCTACAGCCCAAACAAGTTTCTAAAAGGATGAGTTTGCAACTGCTTTACTTTTGGAGAAAATTCAAAACATTCATTATTCAATAGGGCCCAAACTATCAAAAACCAGCGGTTTGAATGAACACACATTTCTTGGTAGAATCATGCAGGACTCAAATTTTTGATGTTTTTCTACTCCTCTCATGAGCCCAAACAAGTTTCTAAAAGCATGAGTTTGCAACTACTTTACTTTTGGAGAAAATTCAAAACATTCATTATTCAATAGAGCCCAATAGCAAAAATCAGGTTTTGAATGAAGAATCACATTTCTTGGTAGAATCATGCAGGATTGAAATTTTTGATGGTTTTTTACTCCTCTCAACAGCCCAAACAAGTTTCTAAAAGGATGAGTTTGCAACTACTTTACTTTTGGAGAAAATTCAAAACATTCATTATTCAATAGGGCCCAAACTATCAAAAACCAGCGGTTTCAATGAACACACATTTCTTGGTAGAATCATGCAGGACTGAAATTTTTGATGTTTTTCTACTCCTCTCATGAGCCCAAACAAGTCTCTAAAAGCATGAGTTTGCAACTACTTTACTTTTGGAGAAAATTCAAAACATTCATTATTCAATAGAGCCCAATAGCAAAAATCAGGTTTTGAATGAAGAATCACATTTCTTGGTAGAATCATGCAGGATTGAAATTTTTGATGGTTTTTTACTCCTCTCAACAGCCCAAACAAGTTTCTAAAAGGATGAGTTTGCAACTACTTTACTTTTGGAGAAAATTCAAAACATTCATTATTCAATAGGGCCCAAACTATCAAAAACCAGCGGTTTCAATGAACACACATTTCTTGGAAGAATCATGCAGGGCTGAAATTTTTGATGTTTTTCTACTCCTCTCATGAGCCCAAACAAGTTTCTAAAAGCATGAGTTTGCAACTACTTTACTTTTGGAGAAAATTCAAAACATTCATTATTCAATAGAGCCCAATAGCAAAAATCAGGTTTTGAATGAAGAATCACAGTTCTTGGTAGAATCATGCAGGATTGAAATTTTTGATGGTTTTTTACTCCTCTCAACAGCCCAAACAAGTTTCTAAAAGGATGAGTTTGCATCTACTTTACTTTTGGAGAAAATTCAAAACATTCATTATTCAATAGAGCCCAATAGCAAAAATCAGGTTTTGAATGAAGAATCACATTTCTTGGTAGAATCATGCAGGATTGAAATTTTTGATGGTTTTTTACTCCTCTCAACAGCCCAAACAAGTTTCTAAAAGGATGAGTTTGCAACTACTTTACTTTTGGAGAAAATTCAAAACATTCATTATTCAATAGGGCCCAAACTATCAAAAACCAGCGGTTTCAATGAACACACATTTCTTGGTAGAATCATGCAGGACTGAAATTTTTGATGTTTTTCTACTCCTCTCATAAGCCCAAACAAGTCTCTAAAAGCATGAGTTTGCAACTACTTTACTTTTGGAGAAAATTCAAAACATTCATTATTCAATAGAGCCCAATAGCAAAAATCAGGTTTTGAATGAAGAATCACATTTCTTGGTAAAATCATGCAGGATTGAAATTTTTGATGGTTTTTTACTCCTCTCAACAGCCCAAACAAGTTTCTAAAAGGATGAGTTTGCAACTACTTTACTTTTGGAGAAAATTCAAAACATTCATTATTCAATAGGGCCCAAACTATCAAAAACTAGCGGTTTCAATGAACACACATTTCTTGGTAGAATCATGCAGGACTGAAATTTTTGATGTTTTTCTACTCCTCTCATGAGCCCAAACAAGTTTCTAAAAGCATGAGTTTGCAACTACTTTACTTTTGGAGAAAATTCAAAACATTCACTATTCAATAGAGCCCAATAGCAAAAATCAGGTTTTGAATGAAGAATCACATTTCTTGGTAAAATCATGCAGGATTGAAATTTTTGATGGTTTTTTACTCCTCTCAACAGCCCAAACAAGTTTCTAAAAGGATGAGTTTGCAACTACTTTACTTTTGGAGAAAATTCAAAACATTCATTATTCAATAGGGCCCAAACTATCAAAAACCAGCGGTTTCAATGAACACACATTTCTTGGTAGAATCATGCAGGACTGAAATTTTTGATGTTTTTCTACTCCTCTCATGAGCCCAAACAAGTCTCTAAAAGCATGAGTTTGCAACTACTTTACTTTTGGAGAAAATTCAAAACATTCATTATTCAATAGAGCCCAATAGCAAAAATCAGGTTTTGAATGAAGAATCACATTTCTTGGTAGAATCATGCAGGATTGAAATTTTTGATGGTTTTTTACTCCTCTCAACAGCCCAAACAAGTTTCTAAAAGGATGAGTTTGCAACTACTTTACTTTTGGAGAAAATTCAAAACATTCATTATTCAATAGGGCCCAAACTATCAAAAACCAGCGGTTTCAATGAACACACATTTCTTGGAAGAATCATGCAGGACTGAAATTTTTGATGTTTTTCTACTCCTCTCATGAGCCCAAACAAGTCTCTAAAAGCATGAGTTTGCAACTACTTTACTTTTGGAGAAAATTCAAAACATTCATTATTCAATAGAGCCCAATAGCAAAAATCAGGTTTTGAATGAAGAATCACATTTCTTGGTAAAATCATGCAGGATTGAAATTTTTGATGGTTTTTTACTCCTCTCAACAGCCCAAACAAGTTTCTAAAAGGATGAGTTTGCAACTACTTTACTTTTGGAGAAAATTCAAAACATTCATTATTCAATAGGGCCCAAACTATCAAAAACCAGCGGTTTCAATGAACACACATTTCTTGGAAGAATCATGCAGGACTGAAATTTTTGATGTTTTTCTACTCCTCTCATGAGCCCAAACAAGTCTCTAAAAGCATGAGTTTGCAACTACTTTACTTTTGGAGAAAATTCAAAACATTCATTATTCAATAGAGCCCAATAGCAAAAATCAGGTTTTGAATGAAGAATCACAGTTCTTGGTAGAATCATGCAGGATTGAAATTTTTGATGGTTTTTTACTCCTCTCAACAGCCCAAACAAGTTTCTGAAAGGATGAGTTTGCAACTACTTTACTTTTGGAGAAAATTCAAAACATTCATTATTCAATAGAGCCCAATAGCAAAAATCAGGTTTTGAATGAAGAATCACATTTCTTGGTAGAATCTTGCAGGATTGAAATTTTTGATGGTTTTTTACTCCTCTCAACAGCCCAAACAAGTTTCTAAAAGGATGAGTTTGCAACTGCTTTACTTTTGGAGAAAATTCAAAACATTCATTATTCAATAGGGCCCAAACTATCAAAAACCAGCGGTTTCAATGAACACACATTTCTTGGTAGAATCATGCAGGACTGAAATTTTTGATGTTTTTCTACTCCTCTCATGAGCCCAAACAAGTCTCTAAAAGCATGAGTTTGCAACTACTTTACTTTTGGAGAAAATTCAAAACATTCATTATTCAATAGAGCCCAATAGCAAAAATCAGGTTTTGAATGAAGAATCACATTTCTTGGTAGAATCATGCAGGATTGAAATTTTTGATGGTTTTTTACTCCTCTCTACAGCCCAAACAAGTTTCTAAAAGGATGAGTTTGCAACTGCTTTACTTTTGGAGAAAATTCAAAACATTCATTATTCAATAGGGCCCAAACTATCAAAAACCAGCGGTTTGAATGAACACACATTTCTTGGTAGAATCATGCAGGACTCAAATTTTTGATGTTTTTCTACTCCTCTCATGAGCCCAAACAAGTTTCTAAAAGCATGAGTTTGCAACTACTTTACTTTTGGAGAAAATTCAAAACATTCATTATTCAATAGAGCCCAATAGCAAAAATCAGGTTTTGAATGAAGAATCACATTTCTTGGTAGAATCATGCAGGATTGAAATTTTTGATGGTTTTTTACTCCTCTCAACAGCCCAAACAAGTTTCTAAAAGGATGAGTTTGCAACTACTTTACTTTTGGAGAAAATTCAAAACATTCATTATTCAATAGGGCCCAAACTATCAAAAACCAGCGGTTTCAATGAACACACATTTCTTGGTAGAATCATGCAGGACTGAAATTTTTGATGTTTTTCTACTCCTCTCATGAGCCCAAACAAGTTTCTAAAAGCATGAGTTTGCAACTACTTTACTTTTGGAGAAAATTCAAAACATTCATTATTCAATAGAGCCCAATAGCAAAAATCAGGTTTTGAATGAAGAATCACATTTCTTGGTAGAATCATGCAGGATTGAAATTTTTGATGGTTTTTTACTCCTCTCAACAGCCCAAACAAGTTTCTAAAAGGATGAGTTTGCAACTACTTTACTTTTGGAGAAAATTCAAAACATTCATTATTCAATAGGGCCCAAACTATCAAAAACCAGCGGTTTCAATGAACACACATTTCTTGGAAGAATCATGCAGGGCTGAAATTTTTGATGTTTTTCTACTCCTCTCATGAGCCCAAACAAGTTTCTAAAAGCATGAGTTTGCAACTACTTTACTTTTGGAGAAAATTCAAAACATTCATTATTCAATAGAGCCCAATAGCAAAAATCAGGTTTTGAATGAAGAATCACAGTTCTTGGTAGAATCATGCAGGATTGAAATTTTTGATGGTTTTTTACTCCTCTCAACAGCCCAAACAAGTTTCTAAAAGGATGAGTTTGCATCTACTTTACTTTTGGAGAAAATTCAAAACATTCATTATTCAATAGAGCCCAATAGCAAAAATCAGGTTTTGAATGAAGAATCACATTTCTTGGTAGAATCATGCAGGATTGAAATTTTTGATGGTTTTTTACTCCTCTCAACAGCCCAAACAAGTTTCTAAAAGGATGAGTTTGCAACTACTTTACTTTTGGAGAAAATTCAAAACATTCATTATTCAATAGGGCCCAAACTATCAAAAACCAGCGGTTTCAATGAACACACATTTCTTGGTAGAATCATGCAGGACTGAAATTTTTGATGTTTTTCTACTCCTCTCATAAGCCCAAACAAGTCTCTAAAAGCATGAGTTTGCAACTACTTTACTTTTGGAGAAAATTCAAAACATTCATTATTCAATAGAGCCCAATAGCAAAAATCAGGTTTTGAATGAAGAATCACATTTCTTGGTAAAATCATGCAGGATTGAAATTTTTGATGGTTTTTTACTCCTCTCAACAGCCCAAACAAGTTTCTAAAAGGATGAGTTTGCAACTACTTTACTTTTGGAGAAAATTCAAAACATTCATTATTCAATAGGGCCCAAACTATCAAAAACTAGCGGTTTCAATGAACACACATTTCTTGGTAGAATCATGCAGGACTGAAATTTTTGATGTTTTTCTACTCCTCTCATGAGCCCAAACAAGTTTCTAAAAGCATGAGTTTGCAACTACTTTACTTTTGGAGAAAATTCAAAACATTCACTATTCAATAGAGCCCAATAGCAAAAATCAGGTTTTGAATGAAGAATCACATTTCTTGGTAAAATCATGCAGGATTGAAATTTTTGATGGTTTTTTACTCCTCTCAACAGCCCAAACAAGTTTCTAAAAGGATGAGTTTGCAACTACTTTACTTTTGGAGAAAATTCAAAACATTCATTATTCAATAGGGCCCAAACTATCAAAAACCAGCGGTTTCAATGAACACACATTTCTTGGTAGAATCATGCAGGACTGAAATTTTTGATGTTTTTCTACTCCTCTCATGAGCCCAAACAAGTCTCTAAAAGCATGAGTTTGCAACTACTTTACTTTTGGAGAAAATTCAAAACATTCATTATTCAATAGAGCCCAATAGCAAAAATCAGGTTTTGAATGAAGAATCACATTTCTTGGTAGAATCATGCAGGATTGAAATTTTTGATGGTTTTTTACTCCTCTCAACAGCCCAAACAAGTTTCTAAAAGGATGAGTTTGCAACTACTTTACTTTTGGAGAAAATTCAAAACATTCATTATTCAATAGGGCCCAAACTATCAAAAACCAGCGGTTTCAATGAACACACATTTCTTGGAAGAATCATGCAGGACTGAAATTTTTGATGTTTTTCTACTCCTCTCATGAGCCCAAACAAGTCTCTAAAAGCATGAGTTTGCAACTACTTTACTTTTGGAGAAAATTCAAAACATTCATTATTCAATAGAGCCCAATAGCAAAAATCAGGTTTTGAATGAAGAATCACATTTCTTGGTAAAATCATGCAGGATTGAAATTTTTGATGGTTTTTTACTCCTCTCAACAGCCCAAACAAGTTTCTAAAAGGATGAGTTTGCAACTACTTTACTTTTGGAGAAAATTCAAAACATTCATTATTCAATAGGGCCCAAACTATCAAAAACCAGCGGTTTCAATGAACACACATTTCTTGGAAGAATCATGCAGGACTGAAATTTTTGATGTTTTTCTACTCCTCTCATGAGCCCAAACAAGTCTCTAAAAGCATGAGTTTGCAACTACTTTACTTTTGGAGAAAATTCAAAACATTCATTATTCAATAGAGCCCAATAGCAAAAATCAGGTTTTGAATGAAGAATCACATTTCTTGGTAGAATCATGCAGGATTGAAATTTTTGATGGTTTTTTACTCCTCTCAACAGCCCAAACAAGTTTCTAAAAGGATGAGTTTGCAACTACTTTACTTTTGGAGAAAATTCAAAACATTCATTATTCAATAGGGCCCAAACTATCAAAAACCAGCGGTTTCAATGAACACACATTTCTTGGAAGAATCATGCAGGACTGAAATTTTTGATGTTTTTCTACTCCTCTCATGAGCCCAAACAAGTCTCTAAAAGCATGAGTTTGCAACTACTTTACTTTTGGAGAAAATTCAAAACATTCATTATTCAATAGAGCCCAAAAGCAAAAATCAGGTTTTGAATGAAGAATCACATTTCTTGGTAGAATCATGCAGGATTGAAATTTTTGATGGTTTTTTACTCCTCTCAACAGCCCAAACAAGTTTCTAAAAGGATGAGTTTGCAACTACTTTACTTTTGGAGAAAATTCAAAACATTCATTATTCAATAGGGCCCAAACTATCAAAAACCAGCGGTTTCAATGAACACACATTTCTTGGTAGAATCATGCAGGACTGAAATTTTTGATGTTTTTCTACTCCTCTCATGAGCCCAAACAAGTTTCTAAAAGCATGAGTTTGCAACTACTTTACTTTTGGAGAAAATTCAAAACATTCACTATTCAATAGAGCCCAATAGCAAAAATCAGGTTTTGAATGAAGAATCACATTTCTTGGTAAAATCATGCAGGATTGAAATTTTTGATGGTTTTTTACTCCTCTCAACAGCCCAAACAAGTTTCTAAAAGGATGAGTTTGCAACTACTTTACTTTTGGAGAAAATTCAAAACATTCATTATTCAATAGGGCCCAAACTATCAAAAACCAGCGGTTTCAATGAACACACATTTCTTGGTAGAATCATGCAGGACTGAAATTTTTGATGTTTTTCTACTCCTCTCATGAGCCCAAACAAGTCTCTAAAAGCATGAGTTTGCAACTACTTTACTTTTGGAGAAAATTCAAAACATTCATTATTCAATAGAGCCCAATAGCAAAAATCAGGTTTTGAATGAAGAATCACAGTTCTTGGTAGAATCATGCAGGATTGAAATTTTTGATGGTTTTTTACTCCTCTCAACAGCCCAAACAAGTTTCTGAAAGGATGAGTTTGCAACTACTTTACTTTTGGAGAAAATTCAAAACATTCATTATTCAATAGAGCCCAATAGCAAAAATCAGGTTTTGAATGAAGAATCACATTTCTTGGTAGAATCTTGCAGGATTGAAATTTTTGATGGTTTTTTACTCCTCTCAACAGCCCAAACAAGTTTCTAAAAGGATGAGTTTGCAACTACTTTACTTTTGGAGAAAATTCAAAACATTCATTATTCAATATGGCCCAAACTATCAAAAACCAGCGGTTTCAATGAACACACATTTCTTGGTAGAATCATGCAGGACTGAAATTTTTGATGTTTTTCTACTCCTCTCATAAGCCCAAACAAGTCTCTAAAAGCATGAGTTTGCAACTACTTTACTTTTGGAGAAAATTCAAAACATTCATTATTCAATAGAGCCCAATAGCAAAAATCAGGTTTTGAATGAAGAATCACATTTCTTGGTAGAATCATGCAGGATTGAAATTTTTGATGGTTTTTTACTCCTCTCAACAGCCCAAACAAGTTTCTAAAAGGATGAGTTTGCAACTACTTTACTTTTGGAGAAAATTCAAAACATTCATTATTCAATAGGGCCCAAACTATCAAAAACCAGCGGTTTCAATGAACACACATTTCTTGGAAGAATCATGCAGGACTGAAATTTTTGATGTTTTTCTACTCCTCTCATGAGCCCAAACAAGTCTCTAAAAGCATGAGTTTGCAACTACTTTACTTTTGGAGAAAATTCAAAACATTCATTATTCAATAGAGCCCAATAGCAAAAATCAGGTTTTGAATGAAGAATCACATTTCTTGGTAGAATCATGCAGGATTGAAATTTTTGATGGTTTTTTACTCCTCTCAACAGCCCAAACAAGTTTCTAAAAGGATGAGTTTGCAACTACTTTACTTTTGGAGAAAATTCAAAACATTCATTATTCAATAGGGCCCAAACTATCAAAAACCAGCGGTTTCAATGAACACACATTTCTTGGTAGAATCATGCAGGACTGAAATTTTTGATGTTTTTCTACTCCTCTCATGAGCCCAAACAAGTTTCTAAAAGCATGAGTTTGCAACTACTTTACTTTTGGAGAAAATTCAAAACATTCACTATTCAATAGAGCCCAATAGCAAAAATCAGGTTTTGAATGAAGAATCACATTTCTTGGTAAAATCATGCAGGATTGAAATTTTTGATGGTTTTTTACTCCTCTCAACAGCCCAAACAAGTTTCTAAAAGGATGAGTTTGCAACTACTTTACTTTTGGAGAAAATTCAAAACATTCATTATTCAATAGGGCCCAAACTATCAAAAACCAGCGGTTTCAATGAACACACATTTCTTGGTAGAATCATGCAGGACTGAAATTTTTGATGTTTTTCTACTCCTCTCATGAGCCCAAACAAGTCTCTAAAAGCATGAGTTTGCAACTACTTTACTTTTGGAGAAAATTCAAAACATTCATTATTCAATAGAGCCCAATAGCAAAAATCAGGTTTTGAATGAAGAATCACAGTTCTTGGTAGAATCATGCAGGATTGAAATTTTTGATGGTTTTTTACTCCTCTCAACAGCCCAAACAAGTTTCTGAAAGGATGAGTTTGCAACTACTTTACTTTTGGAGAAAATTCAAAACATTCATTATTCAATAGAGCCCAATAGCAAAAATCAGGTTTTGAATGAAGAATCACATTTCTTGGTAGAATCTTGCAGGATTGAAATTTTTGATGGTTTTTTACTCCTCTCAACAGCCCAAACAAGTTTCTAAAAGGATGAGTTTGCAACTACTTTACTTTTGGAGAAAATTCAAAACATTCATTATTCAATAGGGCCCAAACTATCAAAAACCAGCGGTTTCAATGAACACACATTTCTTGGTAGAATCATGCAGGACTGAAATTTTTGATGTTTTTCTACTCCTCTCATAAGCCCAAACAAGTCTCTAAAAGCATGAGTTTGCAACTACTTTACTTTTGGAGAAAATTCAAAACATTCATTATTCAATAGAGCCCAATAGCAAAAATCAGGTTTTGAATGAAGAATCACATTTCTTGGTAGAATCATGCAGGATTGAAATTTTTGATGGTTTTTTACTCCTCTCAACAGCCCAAACAAGTTTCTAAAAGGATGAGTTTGCAACTACTTTACTTTTGGAGAAAATTCAAAACATTCATTATTCAATAGGGCCCAAACTATCAAAAACCAGCGGTTTCAATGAACACACATTTCTTGGAAGAATCATGCAGGGCTGAAATTTTTGATGTTTTTCTACTCCTCTCATGAGCCCAAACAAGTTTCTAAAAGCATGAGTTTGCAACTACTTTACTTTTGGAGAAAATTCAAAACATTCATTATTCAATAGAGCCCAATAGCAAAAATCAGGTTTTGAATGAAGAATCACAGTTCTTGGTAGAATCATGCAGGATTGAAATTTTTGATGGTTTTTTACTCCTCTCAACAGCCCAAACAAGTTTCTAAAAGGATGAGTTTGCAACTACTTTACTTTTGGAGAAAATTCAAAACATTCATTATTCAATAGGGCCCAAACTATCAAAAACCAGCGGTTTCAATGAACACACATTTCTTGGAAGAATCATGCAGGACTGAAATTTTTGATGTTTTTCTACTCCTCTCATGAGCCCAAACAAGTCTCTAAAAGCATGAGTTTGCAACTACTTTACTTTTGGAGAAAATTCAAAACATTCATTATTCAATAGAGCCCAATAGCAAAAATCAGGTTTTGAATGAAGAATCACATTTCTTGGTAAAATCATGCAGGATTGAAATTTTTGATGGTTTTTTACTCCTCTCAACAGCCCAAACAAGTTTCTAAAAGGATGAGTTTGCAACTACTTTACTTTTGGAGAAAATTCAAAACATTCATTATTCAATAGGGCCCAAACTATCAAAAACCAGCGGTTTCAATGAACACACATTTCTTGGAAGAATCATGCAGGACTGAAATTTTTGATGTTTTTCTACTCCTCTCATGAGCCCAAACAAGTCTCTAAAAGCATGAGTTTGCAACTACTTTACTTTTGGAGAAAATTCAAAACATTCATTATTCAATAGAGCCCAATAGCAAAAATCAGGTTTTGAATGAAGAATCACATTTCTTGGTAGAATCATGCAGGATTGAAATTTTTGATGGTTTTTTACTCCTCTCAACAGCCCAAACAAGTTTCTAAAGTGATGAGTTTGCAACTACTTTACTTTTGGAGAAAATTCAAAACATTCATTATTCAATAGGGCCCAAACTATCAAAAACCAGCGGTTTCAATGAACACACATTTCTTGGAAGAATCATGCAGGACTGAAATTTTTGATGTTTTTCTACTCCTCTCATGAGCCCAAACAAGTCTCTAAAAGCATGAGTTTGCAACTACTTTACTTTTGGAGAAAATTCAAAACATTCATTATTCAATAGAGCCCAATAGCAAAAATCAGGTTTTGAATGAAGAATCACATTTCTTGGTAGAATCATGCAGGATTGAAATTTTTGATGGTTTTTTACTCCTCTCAACAGCCCAAACAAGTTTCTAAAAGGATGAGTTTGCAACTACTTTACTTTTGGAGAAAATTCAAAACATTCATTATTCAATAGGGCCCAAACTATCAAAAACCAGCGGTTTCAATGAACACACATTTCTTGGTAGAATCATGCAGGACTGAAATTTTTGATGTTTTTCTACTCCTCTCATGAGCCCAAACAAGTCTCTAAAAGCATGAGTTTGCAACTACTTTACTTTTGGAGAAAATTCAAAACATTCATTATTCAATAGGGCCCAAACTATCAAAAACCAGCGGTTTCAATGAACACACATTTCTTGGTAGAATCATGCAGGACTGAAATTTTTGATGTTTTTCTACTCCTCTCATGAGCCCAAACAAGTTTCTAAAAGCATGAGTTTGCAACTACTTTACTTTTGGAGAAAATTCAAAACATTCATTATTCAATAGAGCCCAATAGCAAAAATCAGGTTTTGAATGAAGAATCACAGTTCTTGGTAGAATCATGCAGGATTGAAATTTTTGATGGTTTTTTACTCCTCTCAACAGCCCAAACAAGTTTCTAAAAGGATGAGTTTGCATCTACTTTACTTTTGGAGAAAATTCAAAACATTCATTATTCAATAGAGCCCAATAGCAAAAATCAGGTTTTGAATGAAGAATCACATTTCTTGGTAGAATCATGCAGGATTGAAATTTTTGATGGTTTTTTACTCCTCTCAACAGCCCAAACAAGTTTCTAAAAGGATGAGTTTGCAACTACTTTACTTTTGGAGAAAATTCAAAACATTCATTATTCAATAGGGCCCAAACTATCAAAAACCAGCGGTTTCAATGAACACACATTTCTTGGTAGAATCATGCAGGACTGAAATTTTTGATGTTTTTCTACTCCTCTCATAAGCCCAAACAAGTCTCTAAAAGCATGAGTTTGCAACTACTTTACTTTTGGAGAAAATTCAAAACATTCATTATTCAATAGAGCCCAATAGCAAAAATCAGGTTTTGAATGAAGAATCACATTTCTTGGTAAAATCATGCAGGATTGAAATTTTTGATGGTTTTTTACTCCTCTCAACAGCCCAAACAAGTTTCTAAAAGGATGAGTTTGCAACTACTTTACTTTTGGAGAAAATTCAAAACATTCATTATTCAATAGGGCCCAAACTATCAAAAACTAGCGGTTTCAATGAACACACATTTCTTGGTAGAATCATGCAGGACTGAAATTTTTGATGTTTTTCTACTCCTCTCATGAGCCCAAACAAGTTTCTAAAAGCATGAGTTTGCAACTACTTTACTTTTGGAGAAAATTCAAAACATTCACTATTCAATAGAGCCCAATAGCAAAAATCAGGTTTTGAATGAAGAATCACATTTCTTGGTAAAATCATGCAGGATTGAAATTTTTGATGGTTTTTTACTCCTCTCAACAGCCCAAACAAGTTTCTAAAAGGATGAGTTTGCAACTACTTTACTTTTGGAGAAAATTCAAAACATTCATTATTCAATAGGGCCCAAACTATCAAAAACCAGCGGTTTCAATGAACACACATTTCTTGGTAGAATCATGCAGGACTGAAATTTTTGATGTTTTTCTACTCCTCTCATGAGCCCAAACAAGTCTCTAAAAGCATGAGTTTGCAACTACTTTACTTTTGGAGAAAATTCAAAACATTCATTATTCAATAGAGCCCAATAGCAAAAATCAGGTTTTGAATGAAGAATCACATTTCTTGGTAGAATCATGCAGGATTGAAATTTTTGATGGTTTTTTACTCCTCTCAACAGCCCAAACAAGTTTCTAAAAGGATGAGTTTGCAACTACTTTACTTTTGGAGAAAATTCAAAACATTCATTATTCAATAGGGCCCAAACTATCAAAAACCAGCGGTTTCAATGAACACACATTTCTTGGAAGAATCATGCAGGACTGAAATTTTTGATGTTTTTCTACTCCTCTCATGAGCCCAAACAAGTCTCTAAAAGCATGAGTTTGCAACTACTTTACTTTTGGAGAAAATTCAAAACATTCATTATTCAATAGAGCCCAATAGCAAAAATCAGGTTTTGAATGAAGAATCACATTTCTTGGTAAAATCATGCAGGATTGAAATTTTTGATGGTTTTTTACTCCTCTCAACAGCCCAAACAAGTTTCTAAAAGGATGAGTTTGCAACTACTTTACTTTTGGAGAAAATTCAAAACATTCATTATTCAATAGGGCCCAAACTATCAAAAACCAGCGGTTTCAATGAACACACATTTCTTGGAAGAATCATGCAGGACTGAAATTTTTGATGTTTTTCTACTCCTCTCATGAGCCCAAACAAGTCTCTAAAAGCATGAGTTTGCAACTACTTTACTTTTGGAGAAAATTCAAAACATTCATTATACAATAGAGCCCAATAGCAAAAATCAGGTTTTGAATGAAGAATCACATTTCTTGGTAGAATCATGCAGGATTGAAATTTTTGATGGTTTTTTACTCCTCTCAACAGCCCAAACAAGTTTCTAAAAGGATGAGTTTGCAACTACTTTACTTTTGGAGAAAATTCAAAACATTCATTATTCAATAGGGCCCAAACTATCAAAAACCAGCGGTTTCAATGAACACACATTTCTTGGAAGAATCATGCAGGACTGAAATTTTTGATGTTTTTCTACTCCTCTCATGAGCCCAAACAAGTCTCTAAAAGCATGAGTTTGCAACTACTTTACTTTTGGAGAAAATTCAAAACATTCATTATTCAATAGAGCCCAAAAGCAAAAATCAGGTTTTGAATGAAGAATCACATTTCTTGGTAGAATCATGCAGGATTGAAATTTTTGATGGTTTTTTACTCCTCTCAACAGCCCAAACAAGTTTCTAAAAGGATGAGTTTGCAACTACTTTACTTTTGGAGAAAATTCAAAACATTCATTATTCAATAGGGCCCAAACTATCAAAAACCAGCGGTTTCAATGAACACACATTTCTTGGTAGAATCATGCAGGACTGAAATTTTTGATGTTTTTCTACTCCTCTCATGAGCCCAAACAAGTTTCTAAAAGCATGAGTTTGCAACTACTTTACTTTTGGAGAAAATTCAAAACATTCACTATTCAATAGAGCCCAATAGCAAAAATCAGGTTTTGAATGAAGAATCACATTTCTTGGTAAAATCATGCAGGATTGAAATTTTTGATGGTTTTTTACTCCTCTCAACAGCCCAAACAAGTTTCTAAAAGGATGAGTTTGCAACTACTTTACTTTTGGAGAAAATTCAAAACATTCATTATTCAATAGGGCCCAAACTATCAAAAACCAGCGGTTTCAATGAACACACATTTCTTGGTAGAATCATGCAGGACTGAAATTTTTGATGTTTTTCTACTCCTCTCATGAGCCCAAACAAGTCTCTAAAAGCATGAGTTTGCAACTACTTTACTTTTGGAGAAAATTCAAAACATTCATTATTCAATAGAGCCCAATAGCAAAAATCAGGTTTTGAATGAAGAATCACAGTTCTTGGTAGAATCATGCAGGATTGAAATTTTTGATGGTTTTTTACTCCTCTCAACAGCCCAAACAAGTTTCTGAAAGGATGAGTTTGCAACTACTTTACTTTTGGAGAAAATTCAAAACATTCATTATTCAATAGAGCCCAATAGCAAAAATCAGGTTTTGAATGAAGAATCACATTTCTTGGTAGAATCTTGCAGGATTGAAATTTTTGATGGTTTTTTACTCCTCTCAACAGCCCAAACAAGTTTCTAAAAGGATGAGTTTGCAACTACTTTACTTTTGGAGAAAATTCAAAACATTCATTATTCAATAGGGCCCAAACTATCAAAAACCAGCGGTTTCAATGAACACACATTTCTTGGTAGAATCATGCAGGACTGAAATTTTTGATGTTTTTCTACTCCTCTCATAAGCCCAAACAAGTCTCTAAAAGCATGAGTTTGCAACTACTTTACTTTTGGAGAAAATTCAAAACATTCATTATTCAATAGAGCCCAATAGCAAAAATCAGGTTTTGAATGAAGAATCACATTTCTTGGTAGAATCATGCAGGATTGAAATTTTTGATGGTTTTTTACTCCTCTCAACAGCCCAAACAAGTTTCTAAAAGGATGAGTTTGCAACTACTTTACTTTTGGAGAAAATTCAAAACATTCATTATTCAATAGGGCCCAAACTATCAAAAACCAGCGGTTTCAATGAACACACATTTCTTGGAAGAATCATGCAGGACTGAAATTTTTGATGTTTTTCTACTCCTCTCATGAGCCCAAACAAGTCTCTAAAAGCATGAGTTTGCAACTACTTTACTTTTGGAGAAAATTCAAAACATTCATTATTCAATAGAGCCCAATAGCAAAAATCAGGTTTTGAATGAAGAATCACATTTCTTGGTAGAATCATGCAGGATTGAAATTTTTGATGGTTTTTTACTCCTCTCAACAGCCCAAACAAGTTTCTAAAAGGATGAGTTTGCAACTACTTTACTTTTGGAGAAAATTCAAAACATTCATTATTCAATAGGGCCCAAACTATCAAAAACCAGCGGTTTCAATGAACACACATTTCTTGGTAGAATCATGCAGGACTGAAATTTTTGATGTTTTTCTACTCCTCTCATGAGCCCAAACAAGTTTCTAAAAGCATGAGTTTGCAACTACTTTACTTTTGGAGAAAATTCAAAACATTCACTATTCAATAGAGCCCAATAGCAAAAATCAGGTTTTGAATGAAGAATCACATTTCTTGGTAAAATCATGCAGGATTGAAATTTTTGATGGTTTTTTACTCCTCTCAACAGCCCAAACAAGTTTCTAAAAGGATGAGTTTGCAACTACTTTACTTTTGGAGAAAATTCAAAACATTCATTATTCAATAGGGCCCAAACTATCAAAAACCAGCGGTTTCAATGAACACACATTTCTTGGTAGAATCATGCAGGACTGAAATTTTTGATGTTTTTCTACTCCTCTCATGAGCCCAAACAAGTCTCTAAAAGCATGAGTTTGCAACTACTTTACTTTTGGAGAAAATTCAAAACATTCATTATTCAATAGAGCCCAATAGCAAAAATCAGGTTTTGAATGAAGAATCACAGTTCTTGGTAGAATCATGCAGGATTGAAATTTTTGATGGTTTTTTACTCCTCTCAACAGCCCAAACAAGTTTCTGAAAGGATGAGTTTGCAACTACTTTACTTTTGGAGAAAATTCAAAACATTCATTATTCAATAGAGCCCAATAGCAAAAATCAGGTTTTGAATGAAGAATCACATTTCTTGGTAGAATCTTGCAGGATTGAAATTTTTGATGGTTTTTTACTCCTCTCAACAGCCCAAACAAGTTTCTAAAAGGATGAGTTTGCAACTACTTTACTTTTGGAGAAAATTCAAAACATTCATTATTCAATAGGGCCCAAACTATCAAAAACCAGCGGTTTCAATGAACACACATTTCTTGGTAGAATCATGCAGGACTGAAATTTTTGATGTTTTTCTACTCCTCTCATAAGCCCAAACAAGTCTCTAAAAGCATGAGTTTGCAACTACTTTACTTTTGGAGAAAATTCAAAACATTCATTATTCAATAGAGCCCAATAGCAAAAATCAGGTTTTGAATGAAGAATCACATTTCTTGGTAGAATCATGCAGGATTGAAATTTTTGATGGTTTTTTACTCCTCTCAACAGCCCAAACAAGTTTCTAAAAGGATGAGTTTGCAACTACTTTACTTTTGGAGAAAATTCAAAACATTCATTATTCAATAGGGCCCAAACTATCAAAAACCAGCGGTTTCAATGAACACACATTTCTTGGAAGAATCATGCAGGGCTGAAATTTTTGATGTTTTTCTACTCCTCTCATGAGCCCAAACAAGTTTCTAAAAGCATGAGTTTGCAACTACTTTACTTTTGGAGAAAATTCAAAACATTCATTATTCAATAGAGCCCAATAGCAAAAATCAGGTTTTGAATGAAGAATCACAGTTCTTGGTAGAATCATGCAGGATTGAAATTTTTGATGGTTTTTTACTCCTCTCAACAGCCCAAACAAGTTTCTAAAAGGATGAGTTTGCAACTACTTTACTTTTGGAGAAAATTCAAAACATTCATTATTCAATAGGGCCCAAACTATCAAAAACCAGCGGTTTCAATGAACACACATTTCTTGGAAGAATCATGCAGGACTGAAATTTTTGATGTTTTTCTACTCCTCTCATGAGCCCAAACAAGTCTCTAAAAGCATGAGTTTGCAACTACTTTACTTTTGGAGAAAATTCAAAACATTCATTATTCAATAGAGCCCAATAGCAAAAATCAGGTTTTGAATGAAGAATCACATTTCTTGGTAAAATCATGCAGGATTGAAATTTTTGATGGTTTTTTACTCCTCTCAACAGCCCAAACAAGTTTCTAAAAGGATGAGTTTGCAACTACTTTACTTTTGGAGAAAATTCAAAACATTCATTATTCAATAGGGCCCAAACTATCAAAAACCAGCGGTTTCAATGAACACACATTTCTTGGAAGAATCATGCAGGACTGAAATTTTTGATGTTTTTCTACTCCTCTCATGAGCCCAAACAAGTCTCTAAAAGCATGAGTTTGCAACTACTTTACTTTTGGAGAAAATTCAAAACATTCATTATTCAATAGAGCCCAATAGCAAAAATCAGGTTTTGAATGAAGAATCACATTTCTTGGTAGAATCATGCAGGATTGAAATTTTTGATGGTTTTTTACTCCTCTCAACAGCCCAAACAAGTTTCTAAAGTGATGAGTTTGCAACTACTTTACTTTTGGAGAAAATTCAAAACATTCATTATTCAATAGGGCCCAAACTATCAAAAACCAGCGGTTTCAATGAACACACATTTCTTGGAAGAATCATGCAGGACTGAAATTTTTGATGTTTTTCTACTCCTCTCATGAGCCCAAACAAGTCTCTAAAAGCATGAGTTTGCAACTACTTTACTTTTGGAGAAAATTCAAAACATTCATTATTCAATAGAGCCCAATAGCAAAAATCAGGTTTTGAATGAAGAATCACATTTCTTGGTAGAATCATGCAGGATTGAAATTTTTGATGGTTTTTTACTCCTCTCAACAGCCCAAACAAGTTTCTAAAAGGATGAGTTTGCAACTACTTTACTTTTGGAGAAAATTCAAAACATTCATTATTCAATAGGGCCCAAACTATCAAAAACCAGCGGTTTCAATGAACACACATTTCTTGGTAGAATCATGCAGGACTGAAATTTTTGATGTTTTTCTACTCCTCTCATGAGCCCAAACAAGTCTCTAAAAGCATGAGTTTGCAACTACTTTACTTTTGGAGAAAATTCAAAACATTCATTATTCAATAGAGCCCAATAGCAAAAATCAGGTTTTGAATGAAGAATCACATTTCTTGGTAAAATCATGCAGGATTGAAATTTTTGATGGTTTTTTACTCCTCTCAACAGCCCAAACAAGTTTCTAAAAGGATGAGTTTGCAACTACTTTACTTTTGGAGAAAATTCAAAACATTCATTATTCAATAGGGCCCAAACTATCAAAAACCAGCGGTTTCAATGAACACACATTTCTTGGTAGAATCATGCAGGACTGAAATTTTTGATGTTTTTCTACTCCTCTCATGAGCCCAAACAAGTTTCTAAAAGCATGAGTTTGCAACTACTTTACTTTTGGAGAAAATTCAAAACATTCACTATTCAATAGAGCCCAATAGCAAAAATCAGGTTTTGAATGAAGAATCACATTTCTTGGTAAAATCATGCAGGATTGAAATTTTTGATGGTTTTTTACTCCTCTCAACAGCCCAAACAAGTTTCTAAAAGGATGAGTTTGCAACTACTTTACTTTTGGAGAAAATTCAAAACATTCATTATTCAATAGGGCCCAAACTATCAAAAACCAGCGGTTTCAATGAACACACATTTCTTGGTAGAATCATGCAGGACTGAAATTTTTGATGTTTTTCTACTCCTCTCATGAGCCCAAACAAGTCTCTAAAAGCATGAGTTTGCAACTACTTTACTTTTGGAGAAAATTCAAAACATTCATTATTCAATAGAGCCCAATAGCAAAAATCAGGTTTTGAATGAAGAATCACAGTTCTTGGTAGAATCATGCAGGATTGAAATTTTTGATGGTTTTTTACTCCTCTCAACAGCCCAAACAAGTTTCTAAAAGGATGAGTTTGCAACTACTTTACTTTTGGAGAAAATTCAAAACATTCATTATTCAATAGAGCCCAATAGCAAAAATCAGGTTTTGAATGAAGAATCACATTTCTTGGTAGAATCTTGCAGGATTGAAATTTTTGATGGTTTTTTACTCCTCTCAACAGCCCAAACAAGTTTCTAAAAGGATGAGTTTGCAACTACTTTACTTTTGGAGAAAATTCAAAACATTCATTATTCAATAGGGCCCAAACTATCAAAAACCAGCGGTTTCAATGAACACACATTTCTTGGTAGAATCATGCAGGACTGAAATTTTTGATGTTTTTCTACTCCTCTCATGAGCCCAAACAAGTTTCTAAAAGCATGAGTTTGCAACTACTTTACTTTTGGAGAAAATTCAAAACATTCATTATTCAATAGAGCCCAATAGCAAAAATCAGGTTTTGAATGAAGAATCACAGTTCTTGGTAGAATCATGCAGGATTGAAATTTTTGATGGTTTTTTACTCCTCTCAACAGCCCAAACAAGTTTCTAAAAGGATGAGTTTGCAACTACTTTACTTTTGGAGAAAATTCAAAACATTCATTATTCAATAGAGCCCAATAGCAAAAATCAGGTTTTGAATGAAGAATCACATTTCTTGGTAGAATCATGCAGGATTGAAATTTTTGATGGTTTTTTACTCCTCTCAACAGCCCAAACAAGTTTCTAAAAGGATGAGTTTGCAACTACTTTACTTTTGGAGAAAATTCAAAACATTCATTATTCAATAGGGCCCAAACTATCAAAAACCAGCGGTTTCAATGAACACACATTTCTTGGTAGAATCATGCAGGACTGAAATTTTTGATGTTTTTCTGCTCCTCTCATGAGCCCAAACAAGTCTCTAAAAGCATGAGTTTGCAACTACTTTACTTTTGGAGAAAATTCAAAACATTCATTATTCAATAGAGCCCAATAGCAAAAATCAGGTTTTGAATGAAGAATCACATTTCTTGGTAAAATCATGCAGGATTGAAATTTTTGATGGTTTTTTACTCCTCTCAACAGCCCAAACAAGTTTCTAAAAGGATGAGTTTGCAACTACTTTACTTTTGGAGAAAATTCAAAACATTCATTATTCAATAGGGCCCAAACTATCAAAAACCAGCGGTTTCAATGAACACACATTTCTTGGTAGAATCATGCAGGACTGAAATTTTTGATGTTTTTCTACTCCTCTCATGAGCCCAAACAAGTTTCTAAAAGCATGAGTTTGCAACTACTTTACTTTTGGAGAAAATTCAAAACATTCACTATTCAATAGAGCCCAATAGCAAAAATCAGGTTTTGAATGAAGAATCACATTTCTTGGTAAAATCATGCAGGATTGAAATTTTTGATGGTTTTTTACTCCTCTCAACAGCCCAAACAAGTTTCTAAAAGGATGAGTTTGCAACTACTTTACTTTTGGAGAAAATTCAAAACATTCATTATTCAATAGGGCCCAAACTATCAAAAACCAGCGGTTTCAATGAACACACATTTCTTGGTAGAATCATGCAGGACTGAAATTTTTGATGTTTTTCTACTCCTCTCATGAGCCCAAACAAGTCTCTAAAAGCATGAGTTTGCAACTACTTTACTTTTGGAGAGAATTCAAAACATTCATTATTCAATAGAGCCCAATAGCAAAAATCAGGTTTTGAATGAAGAATCACAGTTCTTGGTAGAATCATGCAGGATTGAAATTTTTGATGGTTTTTTACTCCTCTCAACAGCCCAAACAAGTTTCTAAAAGGATGAGTTTGCAACTACTTTACTTTTGGAGAAAATTCAAAACATTCATTATTCAATAGAGCCCAATAGCAAAAATCAGGTTTTGAATGAAGAATCACATTTCTTGGTAGAATCTTGCAGGATTGAAATTTTTGATGGTTTTTTACTCCTCTCAACAGCCCAAACAAGTTTCTAAAAGGATGAGTTTGCAACTACTTTACTTTTGGAGAAAATTCAAAACATTCATTATTCAATAGGGCCCAAACTATCAAAAACCAGCGGTTTCAATGAACACACATTTCTTGGTAGAATCATGCAGGACTGAAATTTTTGATGTTTTTCTACTCCTCTCATAAGCCCAAACAAGTCTCTAAAAGCATGAGTTTGCAACTACTTTACTTTTGGAGAAAATTCAAAACATTCATTATTCAATAGAGCCCAATAGCAAAAATCAGGTTTTGAATGAAGAATCACATTTCTTGGTAAAATCATGCAGGATTGAAATTTTTGATGGTTTTTTACTCCTCTCAACAGCCCAAACAAGTTTCTAAAAGGATGAGTTTGCAACTACTTTACTTTTGGAGAAAATTCAAAACATTCATTATTCAATAGGGCCCAAACTATCAAAAACCAGCGGTTTGAATGAACACACATTTCTTGGTAGAATCATGCAGGACTGAAATTTTTGATGTTTTTCTACTCCTCTCATGAGCCCAAACAAGTCTCTAAAAGCATGAGTTTGCAACTACTTTACTTTTGGAGAAAATTCAAAACATTCATTATTCAATAGAGCCCAATAGCAAAAATCAGGTTTTGAATGAAGAATCACATTTCTTGGTAGAATCATGCAGGATTGAAATTTTTGATGGTTTTTTACTCCTCTCAACAGCCCAAACAAGTTTCTAAAAGGATGAGTTTGCAACTGCTTTACTTTTGGAGAAAATTCAAAACATTCATTATTCAATAGGGCCCAAACTATCAAAAACCAGCGGTTTCAATGAACACACATTTCTTGGTAGAATCATGCAGGACTGAAATTTTTGATGTTTTTCTACTCCTCTCATGAGCCCAAACAAGTCTCTAAAAGCATGAGTTTGCAACTACTTTACTTTTGGAGAAAATTCAAAACATTCATTATTCAATAGAGCCCAATAGCAAAAATCAGGTTTTGAATGAAGAATCACATTTCTTGGTAGAATCATGCAGGATTGAAATTTTTGATGGTTTTTTACTCCTCTCTACAGCCCAAACAAGTTTCTAAAAGGATGAGTTTGCAACTGCTTTACTTTTGGAGAAAATTCAAAACATTCATTATTCAATAGGGCCCAAACTATCAAAAACCAGCGGTTTGAATGAACACACATTTCTTGGTAGAATCATGCAGGACTCAAATTTTTGATGTTTTTCTACTCCTCTCATGAGCCCAAACAAGTTTCTAAAAGCATGAGTTTGCAACTACTTTACTTTTGGAGAAAATTCAAAACATTCATTATTCAATAGAGCCCAATAGCAAAAATCAGGTTTTGAATGAAGAATCACATTTCTTGGTAGAATCATGCAGGATTGAAATTTTTGATGGTTTTTTACTCCTCTCAACAGCCCAAACAAGTTTCTAAAAGGATGAGTTTGCAACTACTTTACTTTTGGAGAAAATTCAAAACATTCATTATTCAATAGGGCCCAAACTATCAAAAACCAGCGGTTTCAATGAACACACATTTCTTGGTAGAATCATGCAGGACTGAAATTTTTGATGTTTTTCTACTCCTCTCATGAGCCCAAACAAGTCTCTAAAAGCATGAGTTTGCAACTACTTTACTTTTGGAGAAAATTCAAAACATTCATTATTCAATAGAGCCCAATAGCAAAAATCAGGTTTTGAATGAAGAATCACATTTCTTGGTAGAATCATGCAGGATTGAAATTTTTGATGGTTTTTTACTCCTCTCAACAGCCCAAACAAGTTTCTAAAAGGATGAGTTTGCAACTACTTTACTTTTGGAGAAAATTCAAAACATTCATTATTCAATAGGGCCCAAACTATCAAAAACCAGCGGTTTCAATGAACACACATTTCTTGGAAGAATCATGCAGGGCTGAAATTTTTGATGTTTTTCTACTCCTCTCATGAGCCCAAACAAGTTTCTAAAAGCATGAGTTTGCAACTACTTTACTTTTGGAGAAAATTCAAAACATTCATTATTCAATAGAGCCCAATAGCAAAAATCAGGTTTTGAATGAAGAATCACAGTTCTTGGTAGAATCATGCAGGATTGAAATTTTTGATGGTTTTTTACTCCTCTCAACAGCCCAAACAAGTTTCTAAAAGGATGAGTTTGCAACTACTTTACTTTTGGAGAAAATTCAAAAGGCGTGGTCTGGAGCTCAATGCAGCAGGCTGTGTGAGCTCTGAGCTCTGAGGAAGCCTTCCTTGTCAAGCGACTTACAAAGCGAACAAGAAGAATTTGGACAAAAAGTTTTATTGGATTTAACAGCCTTATTCTCCAGGATCATTTTGAGACCCTTCTGGAGTTTTTATGACGAATATTCCCCGAGATATGACCTTCTAAAGCCTGAGGAGCGGTGAACCAGCAAGTTTTCCCGCGCCTGCTTCTCTCTGCAGCGGCGCGCCCAGGCTGAGGTGATTAGAGACGCTGGGAAAAAAGGCGCGAATACCGGCAAGAAGAGAGCCAGTGATCTATGTGAGAAGCGGACACTGCCGCGACACAGAAGACATCAGCGGCAGTGGAGCGGGGTGACAACGCGGACATACAAAGGAGGCCGAGAGATCGGGTGGAAGCAGCGGAGGAGCCCGCGGGAGCCGACGCTGGATTTCGCGGGAACGGACTTGATTTTACCGCGAAGTTTACCAGCTGCAGAGCCGCACCGGGATTAAAATAATAGAGACACTGCTAAGGCGGGAAAAGCTGACAGGAGAGGTGACGGCACTCAGCGCGAGCGAGCTGAGGAGAAGAAGATAGTCTCAGGCGAGAATATATTTTCAATAGCAGCGGCGGTGACTGGTGTGAAGAAGGGGATCTGTTGCAGAGGCTGGTGAGTCAGCAGAAGTTGGCGCTATATAAAATCCGGCAGCGGTGACAGAGTGCAGCGGCTTAAGAAGGAAGGAGAAGCCGGGTGATTCAACACACGCGGGTGGACCGGCTGCTGCAGCAGATTCCAGGGATTTGTGGAGGTGACACTGACGGGGGACAGGAGTCTCAGGAACGGAGCCGGCAAGAGCAGCTGAGTGAAGGAGCCGACAGCTGAAGGAGCGACGTCCTTACCCGGCACAGCAGGGGGATTGGAGACAGTACAAGTGGGGCTGCAGTGGAGAGCGGAGCCCGGTGGGAGCTTAAGGAGGCATCAGAGGAGGTTATTCAACGAGCAGTGAAAACCCATTCAGGAACTTCGGGAGCGATCTAGTTTAACGGTGAAAATCCTGTGGCAGCGTCTATCAGACTTTCTCCGCAATCTGTGTGGTGAATATACTAATCTGGCAGTGGTATAGTCTATTAGAGCTGTTGTTTATATATTACTGTTTAGTGTGGCGCTGAATAGAAAGATACCTCATAGAAAATAAGCGGCATAGCGGTTGGGGGCAGGGGGTGACTGTTATAGGCACTGTTGTTGCTAGATGCCCATTGTAGCTAACTGTGCTGGTTAAGCTGCCATCCCATTGTATTCAGGCAGCACAGTGCAATATAGTAACCATTAACCGTTGGCTTAAACCTTCTATTTTACCTCTCATCGCTACTCTTTTTGAGTGATAAACACCAAAATGAGTCAGAAAAATAACAAAGCTAAACAACAAAGAGACAATTCTATGCGTAAACAAGACAGGACAGATTTAGATGAAGCCATATGTATTAGCCCTCCTTCCTCCCCTAAAAAAACTAATAAATTTTCAATTGGACAAAAAGGTGATACTCACACTTTAATGAAACAAGAGTTGGATAATATTCAATCAGACATGGACACTTCCGTTAACAGAAAATCTAAAAGGGATGAGTCTAAAGGGGAGGGTAGATCTGTGCTGTCAGACGAGGAAGAATACTACGAGGCTTCTCCATCTCAGAGCCCAAATAAAAGTAGGCCTAGAATAGAATTTGGCTCTGAGTCCGATATCAGTGGTCATGGGGGTCTGGAGGATATTCAAGCATCTGAGAAGGGGGCCTCTGAAAAATATATCAGAGATTTAATTCTAGCATTAAATAAAAGCGTTGAATCCTCAATAGAAAAGCATGTCAGCCGTTTACAATCCAACCTTGACACAATTTCCACTAGGGTGGATAAAAATGAAAAAAAAATAGAAGTCATTGGGAAAACCTCTGATTCCCTCCAAAAACAACAAACTAATGCCCAAAAAGAAATCCTCTTTTTACGAAATAAATTAGCCGACCTGGAAGACCGTAGTAGGAGGAACAACATTAAATTGAGAGGAATCTCTGAAAAAATTAACCAACACAGTTTACAAAAATACGTCACAGAGATTCTGATTAAAGTATTGCCTTCTGTTCCTGAGGTAGAACTGATGATAGATAGAATCCACAGACTCCCGCGTCCTACGTCCATTTCAGCCGAGCTCCCCAGGGACACTATTTTGAGATTCCACTTCTATTCCACCAAAGAAAAATTCTTAAATTACTTCAGAACCAATAAACATCTTCCCCATCCTTATGATCACATCAAATCATATGCAGACCTTTCAAAAGACACTATCCAAACGAGGAAAGGATTCAATGAAGTTACAACAATGCTGAGGAAGAGAGATGTGATATATAGGTGGGGGTTCCCTACTAAGCTATTGATAAATCATGGTGGTAGGGTCATAGTTATCTTATCTCCACAAGAAGGGAAAAATTTTATTGAAACACTTGATAAGAAAAATGAGGCTCCAGGGTGAGAAAAATGTAAATTTGATATGTTTTAACACTTGCATTTTGTGAACTGCAAAGGCTTCCTACGGAGTTTACGAACTTTTCCCCATTTTAGGAAGCTTACCCAGGTGATTGGTATTTTCTTCCTGTTTATGTTCTTATTTGTATTTTCTGTATTGTTTTAGAGTTAAGTTTATGGTAAAGATACTGTCATTCAATGTGAGGGGACTGAATAGTCCGGTTAAGAGATATCTCACGTGGAGAGAGATTAGGGGCAGCAAAGCAGACATCATCTGTCTTCAAGAGGTGAAGCTAGCCAGGGAAGGACACCCTAAATTCGAAAACAAAAATTTTCCACACATATTCAAATCTTTAAACGAGAAAAAAAGAGCAGGTGTTGTAATATTAATCAAAAACACAATCTCATTTGAAATTATCAGTGAGTACTCTGATAGCGCAGGCAGATTCTTGATACTTGTCTGCTTGATTGACAGTCAATTAACAACACTTGTGAATATTTATGCTCCTTGTAATGGACAAATGCGTTTCTTTAATGGCCTAGACAAAAAAATTCAAGAAGTTAAAAGAGGTACCACTATTCTAGTAGGTGATTTCAACATTGTTCCAGATGGCACATTAGACTCTACTTCTCCCACTAGATCCTCGTTTCCTGAACTCAAACGTTGGCTTTGCAATCACGAATACTTAGATGCTTTTAGGTGTCTCAACACATCTTCTTTGGAATATACTCACTTCTCAGAGGCACACAAGTCTTTTTCTAGAATCGATTTATTTTTAACAGATACATTCTCAATCTCAAAATTTAAAAAAATAGAAATTCTACCCAAAACATTTTCAGATCACTCTCCAATGGTTGCTGAAGTTTCTCTTGGTAGGACGGCCAAATTTAAATCCCAATGGAGATGTGATTCATCACTCCTATTCAACCCAATCCAAAGAAAAGAAATAGAATTGGCTTTGAACAACTACTTTACTGAGAACGACATTAACAATATATGCCCATTTACTTTATGGAATGCTCACAAAGCAGTCATCAGAGGTGTAATGACCCATCTAGCCTTCACCAAAAAAAAAATAAGTAAAGAAAAAATACATAAATTACAATCAGACCTAAAAAACTTAGAGGAAATTTCACAAAAGTCATCCCAAGTACCACCCAATATTCATTCAGAAATCCTAAAATTAAGAATAGACCTAAGATCGGAGCTATTCAATGAATATGATAAATATGCTAAATCCATGAGGTCCAATTTTTATTCATCATATAACAAACCAACTAAACTAATGGCACAAAAATTCAGAACAATTAGAATCAAAAGCAGAATTAATAGAATTAAACATGATGGATCTATACTAGAGCACCCCAAGAAAATCGTAGATGCCTTTGCAGAATATTATTCTTCTATTTATAATCTAAAATCAGATCAGGAAACATATCAACCGGATAGCCAAAGTATCGATGATTTCCTTACATCTTTAAATTTGCCTAAGGTTACTACCCAACAGCTATCAAATCTAGAGGTTCCCTTTTCTGCGTTAGAAATTTCAGAAGCCATCAAATCACTCAAAAAGAAAAAAGCTCCGGGACCCGATGGATACTCAAATGAATATTACCAAACCTTCGAATCTATTTTGACTCCTTATTTAGTCCAAGTGTTTGATAAGGCTTCTTGGTCCGGCGAATTTCCTTCTGAAATGTTACGTGCCAACATAATACTAATACCCAAGCCTAAAGGAGACCTGGAATCAGTTAAAAATTACAGACCCATCTCATTAATAAACACAGATGTCAAATTATTTTCAAAAATCATAGCAAATAGACTAAAAAACATCCTTCCAAGTATTATCCATAAAGATCAGCTTGGATTCATTGAAGGACGCCAGACAATTGACGGTACTAGGAGAACATTAAATCTGATTAATTTCATCAAGAAGAAAAAAATCCCTTCACTCCTTTTGGCTTTAGACGCAGAGAAAGCTTTCGATAGGGTTAATTGGGAATTCCTGAAAGCAACCTTAGATAGATTTGGCTTTAGTAACAAAATAATAAAAACAATAATGGCATTGTATTCGAATCCTTCTGCAAATGTTTATGCAAATAGTCATCTTTCTAATCAAATCAAGATAACTAATGGAACCAGACAGGGATGCCCACTTTCCCCCCTTTTGTTTGCGTTGATAATGGAGCCACTGGCGGAAGCAATAAGATCGAATGATAGAATCCGTGGCATACAGATGGGTGACAATCATTCTAAAATAGGCCTCTTCGCGGATGACATTATATTAAGTTTGTCGGATCCGTTAAACTCAGTCAAAGAGGTTTTATCAACTATTGAGGGTTTCTCTAGGATATCATTCTACAAAATAAACGAAACTAAATCAAAACTGCTAGATTTTTTTCTCAACGATCTTACTATCACAAACATTAAAAAGATTTCCAGGTTTGATTGGGAAAAGGAAGATATTACCTATTTAGGTATCTGTATTACCAGAAACTTTAGGAAAACGGTAGAGATAAACATGCAAAATACTATTAAAAAAACACAGATTGAATTGAATAGTCTCTCAAGCCAAGAAATATCATGGGTAGGTAGAATAATTCTATTTAAACTCTTTACCCTCCCAAAAATCCTTTATTCTTTCAGAGCAATTCCACTAGTTATCCCACTAAAATATCTCAGAAAGCTCCAATCTATTATAAATAAATTCATATGTAATAAGAAAAGAGCAAGAGTGGCATCACACATTTTAACTAGAAGTAAATTAAATGGTGGCCTAGCTCTTCCAAATATAATTAATTATTACTATGCCAACCTAATCAAACAATCTTTTTATTGGGTTAACACAAGCAACGCTCCAGCATGGGTAGAACTGGAGAGGTATTCCAATAAAAATAAAACTCTTTTAAAGACAATCCTAGAATGTCTTACATCATCCTCCCCTTTACATTTTGATTCCCCAACAATCTCTGCAACTCTCTCAGCATGGAAACATTTAGCTAAACCCCAAATTAAAAAAACTCAAAGCCAAAGGTATGTTCAGTTGAAGAATGTTCCTATAAAATTTCTTGGTCTACTGGTGGAGAAGGAAATCCCGAAAGATTGGAATAAAATGGGTATTAAGGTGATAGGAGACTTGTACGATGGGAAGAAATTTTTAAGCAACGATACTTTAAAGACTCAAAAGAATTTTTCTTCCCAGGATATCACTCTCCTCTCTCTACTAAAAAAGCACATCTTAAAATTCATGAGGAAAAAATCATATATAACGGACTCTACTACTCTTTTACTCTGTAACCGCAATGTTAAACTCCATTGGAGATCGAGAACTATTTATGATTTTTTAAATGGTTCTGAGGATTTGGAAAAAACTCCATACATGTTGAATTGGGAGAATGATATTAACATTTCCGTTTCTATGGAACAGTGGAAACAGGCTTTCAAAAGGACTTATTCATCCAATATTTGCGCCTCTCTACATGAGTCCTTCTATAAAATGATATCTAGGTGGTACTTCACGCCATTAAAGTTAGCTAGAATATTTCCTGGCAGATCTCCAGATTGCTGGAGAGATTGCGGATTCATAGGTTCAATTTTACATATTTTCTGGGAATGTCCTAATATTAAACCTTTATGGCTGGAAATTTCTAGGTTAATTAATGAGGTGACAAAACAAAAAATAACCCTGACACCACAAATGGCATTGTTGTCTTTAAATCTAGATGAGATCCATCCTTCCCATATCCCAACAGTCATCCATTTGTTTCTTATAACAAAGAATGCCATAGCATCACTATGGAACGAAAATGCTACTCCCAAACTCAGTGATATTACGGATAAAATGTCATTACACTGTTCATACGAAAGAAGCCATGCTTTGGCTAACAACTATTTTTCAACATTTAATAAAAGATGGAGTTCCTGGATCCGCTTCGCCTCAGAGCAAAATTTACCTGAAATCGCTTGCTCCTGATGTCTCCTATTTTGTGACTTAGATAATAGGTTATATTAATTTTATATAAGTAAACATTTCCCTCTCTATACAGAAATAAAGTTGTATAATCTCTACCTTAGTTTATCGTAGGTTTTTGTTTTTTTTGGTAATACCGCTAATATATAACTACTGCTAAGGTATAGGTTCATGTATTGTATTTATGTAGGTCTATCTTGCTGTACTTCAAGTATATTACTACTGTTAAGATATATGTTATTTATTTATTAGATACTCCTACCAAATATACTCAAGGCATTAAAATACTGTTATATGTGTATACCCTACGGCTGTAGGCATGATGCTAAAATACAACTGTTAATTTTTATGTAAAAATTTAATAAAGTTGTTTGAAAATGGAGAAAATTCAAAACATTCATTATTCAATAGAGCCCAATAGCAAAAATCAGGTTTTGAATGAAGAATCACATTTCTTGGTAGAATCATGCAGGATTGAAATTTTTGATGGTTTTTTACTCCTCTCAACAGCCCAAACAAGTTTCTAAAAGGATGAGTTTGCAACTACTTTACTTTTGGAGAAAATTCAAAACATTCATTATTCAATAGGGCCCAAACTATCAAAAACCAGCGGTTTCAATGAACACACATTTCTTGGTAGAATCATGCAGGACTGAAATTTTTGATGTTTTTCTACTCCTCTCATGAGCCCAAACAAGTCTCTAAAAGCATGAGTTTGCAACTACTTTACTTTTGGAGAAAATTCAAAACATTCATTATTCAATAGAGCCCAATAGCAAAAATCAGGTTTTGAATGAAGAATCACATTTCTTGGTAAAATCATGCAGGATTGAAATTTTTGATGGTTTTTTACTCCTCTCAACAGCCCAAACAAGTTTCTAAAAGGATGAGTTTGCAACTACTTTACTTTTGGAGAAAATTCAAAACATTCATTATTCAATAGGGCCCAAACTATCAAAAACCAGCGGTTTCAATGAACACACATTTCTTGGTAGAATCATGCAGGACTGAAATTTTTGATGTTTTTCTACTCCTCTCATGAGCCCAAACAAGTCTCTAAAAGCATGAGTTTGCAACTACTTTACTTTTGGAGAAAATTCAAAACATTCATTATTCAATAGAGCCCAATAGCAAAAATCAGGTTTTGAATGAAGAATCACAGTTCTTGGTAGAATCATGCAGGATTGAAATTTTTGATGGTTTTTTACTCCTCTCAACAGCCCAAACAAGTTTCTAAAAGGATGAGTTTGCAACTACTTTACTTTTGGAGAAAATTCAAAACATTCATTATTCAATAGAGCCCAATAGCAAAAATCAGGTTTTGAATGAAGAATCACATTTCTTGGTAGAATCATGCAGGATTGAAATTTTTGATGGTTTTTTACTCCTCTCAACAGCCCAAACAAGTTTCTAAAAGGATGAGTTTGCAACTACTTTAATTTTGGAGAAAATTCAAAACATTCATTATTCAATAGGGCCCAAACTATCAAAAACCAGCGGTTTCAATGAACACACATTTCTTGGTAGAATCATGCAGGACTGAAATTTTTGATGTTTTTCTACTCCTCTCATAAGCCCAAACAAGTCTCTAAAAGCATGAGTTTGCAACTACTTTACTTTTGGAGAAAATTCAAAACATTCATTATTCAATAGAGCCCAATAGCAAAAATCAGGTTTTGAATGAAGAATCACATTTCTTGGTAAAATCATGCAGGATTGAAATTTTTGATGGTTTTTTACTCCTCTCAACAGCCCAAACAAGTTTCTAAAAGGATGAGTTTGCAACTACTTTACTTTTGGAGAAAATTCAAAACATTCATTATTCAATAGGGCCCAAACTATCAAAAACCAGCGGTTTCAATGAACACACATTTCTTGGTAGAATCATGCAGGACTGAAATTTTTGATGTTTTTCTACTCCTCTCATGAGCCCAAACAAGTCTCTAAAAGCATGAGTTTGCAACTACTTTACTTTTGGAGAAAATTCAAAACATTCATTATTCAATAGAGCCCAATAGCAAAAATCAGGTTTTGAATGAAGAATCACATTTCTTGGTAGAATCATGCAGGATTGAAATTTTTGATGGTTTTTTACTCCTCTCAACAGCCCAAACAAGTTTCTAAAAGGATGAGTTTGCAACTACTTTACTTTTGGAGAAAATTCAAAACATTCATTATTCAATAGGGCCCAAACTATCAAAAACCAGCGGTTTCAATGAACACACATTTCTTGGAAGAATCATGCAGGACTGAAATTTTTGATTATTTTCTACTCCTCTCATGAGCCCAAACAAGTCTCTAAAAGCATGAGTTTGCAACTACTTTACTTTTGGAGAAAATTCAAAACATTCATTATTCAATAGAGCCCAATAGCAAAAATCAGGTTTTGAATGAAGAATCACATTTCTTGGTAGAATCATGCAGGATTGAAATTTTTGATGGTTTTTTACTCCTCTCTACAGCCCAAACAAGTTTCTAAAAGGATGAGTTTGCAACTGCTTTACTTTTGGAGAAAATTCAAAACATTCATTATTCAATAGGGCCCAAACTATCAAAAACCAGCGGTTTGAATGAACACACATTTCTTGGTAGAATCATGCAGGACTCAAATTTTTGATGTTTTTCTACTCCTCTCATGAGCCCAAACAAGTTTCTAAAAGCATGAGTTTGCAACTACTTTACTTTTGGAGAAAATTCAAAACATTCATTATTCAATAGAGCCCAATAGCAAAAATCAGGTTTTGAATGAAGAATCACATTTCTTGGTAGAATCATGCAGGATTGAAATTTTTGATGGTTTTTTACTCCTCTCAACAGCCCAAACAAGTTTCTAAAAGGATGAGTTTGCAACTACTTTACTTTTGGAGAAAATTCAAAACATTCATTATTCAATAGGGCCCAAACTATCAAAAACCAGCGGTTTCAATGAACACACATTTCTTGGTAGAATCATGCAGGACTGAAATTTTTGATGTTTTTCTACTCCTCTCATGAGCCCAAACAAGTCTCTAAAAGCATGAGTTTGCAACTACTTTACTTTTGGAGAAAATTCAAAACATTCATTATTCAATAGAGCCCAATAGCAAAAATCAGGTTTTGAATGAAGAATCACATTTCTTGGTAGAATCATGCAGGATTGAAATTTTTGATGGTTTTTTACTCCTCTCAACAGCCCAAACAAGTTTCTAAAAGGATGAGTTTGCAACTACTTTACTTTTGGAGAAAATTCAAAACATTCATTATTCAATAGGGCCCAAACTATCAAAAACCAGCGGTTTCAATGAACACACATTTCTTGGAAGAATCATGCAGGGCTGAAATTTTTGATGTTTTTCTACTCCTCTCATGAGCCCAAACAAGTTTCTAAAAGCATGAGTTTGCAACTACTTTACTTTTGGAGAAAATTCAAAACATTCATTATTCAATAGAGCCCAATAGCAAAAATCAGGTTTTGAATGAAGAATCACAGTTCTTGGTAGAATCATGCAGGATTGAAATTTTTGATGGTTTTTTACTCCTCTCAACAGCCCAAACAAGTTTCTAAAAGGATGAGTTTGCATCTACTTTACTTTTGGAGAAAATTCAAAACATTCATTATTCAATAGAGCCCAATAGCAAAAATCAGGTTTTGAATGAAGAATCACATTTCTTGGTAGAATCATGCAGGATTGAATTTTTTGATGGTTTTTTACTCCTCTCAACAGCCCAAACAAGTTTCTAAAAGGATGAGTTTGCAACTACTTTACTTTTGGAGAAAATTCAAAACATTCATTATTCAATAGGGCCCAAACTATCAAAAACCAGCGGTTTCAATGAACACACATTTCTTGGTAGAATCATGCAGGACTGAAATTTTTGATGTTTTTCTACTCCTCTCATAAGCCCAAACAAGTCTCTAAAAGCATGAGTTTGCAACTACTTTACTTTTGGAGAAAATTCAAAACATTCATTATTCAATAGAGCCCAATAGCAAAAATCAGGTTTTGAATGAAGAATCACATTTCTTGGTAAAATCATGCAGGATTGAAATTTTTGATGGTTTTTTACTCCTCTCAACAGCCCAAACAAGTTTCTAAAAGGATGAGTTTGCAACTACTTTACTTTTGGAGAAAATTCAAAACATTCATTATTCAATAGGGCCCAAACTATCAAAAACCAGCGGTTTCAATGAACACACATTTCTTGGTAGAATCATGCAGGACTGAAATTTTTGATGTTTTTCTACTCCTCTCATGAGCCCAAACAAGTTTCTAAAAGCATGAGTTTGCAACTACTTTACTTTTGGAGAAAATTCAAAACATTCACTATTCAATAGAGCCCAATAGCAAAAATCAGGTTTTGAATGAAGAATCACATTTCTTGGTAAAATCATGCAGGATTGAAATTTTTGATGGTTTTTTACTCCTCTCAACAGCCCAAACAAGTTTCTAAAAGGATGAGTTTGCAACTACTTTACTTTTGGAGAAAATTCAAAACATTCATTATTCAATAGGGCCCAAACTATCAAAAACCAGCGGTTTGAATGAACACACATTTCTTGGTAGAATCATGCAGGACTCAAATTTTTGATGTTTTTCTACTCCTCTCATGAGCCCAAACAAGTTTCTAAAAGCATGAGTTTGCAACTACTTTACTTTTGGAGAAAATTCAAAACATTCATTATTCAATAGAGCCCAATAGCAAAAATCAGGTTTTGAATGAAGAATCACATTTCTTGGTAGAATCATGCAGGATTGAAATTTTTGATGGTTTTTTACTCCTCTCAACAGCCCAAACAAGTTTCTAAAAGGATGAGTTTGCAACTACTTTACTTTTGGAGAAAATTCAAAACATTCATTATTCAATAGGGCCCAAACTATCAAAAACCAGCGGTTTCAATGAACACACATTTCTTGGTAGAATCATGCAGGACTGAAATTTTTGATGTTTTTCTACTCCTCTCATGAGCCCAAACAAGTCTCTAAAAGCATGAGTTTGCAACTACTTTACTTTTGGAGAAAATTCAAAACATTCATTATTCAATAGAGCCCAATAGCAAAAATCAGGTTTTGAATGAAGAATCACATTTCTTGGTAGAATCATGCAGGATTGAAATTTTTGATGGTTTTTTACTCCTCTCAACAGCCCAAACAAGTTTCTAAAAGGATGAGTTTGCAACTACTTTACTTTTGGAGAAAATTCAAAACATTCATTATTCAATAGGGCCCAAACTATCAAAAACCAGCGGTTTCAATGAACACACATTTCTTGGAAGAATCATGCAGGGCTGAAATTTTTGATGTTTTTCTACTCCTCTCATGAGCCCAAACAAGTTTCTAAAAGCATGAGTTTGCAACTACTTTACTTTTGGAGAAAATTCAAAACATTCATTATTCAATAGAGCCCAATAGCAAAAATCAGGTTTTGAATGAAGAATCACAGTTCTTGGTAGAATCATGCAGGATTGAAATTTTTGATGGTTTTTTACTCCTCTCAACAGCCCAAACAAGTTTCTAAAAGGATGAGTTTGCAACTACTTTACTTTTGGAGAAAATTCAAAACATTCATTATTCAATAGAGCCCAATAGCAAAAATCAGGTTTTGAATGAAGAATCACATTTCTTGGTAGAATCATGCAGGATTGAAATTTTTGATGGTTTTTTACTCCTCTCAACAGCCCAAACAAGTTTCTAAAAGGATGAGTTTGCAACTACTTTACTTTTGGAGAAAATTCAAAACATTCATTATTCAATAGGGCCCAAACTATCAAAAACCAGCGGTTTCAATGAACACACATTTCTTGGTAGAATCATGCAGGACTGAAATTTTTGATGTTTTTCTACTCCTCTCATGAGCCCAAACAAGTCTCTAAAAGCATGAGTTTGCAACTACTTTACTTTTGGAGAAAATTCAAAACATTCATTATTCAATAGAGCCCAATAGCAAAAATCAGGTTTTGAATGAAGAATCACATTTCTTGGTAGAATCATGCAGGATTGAAATTTTTGATGGTTTTTTACTCCTCTCAACAGCCCAAACAAGTTTCTAAAAGGATGAGTTTGCAACTACTTTACTTTTGGAGAAAATTCAAAACATTCATTATTCAATAGGGCCCAAACTATCAAAAACCAGCGGTTTCAATGAACACACATTTCTTGGAAGAATCATGCAGGACTGAAATTTTTGATGTTTTTCTACTCCTCTCATGAGCCCAAACAAGTCTCTAAAAGCATGAGTTTGCAACTACTTTACTTTTGGAGAAAATTCAAAACATTCATTATTCAATAGAGCCCAATAGCAAAAATCAGGTTTTGAATGAAGAATCACATTTCTTGGTAGAATCATGCAGGATTGAAATTTTTGATGGTTTTTTACTCCTCTCAACAGCCCAAACAAGTTTCTAAAAGGATGAGTTTGCAACTACTTTACTTTTGGAGAAAATTCAAAACATTCATTATTCAATAGGGCCCAAACTATCAAAAACCAGCGGTTTCAATGAACACACATTTCTTGGAAGAATCATGCAGGACTGAAATTTTTGATGTTTTTCTACTCCTCTCATGAGCCCAAACAAGTTTCTAAAAGCATGAGTTTGCAACTACTTTACTTTTGGAGAAAATTCAAAACATTCATTATTCAATAGAGCCCAATAGCAAAAATCAGGTTTTGAATGAAGAATCACAGTTCTTGGTAGAATCATGCAGGATTGAAATTTTTGATGGTTTTTTACTCCTCTCAACAGCCCAAACAAGTTTCTAAAAGGATGAGTTTGCAACTACTTTACTTTTGGAGAAAATTCAAAACATTCATTATTCAATAGAGCCCAATAGCAAAAATCAGGTTTTGAATGAAGAATCACATTTCTTGGTAGAATCATGCAGGATTGAAATTTTTGATGGTTTTTTACTCCTCTCAACAGCCCAAACAAGTTTCTAAAAGGATGAGTTTGCAACTACTTTACTTTTGGAGAAAATTCAAAACATTCATTATTCAATAGGGCCCAAACTATCAAAAACCAGCGGTTTCAATGAACACACATTTCTTGGTAGAATCATGCAGGACTGAAATTTTTGATGTTTTTCTACTCCTCTCATGAGCCCAAACAAGTCTCTAAAAGCATGAGTTTGCAACTACTTTACTTTTGGAGAAAATTCAAAACATTCATTATTCAATAGAGCCCAATAGCAAAAATCAGGTTTTGAATGAAGAATCACATTTCTTGGTAGAATCATGCAGGATTGAAATTTTTGATGGTTTTTTACTCCTCTCAACAGCCCAAACAAGTTTCTAAAAGGATGAGTTTGCAACTACTTTACTTTTGGAGAAAATTCAAAACATTCATTATTCAATAGGGCCCAAACTATCAAAAACCAGCGGTTTCAATGAACACACATTTCTTGGTAGAATCATGCAGGACTGAAATTTTTGATGTTTTTCTACTCCTCTCATGAGCCCAAACAAGTTTCTAAAAGCATGAGTTTGCAACTACTTTACTTTTGGAGAAAATTCAAAACATTCACTATTCAATAGAGCCCAATAGCAAAAATCAGGTTTTGAATGAAGAATCACATTTCTTGGTAAAATCATGCAGGATTGAAATTTTTGATGGTTTTTTACTCCTCTCAACAGCCCAAACAAGTTTCTAAAAGGATGAGTTTGCAACTACTTTACTTTTGGAGAAAATTCAAAACATTCATTATTCAATAGGGCCCAAACTATCAAAAACCAGCGGTTTCAATGAACACACATTTCTTGGTAGAATCATGCAGGACTGAAATTTTTGATGTTTTTCTACTCCTCTCATGAGCCCAAACAAGTCTCTAAAAGCATGAGTTTGCAACTACTTTACTTTTGGAGAAAATTCAAAACATTCATTATTCAATAGAGCCCAATAGCAAAAATCAGGTTTTGAATGAAGAATCACAGTTCTTGGTAGAATCATGCAGGATTGAAATTTTTGATGGTTTTTTACTCCTCTCAACAGCCCAAACAAGTTTCTGAAAGGATGAGTTTGCAACTACTTTACTTTTGGAGAAAATTCAAAACATTCATTATTCAATAGAGCCCAATAGCAAAAATCAGGTTTTGAATGAAGAATCACATTTCTTGGTAGAATCTTGCAGGATTGAAATTTTTGATGGTTTTTTACTCCTCTCAACAGCCCAAACAAGTTTCTAAAAGGATGAGTTTGCAACTACTTTACTTTTGGAGAAAATTCAAAACATTCATTATTCAATAGGGCCCAAACTATCAAAAACCAGCGGTTTCAATGAACACACATTTCTTGGTAGAATCATGCAGGACTGAAATTTTTGATGTTTTTCTACTCCTCTCATGAGCCCAAACAAGTCTCTAAAAGCATGAGTTTGCAACTACTTTACTTTTGGAGAAAATTCAAAACATTCATTATTCAATAGGGCCCAAACTATCAAAAACCAGCGGTTTCAATGAACACACATTTCTTGGAAGAATCATGCAGGGCTGAAATTTTTGATGTTTTTCTACTCCTCTCATGAGCCCAAACAAGTTTCTAAAAGCATGAGTTTGCAACTACTTTACTTTTGGAGAAAATTCAAAACATTCATTATTCAATAGAGCCCAATAGCAAAAATCAGGTTTTGAATGAAGAATCACAGTTCTTGGTAGAATCATGCAGGATTGAAATTTTTGATGGTTTTTTACTCCTCTCAACAGCCCAAACAAGTTTCTAAAAGGATGAGTTTGCATCTACTTTACTTTTGGAGAAAATTCAAAACATTCATTATTCAATAGAGCCCAATAGCAAAAATCAGGTTTTGAATGAAGAATCACATTTCTTGGTAGAATCATGCAGGATTGAATTTTTTGATGGTTTTTTACTCCTCTCAACAGCCCAAACAAGTTTCTAAAAGGATGAGTTTGCAACTACTTTACTTTTGGAGAAAATTCAAAACATTCATTATTCAATAGGGCCCAAACTATCAAAAACCAGCGGTTTCAATGAACACACATTTCTTGGTAGAATCATGCAGGACTGAAATTTTTGATGTTTTTCTACTCCTCTCATAAGCCCAAACAAGTCTCTAAAAGCATGAGTTTGCAACTACTTTACTTTTGGAGAAAATTCAAAACATTCATTATTCAATAGAGCCCAATAGCAAAAATCAGGTTTTGAATGAAGAATCACATTTCTTGGTAAAATCATGCAGGATTGAAATTTTTGATGGTTTTTTACTCCTCTCAACAGCCCAAACAAGTTTCTAAAAGGATGAGTTTGCAACTACTTTACTTTTGGAGAAAATTCAAAACATTCATTATTCAATAGGGCCCAAACTATCAAAAACCAGCGGTTTCAATGAACACACATTTCTTGGTAGAATCATGCAGGACTGAAATTTTTGATGTTTTTCTACTCCTCTCATGAGCCCAAACAAGTTTCTAAAAGCATGAGTTTGCAACTACTTTACTTTTGGAGAAAATTCAAAACATTCACTATTCAATAGAGCCCAATAGCAAAAATCAGGTTTTGAATGAAGAATCACATTTCTTGGTAAAATCATGCAGGATTGAAATTTTTGATGGTTTTTTACTCCTCTCAACAGCCCAAACAAGTTTCTAAAAGGATGAGTTTGCAACTACTTTACTTTTGGAGAAAATTCAAAACATTCATTATTCAATAGGGCCCAAACTATCAAAAACCAGCGGTTTCAATGAACACACATTTCTTGGTAGAATCATGCAGGACTGAAATTTTTGATGTTTTTCTACTCCTCTCATGAGCCCAAACAAGTCTCTAAAAGCATGAGTTTGCAACTACTTTACTTTTGGAGAAAATTCAAAACATTCATTATTCAATAGAGCCCAATAGCAAAAATCAGGTTTTGAATGAAGAATCACATTTCTTGGTAGAATCATGCAGGATTGAAATTTTTGATGGTTTTTTACTCCTCTCAACAGCCCAAACAAGTTTCTAAAAGGATGAGTTTGCAACTACTTTACTTTTGGAGAAAATTCAAAACATTCATTATTCAATAGGGCCCAAACTATCAAAAACCAGCGGTTTCAATGAACACACATTTCTTGGAAGAATCATGCAGGACTGAAATTTTTGATGTTTTTCTACTCCTCTCATGAGCCCAAACAAGTCTCTAAAAGCATGAGTTTGCAACTACTTTACTTTTGGAGAAAATTCAAAACATTCATTATTCAATAGAGCCCAATAGCAAAAATCAGGTTTTGAATGAAGAATCACATTTCTTGGTAGAATCATGCAGGATTGAAATTTTTGATGGTTTTTTACTCCTCTCAACAGCCCAAACAAGTTTCTAAAAGGATGAGTTTGCAACTACTTTACTTTTGGAGAAAATTCAAAACATTCATTATTCAATAGGGCCCAAACTATCAAAAACCAGCGGTTTCAATGAACACACATTTCTTGGAAGAATCATGCAGGACTGAAATTTTTGATGTTTTTCTACTCCTCTCATGAGCCCAAACAAGTCTCTAAAAGCATGAGTTTGCAACTACTTTACTTTTGGAGAAAATTCAAAACATTCATTATTCAATAGAGCCCAATAGCAAAAATCAGGTTTTGAATGAAGAATCACATTTCTTGGTAGAATCATGCAGGATTGAAATTTTTGATGGTTTTTTACTCCTCTCAACAGCCCAAACAAGTTTCTAAAAGGATGAGTTTGCAACTACTTTACTTTTGGAGAAAATTCAAAACATTCATTATTCAATAGGGCCCAAACTATCAAAAACCAGCGGTTTCAATGAACACACATTTCTTGGTAGAATCATGCAGGACTGAAATTTTTGATGTTTTTCTACTCCTCTCATGAGCCCAAACAAGTTTCTAAAAGCATGAGTTTGCAACTACTTTACTTTTGGAGAAAATTCAAAACATTCACTATTCAATAGAGCCCAATAGCAAAAATCAGGTTTTGAATGAAGAATCACATTTCTTGGTAAAATCATGCAGGATTGAAATTTTTGATGGTTTTTTACTCCTCTCAACAGCCCAAACAAGTTTCTAAAAGGATGAGTTTGCAACTACTTTACTTTTGGAGAAAATTCAAAACATTCATTATTCAATAGGGCCCAAACTATCAAAAACCAGCGGTTTCAATGAACACACATTTCTTGGTAGAATCATGCAGGACTGAAATTTTTGATGTTTTTCTACTCCTCTCATGAGCCCAAACAAGTCTCTAAAAGCATGAGTTTGCAACTACTTTACTTTTGGAGAAAATTCAAAACATTCATTATTCAATAGAGCCCAATAGCAAAAATCAGGTTTTGAATGAAGAATCACAGTTCTTGGTAGAATCATGCAGGATTGAAATTTTTGATGGTTTTTTACTCCTCTCAACAGCCCAAACAAGTTTCTGAAAGGATGAGTTTGCAACTACTTTACTTTTGGAGAAAATTCAAAACATTCATTATTCAATAGAGCCCAATAGCAAAAATCAGGTTTTGAATGAAGAATCACATTTCTTGGTAGAATCTTGCAGGATTGAAATTTTTGATGGTTTTTTACTCCTCTCAACAGCCCAAACAAGTTTCTAAAAGGATGAGTTTGCAACTACTTTACTTTTGGAGAAAATTCAAAACATTCATTATTCAATAGGGCCCAAACTATCAAAAACCAGCGGTTTCAATGAACACACATTTCTTGGTAGAATCATGCAGGACTGAAATTTTTGATGTTTTTCTACTCCTCTCATGAGCCCAAACAAGTCTCTAAAAGCATGAGTTTGCAACTACTTTACTTTTGGAGAAAATTCAAAACATTCATTATTCAATAGAGCCCAATAGCAAAAATCAGGTTTTGAATGAAGAATCACATTTCTTGGTAGAATCATGCAGGATTGAAATTTTTGATGGTTTTTTACTCCTCTCAACAGCCCAAACAAGTTTCTAAAAGGATGAGTTTGCAACTACTTTACTTTTGGAGAAAATTCAAAACATTCATTATTCAATAGGGCCCAAACTATCAAAAACCAGCGGTTTCAATGAACACACATTTCTTGGAAGAATCATGCAGGGCTGAAATTTTTGATGTTTTTCTACTCCTCTCATGAGCCCAAACAAGTTTCTAAAAGCATGAGTTTGCAACTACTTTACTTTTGGAGAAAATTCAAAACATTCATTATTCAATAGAGCCCAATAGCAAAAATCAGGTTTTGAATGAAGAATCACAGTTCTTGGTAGAATCATGCAGGATTGAAATTTTTGATGGTTTTTTACTCCTCTCAACAGCCCAAACAAGTTTCTAAAAGGATGAGTTTGCAACTACTTTACTTTTGGAGAAAATTCAAAACATTCATTATTCAATAGAGCCCAATAGCAAAAATCAGGTTTTGAATGAAGAATCACATTTCTTGGTAGAATCATGCAGGATTGAAATTTTTGATGGTTTTTTACTCCTCTCAACAGCCCAAACAAGTTTCTAAAAGGATGAGTTTGCAACTACTTTACTTTTGGAGAAAATTCAAAACATTCATTATTCAATAGGGCCCAAACTATCAAAAACCAGCGGTTTCAATGAACACACATTTCTTGGTAGAATCATGCAGGACTGAAATTTTTGATGTTTTTCTACTCCTCTCATGAGCCCAAACAAGTCTCTAAAAGCATGAGTTTGCAACTACTTTACTTTTGGAGAAAATTCAAAACATTCATTATTCAATAGAGACCAATAGCAAAAATCAGGTTTTGAATGAAGAATCACATTTCTTGGTAAAATCATGCAGGATTGAAATTTTTGATGGTTTTTTACTCCTCTCAACAGCCCAAACAAGTTTCTAAAAGGATGAGTTTGCAACTACTTTACTTTTGGAGAAAATTCAAAACATTCATTATTCAATAGGGCCCAAACTATCAAAAACCAGCGGTTTCAATGAACACACATTTCTTGGTAGAATCATGCAGGACTGAAATTTTTGATGTTTTTCTACTCCTCTCATGAGCCCAAACAAGTTTCTAAAAGCATGAGTTTGCAACTACTTTACTTTTGGAGAAAATTCAAAACATTCACTATTCAATAGAGCCCAATAGCAAAAATCAGGTTTTGAATGAAGAATCACATTTCTTGGTAAAATCATGCAGGATTGAAATTTTTGATGGTTTTTTACTCCTCTCAACAGCCCAAACAAGTTTCTAAAAGGATGAGTTTGCAACTACTTTACTTTTGGAGAAAATTCAAAACATTCATTATTCAATAGGGCCCAAACTATCAAAAACCAGCGGTTTCAATGAACACACATTTCTTGGTAGAATCATGCAGGACTGAAATTTTTGATGTTTTTCTACTCCTCTCATGAGCCCAAACAAGTCTCTAAAAGCATGAGTTTGCAACTACTTTACTTTTGGAGAAAATTCAAAACATTCATTATTCAATAGAGCCCAATAGCAAAAATCAGGTTTTGAATGAAGAATCACAGTTCTTGGTAGAATCATGCAGGATTGAAATTTTTGATGGTTTTTTACTCCTCTCAACAGCCCAAACAAGTTTCTGAAAGGATGAGTTTGCAACTACTTTACTTTTGGAGAAAATTCAAAACATTCATTATTCAATAGAGCCCAATAGCAAAAATCAGGTTTTGAATGAAGAATCACATTTCTTGGTAGAATCTTGCAGGATTGAAATTTTTGATGGTTTTTTACTCCTCTCAACAGCCCAAACAAGTTTCTAAAAGGATGAGTTTGCAACTACTTTACTTTTGGAGAAAATTCAAAACATTCATTATTCAATAGGGCCCAAACTATCAAAAACCAGCGGTTTCAATGAACACACATTTCTTGGTAGAATCATGCAGGACTGAAATTTTTGATGTTTTTCTACTCCTCTCATGAGCCCAAACAAGTCTCTAAAAGCATGAGTTTGCAACTACTTTACTTTTGGAGAAAATTCAAAACATTCATTATTCAATAGAGCCCAATAGCAAAAATCAGGTTTTGAATGAAGAATCACATTTCTTGGTAGAATCATGCAGGATTGAAATTTTTGATGGTTTTTTACTCCTCTCAACAGCCCAAACAAGTTTCTAAAAGGATGAGTTTGCAACTACTTTACTTTTGGAGAAAATTCAAAACATTCATTATTCAATAGGGCCCAAACTATCAAAAACCAGCGGTTTCAATGAACACACATTTCTTGGAAGAATCATGCAGGGCTGAAATTTTTGATGTTTTTCTACTCCTCTCATGAGCCCAAACAAGTTTCTAAAAGCATGAGTTTGCAACTACTTTACTTTTGGAGAAAATTCAAAACATTCATTATTCAATAGAGCCCAATAGCAAAAATCAGGTTTTGAATGAAGAATCACAGTTCTTGGTAGAATCATGCAGGATTGAAATTTTTGATGGTTTTTTACTCCTCTCAACAGCCCAAACAAGTTTCTAAAAGGATGAGTTTGCAACTACTTTACTTTTGGAGAAAATTCAAAACATTCATTATTCAATAGAGCCCAATAGCAAAAATCAGGTTTTGAATGAAGAATCACATTTCTTGGTAGAATCATGCAGGATTGAAATTTTTGATGGTTTTTTACTCCTCTCAACAGCCCAAACAAGTTTCTAAAAGGATGAGTTTGCAACTACTTTACTTTTGGAGAAAATTCAAAACATTCATTATTCAATAGGGCCCAAACTATCAAAAACCAGCGGTTTCAATGAACACACATTTCTTGGTAGAATCATGCAGGACTGAAATTTTTGATGTTTTTCTACTCCTCTCATGAGCCCAAACAAGTCTCTAAAAGCATGAGTTTGCAACTACTTTACTTTTGGAGAAAATTCAAAACATTCATTATTCAATAGAGCCCAATAGCAAAAATCAGGTTTTGAATGAAGAATCACATTTCTTGGTAAAATCATGCAGGATTGAAATTTTTGATGGTTTTTTACTCCTCTCAACAGCCCAAACAAGTTTCTAAAAGGATGAGTTTGCAACTACTTTACTTTTGGAGAAAATTCAAAACATTCATTATTCAATAGGGCCCAAACTATCAAAAACCAGCGGTTTCAATGAACACACATTTCTTGGTAGAATCATGCAGGACTGAAATTTTTGATGTTTTTCTACTCCTCTCATGAGCCCAAACAAGTTTCTAAAAGCATGAGTTTGCAACTACTTTACTTTTGGAGAAAATTCAAAACATTCACTATTCAATAGAGCCCAATAGCAAAAATCAGGTTTTGAATGAAGAATCACATTTCTTGGTAAAATCATGCAGGATTGAAATTTTTGATGGTTTTTTACTCCTCTCAACAGCCCAAACAAGTTTCTAAAAGGATGAGTTTGCAACTACTTTACTTTTGGAGAAAATTCAAAACATTCATTATTCAATAGGGCCCAAACTATCAAAAACCAGCGGTTTCAATGAACACACATTTCTTGGTAGAATCATGCAGGACTGAAATTTTTGATGTTTTTCTACTCCTCTCATGAGCCCAAACAAGTCTCTAAAAGCATGAGTTTGCAACTACTTTACTTTTGGAGAAAATTCAAAACATTCATTATTCAATAGAGCCCAATAGCAAAAATCAGGTTTTGAATGAAGAATCACAGTTCTTGGTAGAATCATGCAGGATTGAAATTTTTGATGGTTTTTTACTCCTCTCAACAGCCCAAACAAGTTTCTAAAAGGATGAGTTTGCAACTACTTTACTTTTGGAGAAAATTCAAAACATTCATTATTCAATAGAGCCCAATAGCAAAAATCAGGTTTTGAATGAAGAATCACATTTCTTGGTAGAATCATGCAGGATTGAAATTTTTGATGGTTTTTTACTCCTCTCAACAGCCCAAACAAGTTTCTAAAAGGATGAGTTTGCAACTACTTTAATTTTGGAGAAAATTCAAAACATTCATTATTCAATAGGGCCCAAACTATCAAAAACCAGCGGTTTCAATGAACACACATTTCTTGGTAGAATCATGCAGGACTGAAATTTTTGATGTTTTTCTACTCCTCTCATAAGCCCAAACAAGTCTCTAAAAGCATGAGTTTGCAACTACTTTACTTTTGGAGAAAATTCAAAACATTCATTATTCAATAGAGCCCAATAGCAAAAATCAGGTTTTGAATGAAGAATCACATTTCTTGGTAAAATCATGCAGGATTGAAATTTTTGATGGTTTTTTACTCCTCTCAACAGCCCAAACAAGTTTCTAAAAGGATGAGTTTGCAACTACTTTACTTTTGGAGAAAATTCAAAACATTCATTATTCAATAGGGCCCAAACTATCAAAAACCAGCGGTTTGAATGAACACACATTTCTTGGTAGAATCATGCAGGACTGAAATTTTTGATGTTTTTCTACTCCTCTCATGAGCCCAAACAAGTCTCTAAAAGCATGAGTTTGCAACTACTTTACTTTTGGAGAAAATTCAAAACATTCATTATTCAATAGAGCCCAATAGCAAAAATCAGGTTTTGAATGAAGAATCACATTTCTTGGTAGAATCATGCAGGATTGAAATTTTTGATGGTTTTTTACTCCTCTCAACAGCCCAAACAAGTTTCTAAAAGGATGAGTTTGCAACTGCTTTACTTTTGGAGAAAATTCAAAACATTCATTATTCAATAGGGCCCAAACTATCAAAAACTAGCGGTTTCAATGAACACACATTTCTTGGTAGAATCATGCAGGACTGAAATTTTTGATGTTTTTCTACTCCTCTCATGAGCCCAAACAAGTCTCTAAAAGCATGAGTTTGCAACTACTTTACTTTTGGAGAAAATTCAAAACATTCATTATTCAATAGAGCCCAATAGCAAAAATCAGGTTTTGAATGAAGAATCACATTTCTTGGTAGAATCATGCAGGATTGAAATTTTTGATGGTTTTTTACTCCTCTCTACAGCCCAAACAAGTTTCTAAAAGGATGAGTTTGCAACTGCTTTACTTTTGGAGAAAATTCAAAACATTCATTATTCAATAGGGCCCAAACTATCAAAAACCAGCGGTTTGAATGAACACACATTTCTTGGTAGAATCATGCAGGACTCAAATTTTTGATGTTTTTCTACTCCTCTCATGAGCCCAAACAAGTTTCTAAAAGCATGAGTTTGCAACTACTTTACTTTTGGAGAAAATTCAAAACATTCATTATTCAATAGAGCCCAATAGCAAAAATCAGGTTTTGAATGAAGAATCACATTTCTTGGTAGAATCATGCAGGATTGAAATTTTTGATGGTTTTTTACTCCTCTCAACAGCCCAAACAAGTTTCTAAAAGGATGAGTTTGCAACTACTTTACTTTTGGAGAAAATTCAAAACATTCATTATTCAATAGGGCCCAAACTATCAAAAACCAGCGGTTTCAATGAACACACATTTCTTGGTAGAATCATGCAGGACTGAAATTTTTGATGTTTTTCTACTCCTCTCATGAGCCCAAACAAGTCTCTAAAAGCATGAGTTTGCAACTACTTTACTTTTGGAGAAAATTCAAAACATTCATTATTCAATAGAGCCCAATAGCAAAAATCAGGTTTTGAATGAAGAATCACATTTCTTGGTAGAATCATGCAGGATTGAAATTTTTGATGGTTTTTTACTCCTCTCAACAGCCCAAACAAGTTTCTAAAAGGATGAGTTTGCAACTACTTTACTTTTGGAGAAAATTCAAAACATTCATTATTCAATAGGGCCCAAACTATCAAAAACCAGCGGTTTCAATGAACACACATTTCTTGGAAGAATCATGCAGGGCTGAAATTTTTGATGTTTTTCTACTCCTCTCATGAGCCCAAACAAGTTTCTAAAAGCATGAGTTTGCAACTACTTTACTTTTGGAGAAAATTCAAAACATTCATTATTCAATAGAGCCCAATAGCAAAAATCAGGTTTTGAATGAAGAATCACAGTTCTTGGTAGAATCATGCAGGATTGAAATTTTTGATGGTTTTTTACTCCTCTCAACAGCCCAAACAAGTTTCTAAAAGGATGAGTTTGCAACTACTTTACTTTTGGAGAAAATTCAAAACATTCATTATTCAATAGAGCCCAATAGCAAAAATCAGGTTTTGAATGAAGAATCACATTTCTTGGTAGAATCATGCAGGATTGAAATTTTTGATGGTTTTTTACTCCTAACAACAGCCCAAACAAGTTTCTAAAAGGATGAGTTTGCAACTACTTTACTTTTGGAGAAAATTCAAAACATTCATTATTCAATAGGGCCCAAACTATCAAAAACCAGCGGTTTCAATGAACACACATTTCTTGGTAGAATCATGCAGGACTGAAATTTTTGATGTTTTTCTACTCCTCTCATGAGCCCAAACAAGTCTCTAAAAGCATGAGTTTGCAACTACTTTACTTTTGGAGAAAATTCAAAACATTCATTATTCAATAGAGCCCAATAGCAAAAATCAGGTTTTGAATGAAGAATCACATTTCTTGGTAAAATCATGCAGGATTGAAATTTTTGATGGTTTTTTACTCCTCTCAACAGCCCAAACAAGTTTCTAAAAGGATGAGTTTGCAACTACTTTACTTTTGGAGAAAATTCAAAACATTCATTATTCAATAGGGCCCAAACTATCAAAAACCAGCGGTTTCAATGAACACACATTTCTTGGTAGAATCATGCAGGACTGAAATTTTTGATGTTTTTCTACTCCTCTCATGAGCGCAAACAAGTTTCTAAAAGCATGAGTTTGCAACTACTTTACTTTTGGAGAAAATTCAAAACATTCACTATTCAATAGAGCCCAATAGCAAAAATCAGGTTTTGAATGAAGAATCACATTTCTTGGTAAAATCATGCAGGATTGAAATTTTTGATGGTTTTTTACTCCTCTCAACAGCCCAAACAAGTTTCTAAAAGGATGAGTTTGCAACTACTTTACTTTTGGAGAAAATTCAAAACATTCATTATTCAATAGGGCCCAAACTATCAAAAACCAGCGGTTTCAATGAACACACATTTCTTGGTAGAATCATGCAGGACTGAAATTTTTGATGTTTTTCTACTCCTCTCATGAGCCCAAACAAGTCTCTAAAAGCATGAGTTTGCAACTACTTTACTTTTGGAGAAAATTCAAAACATTCATTATTCAATAGAGCCCAATAGCAAAAATCAGGTTTTGAATGAAGAATCACAGTTCTTGGTAGAATCATGCAGGATTGAAATTTTTGATGGTTTTTTACTCCTCTCAACAGCCCAAACAAGTTTCTAAAAGGATGAGTTTGCAACTACTTTACTTTTGGAGAAAATTCAAAACATTCATTATTCAATAGAGCCCAATAGCAAAAATCAGGTTTTGAATGAAGAATCACATTTCTTGGTAGAATCATGCAGGATTGAAATTTTTGATGGTTTTTTACTCCTCTCAACAGCCCAAACAAGTTTCTAAAAGGATGAGTTTGCAACTACTTTAATTTTGGAGAAAATTCAAAACATTCATTATTCAATAGGGCCCAAACTATCAAAAACCAGCGGTTTCAATGAACACACATTTCTTGGTAGAATCATGCAGGACTGAAATTTTTGATGTTTTTCTACTCCTCTCATAAGCCCAAACAAGTCTCTAAAAGCATGAGTTTGCAACTACTTTACTTTTGGAGAAAATTCAAAACATTCATTATTCAATAGAGCCCAATAGCAAAAATCAGGTTTTGAATGAAGAATCACATTTCTTGGTAAAATCATGCAGGATTGAAATTTTTGATGGTTTTTTACTCCTCTCAACAGCCCAAACAAGTTTCTAAAAGGATGAGTTTGCAACTACTTTACTTTTGGAGAAAATTCAAAACATTCATTATTCAATAGGGCCCAAACTATCAAAAACCAGCGGTTTCAATGAACACACATTTCTTGGTAGAATCATGCAGGACTGAAATTTTTGATGTTTTTCTACTCCTCTCATGAGCCCAAACAAGTCTCTAAAAGCATGAGTTTGCAACTACTTTACTTTTGGAGAAAATTCAAAACATTCATTATTCAATAGAGCCCAATAGCAAAAATCAGGTTTTGAATGAAGAATCACATTTCTTGGTAGAATCATGCAGGATTGAAATTTTTGATGGTTTTTTACTCCTCTCAACAGCCCAAACAAGTTTCTAAAAGGATGAGTTTGCAACTACTTTACTTTTGGAGAAAATTCAAAACATTCATTATTCAATAGGGCCCAAACTATCAAAAACCAGCGGTTTCAATGAACACACATTTCTTGGAAGAATCATGCAGGACTGAAATTTTTGATTATTTTCTACTCCTCTCATGAGCCCAAACAAGTCTCTAAAAGCATGAGTTTGCAACTACTTTACTTTTGGAGAAAATTCAAAACATTCATTATTCAATAGAGCCCAATAGCAAAAATCAGGTTTTGAATGAAGAATCACATTTCTTGGTAGAATCATGCAGGATTGAAATTTTTGATGGTTTTTTACTCCTCTCTACAGCCCAAACAAGTTTCTAAAAGGATGAGTTTGCAACTGCTTTACTTTTGGAGAAAATTCAAAACATTCATTATTCAATAGGGCCCAAACTATCAAAAACCAGCGGTTTGAATGAACACACATTTCTTGGTAGAATCATGCAGGACTCAAATTTTTGATGTTTTTCTACTCCTCTCATGAGCCCAAACAAGTTTCTAAAAGCATGAGTTTGCAACTACTTTACTTTTGGAGAAAATTCAAAACATTCATTATTCAATAGAGCCCAATAGCAAAAATCAGGTTTTGAATGAAGAATCACATTTCTTGGTAGAATCATGCAGGATTGAAATTTTTGATGGTTTTTTACTCCTCTCAACAGCCCAAACAAGTTTCTAAAAGGATGAGTTTGCAACTACTTTACTTTTGGAGAAAATTCAAAACATTCATTATTCAATAGGGCCCAAACTATCAAAAACCAGCGGTTTCAATGAACACACATTTCTTGGTAGAATCATGCAGGACTGAAATTTTTGATGTTTTTCTACTCCTCTCATGAGCCCAAACAAGTCTCTAAAAGCATGAGTTTGCAACTACTTTACTTTTGGAGAAAATTCAAAACATTCATTATTCAATAGAGCCCAATAGCAAAAATCAGGTTTTGAATGAAGAATCACATTTCTTGGTAGAATCATGCAGGATTGAAATTTTTGATGGTTTTTTACTCCTCTCAACAGCCCAAACAAGTTTCTAAAAGGATGAGTTTGCAACTACTTTACTTTTGGAGAAAATTCAAAACATTCATTATTCAATAGGGCCCAAACTATCAAAAACCAGCGGTTTCAATGAACACACATTTCTTGGAAGAATCATGCAGGGCTGAAATTTTTGATGTTTTTCTACTCCTCTCATGAGCCCAAACAAGTTTCTAAAAGAATGAGTTTGCAACTACTTTACTTTTGGAGAAAATTCAAAACATTCATTATTCAATAGAGCCCAATAGCAAAAATCAGGTTTTGAATGAAGAATCACAGTTCTTGGTAGAATCATGCAGGATTGAAATTTTTGATGGTTTTTTACTCCTCTCAACAGCCCAAACAAGTTTCTAAAAGGATGAGTTTGCATCTACTTTACTTTTGGAGAAAATTCAAAACATTCATTATTCAATAGAGCCCAATAGCAAAAATCAGGTTTTGAATGAAGAATCACATTTCTTGGTAAAATCATGCAGGATTGAAATTTTTGATGGTTTTTTACTCCTCTCAACAGCCCAAACAAGTTTCTAAAAGGATGAGTTTGCAACTACTTTACTTTTGGAGAAAATTCAAAACATTCATTATTCAATAGGGCCCAAACTATCAAAAACCAGCGGTTTCAATGAACACACATTTCTTGGTAGAATCATGCAGGACTGAAATTTTTGATGTTTTTCTACTCCTCTCATGAGCCCAAACAAGTCTCTAAAAGCATGAGTTTGCAACTACTTTACTTTTGGAGAAAATTCAAAACATTCATTATTCAATAGAGCCCAATAGCAAAAATCAGGTTTTGAATGAAGAATCACATTTCTTGGTAGAATCATGCAGGATTGAAATTTTTGATGGTTTTTTACTCCTCTCAACAGCCCAAACAAGTTTCTAAAAGGATGAGTTTGCAACTACTTTACTTTTGGAGAAAATTCAAAACATTCATTATTCAATAGGGCCCAAACTATCAAAAACCAGCGGTTTCAATGAACACACATTTCTTGGAAGAATCATGCAGGACTGAAATTTTTGATGTTTTTCTACTCCTCTCATGAGCCCAAACAAGTCTCTAAAAGCATGAGTTTGCAACTACTTTACTTTTGGAGAAAATTCAAAACATTCATTATTCAATAGAGCCCAATAGCAAAAATCAGGTTTTGAATGAAGAATCACATTTCTTGGTAGAATCATGCAGGATTGAAATTTTTGATGGTTTTTTACTCCTCTCAACAGCCCAAACAAGTTTCTAAAAGGATGAGTTTGCAACTACTTTACTTTTGGAGAAAATTCAAAACATTCATTATTCAATAGGGCCCAAACTATCAAAAACCAGCGGTTTCAATGAACACACATTTCTTGGAAGAATCATGCAGGACTGAAATTTTTGATGTTTTTCTACTCCTCTCATGAGCCCAAACAAGTCTCTAAAAGCATGAGTTTGCAACTACTTTACTTTTGGAGAAAATTCAAAACATTCATTATTCAATAGAGCCCAATAGCAAAAATCAGGTTTTGAATGAAGAATCACATTTCTTGGTAGAATCATGCAGGATTGAAATTTTTGATGGTTTTTTACTCCTCTCAACAGCCCAAACAAGTTTCTAAAAGGATGAGTTTGCAACTACTTTACTTTTGGAGAAAATTCAAAACATTCATTATTCAATAGGGCCCAAACTATCAAAAACCAGCGGTTTCAATGAACACACATTTCTTGGTAGAATCATGCAGGACTGAAATTTTTGATGTTTTTCTACTCCTCTCATGAGCCCAAACAAGTTTCTAAAAGCATGAGTTTGCAACTACTTTACTTTTGGAGAAAATTCAAAACATTCACTATTCAATAGAGCCCAATAGCAAAAATCAGGTTTTGAATGAAGAATCAAATTTCTTGGTAAAATCATGCAGGATTGAAATTTTTGATGGTTTTTTACTCCTCTCAACAGCCCAAACAAGTTTCTAAAAGGATGAGTTTGCAACTACTTTACTTTTGGAGAAAATTCAAAACATTCATTATTCAATAGGGCCCAAACTATCAAAAACCAGCGGTTTCAATGAACACACATTTCTTGGTAGAATCATGCAGGACTGAAATTTTTGATGTTTTTCTACTCCTCTCATGAGCCCAAACAAGTCTCTAAAAGCATGAGTTTGCAACTACTTTACTTTTGGAGAAAATTCAAAACATTCATTATTCAATAGAGCCCAATAGCAAAAATCAGGTTTTGAATGAAGAATCACAGTTCTTGGTAGAATCATGCAGGATTGAAATTTTTGATGGTTTTTTACTCCTCTCAACAGCCCAAACAAGTTTCTGAAAGGATGAGTTTGCAACTACTTTACTTTTGGAGAAAATTCAAAACATTCATTATTCAATAGAGCCCAATAGCAAAAATCAGATTTTGAATGAAGAATCACATTTCTTGGTAGAATCTTGCAGGATTGAAATTTTTGATGGTTTTTTACTCCTCTCAACAGCCCAAACAAGTTTCTAAAAGGATGAGTTTGCAACTACTTTACTTTTGGAGAAAATTCAAAACATTCATTATTCAATAGGGCCCAAACTATCAAAAACCAGCGGTTTCAATGAACACACATTTCTTGGTAGAATCATGCAGGACTGAAATTTTTGATGTTTTTCTACTCCTCTCATAAGCCCAAACAAGTCTCTAAAAGCATGAGTTTGCAACTACTTTACTTTTGGAGAAAATTCAAAACATTCATTATTCAATAGAGCCCAATAGCAAAAATCAGGTTTTGAATGAAGAATCACATTTCTTGGTAAAATCATGCAGGATTGAAATTTTTGATGGTTTTTTACTCCTCTCAACAGCCCAAACAAGTTTCTAAAAGGATGAGTTTGCAACTACTTTACTTTTGGAGAAAATTCAAAACATTCATTATTCAATAGGGCCCAAACTATCAAAAACCAGCGGTTTCAATGAACACACATTTCTTGGTAGAATCATGCAGGACTGAAATTTTTGATGTTTTTCTACTCCTCTCATGAGCCCAAACAAGTCTCTAAAAGCATGAGTTTGCAACTACTTTACTTTTGGAGAAAATTCAAAACATTCATTATTCAATAGAGCCCAATAGCAAAAATCAGGTTTTGAATGAAGAATCACATTTCTTGGTAAAATCATGCAGGATTGAAATTTTTGATGGTTTTTTACTCCTCTCAACAGCCCAAACAAGTTTCTAAAAGGATGAGTTTGCAACTACTTTACTTTTGGAGAAAATTCAAAACATTCATTATTCAATAGGGCCCAAACTATCAAAAACCAGCGGTTTCAATGAACACACATTTCTTGGTAGAATCATGCAGGACTGAAATTTTTGATGTTTTTCTACTCCTCTCATGAGCCCAAACAAGTCTCTAAAAGCATGAGTTTGCAACTACTTTACTTTTGGAGAAAATTCAAAACATTCATTATTCAATAGAGCCTAATAGCAAAAATCAGGTTTTGAATGAAGAATCACATTTCTTGGTAGAATCATGCAGGATTGAAATTTTTGATGGTTTTTTACTCCTCTCAACAGCCCAAACAAGTTTCTAAAAGGATGAGTTTGCAACTACTTTACTTTTGGAGAAAATTCAAAACATTCATTATTCAATAGGGCCCAAACTATCAAAAACCAGCGGTTTCAATGAACACACATTTCTTGGTAGAATCATGCAGGACTGAAATTTTTGATGTTTTTCTACTCCTCTCATGAGCCCAAACAAGTCTCTAAAAGCATGAGTTTGCAACTACTTTACTTTTGGAGAAAATTCAAAACATTCATTATTCAATAGAGCCCAATAGCAAAAATCAGGTTTTGAATGAAGAATCACATTTCTTGGTAGAATCATGCAGGATTGAAATTTTTGATGGTTTTTTACTCCTCTCAACAGCCCAAACAAGTTTCTAAAAGGATGAGTTTGCAACTACTTTACTTTTGGAGAAAATTCAAAACATTCATTATTCAATAGGGCCCAAACTATCAAAAACCAGCGGTTTCAATGAACACACATTTCTTGGAAGAATCATGCAGGACTGAAATTTTTGATGTTTTTCTACTCCTCTCATGAGCCCAAACAAGTCTCTAAAAGCATGAGTTTGCAACTACTTTACTTTTGGAGAAAATTCAAAACATTCATTATTCAATAGAGCCCAATAGCAAAAATCAGGTTTTGAATGAAGAATCACATTTCTTGGTAGAATCATGCAGGATTGAAATTTTTGATGGTTTTTTACTCCTCTCAACAGCCCAAACAAGTTTCTAAAAGGATGAGTTTGCAACTACTTTACTTTTGGAGAAAATTCAAGAGGGGCGTGACTTGGAGCTCGATGGAGCAGGCTGTGTGAGCTCTGAGCTCTGAGGAAGCCATCCTTGTTAAGCGACGAAGAAAACAAACAAGAAGAATTTTGCCACAAAAATATATTGGACTTAAGAGACCTCGTTCCCAGGAATATTTTGAGACCTTCCTGGAGTCTCTAAGTTGGATTATTCCCAAGATACAGCCCTTTGAATCTGGAGGTGTAGTGACTCAGCAGGTTTTTCCCGCGCCTGCCTTCAGCTGCAGTGGCGCGGCTAAGCAGAGGAGAGAGGAGACGCTGAAGATACTGGCGGGAAAACTAAAAACAGCAGGGGCTTGGGAGCCTGCATAAAGAAGAGGTCAGTGCAGCCGGTACCAGCGGTGGCCCTCGGAAGATTAGAGGACCTGCAACACAGCACAGCAGTGCTGGGGAAAACAGCGGTGCCGGCAACTGAATACAGAGAAAGAGAAAGGAAGAAAGTGCAGCGGCGTCTAAGGAGGAGAGCGGGGGATTAACCAGTGGTGGAGTGACCCGGCGGGAATATCTCTGCTTCTGCTCTCCATTATAACGAAAAGCCCAGGCAAAGGAGAAGAAGAAGCTGCGTGAACTTGCGGGAATTGGCGGGAAAACTAACAGAGGGGGCTCGCGGCCCGGGAGTCAGCTGAAAGAGAAGGACTTTGTTGCGGAGACCAGCGGTGGCCCTCGGAAGATCAGAGGACCAGCGGCGCTGCAGTGCTGGTGAAAATAGCGGCGCCGGCAATTAAGTTGAGAAGAAGAGATCTGAAGACAGTGCAGCGGCGCTTGGGGAGGAGAGCGGGAGATCGATCAACGGTGGAGGACTCTTTCACTTCTGCTCTTCACTAAAATCGAGCGCCCAGACAAAGGTGAGGAGATCGCTGCTAGATAAAAAGACAAGGGAGAAGAAGAGGAGGATCGGTTTACCGGGGAAAAAGACCAGCGACGCATTAAGAAAAGAGCGGGAGAAGCAGATCTTACTAACGGTGGATTGATTTAAACTTTCCCGCGCTTGCTCTTCACAGCAGCGGTGCGCACAAGCGGAGAGGAGGGGAATCTCTGAAGAAAAAGGCGCGAATTCAAACAGCGAGTGTTACCTGTCTTGGAGTGCAAATTAGATACTTTATAGAGAACAACTTATTGTTAGAAACTGTCATCAGAGGTCCAACATCAAAAACAGAGTTCGGTGTGTGTGGGTCCAGACCAGGAGCGAAGCCAAAGAATCCTGAGCAACAAGTTGGAGGATAAATAGGACTTGGTGCCAACAAAAAATCTACAGGGCGGAAAGTCTGAAGTGGTGGCTGACGTATTTGTTGGGGAACTCGGTGGACATTTTGAAGGACTTAATAACTACACGACTGAGTGACAACCATTGGAAAGTCTTCTGCAGTGGGTGAGTGAACGTCTCTGAGGCTGTTATACTAATAGGAGCAGTGGTGGAGTAGTATTGCGGAGGACCTTTTAGCAGCAATTCCTTGTCAGTTCGAGTTCCATACGGGGATTCCCCGAACGGGTCTGTTCTCGATAGAGCGATTCAGTGGTAGTTCCATAGCAACGATCTACGACTGGGAGCAGCAGTAGAGCAGTGCGCTCGTGGGTTCTGAGTGCTGTACCTTATAGAAGTAAGTGCCGAGGTTTCTGCTGGTCGTGGGAACGAGCATCGTGGGACCTGAAAGCAGAGGAGCAGCACGTAAATCGACGATATTATAGAATAGACTTACAAGGTGTCGAAGCTACATTAGAAGGAGCAGATTGATACTGGTGCCCCGACTGGAGTGCTCTGCTTTGGATCTTCAGGTTTTCTGACCATTTGTTTACAGGGATTTTGACTCTGAAGTGTTATTTACAAAATTGTCTTTCTTTGCAGTGGTGTCTTTTTCTACTTATTGTGATTTGTTTGGTCTTAGTTGAGGATTTGATATAATAGTTTCCTTATCTTGTATTATAAATAGGCTTGTGTATATCTTACTGGGGATAATCTAAACCGATCCTTCCTGTTATTTAATCTATACTTGCTCTGATACACTTAAACTGTAACAGGTATTGATATTTACTCTTGGCCTAATAATTACTAGACAGGGATACCCTTTTCATTGGCATAATGAGTCAGAGAAACAGTAAAACTAAACAACTAAAGGAAAAGCCTCATAAATCAGACTCAACAGAGCTAGATCAAGCTATCTGTATTAGCCCCCCTACCACTCCTAAAAGTACTAAATTCTCGATTGGGCAGAAAGGGAACACTAATATGATGCAGGAATTAGATATCATCCAAACAGAGATGGACACGACTGTAAAGAGAAAGACTAAGAGAGACGAGCCTAAATTAGGGAGTCCTTCTGTTCTTTCAGACGAAGAAGAATTTTATGAAGCTTCTCCCATACAAAGCCCAGATAAATGTAGGCCTAGATTAGATTTTAGCTCTGTCAGTGAGGACTCAAGTACTCTTACAGGCCTTGATGATATTCAGGCCTCGGAGAAGGGGGCTTCGGAACAATATATCAAAGATATAATGCAAGCCCTTAATAGATCTTTAAAATCTACTTTGGATGAAAACACTAACCGCTTACAAGTTAAAATTGATACAATTAATACTAGGATTGATAAAAATGTCACCAAGATAGAGGTTCTGGAGAAAAAATCTGAGGCCTTTCAAAAACAACAATATGATACTCAAAAAGAGATTACTTTTCTACGTAACAAATTAGCTGATCTCGAGGATCGTAGTAGAAGAAACAACTTAAAATTGAGAGGTATTTCAGAAAAGATAAACCAAAATAGCTTACAGAATTATGTTAAAGAAATATTAATTAAAATCTTGCCAACTATTCCAGAACCAGAACTTATGATTGATAGGATACATAGACTCCCTCGCCCTGGATCCTTACCATCCGATGTCCCTAGAGACACTATACTTAGATTCCATTTCTTCTCCACGAAAGAAAAATTCTTAAATTACCTAAGAACTAATAAACTTCTCCCTCACCCTTATGACCATATCAAATCGTTTGCGGACCTCTCTAAAGATACTATTCAGTCAAGAAAAAACTTTAATGAGGTAACTACTTTATTAAGGAAGAAAGGCGTGATGTACAGGTGGGGGTTCCCTACTAAACTCCTCATTAGCCAGGGTGGTAGGGTGATTTCGATTTTGTCTCCACAGGAGGGTATGAAGTTTCTTGATTCCATCGATAAAAGAGGAGAGACTCCGGGCTGAAGAAAAATTTATATATATATCAATTTCTTCTTTTCGTGTGGGAGGCTTCCTACAGAGATACACGAACTTTCCCCATTTGGAAGCTTATCTGCGAGTTGCAGTTGCTTCCTCTATTGGTGTTGCGGTTTATTTGTTCATTGTTTTTTAGTTTATGGTTAAGATTTTATCTTTCAATGTTAGGGGTTTAAATAGTCCCGTTAAAAGGTACTGGACATGGAGAGAGATCAAAAGAAGCAAAGCAGACATAATCTGTCTCCAGGAAGTGAAATTAGCTAAATCAGGGCATCCTGGATTAGAAAACAAGAATTTCCCACATTCATTTAAATCTTTAAATGAGTCTAAAAAGGCCGGAGTGATTACTTTGATTAAAAATTCAATTTCTTTTGAAATAATTGAACAGATTTCCGACTTAGAGGGAAGATACCTAATTTTAATATGTCTGATAGAAAACCAATTAACCACCCTAGTTAATGTTTATGCGCCTAATGATGGCCAGATGCGCTACTTTAATAATCTGGAAAAGAAAATACAGGAGGTTAAAAAAGGTACACTGATTGTGGCTGGGGACTTTAATATTGTCCCTAATGGTGTTTATGATTCCACTTCTCCCACCAGATCAGCTTTTCCAGAGTTAGGTAATTGGCTTATTAATCATGAATATTTAGACATTTTCAGGTGTCTTAATACTTCTTCCCTGGAATTTACCCACTATTCATCGGTCCATAAAACCTTTTCTAGATTAGACCTTTTTATTACAGATTCCCTTTCCATTTCCAAATTCAAAAAAATCGAGATCCTTCCCAGAACCTTTTCAGATCACGCGCCTGTTTTATGTGAAGTTCTACTAGGTAGAGCAACAAGTCATCACCCATTATGGAGATGTAATTCTTCACTATTACACAAGCCTGATTCAAAAAAAGAAATCGAATCGTCAATTACAAATTTTTTTTTAGAAAATGATACAGACGGCATGAGCCCTTTTTCAATTTGGAATGCCCATAAGGCAGTTGTTAGGGGTACGATGATACATATTTCCTATAAAAATAAAAAAATGAATCAAACAGAGATAAATAAAATACAATTAGAATTAAAACACAAAGAGGACACTCAGAAAAAATTAACTCATCCCTCCACAAATCTCCATCTGGAAATTATCAAACTTAGAACTAAATTAAGAGCGATCCTTTTTAATGAATATGAAAAATTTGCTAAAAGCATGAAATCGAATTATTACTCTTCTTTTAACAAGCCGACTAAGATTATGGCCCAAAAATTTAAAATGAATAGAATCAAAAACAGGATCAATAAAATTAAACATAACGGTGAACACCTAGTTAACCCGGCAGATATAGTCAACAAATTTGCTGACTATTATACTTCATTATATAATCTTAAAGATGACCGAAGTATTTCACAACCAAATAAACAAAAAATTAATGAGTTTCTTACACATCTTACTTTACCCAAACTTTCTAATCAACAATTATCATCTCTTGAGGTTCCCTTCTCAGATCTTGAGGTACTTGAGGCCATTAAATCACTCAAAACTAAGAAATCACCGGGTCCTGATGGTTTTTCAAATGACTATTACTTGACCTTTGCCTCTTTATTGACTCCGTATTTAACTAGGGTTTTTAATAGAGCTTCTGAAACTGGGAAATTTCCTCAAGAGATGCTGCAGGCCATTATATCCTTAATTCCTAAACCGAAAGGAGATTTAGATTCTGTCAAAAACTATAGGCCTATATCACTAATTAATACCGATGTTAAAATTTATTCTAAAATTATCGCTACAAGAATGAAAAAAATACTACCAAACATAGTTCATAGAGATCAATTGGGCTTTATAACTGGTCGACAAACTAGCGATGGAACTAGGAGAATATTTAATTTAATAGACCATATCAAAACCAAAAAGATTCCATCATTACTCCTTGCTCTGGACGCTGAAAAAGCCTTTGACAGAGTCAATTGGCAATTTTTAACCGCCACCCTAAACAAATTTGGTTTCGGTTCTAAACTAATAAATACAATAATGGCACTTTATTCGTCCCCTTCTGCTAATATATATGCTAATAACCATCTATCTAAGCAAATTTTGATTACAAATGGTACTAGACAAGGATGTCCCCTTTCGCCTTTACTTTTTGCGTTAATAATGGAACCTCTAGCAGAAACTATTAGATCCAGCCAATTTGTCAAGGGCATCCAAATAGGTGAGACACAATATAAGATAGGATTATTTGCTGACGATATTATATTAAGTCTCTCAAACCCGCTAGATTCAATTAAAGGTGTTCTTCCTATTATTGAAAAATTCTCTAGGGTCTCCTTTTATAGAATAAATGACACGAAATCGAAAATTCTAGATTTTTTCCTTAGCAATGAAACCATCACTAGTATTAAAAACATTACCAAATTCGAATGGGAAAAAGATGCAATTTTGTATTTAGGCATCTCCATAACTAGGAATTTTGCCAAAACCATTGAAGTGAATATGCAGAATCTCATTAAAAGAACTCAAATCGAATTTAATACTCATTCTAAGCATGAAATTTCGTGGGTAGGGAGGATAGTTCTCTTCAAACTTCTCACTCTCCCTAAGATACTTTACATTTTCAGGTGTTTGCCTCTTTCCATTCCCCTTAAATATATCAGACAATTGCAATCCTTAGTAAACAAATTTGTTTCTAATGGAAAAAGAGCTAGAGTAGCATTCCTTTCACTTACTAGAGGGAAAATTGAAGGAGGTTTAGCCCTTCCTAACTTAGTTAATTATTACTACTCGAATCTCATAATGCAATCCCTACCATGGTTTAATCAGGATAATTGCCCAATATGGGTAGATATAGAAAGATGCTGGAACAAAAATACTCCGCTATCAAGACTGATTTTGGATGGGTTGACATCATTTAATTGCTTATCACATCTTCCTCCAACAACATCAGCCACACTACTAGCTTGGAAAAACTTAGCCAAACCTCAAATACACACCAAAAAAGGCTCCAAATACCAACAAATTAAAAATATCTCTCTTAAAACTTTTGGTTTAATATTGGAAAAGGAAATTCCTTCAAATTGGGAAAAGGTTGGTATTAAAAAACTAGCGGACTTGCATAATGGTAAACAATTTTTCTGCAACAATTCACTCCGAATTAAATTTAATCTTTCTACTGATGACTTTCAATTTCTATCTAACTTAAAGAAACTTATTAAGAAGCTTTTGAGAAAAAGAACTTTTCTGACAGACTCCACAAGCTTATTGATATGTAATCCCGGTAATAAATACTATTGGAAGTCGAGAAATATTTACGATTTTCTTAATTCTAGTAATGCACCAGAAAAAACCACTTTTATGCTCAACTGGGAAAAGGACCTCAACATTTCGAGAACTCAACAACAATGGTCTAAAGCACTAAAATCAACATACTCGTCTAATATATGTGCTAATCTTCACGAATCATTTTTTAAAATCCTGTCTAGATGGTACTTTACCCCCTTTAAACTAGCAAAAATCTTTCCTGGTAGATCCCCTGATTGCTGGAGGAATTGTGGTGAAGTTGGTAGTTTACTCCACATGTTCTGGGATTGTTCAAGAATCAGACCTTTATGGTCCGAAATCTCTGACTTAATTAACAAGATCACTAAAACTAAAATCATTTTAACTCCACATAAGGCCTTGTTATCCCTGGATCTTGAAGATATTCATCCCCATCACCGATCCGTTGTTATCCATTTATTCTTAATAACCAAAAATGCGATAGCTATCTTTTGGAAAGAAGACTCAATTCCCAGACTTAGTGACATCATTGATAAAATGAATCTTCATGATTCATACGAAAAAAGCCATGCTATCGCTAATAACTACTATATGACTTATTGTAAGAGGTGGAAATGTTGGTCAGATTTTAACACTTCCTAGCTTAGCTTTGATCTCTCTCATTCACTCCTAGTCCAATTTGATTTTATTAGGGTTATTGTTTATTATATACAACTCCCTAACCGCATTATTGCTTTATTAAACAACGGTTAATTTGTATTTGAATTTACTCCTATTGTACCTGCAATTTTGGTAATTGTACTGTTATTGTTAGTTGTTTATCTCAACTGATCTCATAATTGTAAAATTACTGTTATATTTCCCCTCCCCCTCCCCCCCTTTATCCTTCTTTCCTTTTACCTCGTGGTTTGACCTTTGTGTGTCTCAATAAAACAACTAAAAATCATTCCAAACTTCTTTCCCTTCCCATACCTTCCCCCAACCCCCCCCTCCCCTCTTTCTTTATTTATTACATATGTGACATCTACATTGGAATCCCATTGGAAGACATTACTGTTATTATATTTTAAAATTTAATAAAGTTCATTGAAAATGGAGAAAATTCAAAACATTCATTATTCAATAGGGCCCAAACTATCAAAAACCAGCGGTTTCAATGAACACACATTTCTTGGAAGAATCATGCAGGACTGAAATTTTTGATGTTTTTCTACTCCTCTCATGAGCCCAAACAAGTCTCTAAAAGCATGAGTTTGCAACTACTTTACTTTTGGAGAAAATTCAAAACATTCATTATTCAATAGAGCCCAATAGCAAAAATCAGGTTTTGAATGAAGAATCACATTTCTTGGTAGAATCATGCAGGATTGAAATTTTTGATGGTTTTTTACTCCTCTCAACAGCCCAAACAAGTTTCTAAAAGGATGAGTTTGCAACTACTTTACTTTTGGAGAAAATTCAAAACATTCATTATTCAATAGGGCCCAAACTATCAAAAACCAGCGGTTTCAATGAACACACATTTCTTGGTAGAATCATGCAGGACTGAAATTTTTGATGTTTTTCTACTCCTCTCATGAGCCCAAACAAGTCTCTAAAAGCATGAGTTTGCAACTACTTTACTTTTGGAGAAAATTCAAAACATTCATTATTCAATAGAGCCCAATAGCAAAAATCAGGTTTTGAATGAAGAATCACATTTCTTGGTAAAATCATGCAGGATTGAAATTTTTGATGGTTTTTTACTCCTCTCAACAGCCCAAACAAGTTTCTAAAAGGATGAGTTTGCAACTACTTTACTTTTGGAGAAAATTCAAAACATTCATTATTCAATAGGGCCCAAACTATCAAAAACCAGCGGTTTCAATGAACACACATTTCTTGGTAGAATCATGCAGGACTGAAATTTTTGATGTTTTTCTACTCCTCTCATGAGCCCAAACAAGTTTCTAAAAGAATGAGTTTGCAACTACTTTACTTTTGGAGAAAATTCAAAACATTCACTATTCAATAGAGCCCAATAGCAAAAATCAGGTTTTGAATGAAGAATCACATTTCTTGGTAAAATCATGCAGGATTGAAATTTTTGATGGTTTTTTACTCCTCTCAACAGCCCAAACAAGTTTCTAAAAGGATGAGTTTGCAACTACTTTACTTTTGGAGAAAATTCAAAACATTCATTATTCAATAGGGCCCAAACTATCAAAAACCAGCGGTTTCAATGAACACACATTTCTTGGTAGAATCATGCAGGACTGAAATTTTTGATGTTTTTCTACTCCTCTCATGAGCCCAAACAAGTCTCTAAAAGCATGAGTTTGCAACTACTTTACTTTTGGAGAAAATTCAAAACATTCATTATTCAATAGAGCCCAATAGCAAAAATCAGGTTTTGAATGAAGAATCACAGTTCTTGGTAGAATCATGCAGGATTGAAATTTTTGATGGTTTTTTACTCCTCTCAACAGCCCAAACAAGTTTCTAAAAGGATGAGTTTGCAACTACTTTACTTTTGGAGAAAATTCAAAACATTCATTATTCAATAGGGCCCAAACTATCAAAAACCAGCGGTTTCAATGAACACACATTTCTTGGTAGAATCATGCAGGACTGAAATTTTTGATGTTTTTCTACTCCTCTCATGAGCCCAAACAAGTCTCTAAAAGCATGAGTTTGCAACTACTTTACTTTTGGAGAAAATTCAAAACATTCATTATTCAATAGAGCCCAATAGCAAAAATCAGGTTTTGAATGAAGAATCACATTTCTTGGTAGAATCATGCAGGATTGAAATTTTTGATGGTTTTTTACTCCTCTCAACAGCCCAAACAAGTTTCTAAAAGGATGAGTTTGCAACTACTTTACTTTTGGAGAAAATTCAAAACATTCATTATTCAATAGGGCCCAAACTATCAAAAACCAGCGGTTTCAATGAACACACATTTCTTGGTAGAATCATGCAGGACTGAAATTTTTGATGTTTTTCTACTCCTCTCATGAGCCCAAACAAGTCTCTAAAAGCATGAGTTTGCAACTACTTTACTTTTGGAGAAAATTCAAAACATTCATTATTCAATAGAGCCCAATAGCAAAAATCAGGTTTTGAATGAAGAATCACATTTCTTGGTAAAATCATGCAGGATTGAAATTTTTGATGGTTTTTTACTCCTCTCAACAGCCCAAACAAGTTTCTAAAAGGATGAGTTTGCAACTACTTTACTTTTGGAGAAAATTCAAAACATTCATTATTCAATAGGGCCCAAACTATCAAAAACCAGCGGTTTCAATGAACACACATTTCTTGGTAGAATCATGCAGGACTGAAATTTTTGATGTTTTTCTACTCCTCTCATGAGCCCAAACAAGTTTCTAAAAGAATGAGTTTGCAACTACTTTACTTTTGGAGAAAATTCAAAACATTCACTATTCAATAGAGCCCAATAGCAAAAATCAGGTTTTGAATGAAGAATCACATTTCTTGGTAAAATCATGCAGGATTGAAATTTTTGATGGTTTTTTACTCCTCTCAACAGCCCAAACAAGTTTCTAAAAGGATGAGTTTGCAACTACTTTACTTTTGGAGAAAATTCAAAACATTCATTATTCAATAGGGCCCAAACTATCAAAAACCAGCGGTTTCAATGAACACACATTTCTTGGTAGAATCATGCAGGACTGAAATTTTTGATGTTTTTCTACTCCTCTCATGAGCCCAAACAAGTCTCTAAAAGCATGAGTTTGCAACTACTTTACTTTTGGAGAAAATTCAAAACATTCATTATTCAATAGAGCCCAATAGCAAAAATCAGGTTTTGAATGAAGAATCACAGTTCTTGGTAGAATCATGCAGGATTGAAATTTTTGATGGTTTTTTACTCCTCTCAACAGCCCAAACAAGTTTCTAAAAGGATGAGTTTGCAACTACTTTACTTTTGGAGAAAATTCAAAACATTCATTATTCAATAGAGCCCAATAGCAAAAATCAGGTTTTGAATGAAGAATCACATTTCTTGGTAGAATCATGCAGGATTGAAATTTTTGATGGTTTTTTACTCCTCTCAACAGCCCAAACAAGTTTCTAAAAGGATGAGTTTGCAACTACTTTACTTTTGGAGAAAATTCAAAACATTCATTATTCAATAGGGCCCAAACTATCAAAAACCAGCGGTTTCAATGAACACACATTTCTTGGTAGAATCATGCAGGACTGAAATTTTTGATGTTTTTCTACTCCTCTCATGAGCCCAAACAAGTCTCTAAAAGCATGAGTTTGCAACTACTTTACTTTTGGAGAAAATTCAAAACATTCATTATTCAATAGAGCCCAATAGCAAAAATCAGGTTTTGAATGAAGAATCACATTTCTTGGTAAAATCATGCAGGATTGAAATTTTTGATGGTTTTTTACTCCTCTCAACAGCCCAAACAAGTTTCTAAAAGGATGAGTTTGCAACTACTTTACTTTTGGAGAAAATTCAAAACATTCATTATTCAATAGGGCCCAAACTATCAAAAACCAGCGGTTTCAATGAACACACATTTCTTGGTAGAATCATGCAGGACTGAAATTTTTGATGTTTTTCTACTCCTCTCATGAGCCCAAACAAGTTTCTAAAAGCATGAGTTTGCAACTACTTTACTCTTGGAGAAAATTCAAAACATTCACTATTCAATAGAGCCCAATAGCAAAAATCAGGTTTTGAATGAAGAATCACATTTCTTGGTAAAATCATGCAGGATTGAAATTTTTGATGGTTTTTTACTCCTCTCAACAGCCCAAACAAGTTTCTAAAAGGATGAGTTTGCAACTACTTTACTTTTGGAGAAAATTCAAAACATTCATTATTCAATAGGGCCCAAACTATCAAAAACCAGCGGTTTCAATGAACACACATTTCTTGGTAGAATCATGCAGGACTGAAATTTTTGATGTTTTTCTACTCCTCTCATGAGCCCAAACAAGTCTCTAAAAGCATGAGTTTGCAACTACTTTACTTTTGGAGAAAATTCAAAACATTCATTATTCAATAGAGCCCAATAGCAAAAATCAGGTTTTGAATGAAGAATCACAGTTCTTGGTAGAATCATGCAGGATTGAAATTTTTGATGGTTTTTTACTCCTCTCAACAGCCCAAACAAGTTTCTAAAAGGATGAGTTTGCATCTACTTTACTTTTGGAGAAAATTCAAAACATTCATTATTCAATAGAGCCCAATAGCAAAAATCAGGTTTTGAATGAAGAATCACATTTCTTGGTAGAATCATGCAGGATTGAAATTTTTGATGGTTTTTTACTCCTCTCAACAGCCCAAACAAGTTTCTAAAAGGATGAGTTTGCAACTACTTTACTTTTGGAGAAAATTCAAAACATTCATTATTCAATAGGGCCCAAACTATCAAAAACCAGCGGTTTCAATGAACACACATTTCTTGGTAGAATCATGCAGGACTGAAATTTTTGATGTTTTTCTACTCCTCTCATAAGCCCAAACAAGTCTCTAAAAGCATGAGTTTGCAACTACTTTACTTTTGGAGAAAATTCAAAACATTCATTATTCAATAGAGCCCAATAGCAAAAATCAGGTTTTGAATGAAGAATCACATTTCTTGGTAAAATCATGCAGGATTGAAATTTTTGATGGTTTTTTACTCCTCTCAACAGCCCAAACAAGTTTCTAAAAGGATGAGTTTGCAACTACTTTACTTTTGGAGAAAATTCAAAACATTCATTATTCAATAGGGCCCAAACTATCAAAAACCAGCGGTTTCAATGAACACACATTTCTTGGTAGAATCATGCAGGACTGAAATTTTTGATGTTTTTCTACTCCTCTCATGAGCCCAAACAAGTCTCTAAAAGCATGAGTTTGCAACTACTTTACTTTTGGAGAAAATTCAAAACATTCATTATTCAATAGAGCCCAATAGCAAAAATCAGGTTTTGAATGAAGAATCACATTTCTTGGTAGAATCATGCAGGATTGAAATTTTTGATGGTTTTTTACTCCTCTCAACAGCCCAAACAAGTTTCTAAAAGGATGAGTTTGCAACTACTTTACTTTTGGAGAAAATTCAAAACATTCATTATTCAATAGGGCCCAAACTATCAAAAACCAGCGGTTTCAATGAACACACATTTCTTGGAAGAATCATGCAGGACTGAAATTTTTGATGTTTTTCTACTCCTCTCATGAGCCCAAACAAGTCTCTAAAAGCATGAGTTTGCAACTACTTTACTTTTGGAGAAAATTCAAAACATTCATTATTCAATAGAGCCCAATAGCAAAAATCAGGTTTTGAATGAAGAATCACATTTCTTGGTAGAATCATGCAGGATTGAAATTTTTGATGGTTTTTTACTCCTCTCAACAGCCCAAACAAGTTTCTAAAAGGATGAGTTTGCAACTACTTTACTTTTGGAGAAAATTCAAAACATTCATTATTCAATAGGGCCCAAACTATCAAAAACCAGCGGTTTCAATGAACACACATTTCTTGGAAGAATCATGCAGGACTGAAATTTTTGATGTTTTTCTACTCCTCTCATGAGCCCAAACAAGTCTCTAAAAGCATGAGTTTGCAACTACTTTACTTTTGGAGAAAATTCAAAACATTCATTATTCAATAGAGCCCAATAGCAAAAATCAGGTTTTGAATGAAGAATCACATTTCTTGGTAGAATCATGCAGGATTGAAATTTTTGATGGTTTTTTACTCCTCTCAACAGCCCAAACAAGTTTCTAAAAGGATGAGTTTGCAACTACTTTACTTTTGGAGAAAATTCAAAACATTCATTATTCAATAGGGCCCAAACTATCAAAAACCAGCGGTTTCAATGAACACACATTTCTTGGTAGAATCATGCAGGACTGAAATTTTTGATGTTTTTCTACTCCTCTCATGAGCCCAAACAAGTCTCTAAAAGCATGAGTTTGCAACTACTTTACTTTTGGAGAAAATTCAAAACATTCATTATTCAATAGAGCCCAATAGCAATAATCAGGTTTTGAATGAAGAATCACATTTCTTGGTAAAATCATGCAGGATTGAAATTTTTGATGGTTTTTTACTCCTCTCAACAGCCCAAACAAGTTTCTAAAAGGATGAGTTTGCAACTACTTTACTTTTGGAGAAAATTCAAAACATTCATTATTCAATAGGGCCCAAACTATCAAAAACCAGCGGTTTCAATGAACACACATTTCTTGGTAGAATCATGCAGGACTGAAATTTTTGATGTTTTTCTACTCCTCTCATGAGCCCAAACAAGTTTCTAAAAGAATGAGTTTGCAACTACTTTACTTTTGGAGAAAATTCAAAACATTCACTATTCAATAGAGCCCAATAGCAAAAATCAGGTTTTGAATGAAGAATCACATTTCTTGGTAAAATCATGCAGGATTGAAATTTTTGATGGTTTTTTACTCCTCTCAACAGCCCAAACAAGTTTCTAAAAGGATGAGTTTGCAACTACTTTACTTTTGGAGAAAATTCAAAACATTCATTATTCAATAGGGCCCAAACTATCAAAAACCAGCGGTTTCAATGAACACACATTTCTTGGTAGAATCATGCAGGACTGAAATTTTTGATGTTTTTCTACTCCTCTCATGAGCCCAAACAAGTCTCTAAAAGCATGAGTTTGCAACTACTTTACTTTTGGAGAAAATTCAAAACATTCATTATTCAATAGAGCCCAATAGCAAAAATCAGGTTTTGAATGAAGAATCACAGTTCTTGGTAGAATCATGCAGGATTGAAATTTTTGATGGTTTTTTACTCCTCTCAACAGCCCAAACAAGTTTCTAAAAGGATGAGTTTGCAACTACTTTACTTTTGGAGAAAATTCAAAACATTCATTATTCAATAGGGCCCAAACTATCAAAAACCAGCGGTTTCAATGAACACACATTTCTTGGTAGAATCATGCAGGACTGAAATTTTTGATGTTTTTCTACTCCTCTCATGAGCGCAAACAAGTCTCTAAAAGCATGAGTTTGCAACTACTTTACTTTTGGAGAAAATTCAAAACATTCATTATTCAATAGAGCCCAATAGCAAAAATCAGGTTTTGAATGAAGAATCACATTTCTTGGTAGAATCATGCAGGATTGAAATTTTTGATGGTTTTTTACTCCTCTCAACAGCCCAAACAAGTTTCTAAAAGGATGAGTTTGCAACTACTTTACTTTTGGAGAAAATTCAAAACATTCATTATTCAATAGGGCCCAAACTATCAAAAACCAGCGGTTTCAATGAACACACATTTCTTGGTAGAATCATGCAGGACTGAAATTTTTGATGTTTTTCTACTCCTCTCATGAGCCCAAACAAGTCTCTAAAAGCATGAGTTTGCAACTACTTTACTTTTGGAGAAAATTCAAAACATTCATTATTCAATAGAGCCCAATAGCAAAAATCAGGTTTTGAATGAAGAATCACATTTCTTGGTAAAATCATGCAGGATTGAAATTTTTGATGGTTTTTTACTCCTCTCAACAGCCCAAACAAGTTTCTAAAAGGATGAGTTTGCAACTACTTTACTTTTGGAGAAAATTCAAAACATTCATTATTCAATAGGGCCCAAACTATCAAAAACCAGCGGTTTCAATGAACACACATTTCTTGGTAGAATCATGCAGGACTGAAATTTTTGATGTTTTTCTACTCCTCTCATGAGCCCAAACAACTTTCTAAAAGAATGAGTTTGCAACTACTTTACTTTTGGAGAAAATTCAAAACATTCACTATTCAATAGAGCCCAATAGCAAAAATCAGGTTTTGAATGAAGAATCACATTTCTTGGTAAAATCATGCAGGATTGAAATTTTTGATGGTTTTTTACTCCTCTCAACAGCCCAAACAAGTTTCTAAAAGGATGAGTTTGCAACTACTTTACTTTTGGAGAAAATTCAAAACATTCATTATTCAATAGGGCCCAAACTATCAAAAACCAGCGGTTTCAATGAACACACATTTCTTGGTAGAATCATGCAGGACTGAAATTTTTGATGTTTTTCTACTCCTCTCATGAGCCCAAACAAGTCTCTAAAAGCATGAGTTTGCAACTACTTTACTTTTGGAGAAAATTCAAAACATTCATTATTCAATAGAGCCCAATAGCAAAAATCAGGTTTTGAATGAAGAATCACAGTTCTTGGTAGAATCATGCAGGATTGAAATTTTTGATGGTTTTTTACTCCTCTCAACAGCCCAAACAAGTTTCTAAAAGGATGAGTTTGCAACTACTTTACTTTTGGAGAAAATTCAAAACATTCATTATTCAATAGGGCCCAAACTATCAAAAACCAGCGGTTTCAATGAACACACATTTCTTGGTAGAATCATGCAGGACTGAAATTTTTGATGTTTTTCTACTCCTCTCATGAGCCCAAACAAGTCTCTAAAAGCATGAGTTTGCAACTACTTTACTTTTGGAGAAAATTCAAAACATTCATTATTCAATAGAGCCCAATAGCAAAAATCAGGTTTTGAATGAAGAATCACATTTCTTGGTAGAATCATGCAGGATTGAAATTTTTGATGGTTTTTTACTCCTCTCAACAGCCCAAACAAGTTTCTAAAAGGATGAGTTTGCAACTACTTTACTTTTGGAGAAAATTCAAAACATTCATTATTCAATAGGGCCCAAACTATCAAAAACCAGCGGTTTCAATGAACACACATTTCTTGGAAGAATCATGCAGGGCTGAAATTTTTGATGTTTTTCTACTCCTCTCATGAGCCCAAACAAGTTTCTAAAAGCATGAGTTTGCAACTACTTTACTTTTGGAGAAAATTCAAAACATTCATTATTCAATAGAGCCCAATAGCAAAAATCAGGTTTTGAATGAAGAATCACAGTTCTTGGTAGAATCATGCAGGATTGAAATTTTTGATGGTTTTTTACTCCTCTCAACAGCCCAAACAAGTTTCTAAAAGGATGAGTTTGCAACTACTTTACTTTTGGAGAAAATTCAAAACATTCATTATTCAATAGAGCCCAATAGCAAAAATCAGGTTTTGAATGAAGAATCACATTTCTTGGTAGAATCATGCAGGATTGAAATTTTTGATGGTTTTTTACTCCTCTCAACAGCCCAAACAAGTTTCTAAAAGGATGAGTTTGCAACTACTTTACTTTTGGAGAAAATTCAAAACATTCATTATTCAATAGGGCCCAAACTATCAAAAACCAGCGGTTTCAATGAACACACATTTCTTGGTAGAATCATGCAGGACTGAAATTTTTGATGTTTTTCTACTCCTCTCATGAGCCCAAACATGTCTCTAAAAGCATGAGTTTGCAACTACTTTACTTTTGGAGAAAATTCAAAACATTCATTATTCAATAGAGCCCAATAGCAAAAATCAGGTTTTGAATGAAGAATCACAGTTCTTGGTAGAATCATGCAGGATTGAAATTTTTGATGGTTTTTTACTCCTCTCAACAGCCCAAACAAGTTTCTAAAAGGATGAGTTTGCAACTACTTTACTTTTGGAGAAAATTCAAAACATTCATTATTCAATAGAGCCCAATAGCAAAAATCAGGTTTTGAATGAAGAATCACATTTCTTGGTAGAATCATGCAGGATTGAAATTTTTGATGGTTTTTTACTCCTCTCAACAGCCCAAACAAGTTTCTAAAAGGATGAGTTTGCAACTACTTTAATTTTGGAGAAAATTCAAAACATTCATTACTCAATAGGGCCCAAACTATCAAAAACCAGCGGTTTCAATGAACACACATTTCTTGGTAGAATCATGCAGGACTGAAATTTTTGATGTTTTTCTACTCCTCTCATAAGCCCAAACAAGTCTCTAAAAGCATGAGTTTGCAACTACTTTACTTTTGGAGAAAATTCAAAACATTCATTATTCAATAGAGCCCAATAGCAAAAATCAGGTTTTGAATGAAGAATCACATTTCTTGGTAAAATCATGCAGGATTGAAATTTTTGATGGTTTTTTACTCCTCTCAACAGCCCAAACAAGTTTCTAAAAGGATGAGTTTGCAACTACTTTACTTTTGGAGAAAATTCAAAACATTCATTATTCAATAGGGCCCAAACTATCAAAAACCAGCGGTTTCAATGAACACACATTTCTTGGTAGAATCATGCAGGACTGAAATTTTTGATGTTTTTCTACTCCTCTCATGAGCCCAAACAAGTCTCTAAAAGCATGAGTTTGCAACTACTTTACTTTTGGAGAAAATTCAAAACATTCATTATTCAATAGAGCCCAATAGCAAAAATCAGGTTTTGAATGAAGAATCACATTTCTTGGTAGAATCATGCAGGATTGAAATTTTTGATGGTTTTTTACTCCTCTCAACAGCCCAAACAAGTTTCTAAAAGGATGAGTTTGCAACTACTTTACTTTTGGAGAAAATTCAAAACATTCATTATTCAATAGGGCCCAAACTATCAAAAACCAGCGGTTTCAATGAACACACATTTCTTGGAAGAATCATGCAGGACTGAAATTTTTGATTATTTTCTACTCCTCTCATGAGCCCAAACAAGTCTCTAAAAGCATGAGTTTGCAACTACTTTACTTTTGGAGAAAATTCAAAACATTCATTATTCAATAGAGCCCAATAGCAAAAATCAGGTTTTGAATGAAGAATCACATTTCTTGGTAGAATCATGCAGGATTGAAATTTTTGATGGTTTTTTACTCCTCTCAACAGCCCAAACAAGTTTCTAAAAGGATGAGTTTGCAACTACTTTACTTTTGGAGAAAATTCAAAACATTCATTATTCAATAGGGCCCAAACTATCAAAAACCAGCGGTTTCAATGAACACACATTTCTTGGAAGAATCATGCAGGACTGAAATTTTTGATGTTTTTCTACTCCTCTCATGAGCCCAAACAAGTCTCTAAAAGCATGAGTTTGCAACTACTTTACTTTTGGAGAAAATTCAAAACATTCATTATTCAATAGAGCCCAATAGCAAAAATCAGGTTTTGAATGAAGAATCACATTTCTTGGTAGAATCATGCAGGATTGAAATTTTTGATGGTTTTTTACTCCTCTCAACAGCCCAAACAAGTTTCTAAAAGGATGAGCTTGCAACTACTTTACTTTTGGAGAAAATTCAAAACATTCATTATTCAATAGGGCCCAAACTATCAAAAACCAGCGGTTTCAATGAACACACATTTCTTGGAAGAATCATGCAGGACTGAAATTTTTGATGTTTTTCTACTCCTCTCATGAGCCCAAACAAGTCTCTAAAAGCATGAGTTTGCAACTACTTTACTTTTGGAGAAAATTCAAAACATTCATTATTCAATAGAGCCCAATAGCAAAAATCAGGTTTTGAATGAAGAATCACATTTCTTGGTAGAATCATGCAGGATTGAAATTTTTGATGGTTTTTTACTCCTCTCAACAGCCCAAACAAGTTTCTAAAAGGATGAGCTTGCAACTACTTTACTTTTGGAGAAAATTCAAAACATTCATTATTCAATAGGGCCCAAACTATCAAAAACCAGCGGTTTCAATGAACACACATTTCTTGGTAGAATCATGCAGGACTGAAATTTTTGATGTTTTTCTACTCCTCTCATGAGCCCAAACAAGTCTCTAAAAGCATGAGTTTGCAACTACTTTACTTTTGGAGAAAATTCAAAACATTCATTATTCAATGGAGCCCAATAGCAAAAATCAAGTTTTGAATGAAGAATCACATTTCTTGGTAGAATCATGCAGGATTGAAATTTTTGATGGTTTTTTACTCCTCTCAACAGCCCAAACAAGTTTCTAAAAGGATGAGTTTGCAACTACTTTACTTTCGGAGAAAATTCAAAACATTCATTATTCCATAGGGCCCAAACTATCAAAAACCAGCGGTTTCAATGAACACACATTTCTTGGTAGAATCATGCAGGACTGAAATTTTTGATGTTTTTCTACTCCTCTCATGAGCCCAAACAAGTCTCTAAAAGCATGAGTTTGCAACTACTTTACTTTTGGAGAAAATTCAAAACATTCATTATTCAATAGAGCCCAATAGCAAAAATCAGATTTTGAATGAAGAATCACATTTCTTGGTAGAATCATGCAGGATTGAAATTTTTGATGGTTTTTTACTCCTCTCAACAGCCCAAACAAGTTTCTAAAAGGATGAGTTTGCAACTACTTTACTTTCGGAGAAAATTCAAAACATTCAATATTCAATAGGGCCCAAACTATCAAAAACCAGCGGTTTCAATGAACACACATTTCTTGGTAGAATCATGCAGGACTGAAATTTTTGATGTTTTTCTACTCCTCTCATGAGCCCAAACAAGTCTCTAAAAGCATGAGTTTGCAACTACTTTACTTTTGGAGAAAATTCAAAACATTCATTATTCAATAGAGCCCAATAGCAAAAATCAGGTTTTGAATGAAGAATCACATTTCTTGGTAGAATCATGCAGGATTGAAATTTTTGATGGTTTTTTACTCCTCTCAACAGCCCAAACAAGTTTCTAAAAGGATGAGTTTTCAACTGCTTTACTTTTGGAGAAAATTCAAAACATTCATTATTCAATAGGGCCCAAATTATCAAAAACCAGCGGTTTCAATGAACACACATTTCTTGGTAGAATCATGCAGGACTGAAATTTTTGATGTTTTTCTACTCCTCTCATGAGCCCAAACAAGTCTCTAAAAGCATGAGTTTGCAACTACTTTACTTTTGGAGAAAATTCAAAACATTCATTATTCAATAGAGCCCAATAGCAAAAATCAGGTTTTGAATGAAGAATCACATTTCTTGGTAGAATCATGCAGGATTGAAATTTTTGATGGTTTTTTACTCCTCTCAACAGCCCAAACAAGTTTCTAAAAGGATGAGCTTGCAACTACTTTACTTTTGGAGAAAATTCAAAACATTCATTATTCAATAGGGCCCAAACTATCAAAAACCAGCGGTTTCAATGAACACACATTTCTTGGTAGAATCATGCAGGACTGAAATTTTTGATGTTTTTCTACTCCTCTCATGAGCCCAAACAAGTCTCTAAAAGCATGAGTTTGCAACTACTTTACTTTTGGAGAAAATTCAAAACATTCATTATTCAATGGAGCCCAATAGCAAAAATCAAGTTTTGAATGAAGAATCACATTTCTTGGTAGAATCATGCAGGATTGAAATTTTTGATGGTTTTTTACTCCTCTCAACAGCCCAAACAAGTTTCTAAAAGGATGAGTTTGCAACTACTTTACTTTCGGAGAAAATTCAAAACATTCATTATTCCATAGGGCCCAAACTATCAAAAACCAGCGGTTTCAATGAACACACATTTCTTGGTAGAATCATGCAGGACTGAAATTTTTGATGTTTTTCTACTCCTCTCATGAGCCCAAACAAGTCTCTAAAAGCATGAGTTTGCAACTACTTTACTTTTGGAGAAAATTCAAAACATTCATTATTCAATAGAGCCCAATAGCAAAAATCAGATTTTGAATGAAGAATCACATTTCTTGGTAGAATCATGCAGGATTGAAATTTTTGATGGTTTTTTACTCCTCTCAACAGCCCAAACAAGTTTCTAAAAGGATGAGTTTGCAACTACTTTACTTTCGGAGAAAATTCAAAACATTCAATATTCAATAGGGCCCAAACTATCAAAAACCAGCGGTTTCAATGAACACACATTTCTTGGTAGAATCATGCAGGACTGAAATTTTTGATGTTTTTCTACTCCTCTCATGAGCCCAAACAAGTCTCTAAAAGCATGAGTTTGCAACTACTTTACTTTTGGAGAAAATTCAAAACATTCATTATTCAATAGAGCCCAATAGCAAAAATCAGGTTTTGAATGAAGAATCACATTTCTTGGTAGAATCATGCAGGATTGAAATTTTTGATGGTTTTTTACTCCTCTCAACAGCCCAAACAAGTTTCTAAAAGGATGAGTTTGCAACTGCTTTACTTTTGGAGAAAATTCAAAACATTCATTATTCAATAGGGCCCAAACTATCAAAAACCAGCGGTTTCAATGAACACACATTTCTTGGTAGAATCATGCAGGACTGAAATTTTTGATGTTTTTCTACTCCTCTCATGAGCCCAAACAAGTCTCTAAAAGCATGAGTTTGCAACTACTTTACTTTTGGAGAAAATTCAAAACATTCATTATTCAATAGAGCCCAATAGCAAAAATCAGGTTTTGAATGAAGAATCACATTTCTTGGTAGAATCATGCAGGATTGAAATTTTTGATGGTTTTTTACTCCTCTCTACAGCCCAAACAAGTTTCTAAAAGGATGAGTTTGCAACTGCTTTACTTTTGGAGAAAATTCAAAACATTCATTATTCAATAGGGCCCAAACTATCAAAAACCAGTGGTTTCAATGAACACACATTTCTTGGTAGAATCATGCAGGACTGAAATTTTTGATGTTTTTCTACTCCTCTCATGAGCCCAAACAAGTCTCTAAAAGCATGAGTTTGCAACTACTTTACTTTTGGAGAAAATTCAAAACATTCATTATTCAATAGAGCCCAATAGCAAAAATCAGGTTTTGAATGAAGAATCACATTTCTTGGTAGAATCATGCAGGATTGAAATTTTTGATGGTTTTTTACTCCTCTCTACAGCCCAAACAAGTTTCTAAAAGGATGAGTTTGCAACTGCTTTACTTTTGGAGAAAATTCAAAACATTCATTATTCAATAGGGCCCAAACTATCAAAAACCAGCGGTTTGAATGAACACACATTTCTTGGTAGAATCATGCAGGACTCAAATTTTTGATGTTTTTCTACTCCTCTCATGAGCCCAAACAAGTTTCTAAAAGCATGAGTTTGCAACTACTTTACTTTTGGAGAAAATTCAAAACATTCATTATTCAATAGAGCCCAATAGCAAAAATCAGGTTTTGAATGAAGAATCACATTTCTTGGTAGAATCATGCAGGATTGAAATTTTTGATGGTTTTTTACTCCTCTCAACAGCCCAAACAAGTTTCTAAAAGGATGAGTTTGCAACTACTTTACTTTTGGAGAAAATTCAAAACATTCATTATTCAATAGGGCCCAAACTATCAAAAACCAGCGGTTTCAATGAACACACATTTCTTGGTAGAATCATGCAGGACTGAAATTTTTGATGTTTTTCTACTCCTCTCATGAGCCCAAACAAGTCTCTAAAAGCATGAGTTTGCAACTACTTTACTTTTGGAGAAAATTCAAAACATTCATTATTCAATAGAGCCCAATAGCAAAAATCAGGTTTTGAATGAAGAATCACATTTCTTGGTAGAATCATGCAGGATTGAAATTTTTGATGGTTCTTTACTCCTCTCAACAGCCCAAACAAGTTTCTAAAAGGATGAGTTTGCAACTACTTTACTTTTGGAGAAAATTCAAAACATTTATTATTCAATAGGGCCCAAACTATCAAAAACCAGCGGTTTCAATGAACACACATTTCTTGGTAGAATCATGCAGGACTGAAATTTTTGATGTTTTTCTACTCCTCTCATGAGCCCAAACAAGTTTCTAAAAGCATGAGTTTGCAACTACTTTACTTTTGGAGAAAATTCAAAACATTCACTATTCAATAGAGCCCAATAGCAAAAATCAGGTTTTGAATGAAGAATCACATTTCTTGGTAAAATCATGCAGGATTGAAATTTTTGATGGTTTTTTACTCCTCTCAACAGCCCAAACAAGTTTCTAAAAGGATGAGTTTGCAACTACTTTACTTTTGGAGAAAATTCAAAACATTCATTATTCAATAGGACCCAAACTATCAAAAACCAGCGGTTTCAATGAACACACATTTCTTGGTAGAATCATGCAGGACTGAAATTTTTGATGTTTTTCTACTCCTCTCATGAGCCCAAACAAGTCTCTAAAAGCATGAGTTTGCAACTACTTTACTTTTGGAGAAAATTCAAAACATTCATTATTCAATAGAGCCCAATAGCAAAAATCAGGTTTTGAATGAAGAATCACAGTTCTTGGTAGAATCATGCAGGATTGAAATTTTTGATGGTTTTTTACTCCTCTCAACAGCCCAAACAAGTTTCTAAAAGGATGAGTTTGCAACTACTTTACTTTTGGAGAAAATTCAAAACATTCATTATTCAATAGAGCCCAATAGCAAAAATCAGGTTTTGAATGAAGAATCACATTTCTTGGTAGAATCATGCAGGATTGAAATTTTTGATGGTTTTTTACTCCTCTCAACAGCCCAAACAAGTTTCTAAAAGGATGAGTTTGCAACTACTTTACTTTTGGAGAAAATTCAAAACATTCATTATTCAATAGGGCCCAAACTATCAAAAACCAGCGGTTTCAATGAACACACATTTCTTGGTAGAATCATGCAGGACTGAAATTTTTGATGTTTTTCTACTCCTCTCATAAGCCCAAACAAGTCTCTAAAAGCATGAGTTTGCAACTACTTTACTTTTGGAGAAAATTCAAAACATTCATTATTCAATAGAGCCCAATAGCAAAAATCAGGTTTTGAATGAAGAATCACATTTCTTGGTAAAATCATGCAGGATTGAAATTTTTGATGGTTTTTTACTCCTCTCAACAGCCCAAACAAGTTTCTAAAAGGATGAGTTTGCAACTACTTTACTTTTGGAGAAAATTCAAAACATTCATTATTCAATAGGGCCCAAACTATCAAAAACCAGCGGTTTCAATGAACACACATTTCTTGGTAGAATCATGCAGGACTGAAATTTTTGATGTTTTTCTACTCCTCTCATGAGCCCAAACAAGTTTCTAAAAGCATGAGTTTGCAACTACTTTACTTTTGGAGAAAATTCAAAACATTCACTATTCAATAGAGCCCAATAGCAAAAATCAGGTTTTGAATGAAGAATCACATTTCTTGGTAAAATCATGCAGGATTGAAATTTTTGATGGTTTTTTACTCCTCTCAACAGCCCAAACAAGTTTCTAAAAGGATGAGTTTGCAACTACTTTACTTTTGGAGAAAATTCAAAACATTCATTATTCAATAGGGCCCAAACTATCAAAAACCAGCGGTTTCAATGAACACACATTTCTTGGAAGAATCATGCAGGACTGAAATTTTTGATGTTTTTCTACTCCTCTCATGAGCCCAAACAAGTCTCTAAAAGCATGAGTTTGCAACTACTTTACTTTTGGAGAAAATTCAAAACATTCATTATTCAGTAGAGCCCAATAGCAAAAATCAGGTTTTGAATGAAGAATCACATTTCTTGGTAGAATCATGCAGGATTGAAATTTTTGATGGTTTTTTACTCCTCTCAACAGCCCAAACAAGTTTCTAAAAGGATGAGTTTGCAACTACTTTACTTTTGGAGAAAATTCAAAACATTCATTATTCAATAGGGCCCAAACTATCAAAAACCAGCGGTTTCAATGAACACACATTTCTTGGAAGAATCATGCAGGACTGAAATTTTTGATGTTTTTCTACTCCTCTCATGAGCCCAAACAAGTCTCTAAAAGCATGAGTTTGCAACTACTTTACTTTTGGAGAAAATTCAAAACATTCATTATTCAATAGAGCCCAATAGCAAAAATCAGGTTTTGAATGAAGAATCACATTTCTTGGTAGAATCATGCAGGATTGAAATTTTTGATGGTTTTTTACTCCTCTCAACAGCCCAAACAAGTTTCTAAAAGGATGAGTTTGCAACTACTTTACTTTTGGAGAAAATTCAAAACATTCATTATTCAATAGGGCCCAAACTATGAAAAACCAGCGGTTTCAATGAACACACATTTCTTGGTAGAATCATGCAGGACTGAAATTTTTGATGTTTTTCTACTCCTCTCATGAGCCCAAACAAGTCTCTAAAAGCATGAGTTTGCAACTACTTTACTTTTGGAGAAAATTCAAAACATTCATTATTCAATAGAGCCCAATAGCAAAAATCAGGTTTTGAATGAAGAATCACATTTCTTGGTAGAATCATGCAGGATTGAAATTTTTGATGGTTTTTTACTCCTCTCAACAGCCCAAACAAGTTTCTAAAAGGATGAGTTTGCAACTGCTTTACTTTTGGAGAAAATTCAAAACATTCATTATTCAATAGGGCCCAATAGCAAAAATCAGGTTTTGAATGAAGAATCACATTTCTTGGTAGAATCATGCAGGATTGAAATTTTTGATGGTTTTTAACTCCTCTCTACAGCCCAAACAAGTTTCTAAAAGGATGAGTTTGCAACTGCTTTACTTTTGGAGAAAATTCAAAACATTCATTATTCAATAGGGCCCAAACTATCAAAAACCAGCGGTTTGAATGAACACACATTTCTTGGTAGAATCATGCAGGACTCAAATTTTTGATGTTTTTCTACTCCTCTCATGAGCCCAAACAAGTTTCTAAAAGCATGAGTTTGCAACTACTTTACTTTTGGAGAAAATTCAAAACATTCATTATTCAATAGAGCCCAATAGCAAAAATCAGGTTTTGAATGAAGAATCACATTTCTTGGTAGAATCATGCAGGATTGAAATTTTTGATGGTTTTTTACTCCTCTCAACAGCCCAAACAAGTTTCTAAAAGGATGAGTTTGCAACTACTTTACTTTTGGAGAAAATTCAAAACATTCATTATTCAATAGGGCCCAAACTATCAAAAACCAGCGGTTTCAATGAACACACATTTCTTGGTAGAATCATGCAGGACTGAAATTTTTGATGTTTTTCTACTCCTCTCATGAGCCCAAACAAGTTTCTAAAAGCATGAGTTTGCAACTACTTTACTTTTGGAGAAAATTCAAAACATTCACTATTCAATAGAGCCCAATAGCAAAAATCAGGTTTTGAATGAAGAATCACATTTCTTGGTAAAATCATGCAGGATTGAAATTTTTGATGGTTTTTTACTCCTCTCAACAGCCCAAACAAGTTTCTAAAAGGATGAGTTTGCAACTACTTTACTTTTGGAGAAAATTCAAAACATTCATTATTCAATAGGGCCCAAACTATCAAAAACCAGCGGTTTCAATGAACACACATTTCTTGGAAGAATCATGCAGGACTGAAATTTTTGATGTTTTTCTACTCCTCTCATGAGCCCAAACAAGTCTCTAAAAGCATGAGTTTGCAACTACTTTACTTTTGGAGAAAATTCAAAACATTCATTATTCAGTAGAGCCCAATAGCAAAAATCAGGTTTTGAATGAAGAATCACATTTCTTGGTAGAATCATGCAGGATTGAAATTTTTGATGGTTTTTTACTCCTCTCAACAGCCCAAACAAGTTTCTAAAAGGATGAGTTTGCAACTACTTTACTTTTGGAGAAAATTCAAAACATTCATTATTCAATAGGGCCCAAACTATCAAAAACCAGCGGTTTCAATGAACACACATTTCTTGGAAGAATCATGCAGGACTGAAATTTTTGATGTTTTTCTACTCCTCTCATGAGCCCAAACAAGTCTCTAAAAGCATGAGTTTGCAACTACTTTACTTTTGGAGAAAATTCAAAACATTCATTATTCAATAGAGCCCAATAGCAAAAATCAGGTTTTGAATGAAGAATCACATTTCTTGGTAGAATCATGCAGGATTGAAATTTTTGATGGTTTTTTACTCCTCTCAACAGCCCAAACAAGTTTCTAAAAGGATGAGTTTGCAACTACTTTACTTTTGGAGAAAATTCAAAACATTCATTATTCAATAGGGCCCAAACTATCAAAAACCAGCGGTTTCAATGAACACACATTTCTTGGTAGAATCATGCAGGACTGAAATTTTTGATGTTTTTCTACTCATCTCATGAGCCCAAACAAGTCTCTAAAAGCATGAGTTTGCAACTACTTTACTTTTGGAGAAAATTCAAAACATTCATTATTCAATAGAGCCCAATAGCAAAAATCAGGTTTTGAATGAAGAATCACATTTCTTGGTAGAATCATGCAGGATTGAAATTTTTGATGGTTTTTTACTCCTCTCAACAGCCCAAACAAGTTTCTAAAAGGATGAGTTTGCAACTGCTTTACTTTTGGAGAAAATTCAAAACATTCATTATTCAATAGGGCCCAATAGCAAAAATCAGGTTTTGAATGAAGAATCACATTTCTTGGTAGAATCATGCAGGATTGAAATTTTTGATGGTTTTTAACTCCTCTCTACAGCCCAAACAAGTTTCTAAAAGGATGAGTTTGCAACTGCTTTACTTTTGGAGAAAATTCAAAACATTCATTATTCAATAGGGCCCAAACTATCAAAAACCAGCGGTTTGAATGAACACACATTTCTTGGTAGAATCATGCAGGACTCAAATTTTTGATGTTTTTCTACTCCTCTCATGAGCCCAAACAAGTTTCTAAAAGCATGAGTTTGCAACTACTTTACTTTTGGAGAAAATTCAAAACATTCATTATTCAATAGAGCCCAATAGCAAAAATCAGGTTTTGAATGAAGAATCACATTTCTTGGTAGAATCATGCAGGATTGAAATTTTTGATGGTTTTTTACTCCTCTCAACAGCCCAAACAAGTTTCTAAAAGGATGAGTTTGCAACTACTTTACTTTTGGAGAAAATTCAAAACATTCATTATTCAATAGGGCCCAAACACACATTTCTTGGTAGAATCATGCAGGACTCAAATTTTTGATGTTTTTCTACTCCTCTCATGAGCCCAAACAAGTTTCTAAAAGCATGAGTTTGCAACTACTTTACTTTTGGAGAAAATTCAAAACATTCACTATTCAATAGAGCCCAATAGCAAAAATCAGGTTTTGAATGAAGAATCACATTTCTTGGTAAAATCATGCAGGATTGAAATTTTTGATGTTTTTTTACTCCTCTCAACAGCCCAAACAAGTTTCTAAAAGGATGAGTTTGCAACTACTTTACTTTTGGAGAAAATTCAAAACATTCATTATTCAATAGGGCCCAAACTATCAAAAACCAGCGGTTTCAATGAACACACATTTCTTGGTAGAATCATGCAGGACTGAAATTTTTGATGTTTTTCTACTCTCATGAGCCCAAACAAGTCTCTAAAAGCATGAGTTTGCAACTACTTTACTTTTGGAGAAAATTCAAAACATTCATTATTCAATAGAGCCCAATAGCAAAAATCAGGTTTTGAATGAAGAATCACATTTCTTGGTAGAATCATGCAGGATTGAAATGTTTGATGGTTTTTTACTCCTCTCAACAGTCCAAACAAGTTTCTAAAAGGATGAGTTTGCAACTACTTTACTTTTGGAGAAAATTCAAAACATTCATTATTCAATAGGGCCCAAACTATCAAAAACCAGCGGTTTCAATGAACACACATTTCTTGGTAGAATCATGCAGGACTGAAATTTTTGATGTTTTTCTACTCCTCTCATGAGCCCAAACAAGTCTCTAAAAGCATGAGTTTGCAACTACTTTACTTTTGGAGAAAATTCAAAACATTCACTTTTCAATAGAGCCCAATAGCAAAAATCAGGTTTTGAATGAAGAATCACATTTCTTGGTAGAATCATGCAGGATTGAAATTTTTGATGGTTTTTTACTCCTCTCAACAGCCCAAACAAGTTTCTAAAAGGATGAGTTTGCAACTACTTTACTTTTGGAGAAAATTCAAAACATTCATTATTCAATAGGGCCCAAACTATCAAAAACCAGCGGTTTGAATGAACACACATTTCTTGGTAGAATCATGCAGGACTGAAATTTTTGATGTTTTTCTACTCCTCTCATGAGCCCAAACAAGTCTCTAAAAGCATGAGTTTGCAACTACTTTACTTTTGGAGAAAATTCAAAACATTCATTATTCAATAGAGCCCAATAGCAAAAATCAGGTTTTGAATGAAGAATCACATTTCTTGGTAGAAGCATGCAGGATTGAAATTTTTGATGGTTTTTTACTCCTCTCAACAGCCCAAACAAGTTTCTAAAAGGATGAGTTTGCAACTACTTTACTTTTGGAGAAAATTCAAAACATTCATTATTCAATAGGGCCCAAACTATCAAAAACCAGCGGTTTCAATGAACACACATTTCTTGGTAGAATCATGCAGGACTGAAATTTTTGATGTTTTTCTACTCCTCTCATGAGCCCAAACAAGTCTCTAAAAGCATGAGTTTGCAACTACTTTACTTTTGGAGAAAATTCAAAACATTCACTTTTCAATAGAGCCCAATAGCAAAAATCAGGTTTTGAATGAAGAATCACATTTCTTGGTAGAATCATGCAGGATTGAAATTTTTGATGGTTTTTTACTCCTCTCAACAGCCCAAACAAGTTTCTAAAAGGATGAGTTTGCAACTACTTTACTTTTGGAGAAAATTCAAAACATTCATTATTCAATAGGGCCCAAACTATCAAAAACCAGCGGTTTGAATGAACACACATTTCTTGGTAGAATCATGCAGGACTGAAATTTTTGATGTTTTTCTACTCCTCTCATGAGCCCAAACAAGTCTCTAAAAGCATGAGTTTGCAACTACTTTACTTTTGGAGAAAATTCAAAACATTCATTATTCAATAGAGCCCAATAGCAAAAATCAGGTTTTGAATGAAGAATCACATTTCTTGGTAGAAGCATGCAGGATTGAAATTTTTGATGGTTTTTTACTCCTCTCAACAGCCCAAACAAGTTTCTAAAAGGATGAGTTTGCAACTACTTTACTTTTGGAGAAAATTCAAAACATTCATTATTCAATAGGGCCCAAACTATCAAAAACCAGCGGTTTCAATGAACACACATTTCTTGGTAGAATCATGCAGGACTGAAGTTTTTGATGTTTTTCTACTCCTCTCATGAGCCCAAACAAGTCTCTAAAAGCATGAGTTTGCAACTACTTTACTTTTGGAGAAAATTCAAAACATTCATTATTCAATAGAGCCCAATAGCAAAAATCAGGTTTTGAATGAAGAATCACATTTCTTGGTAGAATCATGCAGGATTGAAATTTTTGATGGTTTTTTACTCCTCTCTACAGCCCAAACAAGTTTCTAAAAGGATGAGTTTGCAACTGCTTTACTTTTGGAGAAAATTCAAAACATTCATTATTCAATAGGGCCCAAACTATCAAAAACCAGCGGTTTGAATGAACACACATTTCTTGGTAGAATCATGCAGGACTCAAATTTTTGATGTTTTTCTACTCCTCTCATGAGCCCAAACAAGTTTCTAAAAGCATGAGTTTGCAACTACTTTACTTTTGGAGAAAATTCAAAACATTCATTATTCAATAGAGCCCAATAGCAAAAATCAGGTTTTGAATGAAGAATCACATTTCTTGGTGGAATCATGCAGGATTGAAATTTTTGATGGTTTTTTACTCCTCTCAACAGCCCAAACAAGTTTCTAAAAGGATGAGTTTGCAACTACTTTACTTTTGGAGAAAATTCAAAACATTCATTATTCAATAGGGCCCAAACTATCAAAAACCAGCGGTTTCAATGAACACACATTTCTTGGTAGAATCATGCAGGACTGAAATTTTTGATGTTTTTCTACTCCTCTCATGAGCCCAAACAAGTCTCTAAAAGCATGAGTTTGCAACTACTTTACTTTTGGAGAAAATTCAAAACATTCATTATTCAATAGAGCCCAATAGCAAAAATCAGGTTTTGAATGAAGAATCACATTTCTTGGTAGAATCATGCAGGATTGAAATTTTTGATGGTTTTTTACTCCTCTCAACCGCCCAAACAAGTTTCTAAAAGGATGAGTTTGCAACTACTTTACTTTTGGAGAAAATTCAAAACATTCATTATTCAATAGGGCCCAAACTATCAAAAACCAGCGGTTTCAATGAACACACATTTCTTGGAAGAATCATGCAGGACTGAAATTTTTGATGTTTTTCTACTCCTCTCATGAGCCCAAACAAGTCTCTAAAAGCATGAGTTTGCAACTACTTTACTTTTGGAGAAAATTCAAAACATTCATTATTCAATAGAGCCCAATAGCAAAAATCAGGTTTTGAATGAAGAATCACATTTCTTGGTAGAATCATGCAGGATTGAAATTTTTGATGGTTTTTTACTCCTCTCAACAGCCCAAACAAGTTTCTAAAAGGATGAGTTTGCAACTACTTTACTTTTGGAGAAAATTCAAAACATTCATTATTCAATAGGGCCCAAACTATCAAAAACCAGCGGTTTCAATGAACACACATTTCTTGGAAGAATCATGCAGGACTGAAATTTTGATGTTTTTCTACTCCTCTCATGAGCCCAAACAAGTCTCTAAAAGCATGAGTTTGCAACTACTTTACTTTTGGAGAAAATTCAAAACATTCATTATTCAATAGAGCCCAATAGCAAAAATCAGGTTTTGAATGAAGAATCACATTTCTTGGTAGAATCATGCAGGATTGAAATTTTTGATGGTTTTTTACTCCTCTCAACAGCCCAAACAAGTTTCTAAAAGGATGAGTTTGCAACTACTTTACTTTTGGAGAAAATTCAAAACATTCATTATTCAATAGGGCCCAAACTATCAAAAACCAGCGGTTTCAATGAACACACATTTCTTGGTAGAATCATGCAGGACTGAAATTTTTGATGTTTTTCTACTCCTCTCATGAGCCCAAACAAGTCTCTAAAAGCATGAGTTTGCAACTACTTTACTTTTGGAGAAAATTCAAAACATTCATTATTCAATAGAGCCCAATAGCAAAAATCAGGTTTTGAATGAAGAATCACATTTCTTGGTAGAATCATGCAGGATTGAAATTTTTGATGGTTTTTTACTCCTCTCAACAGCCCAAACAAGTTTCTAAAAGGATGAGTTTGCAACTACTTTACTTTCGGAGAAAATTCAAAACATTCATTATTCAATAGGGCCCAAACTATCAAAAACCAGCCATTTCAATGAACACACATTTCTTGGTAGAATCATGCAGGACTGAAATTTTTGATGTTTTTCTACTCCTCTCATGAGCCCAAACAAGTCTCTAAAAGCATGAGTTTGCAACTACTTTACTTTTGGAGAAAATTCAAAACATTCATTATTCAATAGAGCCCAATAGCAAAAATCAGGTTTTGAATGAAGAATCACATTTCTTGGTAGAATCATGTAAGATTGAAATTTTTGATGGTTTTTTACTCCTCTCAACAGCCCAAACAAGTTTCTAAAAGGATGAGTTTGCAACTGCTTTACTTTTGGAGAAAATTCAAAACATTCATTATTCAATAGGGCCCAAACTATCAAAAACCAGCGGTTTCAATGAACACACATTTCTTGGTAGAATCATGCAGGACTGAAATTTTTGATGTTTTTCTACTCCTCTCATGAGCCCAAACAAGTCTCTAAAAGCATGAGTTTGCAACTACTTTACTTTTGGAGAAAATTCAAAACATTCATTATTCAATAGAGCCCAATAGCAAAAATCAGGTTTTGAATGAAGAATCACATTTCTTGGTAGAATCATGCAGGATTGAAATTTTTGATGGTTTTTTACTCCTCTCTACAGCCCAAACAAGTTTCTAAAAGGATGAGTTTGCAACTGCTTTACTTTTGGAGAAAATTCAAAACATTCATTATTCAATAGGGCCCAAACTATCAAAAACCAGCGGTTTGAATGAACACACATTTCTTGGTAGAATCATGCAGGACTCAAATTTTTGATGTTTTTCTACTCCTCTCATGAGCTCAAACAAGTTTCTAAAAGCATGAGTTTGCAACTACTTTACTTTTGGAGAAAATTCAAAACATTCATTATTCAATAGAGCCCAATAGCAAAAATCAGGTTTTGAATGAAGAATCACATTTCTTGGTAGAATCATGCAGGATTGAAATTTTTGATGGTTTTTTACTCCTCTCAACAGCCCAAACAAGTTTCTAAAAGGATGAGTTTGCAACTACTTTACTTTTGGAGAAAATTCAAAACATTCATTATTCAATAGGGCCCAAACTATCAAAAACCAGCGGTTTCAATGAACACACATTTCTTGGTAGAATCATGCAGGACTGAAATTTTTGATGTTTTTCTATTCCTCTCATGAGCCCAAACAAGTCTCTAAAAGCATGAGTTTGCAACTACTTTACTTTTGGAGAAAATTCAAAACATTCATTATTCAATAGAGCCCAATAGCAAAAATCAGGTTTTGAATGAAGAATCACATTTCTTGGTAGAATCATGCAGGATTGAAATTTTTGATGGTTTTTTACTCCTCTCAACAGCCCAAACAAGTTTCTAAAAGGATGAGTTTGCAACTACTTTACTTTTGGAGAAAATTCAAAACATTCATTATTCAATAGGGCCCAAACACACATTTCTTGGTAGAATCATGCAGGACTCAAATTTTTGATGTTTTTCTACTCCTCTCATGAGCCCAAACAAGTTTCTAAAAGCATGAGTTTGCAACTACTTTACTTTTGGAGAAAATTCAAAACATTCACTATTCAATAGAGCCCAATAGCAAAAATCAGGTTTTGAATGAAGAATCACATTTCTTGGTAAAATCATGCAGGATTGAAATTTTTGATGTTTTTTTACTCCTCTCAACAGCCCAAACAAGTTTCTAAAAGGATGAGTTTGCAACTACTTTACTTTTGGAGAAAATTCAAAACATTCATTATTCAATAGGGCCCAAACTATCAAAAACCAGCGGTTTCAATGAACACACATTTCTTGGTAGAATCATGCAGGACTGAAATTTTTGATGTTTTTCTACTCTCATGAGCCCAAACAAGTCTCTAAAAGCATGAGTTTGCAACTACTTTACTTTTGGAGAAAATTCAAAACATTCATTATTCAATAGAGCCCAATAGCAAAAATCAGGTTTTGAATGAAGAATCACATTTCTTGGTAGAATCATGCAGGATTGAAATGTTTGATGGTTTTTTACTCCTCTCAACAGTCCAAACAAGTTTCTAAAAGGATGAGTTTGCAACTACTTTACTTTTGGAGAAAATTCAAAACATTCATTATTCAATAGGGCCCAAACTATCAAAAACCAGCGGTTTCAATGAACACACATTTCTTGGTAGAATCATGCAGGACTGAAATTTTTGATGTTTTTCTACTCCTCTCATGAGCCCAAACAAGTCTCTAAAAGCATGAGTTTGCAACTACTTTACTTTTGGAGAAAATTCAAAACATTCACTTTTCAATAGAGCCCAATAGCAAAAATCAGGTTTTGAATGAAGAATCACATTTCTTGGTAGAATCATGCAGGATTGAAATTTTTGATGGTTTTTTACTCCTCTCAACAGCCCAAACAAGTTTCTAAAAGGATGAGTTTGCAACTACTTTACTTTTGGAGAAAATTCAAAACATTCATTATTCAATAGGGCCCAAACTATCAAAAACCAGCGGTTTGAATGAACACACATTTCTTGGTAGAATCATGCAGGACTGAAATTTTTGATGTTTTTCTACTCCTCTCATGAGCCCAAACAAGTCTCTAAAAGCATGAGTTTGCAACTACTTTACTTTTGGAGAAAATTCAAAACATTCATTATTCAATAGAGCCCAATAGCAAAAATCAGGTTTTGAATGAAGAATCACATTTCTTGGTAGAAGCATGCAGGATTGAAATTTTTGATGGTTTTTTACTCCTCTCAACAGCCCAAACAAGTTTCTAAAAGGATGAGTTTGCAACTACTTTACTTTTGGAGAAAATTCAAAACATTCATTATTCAATAGGGCCCAAACTATCAAAAACCAGCGGTTTCAATGAACACACATTTCTTGGTAGAATCATGCAGGACTGAAGTTTTTGATGTTTTTCTACTCCTCTCATGAGCCCAAACAAGTCTCTAAAAGCATGAGTTTGCAACTACTTTACTTTTGGAGAAAATTCAAAACATTCATTATTCAATAGAGCCCAATAGCAAAAATCAGGTTTTGAATGAAGAATCACATTTCTTGGTAGAATCATGCAGGATTGAAATTTTTGATGGTTTTTTACTCCTCTCTACAGCCCAAACAAGTTTCTAAAAGGATGAGTTTGCAACTGCTTTACTTTTGGAGAAAATTCAAAACATTCATTATTCAATAGGGCCCAAACTATCAAAAACCAGCGGTTTGAATGAACACACATTTCTTGGTAGAATCATGCAGGACTCAAATTTTTGATGTTTTTCTACTCCTCTCATGAGCCCAAACAAGTTTCTAAAAGCATGAGTTTGCAACTACTTTACTTTTGGAGAAAATTCAAAACATTCATTATTCAATAGAGCCCAATAGCAAAAATCAGGTTTTGAATGAAGAATCACATTTCTTGGTGGAATCATGCAGGATTGAAATTTTTGATGGTTTTTTACTCCTCTCAACAGCCCAAACAAGTTTCTAAAAGGATGAGTTTGCAACTACTTTACTTTTGGAGAAAATTCAAAACATTCATTATTCAATAGGGCCCAAACTATCAAAAACCAGCGGTTTCAATGAACACACATTTCTTGGTAGAATCATGCAGGACTGAAATTTTTGATGTTTTTCTACTCCTCTCATGAGCCCAAACAAGTCTCTAAAAGCATGAGTTTGCAACTACTTTACTTTTGGAGAAAATTCAAAACATTCATTATTCAATAGAGCCCAATAGCAAAAATCAGGTTTTGAATGAAGAATCACATTTCTTGGTAGAATCATGCAGGATTGAAATTTTTGATGGTTTTTTACTCCTCTCAACCGCCCAAACAAGTTTCTAAAAGGATGAGTTTGCAACTACTTTACTTTTGGAGAAAATTCAAAACATTCATTATTCAATAGGGCCCAAACTATCAAAAACCAGCGGTTTCAATGAACACACATTTCTTGGAAGAATCATGCAGGACTGAAATTTTTGATGTTTTTCTACTCCTCTCATGAGCCCAAACAAGTCTCTAAAAGCATGAGTTTGCAACTACTTTACTTTTGGAGAAAATTCAAAACATTCATTATTCAATAGAGCCCAATAGCAAAAATCAGGTTTTGAATGAAGAATCACATTTCTTGGTAGAATCATGCAGGATTGAAATTTTTGATGGTTTTTTACTCCTCTCAACAGCCCAAACAAGTTTCTAAAAGGATGAGTTTGCAACTACTTTACTTTTGGAGAAAATTCAAAACATTCATTATTCAATAGGGCCCAAACTATCAAAAACCAGCGGTTTCAATGAACACACATTTCTTGGAAGAATCATGCAGGACTGAAATTTTTGATGTTTTTCTACTCCTCTCATGAGCCCAAACAAGTCTCTAAAAGCATGAGTTTGCAACTACTTTACTTTTGGAGAAAATTCAAAACATTCATTATTCAATAGAGCCCAATAGCAAAAATCAGGTTTTGAATGAAGAATCACATTTCTTGGTAGAATAATGCAGGATTGAAATTTTTGATGGTTTTTTACTCCTCTCAACAGCCCAAACAAGTTTCTAAAAGGATGAGTTTGCAACTACTTTACTTTTGGAGAAAATTCAAAACATTCATTATTCAATAGGGCCCAAACTATCAAAAACCAGCGGTTTCAATGAACACACATTTCTTGGTAGAATCATGCAGGACTGAAATTTTTGATGTTTTTCTACTCCTCTCATGAGCCCAAACAAGTCTCTAAAAGCATGAGTTTGCAACTACTTTACTTTTGGAGAAAATTCAAAACATTCATTATTCAATAGAGCCCAATAGCAAAAATCAGGTTTTGAATGAAGAATCACATTTCTTGGTAGAATCATGCAGGATTGAAATTTTTGATGGTTTTTTACTCCTCTCAACAGCCCAAACAAGTTTCTAAAAGGATGAGTTTGCAACTACTTTACTTTCGGAGAAAATTCAAAACATTCATTATTCAATAGGGCCCAAACTATCAAAAACCAGCCATTTCAATGAACACACATTTCTTGGTAGAATCATGCAGGACTGAAATTTTTGATGTTTTTCTACTCCTCTCATGAGCCCAAACAAGTCTCTAAAAGCATGAGTTTGCAACTACTTTACTTTTGGAGAAAATTCAAAACATTCATTATTCAATAGAGCCCAATAGCAAAAATCAGGTTTTGAATGAAGAATCACATTTCTTGGTAGAATCATGTAAGATTGAAATTTTTGATGGTTTTTTACTCCTCTCAACAGCCCAAACAAGTTTCTAAAAGGATGAGTTTGCAACTGCTTTACTTTTGGAGAAAATTCAAAACATTCATTATTCAATAGGGCCCAAACTATCAAAAACCAGCGGTTTCAATGAACACACATTTCTTGGTAGAATCATGCAGGACTGAAATTTTTGATGTTTTTCTACTCCTCTCATGAGCCCAAACAAGTCTCTAAAAGCATGAGTTTGCAACTACTTTACTTTTGGAGAAAATTCAAAACATTCATTATTCAATAGAGCCCAATAGCAAAAATCAGGTTTTGAATGAAGAATCACATTTCTTGGTAGAATCATGCAGGATTGAAATTTTTGATGGTTTTTTACTCCTCTCTACAGCCCAAACAAGTTTCTAAAAGGATGAGTTTGCAACTGCTTTACTTTTGGAGAAAATTCAAAACATTCATTATTCAATAGGGCCCAAACTATCAAAAACCAGCGGTTTGAATGAACACACATTTCTTGGTAGAATCATGCAGGACTCAAATTTTTGATGTTTTTCTACTCCTCTCATGAGCTCAAACAAGTTTCTAAAAGCATGAGTTTGCAACTACTTTACTTTTGGAGAAAATTCAAAACATTCATTATTCAATAGAGCCCAATAGCAAAAATCAGGTTTTGAATGAAGAATCACATTTCTTGGTAGAATCATGCAGGATTGAAATTTTTGATGGTTTTTTACTCCTCTCAACAGCCCAAACAAGTTTCTAAAAGGATGAGTTTGCAACTACTTTACTTTTGGAGAAAATTCAAAACATTCATTATTCAATAGGGCCCAAACTATCAAAAACCAGCGGTTTCAATGAACACACATTTCTTGGTAGAATCATGCAGGACTGAAATTTTTGATGTTTTTCTATTCCTCTCATGAGCCCAAACAAGTCTCTAAAAGCATGAGTTTGCAACTACTTTACTTTTGGAGAAAATTCAAAACATTCATTATTCAATAGAGCCCAATAGCAAAAATCAGGTTTTGAATGAAGAATCACATTTCTTGGTAGAATCATGCAGGATTGAAATTTTTGATGGTTTTTTACTCCTCTCAACAGCCCAAACAAGTTTCTAAAAGGATGAGTTTGCAACTACTTTACTTTTGGAGAAAATTCAAAACATTCATTATTCAATAGGGCCCAAACTATCAAAAACCAGCGGTTTCAATGAACACACATTTCAAATGTGATTCTTCATTCAAAACCTGATTTTTGCTATTGGGCTCTATTGAATAATGAATGTTTTGAATTTTCTCCAAAAGTAAAGTAGTTGCAAACTCATGCTTTTAGAGACTTGTTTGGGCTCATGAGAGGAGTAGAAAAACATCAAAAATTTCAGTCCTGCATGATTCTACCAAGAAATGTGTGTTCATTGAAACCGCTGGTTTTTGATAGTTTGGGCCCTATTGAATAATGAATGTTTTGAATTTTCTCCAAAAGTAAAGTAGTTGCAAACTCATCCTTTTAGAAACTTGTTTGGGCTGTTGAGAGGAGTAAAAAACCATCAAAAATTTCAATCCTGCATGATTCTACCAAGAAATGTGATTCTTCATTCAAAACCTGATTTTTGCTATTGGGCTCTATTGAATAATGAATATTTTGAATTTTCTCCAAAAGTAAAGTAGTTGCAAACTCATGCTTTTAGAGACTTGTTTGGGCTCATGAGAGGAGTAGAAAAACATCAAAAATTTCAGTCCTGCATGATTCTTCCAAGAAATGTGTGTTCATTGAAACCGCTGGTTTTTGATAGTTTGGGCCCTATTGAATAATGAATGTTTTGAATTTTCTCCAAAAGTAAAGTAGTTGCAAACTCATCCTTTTAGAAACTTGTTTGGGCTGTTGAGAGGAGTAAAAAACCATCAAAAATTTCAATCCTGCATGATTCTACCAAGAAATGTGATTCTTCATTCAAAACCTGATTTTTGCTATTGGGCTCTATTGAATAATGAATGTTTTGAATTTTCTCCAAAAGTAAAGTAGTTGCAAACTCATGCTTTTAGAGACTTGTTTGGGCTCATGAGAGTAGAAAAACATCAAAAATTTCAGTCCTGCATGATTCTACCAAGAAATGTGTGTTCATTGAAACCGCTGGTTTTTGATAGTTTGGGCCCTATTGAATAATGAATGTTTTGAATTTTCTCCAAAAGTAAAGCAGTTGCAAACTCATCCTTTTAGAAACTTGTTTGGGCTGTTGAGAGGAGTAAAAAAACCATCAAAAATTTCAATCCTGCATGATTCTACCAAGAAATGTGATTCTTCATTCAAAACCTGATTTTTGCTATTGGGCTCTATTGAATAATGAATGTTTTGAATTTTCTCCAAAAGTAAAGTAGTTGCAAACTCATGCTTTTAGAGACTTGTTTGGGCTCATGAGAGGAGTAGAAAAACATCAAAAATTTCAGTCCTGCATGATTCTACCAAGAAATGTGTGTTCATTGAAACCGCTGGTTTTTGATAGTTTGGGCCCTATTGAATAATGAATGTTTTGAATTTTCTCCAAAAGTAAAGTAGTTGCAAACTCATCCTTTTAGAAACTTGTTTGGGCTGTTGATAGGAGTAAAAAACCATCAAAAATTTCAATCCTGCATGATTCTACCAAGAAATGTGATTCTTCATTCAAAACCTGATTTTTGCTATTGGGCTCTATTGAATAATGAATGTTTTGAATTTTCTCCAAAAGTAAAGTAGTTGCAAACTCATGCTTTTAGAAACTTGTTTGGGCTCATGAGAGGAGTAGAAAAACATCAAAAATTTGAGTCCTGCATGATTCTACCAAGAAATGTGTGTTCATTCAAACCGCTGGTTTTTGATAGTTTGGGCCCTATTGAATAATGAATGTTTTGAATTTTCTCCAAAAGTAAAGCAGTTGCAAACTCATCCTTTTAGAAACTTGTTTGGGCTGTAGAGAGGAGTTAAAAACCATCAAAAATTTCAATCCTGCATGATTCTACCAAGAAATGTGATTCTTCATTCAAAACCTGATTTTTGCTATTGGGCTCTATTGAATAATGAATGTTTTGAATTTTCTCCAAAAGTAAAGTAGTTGCAAACTCATGCTTTTAGAGACTTGTTTGGGCTCATGAGAGGAGTAGAAAAACATCAAAAATTTCAGTCCTGCATGATTCTACCAAGAAATGTGTGTTCATTGAAACCGCTGGTTTTTGATAGTTTGGGCCCTATTGAATAATGAATGTTTTGAATTTTCTCCAAAAGTAAAGCAGTTGCAAACTCATCCTTTTAGAAACTTGTTTGGGCTGTTGAGAGGAGTAAAAAACCATCAAAAATTTCAATCCTGCATGATTCTACCAAGAAATGTGATTCTTCATTCAAAACCTGATTTTTGCTATTGGGCTCTATTGAATAATGAATGTTTTGAATTTTCTCCAAAAGTAAAGTAGTTGCAAACTCATGCTTTTAGAGACTTGTTTGGGCTCATGAGAGGAGTAGAAAAACATCAAAAATTTCAGTCCTGCATGATTCTACCAAGAAATGTGTGTTCATTGAAACCGCTGGTTTTTGATAGTTTGGGCCCTATTGAATATTGAATGTTTTGAATTTTCTCCGAAAGTAAAGTAGTTGCAAACTCATCCTTTTAGAAACTTGTTTGGGCTGTTGAGAGGAGTAAAAAACCATCAAAAATTTCAATCCTGCATGATTCTACCAAGAAATGTGATTCTTCATTCAAAACCTGATTTTTGCTATTGGGCTCTATTGAATAATGAATGTTTTGAATTTTCTCCAAAAGTAAAGTAGTTGCAAACTCATGCTTTTAGAGACTTGTTTGGGCTCATGAGAGGAGTAGAAAAACATCAAAAATTTCAGTCCTGCATGATTCTACCAAGAAATGTGTGTTCATTGAAACCGCTGGTTTTTGATAGTTTGGGCCCTATTGAATAATGAATGTTTTGAATTTTATCCAAAAGTAAAGTAGTTGCAAACTCATCCTTTTAGAAACTTGTTTGGGCTGTTGAGAGGAGTAAAAAACCATCAAAAATTTCAATCCTGCATGATTCTACCAAGAAATGTGATTCTTCATTCAAAACCTGATTTTTGCTATTGGGCTCTATTGAATAATGAATGTTTTGAATTTTCTCCAAAAGTAAAGTAGTTGCAAACTCATGCTTTTAGAGACTTGTTTGGGCTCATGAGAGGAGTAGAAAAACATCAAAAATTTCAGTCCTGCATGATTCTTCCAAGAAATGTGTGTTCATTGAAACCGCTGGTTTTTGATAGTTTGGGCCCTATTGAATAATGAATGTTTTGAATTTTCTCCAAAAGTAAAGTAGTTGCAAACTCATCCTTTTAGAAACTTGTTTGGGCTGTTGAGAGGAGTAAAAAACCATCAAAAATTTCAATCCTGCATGATTCTACCAAGAAATGTGATTCTTCATTCAAAACCTGATTTTTGCTATTGGGCTCTATTGAATAATGAATGTTTTGAATTTTCTCCAAAAGTAAAGTAGTTGCAAACTCATGCTTTTAGAGACTTGTTTGGGCTCATGAGAGGAGTAGAAAAACATCAAAAATTTCAGTCCTGCATGATTCTTCCAAGAAATGTGTGTTCATTGAAACCGCTGGTTTTTGATAGTTTGGGCCCTATTGAATAATGAATGTTTTGAATTTTCTCCAAAAGTAAAGTAGTTGCAAACTCATCCTTTTAGAAACTTGTTTGGGCTGTTGAGAGGAGTAAAAAACCATCAAAAATTTCAATCCTGCATGATTTTACCAAGAAATGTGATTCTTCATTCAAAACCTGATTTTTGCTATTGGGCTCTATTGAATAGTGAATGTTTTGAATTTTCTCCAAAAGTAAAGTAGTTGCAAACTCATGCTTTTAGAAACTTGTTTGGGCTCATGAGAGGAGTAGAAAAACATCAAAAATTTCAGTCCTGCATGATTCTACCAAGAAATGTGTGTTCATTGAAACCGCTGGTTTTTGATAGTTTGGGCCCTATTGAATAATGAATGTTTTGAATTTTCTCCAAAAGTAAAGTAGTTGCAAACTCATCCTTTTAGAAACTTGTTTGGGCTGTTGAGAGGAGTAAAAAACCATCAAAAATTTCAATCCTGCATGATTTTACCAAGAAATGTGATTCTTCATTCAAAACCTGATTTTTGCTATTGGGCTCTATTGAATAATGAATGTTTTGAATTTTCTCCAAAAGTAAAGTAGTTGCAAACTCATGCTTTTAGAGACTTGTTTGGGCTTATGAGAGGAGTAGAAAAACATCAAAAATTTCAGTCCTGCATGATTCTACCAAGAAATGTGTGTTCATTGAAACCGCTGGTTTTTGATAGTTTGGGCCCTATTGAATAATGAATGTTTTGAATTTTCTCCAAAAGTAAAGTAGTTGCAAACTCATCCTTTTAGAAACTTGTTTGGGCTGTTGAGAGGAGTAAAAAACCATCAAAAATTTCAATCCTGCATGATTCTACCAAGAAATGTGATTCTTCATTCAAAACCTGATTTTTGCTATTGGGCTCTATTGAATAATGAATGTTTTGAATTTTCTCCAAAAGTAAAGTAGTTGCAAACTCATCCTTTTAGAAACTTGTTTGGGCTGTTGAGAGGAGTAAAAAACCATCAAAAATTTCAATCCTGCATGATTCTACCAAGAACTGTGATTCTTCATTCAAAACCTGATTTTTGCTATTGGGCTCTATTGAATAATGAATGTTTTGAATTTTCTCCAAAAGTAAAGTAGTTGCAAACTCATGCTTTTAGAGACTTGTTTGGGCTCATGAGAGGAGTAGAAAAACATCAAAAATTTCAGTCCTGCATGATTCTACCAAGAAATGTGTGTTCATTGAAACCGCTGGTTTTTGATAGTTTGGGTCCTATTGAATAATGAATGTTTTGAATTTTCTCCAAAAGTAAAGTAGTTGCAAACTCATCCTTTTAGAAACTTGTTTGGGCTGTTGAGAGGAGTAAAAAACCATCAAAAATTTCAATCCTGCATGATTTTACCAAGAAATGTGATTCTTCATTCAAAACCTGATTTTTGCTATTGGGCTCTATTGAATAGTGAATGTTTTGAATTTTCTCCAAAAGTAAAGTAGTTGCAAACTCATGCTTTTAGAAACTTGTTTGGGCTCATGAGAGGAGTAGAAAAATATCAAAAATTTCAGTCCTGCATGATTCTACCAAGAAATGTGTGTTCATTGAAACCGCTGGTTTTTGATAGTTTGGGCCCTATTGAATAATGAATGTTTTGAATTTTCTCCAAAAGTAAAGTAGTTGCAAACTCATCCTTTTAGAAACTTGTTTGGGCTGTTGAGAGGAGTAAAAAACCATCAAAAATTTCAATCCTGCATGATTTTACCAAGAAATGTGATTCTTCATTCAAAACCTGATTTTTGCTATTGGGCTCTATTGAATAATGAATGTTTTGAATTTTCTCCAAAAGTAAAGTAGTTGCAAACTCATCCTTTTAGAAACTTGTTTGGGCTGTTGAGAGGAGTAAAAAACCATCAAAAATTTCAATCCTGCATGATTCTACCAAGAACTGTGATTCTTCATTCAAAACCTGATTTTTGCTATTGGGCTCTATTGAATAATGAATGTTTTGAATTTTCTCCAAAAGTAAAGTAGTTGCAAACTCATGCTTTTAGAAACTTGTTTGGGCTCATGAGAGGAGTAGAAAAACATCAAAAATTTCAGCCCTGCATGATTCTTCCAAGAAATGTGTGTTCATTGAAACCGCTGGTTTTTGATAGTTTGGGCCCTATTGAATAATGAATGTTTTGAATTTTCTCCAAAAGTAAAGTAGTTGCAAACTCATCCTTTTAGAAACTTGTTTGGGCTGTTGAGAGGAGTAAAAAACCATCAAAAATTTCAATCCTGCATGATTCTACCAAGAAATGTGATTCTTCATTCAAAACCTGATTTTTGCTATTGGGCTCTATTGAATAATGAATGTTTTGAATTTTCTCCAAAAGTAAAGTAGTTGCAAACTCATGCTTTTAGAGACTTGTTTGGGCTCATGAGAGGAGTAGAAAAACATCAAAAATTTCAGTCCTGCATGATTCTACCAAGAAATGTGTGTTCATTGAAACCGCTGGTTTTTGATAGTTTGGGCCCTATTGAATAATGAATGTTTTGAATTTTCTCCAAAAGTAAAGTAGTTGCAAACTCATCCTTTTAGAAACTTGTTTGGGCTGTTGAGAGGAGTAAAAAACCATCAAAAATTTCAATCCTGCATGATTCTACCAAGAAATGTGATTCTTCATTCAAAACCTGATTTTTGCTATCGGGCTCTATTGAATAATGAATGTTTTGAATTTTCTCCAAAAGTAAAGTAGTTGCAAACTCATGCTTTTAGAAACTTGTTTGGGCTCATGAGAGGAGTAGAAAAACATCAAAAATTTGAGTCCTGCATGATTCTACCAAGAAATGTGTGTTCATTCAAACCGCTGGTTTTTGATAGTTTGGGCCCTATTGAATAATGAATGTTTTGAATTTTCTCCAAAAGTAAAGCAGTTGCAAACTCATCCTTTTAGAAACTTGTTTAGGCTGTAGAGAGGAGTAAAAAACCATCAAAAATTTCAATCCTGCATGATTCTACCAAGAAATGTGATTCTTCATTCAAAACCTGATTTTTGCTATTGGGCTCTATTGAATAATGAATGTTTTGAATTTTCTCCAAAAGTAAAGTAGTTGCAAACTCATGCTTTTAGAGACTTGTTTGGGCTCATGAGAGGAGTAGAAAAACATCAAAAATTTCAGTCCTGCATGATTCTACCAAGAAATGTGTGTTCATTGAAACCGCTGGTTTTTGATAGTTTGGGCCCTATTGAATAATGAATGTTTTGAATTTTCTCCAAAAGTAAAGCAGTTGCAAACTGATCCTTTTAGAAACTTGTTTGGGCTGTTGAGAGGAGTAAAAAACCATCAAAAATTTCAATCCTGCATGATTCTACCAAGAAATGTGATTCTTCATTCAAAACCTGATTTTTGCTATTGGGCTCTATTGAATAATGAATGTTTTGAATTTTCTCCAAAAGTAAAGTAGTTGCAAACTCATGCTTTTAGAGACTTGTTTGGGCTCATGAGAGGAGTAGAAAAACATCAAAAATTTCAGTCCTGCATGATTCTTCCAAGAAATGTGTGTTCATTGAAACCGCTGGTTTTTGATAGTTTGGGCCCTATTGAATAATGAATGTTTTGAATTTTCTCCAAAAGTAAAGTAGTTGCAAACTCATCCTTTTAGAAACTTGTTTGGGCTGTTGAGAGGAGTAAAAAACCATCAAAAATTTCAATCCTGCATGATTCTACCAAGAAATGTGATTCTTCATTCAAAACCTGATTTTTGCTATTGGGCTCTATTGAATAATGAATGTTTTGAATTTTCTCCAAAAGTAAAGTAGTTGCAAACTCATGCTTTTAGAGACTTGTTTGGGCTCATGAGAGGAGTAGAAAAACATCAAAAATTTCAGTCCTGCATGATTCTACCAAGAAATGTGTGTTCATTGAAACCGCTGGTTTTTGATAGTTTGGGCCCTATTGAATAATGAATGTTTTGAATTTTCTCCAAAAGTAAAGCAGTTGCAAACTCATCCTTTTAGAAACTTGTTTGGGCTGTTGAGAGGAGTAAAAAAACCATCAAAAATTTCAATCCTGCATGATTCTACCAAGAAATGTGATTCTTCATTCAAAACCTGATTTTTGCTATTGGGCTCTATTGAATAATGAATGTTTTGAATTTTCTCCAAAAGTAAAGTAGTTGCAAACTCATGCTTTTAGAGACTTGTTTGGGCTCATGAGAGGAGTAGAAAAACATCAAAAATTTCAGTCCTGCATGATTCTACCAAGAAATGTGTGTTCATTGAAACCGCTGGTTTTTGATAGTTTGGGCCCTATTGAATAATGAATGTTTTGAATTTTCTCCAAAAGTAAAGTAGTTGCAAACTCATCCTTTTAGAAACTTGTTTGGGCTGTTGAGAGGAGTAAAAAACCATCAAAAATTTCAATCCTGCATGATTTTACCAAGAAATGTGATTCTTCATTCAAAACCTGATTTTTGCTATTGGGCTCTATTGAATAGTGAATGTTTTGAATTTTCTTAAACAATATTTTTATTGAGTTTTCAAAATAATAGGAATGTATAAACATACCTCATATATATCATGTTCGAATAGAGTCAAGATAATGTACATCAGGACATCATCATATGGTATCTGAACATCATATCATCATTTAAAGTATGTACAATTAACATTAATTGAAATAGATTTGAAAAACAATTACAACAGTACAGGCAAACACCAAATACATGTGAAATTTTGGCACACAAAAAGAGCAAAAATCAAGATATCAAGATATAAATTCTTCTTCTATCTTAGATTTGAGTTTCAACCATCTATGCCATCTGTCGTCAAATAACTTTATTGACATATTGTTAATATAATGAATTTTTTCATAAACACAATGTTTGTCCACCAACATGATCAATGTGGCAATGTTCGGAGGTTGCTTGTTGTTCCAACCTTTCGCTATAAGGTATATTGCAGACATGAGTATGTGGGCAACCAAATACTTTGTTGTTTTGAATCTGCAAATATCTATGAGTAGTAAGGCCAAGGCAGGGTGCAACTGAACACGCCAGTTGCATATGATCGAAATCAAATTGGAGACCTTAAGCCAGTATGGTTTCAGTACCGGGCATCCCCAGAAAATATGGAGTAAGTCAGCCTGAGACCCGCATCCCCGCCAACACAGATCAGATCCCCCTTCCCCAAAATGTTTAATCCTGTTTGGGGTCAAGTAATATCTGTGGACTAGTTTGTAATGTGTTTCCAAAATGTTCATGCAATTTGTAGACCTCACTGCAGTCTTAAAAGACAATGTCCACTGTGGGGCACAAATCTGCTTCTGCAGAGTAGTCTCCCATTTTTCAAAGCATCCACCCTTAGAAAAGGTGTATTTGCCGGTCAGGAAGTTATACAGGGGTTTAAGAGAGCTCTTGTGCCTGGGGGTTGTGCTGGTTAGGAAATTATAAATGGTATGGTTGACCAAAACTATCTTGCAGAAATATCTCTTAAATTTGTTATATTCCTCTTTGAGTATGAGGTATTTCATATATTCCGTATTAGGGATTTTAAATTTAGCCTTGACCAACTCAAAAGGCATGACTTTATTATTGTCCAATAAATCATCCACATAAGCAATGGGGAATGTTTTCCAGTTATCAAACATGGGTCTCAAAGAAACCTTGACAGGTGCCAAAAAGTGAAGTCTCAGTCTTTTGGTTGAAACAGGGGAGACATTAAACCTTCTCCTGCACATATGTGACCAGCTCTGCACAGAGGCTCTGAGTATTGGGTTTTCTATGTCTCCAATCTCTCCTCTGTGCAGAAGAAAATAGGAAACATAAAGTGTCGGTTCTTTATTAGGCATTAAATCTCTTTCAATTTTTGGCCATCCCAATTCTGTCTGTTCTGTGAGCCACATTTTTGTCAATTCAGTTGTGGTGGCAAAGTAATACGCCTCCAAGTCTGGAAGGGCTATCCCCCCATTTTCTCTAGATTTAAGTAGTGTGTGTTTCTTTACCCTAGGCTTTTTATTATTCCAAATAAATCTGTTCATTTGATGAGTTAATTTTTGTATGTGTTGCATTGATAAAGGCAGAGGGACATTCCTGTACAAAAACAACACCTTTGGGAGGCAGAACATCTTATATAGTACTATTCTTCCCAACCAAGTGGCTGGGGTTTTTGACAATTCTCCCAACTTAGTGTCAAGGGATTTCAAAAGGCTATCTATGTTTACCTCACTTGTGTGTGTGAGGTCGCTTGTGAGCCAAATTCCTAGATATGGGATTTTAGTGCAGTCCCAAGTAAAAGGGTACTTATCTTGTAATTGCTGTTTTATAGGGGCTGAAATAAATAGTGACAAAACGTTAGTCTTTTTTACATTGAGTTTATAATATGATATTGAACCAAACAACTCTATGATGTCCCAAGTCGCCTTCAACGACTCAACAGGATCTGTCAGTGTGAGTATGATATCGTCTGCATATAAATTTATTTTATGCTCTACATCTCCCAACCGTACTCCCCTCACCTCACTCGAGTCCCTTATCCTTTGAGCCAGTGGTTCCAGACTCAGGATAAAAATAATTGGGGACAGAGGGCATCCCTGTCTTGTTCCGTTTGTTATGTCAAATTTCCCTGACATCGTGCTATTGACCAGCACAGAGGCAGACGGTTGGGAGTACAGAGCCTGAACACTTTTCAACATCTCCTCACCAAAACCCATCTTCTTTAATACTGCGAATGCATATGTCCAATTGATGCGGTCAAAAGCTTTCTCCGCATCAAGGGCCACAAACAGACTGGGAATTTTTTTCTTGTTACAAAAGTGTATATGGTGCAAGACACTTCTTGAACTGTCAGAAGTCTGTCTAAATTTTACAAAACCCACTTGATCGGGATGTATGAGATATTGGATAACATCCTGCACCCTTTCTGCCAGTATTTTTGCATAGACCTTGATGTCTGCATTCAGGAGGGATATGGGTCTATAGTTTTCTATCTTGGTGGGATCTTTGTCCGGTTTGGGGATTACCACTATGGTGGCTCTCAGCATATCTGCACTACATGTTCCTTTTGATTTTATAAAATTTAGGGTGTTTGTTAAATAGGGGACCAGATTTTCCTGAAATGTTTTATAATATTCCACAGGGAATCCGTCTGGACCAGGAGCCTTATTACATTTGAGATTTTTTATTGCCAGAGAGACCTCTCCCTCAGAGAAGGGTGCATCAAGCATTTCCCTTTGCTCAGAAGACAGAGATCTCAACTCTACTCCTCCCAGGAAATTATCTATCATCTCCTCTGTAGGAGGGGGATAAGTCCCATTTTTCCCTATATTGTAAAGGTTTGAGTAGTATTTTTCAAAAGCCAAAGCTATGTCCCTTGGCTTTTCTATATTCACTGAGTTCTGGGAAAGTTTTTTAATTAAATGCTTTTTATTTATGGGTTTGAATCTATTTGCCATAGTTTTTGAGTTTTTGTTGTTATTTATGTAGAACCCTGCCCTGTTAAACAGAGTCTTTTTTTCGTAAATATTTATGAGAAGATTTCTAAATTCCAATCTAAGGGAGTATAACTCCTTGTATTTAGTAAAAGATTTTTCCACTTTGGCCTGGTCTTCAAGTTTTTTGATTTGTTCTAGTAACAGCCTCTGTTTGCTCTCTCTTTCCCTCTTTTGTCTTGAGGCCATCTGAATTAAGTGGCCTCTAATGACACATTTATGTGCTAACCATAAGGTTTCAGGGGAGATTTCCTGGGAGTCATTTTCTTTAAAATAATTCATTATAGTGTTTTTTATTGTTGCTATATTATCTGGGGAGTCTACTACAAATTTGCTATATCTCCAATTGTAGTGTCTTTGAGTCGAAGAGGAAACCTGTAATGTTAATAGAATTGGAGCATGGTCCGACCATGTGATGGGGCCAGTTTGGAAATCTATATACGAATCTAGTAAGGAAAAACTGGTAAATATATGATCTATTTTGGTATAAGATCTGTTGTGTGGGCAGAATCTGGTGTATTCTCTAGAATTAGGGTTCAATATTTTACAACTGTCGTGCAGGTTAGCATTGCTCAGCCACTTCCCCAAATTCACACTTCTGTAGTATGGAGCAGAGGATGAGCAATCAGTGCTTGGGTCAACAATACAATTAAAGTCTCCCCCCCATATGATTTGTCCCTTGCTAAATTTGGATAATTTTCTTTTGACTTTATTGAGAAAGCTAATTTGTCTCACATTAGGGGCGTATACATTAACCACAGTGTATTCCATTCCCTCCAAGGTAAAATTGATGATTAAATATCTGCCTTTATTGTCTTTATAAACATCTGAAATAACCACTGGTAGGTCTCTGTGGAAGGCAATGGCCACCCCAGCTTTTTTCCCTCCCTCGTTGTTGGAGAAGAAAATCTGAGGATAATCTTTGTTTTTAAATCTGTTATTATCAGTTTCCAGGAGGTGGGTTTCCTGTATCATAGCAACATTTGCTTTCAATCTTTTGATCTCCTTCCACAGAGCATACCTTTTAAAGGGACTATTAAGCCCATTTACATTAAATGATAGGATTTTCAACTCCATAATATATCAAAAAGAAAGAAATGTGTTAAATAACTCAATAAGATAGAATAGTCCATCTGGACATATATCCAAGAAGAGTGGTATTTCTCTAGAAATTTGTTGTCAGTGCCTGGTGTGCCTGTGAATAGAAACATGTTATAACCTGGAATAACCTAGAACAAAACAAACTTGTTAACAAGGAAGGTGAATTTCTCAAAAGAAATGATACCAAGAGAAATCTCTCGGTTAGTGTTTGGGGATGAAAGTTCAGGCCAAGAGCCAGGGTCAACACCTACCAAGTCCATTATCTTTTCTTTTGTGTGGTCCAGGACTGTGACAAACGTCTTGGCTGTCGTGAAGAGTTGCTCCTCTCTTGATTGTAGGATAAAGATGAGTTCTTCATTGGAGGAATACCAAGGTCCTGAAAGAATCTATCACAGTTATCAATGTTAGATAAGGCAAAAGTAGTGTTTTCCTTCATGACCAATATTTTTGTAGGAAAGCCCCATCTGTATAGCACCCTGTGCTCCCGTAGGTGTGCAGTGATAGGGAAAAAGTCTCTCCTTTTTTGCAACGTGGCTTTTGAAAAGTCTGCAAAGATCTTAATACCCTCATATGGTCTTGGTAAGATGGGTGACTGCTTGCTCTTCCTCAAAATGTCCTCCTTTGTCAGAAAATAGTGAAAGAATGCAATAACATCCCGCGGAGCTCTTTCAGGGGCATATTTGGACTTAGGTAGTCTGTGTATGCGTTCTATTAAGAGGTCTCCTTTGGAAGCACCTGGGAGCATAGCATGGAGCATTTTTTGCACATATGAATCAAGATCTCTGTCCTTGACATTCTCAGGTATTCCTCTGAATTTAAGGTTGTTTCTCCTACTCCTGTCCTCTTGTTCTATCAGTCTTGACTTTAGGAAGGTAACTTCTTTCTCTAAGGCATAATGTTCGTCTATCAAATTGTTGTGAGACTGGACTATCTCCTCCATTTTCGACTCCAAGTGATTCACCCTCTGACCCAGACTGTCTATATTGTTTTGGAGGTTTGTATTATATCCCTCTAGTTGTTTTTGGAATGTCTTTGCAAGAAGGCACACCATATTTTTTATGAACATTTCTGAAGCTGCTTTGTTGGTAGCCTCTACCTCAGTCAAAACATGTAAAAAGTTTTCAGGCATGGGGTTATCTGGAGTGCAGAAGTCCTCCATCTGCGTCTCACTTTGCAGCTCAGCCGAGCTACTGCTTAATCTGCAGCTATTTTGTGAGGCAGGGGACAGTTCCCTCTGTGGTGGCGTTAGAGGGGTGTCTGAAATTGTGGAGATATCTGGACAAGATGAGGAGGCCCTTATTGTATTTGTGGCCTCCATAGCGGCTGTGAGCGTTGCTGCTGTGCAAGATTTCACAGGCTGCGCAAGATTTTTGCTTAAGGTACGCAATTTGCGTACTTGCTGCGCAATCCCGTCTGTTTCCCGGTTAATCTCGCGATATTTTGCCTCCTTCTTCTCAGCGCTACTTTTAACACTGAATTTAGCGCTTTCTTTAATATATGGAGCGGCGGTTTTTGCAGGGATGGGGGCAGACTTACCCCCTGACTTGAATACTGCGTGTTTCAGTCTCTGTGGCGTTCTCTCCCGCTGTGCGCCGCTCAGGCTGGGGCTGCAGGCTGTGGCTGCTGTGTGGCGGGCGCCATCTTGGCTCCTCAGCATGAGGGGAGAGCGCTCCAGATTTTTTGATTTTCCTGCTTTTCTATTAAGCGGATCCATTATGTGGGGGCACCGCTGGTGCCTATGGAGGTTCCCACAAGTTTTCAGCCAGTCCTGGCTTGTAAGTCGCTTGTTAATAGCGCTTGGTAGGCTGCCCTGTGGAGGAGCTCAGAGCTCAGGCTTCCATTCAGCTCAGACGCTGGCCACGCCCCCCAATGTTTTGAATTTTCTCCAAAAGTAAAGTAGTTGCAAACTCATGCTTTTAGAAACTTGTTTGGGCTCATGAGAGGAGTAGAAAAACATCAAAAATTTCAGTCCTGCATGATTCTACCAAGAAATGTGTGTTCATTGAAACCGCTGGTTTTTGATAGTTTGGGCCCTATTGAATAATGAATGTTTTGAATTTTCTCCAAAAGTAAAGTAGTTGCAAACTCATCCTTTTAGAAACTTGTTTGGGCTGTTGAGAGGAGTAAAAAACATCAAAAATTTCAATCCTGCATGATTTTACCAAGAAATGTGATTCTTCATTCAAAACCTGATTTTTGCTATTGGGCTCTATTGAATAATGAATGTTTTGAATTTTCTCCAAAAGTAAAGTAGTTGCAAACTCATGCTTTTAGAGACTTGTTTGGGCTTATGAGAGGAGTAGAAAAACATCAAAAATTTCAGTCCTGCATGATTCTACCAAGAAATGTGTGTTCATTGAAACCGCTGGTTTTTGATAGTTTGGGCCCTATTGAATAATGAATGTTTTGAATTTTCTCCAAAAGTAAAGTAGTTGCAAACTCATCCTTTTAGAAACTTGTTTGGGCTGTAGAGAGGAGTAAAAAAACCATCAAAAATTTCAATCCTGCATGATTCTACCAAGAAATGTGATTCTTCATTCAAAACCTGATTTTTGCTATTGGGCTCTATTGAATAATGAATGTTTTGAATTTTCTCCAAAAGTAAAGTAGTTGCAAACTCATCCTTTTAGAAACTTGTTTGGGCTGTTGAGAGGAGTAAAAAACCATCAAAAATTTCAATCCTGCATGATTTTACCAAGAAATGTGATTCTTCATTCAAAACCTGATTTTTGCTATTGGGCTCTATTGAATAGTGAATGTTTTGAATTTTCTCCAAAAGTAAAGTAGTTGCAAACTCATGCTTTTAGAAACTTGTTTGGGCTCATGAGAGGAGTAGAAAAACATCAAAAATTTCAGTCCTGCATGATTCTACCAAGAAATGTGTGTTCATTGAAACCGCTGGTTTTTGATAGTTTGGGCCCTATTGAATAATGAATGTTTTGAATTTTCTCCAAAAGTAAAGTAGTTGCAAACTCATCCTTTTAGAAACTTGTTTGGGCTGTTGAGAGGAGTAAAAAACCATCAAAAATTTCAATCCTGCATGATTTTACCAAGAAATGTGATTCTTCATTCAAAACCTGATTTTTGCTATTGGGCTCTATTGAATAATGAATGTTTTGAATTTTCTCCAAAAGTAAAGTAGTTGCAAACTCATCCTTTTAGAAACTTGTTTGGGCTGTTGAGAGGAGTAAAAAACCATCAAAAATTTCAATCCTGCATGATTCTACCAAGAACTGTGATTCTTCATTCAAAACCTGATTTTTGCTATTGGGCTCTATTGAATAATGAATGTTTTGAATTTTCTCCAAAAGTAAAGTAGTTGCAAACTCATGCTTTTAGAAACTTGTTTGGGCTCATGAGAGGAGTAGAAAAACATCAAAAATTTCAGCCCTGCATGATTCTTCCAAGAAATGTGTGTTCATTGAAACCGCTGGTTTTTGATAGTTTGGGCCCTATTGAATAATGAATGTTTTGAATTTTCTCCAAAAGTAAAGTAGTTGCAAACTCATCCTTTTAGAAACTTGTTTGGGCTGTTGAGAGGAGTAAAAAACCATCAAAAATTTCAATCCTGCATGATTCTACCAAGAAATGTGATTCTTCATTCAAAACCTGATTTTTGCTATTGGGCTCTATTGAATAATGAATGTTTTGAATTTTCTCCAAAAGTAAAGTAGTTGCAAACTCATGCTTTTAGAGACTTGTTTGGGCTCATGAGAGGAGTAGAAAAACATCAAAAATTTCAGTCCTGCATGATTCTACCAAGAAATGTGTGTTCATTGAAACCGCTGGTTTTTGATAGTTTGGGCCCTATTGAATAATGAATGTTTTGAATTTTCTCCAAAAGTAAAGTAGTTGCAAACTCATCCTTTTAGAAACTTGTTTGGGCTGTTGAGAGGAGTAAAAAACCATCAAAAATTTCAATCCTGCATGATTCTACCAAGAAATGTGATTCTTCATTCAAAACCTGATTTTTGCTATTGGGCTCTATTGAATAATGAATGTTTTGAATTTTCTCCAAAAGTAAAGTAGTTGCAAACTCATGCTTTTAGAAACTTGTTTGGGCTCATGAGAGGAGTAGAAAAACATCAAAAATTTGAGTCCTGCATGATTCTACCAAGAAATGTGTGTTCATTCAAACCGCTGGTTTTTGATAGTTTGGGCCCTATTGAATAATGAATGTTTTGAATTTTCTCCAAAAGTAAAGCAGTTGCAAACTCATCCTTTTAGAAACTTGTTTAGGCTGTAGAGAGGAGTAAAAAACCATCAAAAATTTCAATCCTGCATGATTCTACCAAGAAATGTGATTCTTCATTCAAAACCTGATTTTTGCTATTGGGCTCTATTGAATAATGAATGTTTTGAATTTTCTCCAAAAGTAAAGTAGTTGCAAACTCATGCTTTTAGAGACTTGTTTGGGCTCATGAGAGGAGTAGAAAAACATCAAAAATTTCAGTCCTGCATGATTCTACCAAGAAATGTGTGTTCATTGAAACCGCTGGTTTTTGATAGTTTGGGCCCTATTGAATAATGAATGTTTTGAATTTTCTCCAAAAGTAAAGCAGTTGCAAACTCATCCTTTTAGAAACTTGTTTGGGCTGTTGAGAGGAGTAAAAAACCATCAAAAATTTCAATCCTGCATGATTCTACCAAGAAATGTGATTCTTCATTCAAAACCTGATTTTTGCTATTGGGCTCTATTGAATAATGAATGTTTTGAATTTTCTCCAAAAGTAAAGTAGTTGCAAACTCATGCTTTTAGAGACTTGTTTGGGCTCATGAGAGGAGTAGAAAAACATCAAAAATTTCAGTCCTGCATGATTCTACCAAGAAATGTGTGTTCATTGAAACCGCTGGTTTTTGATAGTTTGGGCCCTATTGAATAATGAATGTTTTGAATTTTCTCCGAAAGTAAAGTAGTTGCAAACTCATCCTTTTAGAAACTTGTTTGGGCTGTTGAGAGGAGTAAAAAACCATCAAAAATTTCAATCCTGCATGATTCTACCAAGAAATGTGATTCTTCATTCAAAACCTGATTTTTGCTATTGGGCTCTATTGAATAATGAATGTTTTGAATTTTCTCCAAAAGTAAAGTAGTTGCAAACTCATGCTTTTAGAGACTTGTTTGGGCTCATGAGAGTAGAAAAACATCAAAAATTTCAGTCCTGCATGATTCTACCAAGAAATGTGTGTTCATTGAAACCGCTGGTTTTTGATAGTTTGGGCCCTATTGAATAATGAATGTTTTGAATTTTCTCCAAAAGTAAAGTAGTTGCAAACTCATCCTTTTAGAAACTTGTTTGGGCTGTTGAGAGGAGTAAAAAACCATCAAAAATTTCAATCCTGCATGATTCTACCAAGAAATGTGATTCTTCATTCAAAACCTGATTTTTGCTATTGGGCTCTATTGAATAATGAATATTTTGAATTTTCTCCAAAAGTAAAGTAGTTGCAAACTCATGCTTTTAGAGACTTGTTTGGGCTCATGAGAGGAGTAGAAAAACATCAAAAATTTCAGTCCTGCATGATTCTTCCAAGAAATGTGTGTTCATTGAAACTGCTGGTTTTTGATAGTTTGGGCCCTATTGAATAATGAATGTTTTGAATTTTCTCCAAAAGTAAAGTAGTTGCAAACTCATCCTTTTAGAAACTTGTTTGGGCTGTTGAGAGGAGTAAAAAACCATCAAAAATTTCAATCCTGCATGATTCTACCAAGAAATGTGATTCTTCATTCAAAACCTGATTTTTGCTATTGGGCTCTATTGAATAATGAATGTTTTGAATTTTCTCCAAAAGTAAAGTAGTTGCAAACTCATGCTTTTAGAGACTTGTTTGGGCTCATGAGAGTAGAAAAACATCAAAAATTTCAGTCCTGCATGATTCTACCAAGAAATGTGTGTTCATTGAAACCGCTGGTTTTTGATAGTTTGGGCCCTATTGAATAATGAATGTTTTGAATTTTCTCCAAAAGTAAAGCAGTTGCAAACTCATCCTTTTAGAAACTTGTTTGGGCTGTTGAGAGGAGTAAAAAAACCATCAAAAATTTCAATCCTGCATGATTCTACCAAGAAATGTGATTCTTCATTCAAAACCTGATTTTTGCTATTGGGCTCTATTGAATAATGAATGTTTTGAATTTTCTCCAAAAGTAAAGTAGTTGCAAACTCATGCTTTTAGAGACTTGTTTGGGCTCATGAGAGGAGTAGAAAAACATCAAAAATTTCAGTCCTGCATGATTCTACCAAGAAATGTGTGTTCATTGAAACCGCTGGTTTTTGATAGTTTGGGCCCTATTGAATAATGAATGTTTTGAATTTTCTCCAAAAGTAAAGTAGTTGCAAACTCATCCTTTTAGAAACTTGTTTGGGCTGTTGATAGGAGTAAAAAACCATCAAAAATTTCAATCCTGCATGATTCTACCAAGAAATGTGATTCTTCATTCAAAACCTGATTTTTGCTATTGGGCTCTATTGAATAATGAATGTTTTGAATTTTCTCCAAAAGTAAAGTAGTTGCAAACTCATGCTTTTAGAAACTTGTTTGGGCTCATGAGAGGAGTAGAAAAACATCAAAAATTTGAGTCCTGCATGATTCTACCAAGAAATGTGTGTTCATTCAAACCGCTGGTTTTTGATAGTTTGGGCCCTATTGAATAATGAATGTTTTGAATTTTCTCCAAAAGTAAAGCAGTTGCAAACTCATCCTTTTAGAAACTTGTTTGGGCTGTAGAGAGGAGTTAAAAACCATCAAAAATTTCAATCCTGCATGATTCTACCAAGAAATGTGATTCTTCATTCAAAACCTGATTTTTGCTATTGGGCTCTATTGAATAATGAATGTTTTGAATTTTCTCCAAAAGTAAAGTAGTTGCAAACTCATGCTTTTAGAGACTTGTTTGGGCTCATGAGAGGAGTAGAAAAACATCAAAAATTTCAGTCCTGCATGATTCTACCAAGAAATGTGTGTTCATTGAAACCGCTGGTTTTTGATAGTTTGGGCCCTATTGAATAATGAATGTTTTGAATTTTCTCCAAAAGTAAAGCAGTTGCAAACTCATCCTTTTAGAAACTTGTTTGGGCTGTTGAGAGGAGTAAAAAACCATCAAAAATTTCAATTCTGCATGATTCTACCAAGAAATGTGATTCTTCATTCAAAACCTGATTTTTGCTATTGGGCTCTATTGAATAATGAATGTTTTGAATTTTCTCCAAAAGTAAAGTAGTTGCAAACTCATGCTTTTAGAGACTTGTTTGGGCTCATGAGAGGAGTAGAAAAACATCAAAAATTTCAGTCCTGCATGATTCTACCAAGAAATGTGTGTTCATTGAAACCGCTGGTTTTTGATAGTTTGGGCCCTATTGAATATTGAATGTTTTGAATTTTCTCCGAAAGTAAAGTAGTTGCAAACTCATCCTTTTAGAAACTTGTTTGGGCTGTTGAGAGGAGTAAAAAACCATCAAAAATTTCAATCCTGCATGATTCTACCAAGAAATGTGATTCTTCATTCAAAACCTGATTTTTGCTATTGGGCTCTATTGAATAATGAATGTTTTGAATTTTCTCCAAAAGTAAAGTAGTTGCAAACTCATGCTTTTAGAGACTTGTTTGGGCTCATGAGAGGAGTAGAAAAACATCAAAAATTTCAGTCCTGCATGATTCTACCAAGAAATGTGTGTTCATTGAAACCGCTGGTTTTTGATAGTTTGGGCCCTATTGAATAATGAATGTTTTGAATTTTCTCCAAAAGTAAAGTAGTTGCAAACTCATCCTTTTAGAAACTTGTTTGGGCTGTTGAGAGGAGTAAAAAACCATCAAAAATTTCAATCCTGCATGATTCTACCAAGAAATGTGATTCTTCATTCAAAACCTGATTTTTGCTATTGGGCTCTATTGAATAATGAATGTTTTGAATTTTCTCCAAAAGTAAAGTAGTTGCAAACTCATGCTTTTAGAGACTTGTTTGGGCTCATGAGAGGAGTAGAAAAACATCAAAAATTTCAGTCCTGCATGATTCTTCCAAGAAATGTGTGTTCATTGAAACCGCTGGTTTTTGATAGTTTGGGCCCTATTGAATAATGAATGTTTTGAATTTTCTCCAAAAGTAAAGTAGTTGCAAACTCATCCTTTTAGAAACTTGTTTGGGCTGTTGAGAGGAGTAAAAAACCATCAAAAATTTCAATCCTGCATGATTCTACCAAGAAATGTGATTCTTCATTCAAAACCTGATTTTTGCTATTGGGCTCTATTGAATAATGAATGTTTTGAATTTTCTCCAAAAGTAAAGTAGTTGCAAACTCATGCTTTTAGAGACTTGTTTGGGCTCATGAGAGGAGTAGAAAAACATAAAAAATTTCAGTCCTGCATGATTCTTCCAAGAAATGTGTGTTCATTGAAACCGCTGGTTTTTGATAGTTTGGGCCCTATTGAATAATGAATGTTTTGAATTTTCTCCAAAAGTAAAGTAGTTGCAAACTCATCCTTTTAGAAACTTGTTTGGGCTGTTGAGAGGAGTAAAAAACCATCAAAAATTTCAATCCTGCATGATTTTACCAAGAAATGTGATTCTTCATTCAAAACCTGATTTTTGCTATTGGGCTCTATTGAATAGTGAATGTTTTGAATTTTCTCCAAAAGTAAAGTAGTTGCAAACTCATGCTTTTAGAAACTTGTTTGGGCTCATGAGAGGAGTAGAAAAACATCAAAAATTTCAGTCCTGCATGATTCTACCAAGAAATGTGTGTTCATTGAAACCGCTGGTTTTTGATAGTTTGGGCCCTATTGAATAATGAATGTTTTGAATTTTCTCCAAAAGTAAAGCAGTTGCAAACTCATCCTTTTAGAAACTTGTTTGGGCTGTTGAGAGGAGTAAAAAAACCATCAAAAATTTCAATCCTGCATGATTCTACCAAGAAATGTGATTCTTCATTCAAAACCTGATTTTTGCTATTGGGCTCTATTGAATAATGAATGTTTTGAATTTTCTCCAAAAGTAAAGTAGTTGCAAACTCATGCTTTTAGAGACTTGTTTGGGCTCATGAGAGGAGTAGAAAAACATCAAAAATTTCAGTCCTGCATGATTCTACCAAGAAATGTGTGTTCATTGAAACCGCTGGTTTTTGATAGTTTGGGCCCTATTGAATAATGAATGTTTTGAATTTTCTCCAAAAGTAAAGTAGTTGCAAACTCATCCTTTTAGAAACTTGTTTGGGCTGTTGAGAGGAGTAAAAAACCATCAAAAATTTCAATCCTGCATGATTTTACCAAGAAATGTGATTCTTCATTCAAAACCTGATTTTTGCTATTGGGCTCTATTGAATAGTGAATGTTTTGAATTTTCTCCAAAAGTAAAGTAGTTGCAAACTCATGCTTTTAGAAACTTGTTTGGGCTCATGAGAGGAGTAGAAAAACATCAAAAATTTCAGTCCTGCATGATTCTACCAAGAAATGTGTGTTCATTGAAACCGCTGGTTTTTGATAGTTTGGGCCCTATTGAATAATGAATGTTTTGAATTTTCTCCAAAAGTAAAGCAGTTGCAAACTCATCCTTTTAGAAACTTGTTTGGGCTGTTGAGAGGAGTAAAAAAACCATCAAAAATTTCAATCCTGCATGATTCTACCAAGAAATGTGATTCTTCATTCAAAACCTGATTTTTGCTATTGGGCTCTATTGAATAATGAATGTTTTGAATTTTCTCCAAAAGTAAAGTAGTTGCAAACTCATGCTTTTAGAGACTTGTTTGGGCTCATGAGAGGAGTAGAAAAACATCAAAAATTTCAGTCCTGCATGATTCTACCAAGAAATGTGTGTTCATTGAAACCGCTGGTTTTTGATAATTTGGGCCCTATTGAATAATGAATGTTTTGAATTTTCTCCAAAAGTAAAGTAGTTGCAAACTCATCCTTTTAGAAACTTGTTTGGGCTGTTGATAGGAGTAAAAAACCATCAAAAATTTCAATCCTGCATGATTCTACCAAGAAATGTGATTCTTCATTCAAAACCTGATTTTTGCTATTGGGCTCTATTGAATAATGAATGTTTTGAATTTTCTCCAAAAGTAAAGTAGTTGCAAACTCATGCTTTTAGAAACTTGTTTGGGCTCATGAGAGGAGTAGAAAAACATCAAAAATTTGAGTCCTGCATGATTCTACCAAGAAATGTGTGTTCATTCAAACCGCTGGTTTTTGATAGTTTGGGCCCTATTGAATAATGAATGTTTTGAATTTTCTCCAAAAGTAAAGCAGTTGCAAACTCATCCTTTTAGAAACTTGTTTGGGCTGTAGAGAGGAGTTAAAAACCATCAAAAATTTCAATCCTGCATGATTATACCAAGAAATGTGATTCTTCATTCAAAACCTGATTTTTGCTATTGGGCTCTATTGAATAATGAATGTTTTGAATTTTCTCCAAAAGTAAAGTAGTTGCAAACTCATGCTTTTAGAGACTTGTTTGGGCTCATGAGAGGAGTAGAAAAACATCAAAAATTTCAGTCCTGCATGATTCTACCAAGAAATGTGTGTTCATTGAAACCGCTGGTTTTTGATAGTTTGGGCCCTATTGAATAATGAATGTTTTGAATTTTCTCCAAAAGTAAAGCAGTTGCAAACTCATCCTTTTAGAAACTTGTTTGGGCTGTTGAGAGGAGTAAAAAACCATCAAAAATTTCAATCCTGCATGATTCTACCAAGAAATGTGATTCTTCATTCAAAACCTGATTTTTGCTATTGGGCTCTATTGAATAATGAATGTTTTGAATTTTCTCCAAAAGTAAAGTAGTTGCAAACTCATGCTTTTAGAGACTTGTTTGGGCTCATGAGAGGAGTAGAAAAACATCAAAAATTTCAGTCCTGCATGATTCTACCAAGAAATGTGTGTTCATTGAAACCGCTGGTTTTTGATAGTTTGGGCCCTATTGAATATTGAATGTTTTGAATTTTCTCCAAAAGTAAAGTAGTTGCAAACTCATCCTTTTAGAAACTTGTTTGGGCTGTTGAGAGGAGTAAAAAACCATCAAAAATTTCAATCCTGCATGATTCTACCAAGAAATGTGATTCTTCATTCAAAACCTGATTTTTGCTATTGGGCTCTATTGAATAATGAATGTTTTGAATTTTCTCCAAAAGTAAAGTAGTTGCAAACTCATGCTTTTAGAGACTTGTTTGGGCTCATGAGAGGAGTAGAAAAACATCAAAAATTTCAGTCCTGCATGATTCTTCCAAGAAATGTGTGTTCATTGAAACCGCTGGTTTTTGATAGTTTGGGCCCTATTGAATAATGAATGTTTTGAATTTTCTCCAAAAGTAAAGTAGTTGCAAACTCATCCTTTTAGAAACTTGTTTGGGCTGTTGAGAGGAGTAAAAAACCATCAAAAATTTCAATCCTGCATGATTTTACCAAGAAATGTGATTCTTCATTCAAAACCTGATTTTTGCTATTGGGCTCTATTGAATAGTGAATGTTTTGAATTTTCTCCAAAAGTAAAGTAGTTGCAAACTCATGCTTTTAGAAACTTGTTTGGGCTCATGAGAGGAGTAGAAAAACATCAAAAATTTCAGTCCTGCATGATTCTACCAAGAAATGTGTGTTCATTGAAACCGCTGGTTTTTGATAGTTTGGGCCCTATTGAATAATGAATGTTTTGAATTTTCTCCAAAAGTAAAGTAGTTGCAAACTCATCCTTTTAGAAACTTGTTTGGGCTGTTGAGAGGAGTAAAAAACCATCAAAAATTTCAATCCTGCATGATTTTACCAAGAAATGTGATTCTTCATTCAAAACCTGATTTTTGCTATTGGGCTCTATTGAATAATGAATGTTTTGAATTTTCTCCAAAAGTAAAGTAGTTGCAAACTCATGCTTTTAGAGACTTGTTTGGGCTTATGAGAGGAGTAGAAAAACATCAAAAATTTCAGTCCTGCATGATTCTACCAAGAAATGTGTGTTCATTGAAACCGCTGGTTTTTGATAGTTTGGGCCCTATTGAATAATGAATGTTTTGAATTTTCTCCAAAAGTAAAGTAGTTGCAAACTCATCCTTTTAGAAACTTGTTTGGGCTGTTGAGAGGAGTAAAAAACCATCAAAAATTTCAATCCTGCATGATTCTACCAAGAAATGTGATTCTTCATTCAAAACCTGATTTTTGCTATTGGGCTCTATTGAATAATGAATGTTTTGAATTTTCTCCAAAAGTAAAGTAGTTGCAAACTCATCCTTTTAGAAACTTGTTTGGGCTGTTGAGAGGAGTAAAAAACCATCAAAAATTTCAATCCTGCATGATTCTACCAAGAACTGTGATTCTTCATTCAAAACCTGATTTTTGCTATTGGGCTCTATTGAATAATGAATGTTTTGAATTTTCTCCAAAAGTAAAGTAGTTGCAAACTCATGCTTTTAGAGACTTGTTTGGGCTCATGAGAGGAGTAGAAAAACATCAAAAATTTCAGTCCTGCATGATTCTACCAAGAAATGTGTGTTCATTGAAACCGCTGGTTTTTGATAGTTTGGGTCCTATTGAATAATGAATGTTTTGAATTTTCTCCAAAAGTAAAGTAGTTGCAAACTCATCCTTTTAGAAACTTGTTTGGGCTGTTGAGAGGAGTAAAAAACCATCAAAAATTTCAATCCTGCATGATTTTACCAAGAAATGTGATTCTTCATTCAAAACCTGATTTTTGCTATTGGGCTCTATTGAATAGTGAATGTTTTGAATTTTCTCCAAAAGTAAAGTAGTTGCAAACTCATGCTTTTAGAAACTTGTTTGGGCTCATGAGAGGAGTAGAAAAATATCAAAAATTTCAGTCCTGCATGATTCTACCAAGAAATGTGTGTTCATTGAAACCGCTGGTTTTTGATAGTTTGGGCCCTATTGAATAATGAATGTTTTGAATTTTCTCCAAAAGTAAAGTAGTTGCAAACTCATCCTTTTAGAAACTTGTTTGGGCTGTTGAGAGGAGTAAAAAACCATCAAAAATTTCAATCCTGCATGATTTTACCAAGAAATGTGATTCTTCATTCAAAACCTGATTTTTGCTATTGGGCTCTATTGAATAATGAATGTTTTGAATTTTCTCCAAAAGTAAAGTAGTTGCAAACTCATCCTTTTAGAAACTTGTTTGGGCTGTTGAGAGGAGTAAAAAACCATCAAAAATTTCAATCCTGCATGATTCTACCAAGAACTGTGATTCTTCATTCAAAACCTGATTTTTGCTATTGGGCTCTATTGAATAATGAATGTTTTGAATTTTCTCCAAAAGTAAAGTAGTTGCAAACTCATGCTTTTAGAAACTTGTTTGGGCTCATGAGAGGAGTAGAAAAACATCAAAAATTTCAGCCCTGCATGATTCTTCCAAGGAAAGGGTGTTCATTGAAACCGCTGGTTTTTGATAGTTTGGGCCCTATTGAATAATGAATGTTTTGAATTTTCTCCAAAAGTAAAGTAGTTGCAAACTCATCCTTTTAGAAACTTGTTTGGGCTGTTGAGAGGAGTAAAAAACCATCAAAAATTTCAATCCTGCATGATTCTACCAAGAAATGTGATTCTTCATTCAAAACCTGATTTTTGCTATTGGGCTCTATTGAATAATGAATGTTTTGAATTTTCTCCAAAAGTAAAGTAGTTGCAAACTCATGCTTTTAGAGACTTGTTTGGGCTCATGAGAGGAGTAGAAAAACATCAAAAATTTCAGTCCTGCATGATTCTACCAAGAAATGTGTGTTCATTGAAACCGCTGGTTTTTGATAGTTTGGGCCCTATTGAATAATGAATGTTTTGAATTTTCTCCAAAAGTAAAGTAGTTGCAAACTCATCCTTTTAGAAACTTGTTTGGGCTGTTGAGAGGAGTAAAAAACCATCAAAAATTTCAATCCTGCATGATTCTACCAAGAAATGTGATTCTTCATTCAAAACCTGATTTTTGCTATTGGGCTCTATTGAATAATGAATGTTTTGAATTTTCTCCAAAAGTAAAGTAGTTGCAAACTCATGCTTTTAGAAACTTGTTTGGGCTCATGAGAGGAGTAGAAAAACATCAAAAATTTGAGTCCTGCATGATTCTACCAAGAAATGTGTGTTCATTCAAACCGCTGGTTTTTGATAGTTTGGGCCCTATTGAATAATGAATGTTTTGAATTTTCTCCAAAAGTAAAGCAGTTGCAAACTCATCCTTTTAGAAACTTGTTTAGGCTGTAGAGAGGAGTAAAAAACCATCAAAAATTTCAATCCTGCATGATTCTACCAAGAAATGTGATTCTTCATTCAAAACCTGATTTTTGCTATTGGGCTCTGTTGAATAATGAATGTTTTGAATTTTCTCCAAAAGTAAAGTAGTTGCAAACTCATGCTTTTAGAGACTTGTTTGGGCTCATGAGAGGAGTAGAAAAACATCAAAAATTTCAGTCCTGCATGATTCTACCAAGAAATGTGTGTTCATTGAAACCGCTGGTTTTTGATAGTTTGGGCCCTATTGAATAATGAATGTTTTGAATTTTCTCCAAAAGTAAAGCAGTTGCAAACTGATCCTTTTAGAAACTTGTTTGGGCTGTTGAGAGGAGTAAAAAACCATCAAAAATTTCAATCCTGCATGATTCTACCAAGAAATGTGATTCTTCATTCAAAACCTGATTTTTGCTATTGGGCTCTATTGAATAATGAATGTTTTGAATTTTCTCCAAAAGTAAAGTAGTTGCAAACTCATGCTTTTAGAGACTTGTTTGGGCTCATGAGAGGAGTAGAAAAACATCAAAAATTTCAGTCCTGCATGATTCTACCAAGAAATGTGTGTTCATTGAAACCGCTGGTTTTTGATAGTTTGGGCCCTATTGAATAATGAATGTTTTGAATTTTCTCCAAAAGTAAAGTAGTTGCAAACTCATCCTTTTAGAAACTTGTTTGGGCTGTTGAGAGGAGTAAAAAACCATCAAAAATTTCAATCCTGCATGATTCTACCAAGAAATGTGATTCTTCATTCAAAACCTGATTTTTGCTATTGGGCTCTATTGAATAATGAATGTTTTGAATTTTCTCCAAAAGTAAAGTAGTTGCAAACTCATGCTTTTAGAGACTTGTTTGGGCTCATGAGAGTAGAAAAACATCAAAAATTTCAGTCCTGCATGATTCTACCAAGAAATGTGTGTTCATTGAAACCGCTGGTTTTTGATAGTTTGGGCCCTATTGAATAATGAATGTTTTGAATTTTCTCCAAAAGTAAAGCAGTTGCAAACTCATCCTTTTAGAAACTTGTTTGGGCTGTTGAGAGGAGTAAAAAAACCATCAAAAATTTCAATCCTGCATGATTCTACCAAGAAATGTGATTCTTCATTCAAAACCTGATTTTTGCTATTGGGCTCTATTGAATAATGAATGTTTTGAATTTTCTCCAAAAGTAAAGTAGTTGCAAACTCATGCTTTTAGAGACTTGTTTGGGCTCATGAGAGGAGTAGAAAAACATCAAAAATTTCAGTCCTGCATGATTCTACCAAGAAATGTGTGTTCATTGAAACCGCTGGTTTTTGATAGTTTGGGCCCTATTGAATAATGAATGTTTTGAATTTTCTCCAAAAGTAAAGTAGTTGCAAACTCATCCTTTTAGAAACTTGTTTGGGCTGTTGAGAGGAGTAAAAAACCATCAAAAATTTCAATCCTGCATGATTTTACCAAGAAATGTGATTCTTCATTCAAAACCTGATTTTTGCTATTGGGCTCTATTGAATAGTGAATGTTTTGAATTTTCTCCAAAAGTAAAGTAGTTGCAAACTCATGCTTTTAGAAACTTGTTTGGGCTCATGAGAGGAGTAGAAAAACATCAAAAATTTCAGTCCTGCATGATTCTACCAAGAAATGTGTGTTCATTGAAACCGCTGGTTTTTGATAGTTTGGGCCCTATTGAATAATGAATGTTTTGAATTTTCTCCAAAAGTAAAGTAGTTGCAAACTCATCCTTTTAGAAACTTGTTTGGGCTGTTGAGAGGAGTAAAAAACCATCAAAAATTTCAATCCTGCATGATTTTACCAAGAAATGTGATTCTTCATTCAAAACCTGATTTTTGCTATTGGGCTCTATTGAATAATGAATGTTTTGAATTTTCTCCAAAAGTAAAGTAGTTGCAAACTCATGCTTTTAGAGACTTGTTTGGGCTTATGAGAGGAGTAGAAAAACATCAAAAATTTCAGTCCTGCATGATTCTACCAAGAAATGTGTGTTCATTGAAACCGCTGGTTTTTGATAGTTTGGGCCCTATTGAATAATGAATGTTTTGAATTTTCTCCAAAAGTAAAGTAGTTGCAAACTCATCCTTTTAGAAACTTGTTTGGGCTGTAGAGAGGAGTAAAAAACCATCAAAAATTTCAATCCTGCATGATTCTACCAAGAAATGTGATTCTTCATTCAAAACCTGATTTTTGCTATTGGGCTCTATTGAATAATGAATGTTTTGAATTTTCTCCAAAAGTAAAGTAGTTGCAAACTCATCCTTTTAGAAACTTGTTTGGGCTGTTGAGAGGAGTAAAAAACCATCAAAAATTTCAATCCTGCATGATTCTACCAAGAACTGTGATTCTTCATTCAAAACCTGATTTTTGCTATTGGGCTCTATTGAATAATGAATGTTTTGAATTTTCTCCAAAAGTAAAGTAGTTGCAAACTCATGCTTTTAGAAACTTGTTTGGGCTCATGAGAGAAGTAGAAAAACATCAAAAATTTCAGCCCTGCATGATTCTTCCAAGAAATGTGTGTTCATTGAAACCGCTGGTTTTTGATAGTTTGGGCCCTATTGAATAATGAATGTTTTGAATTTTCTCCAAAAGTAAAGTAGTTGCAAACTCATCCTTTTAGAAACTTGTTTGGGCTGTTGAGAGGAGTAAAAAACCATCAAAAATTTCAATCCTGCATGATTCTACCAAGAAATGTGATTCTTCATTCAAAACCTGATTTTTGCTATTGGGCTCTATTGAATAATGAATGTTTTGAATTTTCTCCAAAAGTAAAGTAGTTGCAAACTCATGCTTTTAGAGACTTGTTTGGGCTCATGAGAGGAGTAGAAAAACATCAAAAATTTCAGTCCTGCATGATTCTACCAAGAAATGTGTGTTCATTGAAACCGCTGGTTTTTGATAGTTTGGGCCCTATTGAATAATGAATGTTTTGAATTTTCTCCATTTTCAATAACTTTATTAAAATTTTACATAAAGTTAACAGTATTGTTTTTACAGCATATTATTGACGGTAGGGTTCAGGATAATATACAAAATAACAGTAATGTATTACATTGAGTAGATCAGTAGGAGTAACAATACACCTAATAATATAAACACTTAACAGTAGTGTGATAAATTGTCAGAGAACCAAGAGATAATCTTATAATAAACTAACGTAGTGAGTTACATTGTTTTCTGTTTTAAGAGAGTAAGCGCGTTTTTACCAGATAAATTCAGAGAGGAGAGATATCAGCAATAAAAATAAAAAATAAAAAAAAATCACGTAGTGGGAGAGACCAAGAGCAGTTCAATTAGGAGAAATTCTGATCAGAGGTAAATCTAATCCAAGAATTCCACCTTTTGCTATATGTACTGAAGTAGTCATTTGCCAAAGCATGGCTTTTTTCGTATGAGCAATGTAATGACATCTTGTCTACAATATCACTAATTTTGGGAGTAGCCTCTTCGTTCCATAAGGATGCTATGGCATTTTTAGTTATTAGAAAAAGGTGGATAACTGTTGGGATATGAGATGTATGAATCACTTCTAAACCTATGGACAATAATGCCATCTGTGGCGTAAGGGTGATGTTCTGTTTAGTCAGAATATTAATTGTTCTAGAGATTTCTATCCAAATGGGCCTGATTTTAGGACATTCCCAGAATACATGTAATAGTGTACCTGTGAATCCGCAATCTCTCCAACAATCTGGGGATCTACCTGGGAACATCCTGGCCAGCTTCACAGGAGTATAGTACCATCTAGATGTCAGTTTGTAAAAGGATTCATGTAGAGATGCGCAAATGTTGGATGAATATGTCTGTTTGAGAGCCAGCTCCCATTGTTCCAGAGAGAATAGAGTATCAAAATCGCTCTCCCATTTAATCATATATGAAGTTTTTTCTCCAATATCAGAGCCGTTCAAAAAATCATATATATTTCTTGATCTCCAATGGACCTTAACATTAGGATTGCAAAGTAGCAAACTTGTAGATTCTGTAATGTAAGATTTTCTTTTCAAAAATTTTGAAATATTTTTCTTAATCGAGGGAAGGAGTTCCAAATCCTGGCAAGAAAAATTATGTTGAGATATTAAAGATTCGTTGCTTATAAATTTCTTACCATCGAACAAATCTCCTATCACCTTAATACCAAATTTTATCCAATCTTTCGGGATTTTTTTATCCATTAGTAAACCAAGAAATTTGATAGGAATATTTTTTAATTGAACGTATCTCTGGCTTCTGTTTCTCTTAACCTGCGACTTAGCCAGTTGCTTCCATGCAGAGAGAGTTGCGGAGATTATTGGGGAGTCATAACGTAAAGGAGTAGATGACCCCAAACACTCTAGAATTGCGCTTAAAAGAGTTTTGTTTTTATTAAAATATGTCTCGATTTCTACCCAAGCTGGGACGTTATTTGAATTAACCCAAGAAAAGGATTGTTTTATTAAATTGGCATAGTAATAATTAATTAAATTTGGAAGGGCTAGGCCTCCATTGACTTTGCTTCTGTATAGTATATGGGAAGCCACTCTCGCCCTTTTCTTATTCCAAACAAACTTATTTATAATAGACTGAAGTTTCCTAATAAATTTTAAGGGAACAAGTAAAGGTATTGCTCTAAAGATATATAGTATCTTTGGAAGAGTAAAAAGCTTAAATAGTGTTATCCTTCCCACCCATGAAATTTCGTGAGTCGCAAAATTGTTCAATTCGATCTGAGTCTTTTTTGTAATGTTTTGTATGTTCAACTCAACTGTCTTCCTAAAGTTCCTGGATATACGAATACCCAAGTATGAAACATCCTCTTTCTCCCAATCAAACCGGGAAATTTCCTTAATGCGTGAGATGGTTAGGTCGTCTAGAAAGAAATCCAAGATTTTAGATTTGTTCTCATTGATTTTGTAAAATGAGATTTTAGAGAAATTCTCGATAGTAGATAATACACCCCTAATAGAGTTCAGTGGATCTGATAGACTCAGTATAATGTCATCAGCAAATAGACCAATTTTAAATTGGTGATCTTCAATTTGGATACCATGGATCTCATCATTGGTTCTTATTGCTTCTGCTAAGGGTTCCATAATCAGCGCAAATAACAGGGGGGAGAGTGGGCATCCCTGTCTAGTTCCGTTAGTTATCATGATGCGATCTGAAGTGTGGTTATTTGCATAAACATTAGCGGAAGGGTTTGTGTATAAAGCCATTATAGTTTTTATTATATTATCACTGAAGCCAAATTTATTCAGAGTTGCTTTGAGGAAGTCCCAATTAACCCTGTCGAAGGCTTTCTCTGCGTCTAAAGCCAGGAGGAGAGAGGGGATTTTCTTTCTTTTAATAAAATTTACCAAGTTCAATGTTCTCCTAGTGCCATCGATAGTCTGGCGTCCCTCTATAAACCCGAGTTGATCTTTATGAATAATGTTTGGGAGGATATTTTTTAGTCTATTTGCTATAATTTTTGAATATAGTTTGACATCGGTATTTATTAGAGAGATAGGCCTATAATTTTTGACTGACTCCGGGTCTCCCTTAGGTTTGGGTATTAAAATTATATTAGCTTGTAACATTTCCTGAGGAAATTCTCCAGTCCGGGATGCTTTGTCAAATATGCGGACTAAATGTGGGGTTATAATATTTGCGAATGCTTGGTAATATTCATTCGAGAATCCATCGGGGCCCGGAGTTTTCTTTTTTTTAACTGATTTAATTACTTCCAGGACTTCAGACGCAGAGAAAGGGGTCTCAAGTTTAGACAGTTGTTGGGGGGTAATCTTAGGTAACCCCAGAGGGGCAAGAAAATCATTTATGCCTTGTTCGTCGGGTTGTTGGGTATGTTCATCTAGTTTAAGATTGTAAATAGACGAATAGTATTTAGCAAATGCTTCAACGATTTTCTTGGGGTGTTCCAATTTATTGCCCCCATGGTTAATTTTATTGATTTTGCATTTGATCCTAATTGATCTGAATTTTTGTGCCATAAGTCTAGTGGGTTTGTTGTATGAAGAATAATAGTTGGATTTCATTAGTTTTGCGAATTTTTCGTATTCACTGAATAACTCCGATCTAAGATCTATTCTTAGTTTAAGAATCTCCGAGTGTATATTTGGTGGAGGAGAGGATGAATTTTGTAATATTGCTTCCAATTTTTGTAACTCTAATTGTATGGTACGGATTTTTTCTTTGGAAAGTTTTTTTTTTTTGTAGGCCAGATATGTCATAACCCCCCTAATTACTGCCTTGTGCGCATTCCAAAGGGTGAATGGGCAAATGTTGTTTATATCATTTTCTATGAAATAATTATTCAAGGCTTTTTCAATTTCTTTTTTAAATTTTGGGTTGAACAACAGGGATGAGTCGCATCTCCATTGGGATCTGAACTCCGCCGACCTACCAAGGAAAATTTCTGCAACAATTGGAGAGTGATCAGAAAATGTTTTGGGGAGAATTTCAATTTTCTTAAATTTCGAAATTGAGAATGTATCTGTCAGAAACAAGTCAATCCTAGCGAAAGACTTGTGTGCCTCTGAGAAATGGGTATATTCCTTAGATGATGTATTTAAACATCTGAATACATCTAGGTATTCATGGTTGCAAAGCCAATTTTTTAATTCAGGAAATGATGAGCGAGTGAGAGAGGTGGAATCCATTGCTCCATCAGGAACAATGTTGAAATCACCCACCAAAACAATAACACCTTTTTTTACTTCCTGGATTTTTCTATCGAGACCATTGAAGAAACGCATTTGACCGTTACATGGAGCATAAACATTCACAAGTGTCGTTAGTTGATTGTCTATCAGACAAGTAAAAATCAAATATCTGCCCTCGCTATCAGAGTATTCGTTAATGATTTCGAATGAAATAGTGTCTTTAATTAGTATGAGGACTCCTGCTCGTTTCTTTTCATTAAGAGATTTGTATATATATGGGAAATTTTTATTCTCTATCTTGGGGTGTCCATCCCTAGCCAATTTCACCTCTTGGAGGCAAATTATATCTGCTCTGCTGCCCCTGATCTCCCTCCACGCGAGATACCTCTTAGCGGGACTATTCAATCCCCTCACATTGAGTGATAATATCTTAACCATATACTAAAGAATACAAAAAACAAGAAACAAAAACGGAAATATAAACAGAACAATAAACAGGAAGAGATTACCACAATCTTAGGTAAACTTCCTAAAATGGGGAAAAGCTCGTGAAACTCCGCAGGAAGCCTCCTGCATACAAATAATGTAAGTGATATAGCAATTAAAATTTGCATTTTTCACCCTGGAGCCTCACCTCTCTTGTCCAAGGATTTAAGAAAATTTTTCCCCTCTTGTGGAGATAGGATTACTACTACCTTCCCACCATGAATTATCAAAAGCTTAGTAGGGAACCCCCACCTATAAACCACACCCTTTTGTCTCAGAATTGTCGTAACTTCATTAAATCCCTTCCTTGTTTGGATAGTTTCTTTTGAAAGGTCTGCATATGATTTGATGTGATCATAGGGGTGGGGAAGGTGTTTATTGGTCCTAAAATAGTTTAAGAATTTTTCTTTGGTGGAGTAAAAATGGAATCTTAAGATAGTGTCTCTAGGGAGCTCAGCCGAGATAGATGCAGGCCTCGGGAGTCTGTGGATTCTATCTATCATTAGTTCTACCTCAGGGATGGATGGCAGAATCTTGATTAAAATCTCTTTAACATATTTTTGTAAATTGTGCTGGTTAATTTTTTCCGAGATCCCTCTCAATTTAATGTTGTTCCTCCTACTGCGGTCTTCTAGGTCGGCTACTTTATTTCGTAAAAAAAGGATTTCTTTTTGGGCATTAGTTTGTTGTTTTTGAATGGAATCTGATGTTTTCCCTAGAGCTTCTAATGTCTTTTCATTATTGTCAATCCTAGTGTTAACTGTGTCAAGATTGGATTGTAGACGGTTTACATGTTTATTCAGAGAGGACTCAAAGCTTTTATTTAATGCTAGAATTAAGTCTTTAATATATTTTTCAGAGACCCCTCTTTCAGAAGCCTGGAAGTTTTCCAGACCCTCATGTCCACTGCTACTAGCCTCCTCCTCCTCCTCTACAGAACTATAGTCTTTTCTGGGTCTACTTTTTTCTGGACTGTGAGATGGAGAGGCTTCGTAGTATTCTTCCTCGTCTGACAACACAGACCTACCCTCCCCTTTAGACTCATCTCTTTTAGATTTTCTATTAACAGAGGTATCCATTATTGATTGGATGTTATCCAACTCTTGTATCATTAAAGTATGGGAGTCACCCTTTTGTCCGATTTCAAATTTAGTAGGTTTTTTGGGGGAGGGAGGAGGGCTAATGCATATAGCTTCATCTAGATTAGTCATATCTTGTTTGCGCGTGGACTTATCTTTCTGCTGTTTCGCTTTATTGTTTTTCTGACTCATTTTTTTTTTTTTTTTTTTTTTATATATTTATAAAGCTTTCACTATCCTTAAGGAACAGCAGAGATATTTCTATTCCACCAACACGCTCAAAGAGAGAGATAAATCACGAATATGTGTATCTGTAGATCGGAGGTCAAGTATGTATCTTAAACCCAAGCCCTTTAAGGGAGTATTATGATAGCTGTTTATATCAGGTATATAAAACCAAAAACCAGAATATCATATAAAAGTCTAAGCAGATTATCATATGACAGTTGTTGTATGAAAATCAGTAATTAACTGTATGAAAATAATAATAAGCAGCTTCCTATATTTAGAGTGACAACTTTAAGTAGCCGTTACATCAGAAACTCACAGAATCACTATAGATGCGATTTAGTGCGCTATTTATATTAAAACAATAACAATAGCGGGAAAATCAAACTCGATGAAATCCAAGATCCCTCTTGTTCTTCTGGGTGAATCCCCAAATATTCTCCAGCAGGCAGGATGAGCAGGGACAAATCAACAAGAATATATGGAAGCTTACCAATTAAAATAACAGCCCCAGTCAATCAAGCGTCGGTTTCTGAAAATCAACGCCGCCGTTGGTCGTAGTGTGCCAGGTGTCTCCCTGCTCAGAAGGTGGACCCCGACTCTGGGGAAAAAAAAAACACTCCAATCCGAGGTTCCAAGAACAAGTTATTCCATCAAAACCGCGGCGGGTGTAATGCTGCGGCAGCCGCTATTACAGATATCCGGCTCCTGCCTTCCCCTGCACCACTCAAAGCCCTGCTTCAGCAAAGCCCGAGTTCTCTTTGGAATTCAATATGGCAGAGCTCAATCTTCTTAGAGGGATCTCCCTGACTCCAGGGAACAAAATTTCCACAGAACCGGACCTCCAGAAGTTCACAATATCACAAAACGCTCGGCGGGTCCGAGCGCGCGGCCGCGGCTGTCACTCAGATCCTTACCCCTGCAGCTTTCTTCTACCGCCAATGATTTTTAGTTAGGAAAAACCGAATCTTGCTTCAATCCCGGCGTGTCTGGTCTCGTTCTGTTCGGAGAGGTCCCCCGGTTCCAGGGAAACAGGCTCCCGATGTATTTTAAGCTCCAGGAGTGAGCAGTACCCCAAAAACAGCGGCGGTATAGATTTAACGCCGGGGAATCACTCACAGCAAATAGGCCACGTCAGCTCCCGGTCCAGGGTGTTTAAATTTCAAGCTGAGAGGTTCCACAAAGGGTCCTGAAGTCTCAGATATCAGAGAGGACGCCCGGTCCACAAGTGTGGGGAAAAGCGCGGGAAAATCCTGGCCGGTTCACTCCTCCTGCTACTTTCTTCAGACGTCGCTATACTTGTCGGCGTCGGTGTGTAACGCTGCCTCAGCCAGACCCCCGAGACCCGCCGCTTGTCACAACGGGCCCTGGAGTCTCCTCTGTCGGCCTCTTTCAGTTTTTCTGGCAACGTCTCACCTCTTCCCCTCTCGGGCCCGCCGCTGCAGAGAGAAGCAGGCGCGGGAAAAACTTGCTGATTCACCGCTCCTCAGGCATTAGAAGGTCATATCTCGGGGAATATTCATCACAAGAACTCCAGAGAGGTCTCAAAATGATCCTGGAGAATAAGGCTCTCTAGTCCAATAAATCTTTTTGTCCAAATTCTTCTTGTTCGCTTTGTATGTCGCTTAATAAGGAAGGCTTCCTCAGAGCTCAGAGCTCACACAGCCTGCTGCATTGAGCTCCAGACCACGCCCCTTCTTGAATTTTCTCCAAAAGTAAAGTAGTTGCAAACTCATCCTTTTAGAAACTTGTTTGGGCTGTTGATAGGAGTAAAAAACCATCAAAAATTTCAATCCTGCATGATTCTACCAAGAAATGTGATTCTTCATTCAAAACCTGATTTTTGCTATTGGGCTCTATTGAATAATGAATGTTTTGAATTTTCTCCAAAAGTAAAGTAGTTGCAAACTCATGCTTTTAGAAACTTGTTTGGGCTCATGAGAGGAGTAGAAAAACATCAAAAATTTGAGTCCTGCATGATTCTACCAAGAAATGTGTGTTCATTCAAACCGCTGGTTTTTGATAGTTTGGGCCCTATTGAATAATGAATGTTTTGAATTTTCTCCAAAAGTAAAGCAGTTGCAAACTCATCCTTTTAGAAACTTGTTTGGGCTGTAGAGAGGAGTTAAAAACCATCAAAAATTTCAATCCTGCATGATTCTACCAAGAAATGTGATTCTTCATTCAAAACCTGATTTTTGCTATTGGGCTCTATTGATTAATGAATGTTTTGAATTTTCTCCAAAAGTAAAGTAGTTGCAAACTCATGCTTTTAGAGACTTGTTTGGGCTCATGAGAGGAGTAGAAAAACATCAAAAATTTCAGTCCTGCATGATTCTACCAAGAAATGTGTGTTCATTGAAACCGCTGGTTTTTGATAGTTTGGGCCCTATTGAATATTGAATGTTTTGAATTTTCTCCGAAAGTAAAGTAGTTGCAAACTCATCCTTTTAGAAACTTGTTTGGGCTGTTGAGAGGAGTAAAAAACCATCAAAAATTTCAATCCTGCATGATTCTACCAAGAAATGTGATTCTTCATTCAAAACCTGATTTTTGCTATTGGGCTCTATTGAATAATGAATGTTTTGAATTTTCTCCAAAAGTAAAGTAGTTGCAAACTCATGCTATTAGAGACTTGTTTGGGCTCATGAGAGGAGTAGAAAAACATCAAAAATTTCAGTCCTGCATGATTCTACCAAGAAATGTGTGTTCATTGAAACCGCTGGTTTTTGATAGTTTGGGCCCTATTGAATAATGAATGTTTTGAATTTTCTCCAAAAGTAAAGTAGTTGCAAACTCATCCTTTTAGAAACTTGTTTGGGCTGTTGAGAGGAGTAAAAAACCATCAAAAATTTCAATCCTGCATGATTCTACCAAGAAATGTGATTCTTCATTCAAAACCTGATTTTTGCTATTGGGCTCTATTGAATAATGAATGTTTTGAATTTTCTCCAAAAGTAAAGTAGTTGCAAACTCATGCTTTTAGAGACTTGTTTGGGCTCATGAGAGGAGTAGAAAAACATCAAAAATTTCAGTCCTGCATGATTCTTCCAAGAAATGTGTGTTCATTGAAACCGCTGGTTTTTGATAGTTTGGGCCCTATTGAATAATGAATGTTTTGAATTTTCTCCAAAAGTAAAGTAGTTGCAAGCTCATCCTTTTAGAAACTTGTTTGGGCTGTTGAGAGGAGTAAAAAACCATCAAAAATTTCAATCCTGCATGATTCTACCAAGAAATGTGATTCTTCATTCAAAACCTGATTTTTGCTATTGGGCTCTATTGAATAATGAATGTTTTGAATTTTCTCCAAAAGTAAAGTAGTTGCAAACTCATGCTTTTAGAGACTTGTTTGGGCTCATGAGAGGAGTAGAAAAACATCAAAAATTTCAGTCCTGCATGATTCTTCCAAGAAATGTGTGTTCATTGAAACCGCTGGTTTTTGATAGTTTGGGCCCTATTGAATAATGAATGTTTTGAATTTTCTCCAAAAGTAAAGTAGTTGCAAACTCATCCTTTTAGAAACTTGTTTGGGCTGTTGAGAGGAGTAAAAAACCATCAAAAATTTCAATCCTGCATGATTTTACCAAGAAATGTGATTCTTCATTCAAAACCTGATTTTTGCTATTGGGCTCTATTGAATAGTGAATGTTTTGAATTTTCTCCAAAAGTAAAGTAGTTGCAAACTCATGCTTTTAGAAACTTGTTTGGGCTCATGAGAGGAGTAGAAAAACATCAAAAATTTCAGTCCTGCATGATTCTACCAAGAAATGTGTGTTCATTGAAACCGCTGGTTTTTGATAGTTTGGGCCCTATTGAATAATGAATGTTTTGAATTTTCTCCAAAAGTAAAGTAGTTGCAAACTCATCCTTTTAGAAACTTGTTTGGGCTGTTGAGAGGAGTAAAAAACCATCAAAAATGTCAATCCTGCATGATTTTACCAAGAAATGTGATTCTTCATTCAAAACCTGATTTTTGCTATTGGGCTCTATTGAATAATGAATGTTTTGAATTTTCTCCAAAAGTAAAGTAGTTGCAAACTCATGCTTTTAGAGACTTGTTTGGGCTTATGAGAGGAGTAGAAAAACATCAAAAATTTCAGTCCTGCATGATTCTACCAAGAAATGTGTGTTCATTGAAACCGCTGGTTTTTGATAGTTTGGGCCCTATTGAATAATGAATGTTTTGAATTTTCTCCAAAAGTAAAGTAGTTGCAAACTCATCCTTTTAGAAACTTGTTTGGGCTGTTGAGAGGAGTAAAAAACCATCAAAAATTTCAATCCTGCATGATTCTACCAAGAACTGTGATTCTTCATTCAAAACCTGATTTTTGCTATTGGGCTCTATTGAATAATGAATGTTTTGAATTTTCTCCAAAAGTAAAGTAGTTGCAAACTCATGCTTTTAGAAACTTGTTTGGGCTCATGAGAGAAGTAGAAAAACATCAAAAATTTCAGCCCTGCATGATTCTTCCAAGAAATGTGTGTTCATTGAAACCGCTGGTTTTTGATAGTTTGGGCCCTATTGAATAATGAATGTTTTGAATTTTCTCCAAAAGTAAAGTAGTTGCAAACTCATCCTTTTAGAAACTTGTTTGGGCTGTTGAGAGGAGTAAAAAACCATCAAAAATTTCAATCCTGCATGATTCTACCAAGAAATGTGATTCTTCATTCAAAACCTGATTTTTGCTATTGGGCTCTATTGAATAATGAATGTTTTGAATTTTCTCCAAAAGTAAAGTAGTTGCAAACTCATGCTTTTAGAGACTTGTTTGGGCTCATGAGAGGAGTAGAAAAACATCAAAAATTTCAGTCCTGCATGATTCTACCAAGAAATGTGTGTTCATTGAAACCGCTGGTTTTTGATAGTTTGGGCCCTATTGAATAATGAATGTTTTGAATTTTCTCCAAAAGTAAAGTAGTTGCAAACTCATCCTTTTAGAAACTTGTTTGGGCTGTTGATAGGAGTAAAAAACCATCAAAAATTTCAATCCTGCATGATTCTACCAAGAAATGTGATTCTTCATTCAAAACCTGATTTTTGCTATTGGGCTCTATTGAATAATGAATGTTTTGAATTTTCTCCAAAAGTAAAGTAGTTGCAAACTCATGCTTTTAGAAACTTGTTTGGGCTCATGAGAGAAGTAGAAAAACATCAAAAATTTCAGCCCTGCATGATTCTTCCAAGAAATGTGTGTTCATTGAAACCGCTGGTTTTTGATAGTTTGGGCCCTATTGAATAATGAATGTTTTGAATTTTCTCCAAAAGTAAAGTAGTTGCAAACTCATCCTTTTAGAAACTTGTTTGGGCTGTTGAGAGGAGTAAAAAACCATCAAAAATTTCAATCCTGCATGATTCTACCAAGAAATGTGATTCTTCATTCAAAACCTGATTTTTGCTATTGGGCTCTATTGAATAATGAATGTTTTGAATTTTCTCCAAAAGTAAAGTAGTTGCAAACTCATGCTTTTAGAGACTTGTTTGGGCTCATGAGAGGAGTAGAAAAACATCAAAAATTTCAGTCCTGCATGATTCTACCAAGAAATGTGTGTTCATTGAAACCGCTGGTTTTTGATAGTTTGGGCCCTATTGAATAATGAATGTTTTGAATTTTCTCCAAAAGTAAAGTAGTTGCAAACTCATCCTTTTAGAAACTTGTTTGGGCTGTTGATAGGAGTAAAAAACCATCAAAAATTTCAATCCTGCATGATTCTACCAAGAAATGTGATTCTTCATTCAAAACCTGATTTTTGCTATTGGGCTCTATTGAATAATGAATGTTTTGAATTTTCTCCAAAAGTAAAGTAGTTGCAAACTCATGCTTTTAGAAACTTGTTTGGGCTCATGAGAGGAGTAGAAAAACATCAAAAATTTGAGTCCTGCATGATTCTACCAAGAAATGTGTGTTCATTCAAACCGCTGGTTTTTGATAGTTTGGGCCCTATTGAATAATGAATGTTTTGAATTTTCTCCAAAAGTAAAGCAGTTGCAAACTCATCCTTTTAGAAACTTGTTTGGGCTGTAGAGAGGAGTTAAAAACCATCAAAAATTTCAATCCTGCATGATTCTACCAAGAAATGTGATTCTTCATTCAAAACCTGATTTTTGCTATTGGGCTCTATTGATTAATGAATGTTTTGAATTTTCTCCAAAAGTAAAGTAGTTGCAAACTCATGCTTTTAGAGACTTGTTTGGGCTCATGAGAGGAGTAGAAAAACATCAAAAATTTCAGTCCTGCATGATTCTACCAAGAAATGTGTGTTCATTGAAACCGCTGGTTTTTGATAGTTTGGGCCCTATTGAATAATGAATGTTTTGAATTTTCTCCAAAAGTAAAGCAGTTGCAAACTCATCCTTTTAGAAACTTGTTTGGGCTGTTGAGAGGAGTAAAAAACCATCAAAAATTTCAATCCTGCATGATTCTACCAAGAAATGTGATTCTTCATTCAAAACCTGATTTTTGCTATTGGGCTCTATTGAATAATGAATGTTTTGAATTTTCTCCAAAAGTAAAGTAGTTGCAAACTCATGCTTTTAGAGACTTGTTTGGGCTCATGAGAGGAGTAGAAAAACATCAAAAATTTCAGTCCTGCATGATTCTACCAAGAAATGTGTGTTCATTGAAACCGCTGGTTTTTGATAGTTTGGGCCCTATTGAATATTGAATGTTTTGAATTTTCTCCGAAAGTAAAGTAGTTGCAAACTCATCCTTTTAGAAACTTGTTTGGGCTGTTGAGAGGAGTAAAAAACCATCAAAAATTTCAATCCTGCATGATTCTACCAAGAAATGTGATTCTTCATTCAAAACCTGATTTTTGCTATTGGGCTCTATTGAATAATGAATGTTTTGAATTTTCTCCAAAAGTAAAGTAGTTGCAAACTCATGCTATTAGAGACTTGTTTGGGCTCATGAGAGGAGTAGAAAAACATCAAAAATTTCAGTCCTGCATGATTCTACCAAGAAATGTGTGTTCATTGAAACCGCTGGTTTTTGATAGTTTGGGCCCTATTGAATAATGAATGTTTTGAATTTTCTCCAAAAGTAAAGTAGTTGCAAACTCATCCTTTTAGAAACTTGTTTGGGCTGTTGAGAGGAGTAAAAAACCATCAAAAATTTCAATCCTGCATGATTCTACCAAGAAATGTGATTCTTCATTCAAAACCTGATTTTTGCTATTGGGCTCTATTGAATAATGAATGTTTTGAATTTTCTCCAAAAGTAAAGTAGTTGCAAACTCATGCTATTAGAGACTTGTTTGGGCTCATGAGAGGAGTAGAAAAACATCAAAAATTTCAGTCCTGCATGATTCTACCAAGAAATGTGTGTTCATTGAAACCGCTGGTTTTTGATAGTTTGGGCCCTATTGAATAATGAATGTTTTGAATTTTCTCCAAAAGTAAAGTAGTTGCAAACTCATCCTTTTAGAAACTTGTTTGGGCTGTTGAGAGGAGTAAAAAACCATCAAAAATTTCAATCCTGCATGATTCTACCAAGAAATGTGATTCTTCATTCAAAACCTGATTTTTGCTATTGGGCTCTATTGAATAATGAATGTTTTGAATTTTCTCCAAAAGTAAAGTAGTTGCAAACTCATGCTTTTAGAGACTTGTTTGGGCTCATGAGAGGAGTAGAAAAACATCAAAAATTTCAGTCCTGCATGATTCTTCCAAGAAATGTGTGTTCATTGAAACCGCTGGTTTTTGATAGTTTGGGCCCTATTGAATAATGAATGTTTTGAATTTTCTCCAAAAGTAAAGTAGTTGCAAGCTCATCCTTTTAGAAACTTGTTTGGGCTGTTGAGAGGAGTAAAAAACCATCAAAAATTTCAATCCTGCATGATTCTACCAAGAAATGTGATTCTTCATTCAAAACCTGATTTTTGCTATTGGGCTCTATTGAATAATGAATGTTTTGAATTTTCTCCAAAAGTAAAGTAGTTGCAAACTCATGCTTTTAGAGACTTGTTTGGGCTCATGAGAGGAGTAGAAAAACATAAAAAATTTCAGTCCTGCATGATTCTTCCAAGAAATGTGTGTTCATTGAAACCGCTGGTTTTTGATAGTTTGGGCCCTATTGAATAATGAATGTTTTGAATTTTCTCCAAAAGTAAAGTAGTTGCAAACTCATCCTTTTAGAAACTTGTTTGGGCTGTTGAGAGGAGTAAAAAACCATCAAAAATTTCAATCCTGCATGATTTTACCAAGAAATGTGATTCTTCATTCAAAACCTGATTTTTGCTATTGGGCTCTATTGAATAGTGAATGTTTTGAATTTTCTCCAAAAGTAAAGTAGTTGCAAACTCATGCTTTTAGAAACTTGTTTGGGCTCATGAGAGGAGTAGAAAAACATCAAAAATTTCAGTCCTGCATGATTCTACCAAGAAATGTGTGTTCATTGAAACCGCTGGTTTTTGATAGTTTGGGCCCTATTGAATAATGAATGTTTTGAATTTTCTCCAAAAGTAAAGTAGTTGCAAACTCATCCTTTTAGAAACTTGTTTGGGCTGTTGAGAGGAGTAAAAAACCATCAAAAATTTCAATCCTGCATGATTTTACCAAGAAATGTGATTCTTCATTCAAAACCTGATTTTTGCTATTGGGCTCTATTGAATAATGAATGTTTTGAATTTTCTCCAAAAGTAAAGTAGTTGCAAACTCATGCTTTTAGAGACTTGTTTGGGCTTATGAGAGGAGTAGAAAAACATCAAAAATTTCAGTCCTGCATGATTCTACCAAGAAATGTGTGTTCATTGAAACCGCTGGTTTTTGATAGTTTGGGCCCTATTGAATAATGAATGTTTTGAATTTTCTCCAAAAGTAAAGTAGTTGCAAACTCATCCTTTTAGAAACTTGTTTGGGCTGTTGAGAGGAGTAAAAAACCATCAAAAATTTCAATCCTGCATGATTCTACCAAGAAATGTGATTCTTCATTCAAAACCTGATTTTTGCTATTGGGCTCTATTGAATAATGAATGTTTTGAATTTTCTCCAAAAGTAAAGTAGTTGCAAACTCATGCTTTTAGAGACTTGTTTGGGCTCATGAGAGGAGTAGAAAAACATCAAAAATTTCAGTCCTGCATGATTCTACCAAGAAATGTGTGTTCATTGAAACCGCTGGTTTTTGATAGTTTGGGCCCTATTGAATATTGAATGTTTTGAATTTTCTCCGAAAGTAAAGTAGTTGCAAACTCATCCTTTTAGAAACTTGTTTGGGCTGTTGAGAGGAGTAAAAAACCATCAAAAATTTCAATCCTGCATGATTCTACCAAGAAATGTGATTCTTCATTCAAAATCTGATTTTTGCTATTGGGCTCTATTGAATAATGAATGTTTTGAATTTTCTCCAAAAGTAAAGTAGTTGCAAACTCATGCTTTTAGAGACTTGTTTGGGCTCATGAGAGGAGTAGAAAAACATCAAAAATTTCAGTCCTGCATGATTCTACCAAGAAATGTGTGTTCATTGAAACCGCTGGTTTTTGATAGTTTGGGCCCTATGGAATAATGAATGTTTTGAATTTTCTCCGAAAGTAAAGTAGTTGCAAACTCATCCTTTTAGAAACTTGTTTGGGCTGTTGAGAGGAGTAAAAAACCATCAAAAATTTCAATCCTGCATGATTCTACCAAGAAATGTGATTCTTCATTCAAAACTTGATTTTTGCTATTGGGCTCCATTGAATAATGAATGTTTTGAATTTTCTCCAAAAGTAAAGTAGTTGCAAACTCATGCTTTTAGAGACTTGTTTGGGCTCATGAGAGGAGTAGAAAAACATCAAAAATTTCAGTCCTGCATGATTCTACCAAGAAATGTGTGTTCATTGAAACCGCTGGTTTTTGATAGTTTGGGCCCTATTGAATAATGAATGTTTTGAATTTTCTCCAAAAGTAAAGTAGTTGCAAGCTCATCCTTTTAGAAACTTGTTTGGGCTGTTGAGAGGAGTAAAAAACCATCAAAAATTTCAATCCTGCATGATTCTACCAAGAAATGTGATTCTTCATTCAAAACCTGATTTTTGCTATTGGGCTCTATTGAATAATGAATGTTTTGAATTTTCTCCAAAAGTAAAGTAGTTGCAAACTCATGCTTTTAGAGACTTGTTTGGGCTCATGAGAGGAGTAGAAAAACATCAAAAATTTCAGTCCTGCATGATTCTTCCAAGAAATGTGTGTTCATTGAAACCGCTGGTTTTTGATAGTTTGGGCCCTATTGAATAATGAATGTTTTGAATTTTCTCCAAAAGTAAAGTAGTTGCAAACTCATCCTTTTAGAAACTTGTTTGGGCTGTAGAGAGGAGTAAAAAACCATCAAAAATTTCAATCCTGCATGATTCTACCAAGAAATGTGATTCTTCATTCAAAACCTGATTTTTGCTATTGGGCTCTATTGAATAATGAATGTTTTGAATTTTCTCCAAAAGTAAAGTAGTTGCAAACTCATGCTTTTAGAGACTTGTTTGGGCTCATGAGAGGAGTAGAAAAACATCAAAAATTTCAGTCCTGCATGATTCTACCAAGAAATGTGTGTTCATTGAAACCGCTGGTTTTTGATAGTTTGGGCCCTATTGAATAATGAATGTTTTGAATTTTCTCCAAAAGTAAAGCAGTTGCAAACTCATCCTTTTAGAAACTTGTTTGGGCTGTTGAGAGGAGTAAAAAACCATCAAAAATTTCAATCCTGCATGATTCTACCAAGAAATGTGATTCTTCATTCAAAACCTGATTTTTGCTATTGGGCTCTATTGAATAATGAATGTTTTGAATTTTCTCCAAAAGTAAAGTAGTTGCAAACTCATGCTTTTAGAGACTTGTTTGGGCTCATGAGAGGAGTAGAAAAACATCAAAAATTTCAGTCCTGCATGATTCTACCAAGAAATGTGTGTTCATTGAAACCGCTGGTTTTTGATAGTTTGGGCCCTATTGAATATTGAATGTTTTGAATTTTCTCCGAAAGTAAAGTAGTTGCAAACTCATCCTTTTAGAAACTTGTTTGGGCTGTTGAGAGGAGTAAAAAACCATCAAAAATTTCAATCCTGCATGATTCTACCAAGAAATGTGATTCTTCATTCAAAATCTGATTTTTGCTATTGGGCTCTATTGAATAATGAATGTTTTGAATTTTCTCCAAAAGTAAAGTAGTTGCAAACTCATGCTTTTAGAGACTTGTTTGGGCTCATGAGAGGAGTAGAAAAACATCAAAAATTTCAGTCCTGCATGATTCTACCAAGAAATGTGTGTTCATTGAAACCGCTGGTTTTTGATAGTTTGGGCCCTATGGAATAATGAATGTTTTGAATTTTCTCCGAAAGTAAAGTAGTTGCAAACTCATCCTTTTAGAAACTTGTTTGGGCTGTTGAGAGGAGTAAAAAACCATCAAAAATTTCAATCCTGCATGATTCTACCAAGAAATGTGATTCTTCATTCAAAACTTGATTTTTGCTATTGGGCTCCATTGAATAATGAATGTTTTGAATTTTCTCCAAAAGTAAAGTAGTTGCAAACTCATGCTTTTAGAGACTTGTTTGGGCTCATGAGAGGAGTAGAAAAACATCAAAAATTTCAGTCCTGCATGATTCTACCAAGAAATGTGTGTTCATTGAAACCGCTGGTTTTTGATAGTTTGGGCCCTATTGAATAATGAATGTTTTGAATTTTCTCCAAAAGTAAAGTAGTTGCAAGCTCATCCTTTTAGAAACTTGTTTGGGCTGTTGAGAGGAGTAAAAAACCATCAAAAATTTCAATCCTGCATGATTCTACCAAGAAATGTGATTCTTCATTCAAAACCTGATTTTTGCTATTGGGCTCTATTGAATAATGAATGTTTTGAATTTTCTCCAAAAGTAAAGTAGTTGCAAACTCATGCTTTTAGAGACTTGTTTGGGCTCATGAGAGGAGTAGAAAAACATCAAAAATTTCAGTCCTGCATGATTCTTCCAAGAAATGTGTGTTCATTGAAACCGCTGGTTTTTGATAGTTTGGGCCCTATTGAATAATGAATGTTTTGAATTTTCTCCAAAAGTAAAGTAGTTGCAAACTCATCCTTTTAGAAACTTGTTTGGGCTGTTGAGAGGAGTAAAAAACCATCAAAAATTTCAATCCTGCATGATTCTACCAAGAAATGTGATTCTTCATTCAAAACCTGATTTTTGCTATTGGGCTCTATTGAATAATGAATGTTTTGAATTTTCTCCAAAAGTAAAGTAGTTGCAAACTCATGCTTTTAGAGACTTGTTTGGGCTCATGAGAGGAGTAGAAAATAATCAAAAATTTCAGTCCTGCATGATTCTTCCAAGAAATGTGTGTTCATTGAAACCGCTGGTTTTTGATAGTTTGGGCCCTATTGAATAATGAATGTTTTGAATTTTCTCCAAAAGTAAAGTAGTTGCAAACTCATCCTTTTAGAAACTTGTTTGGGCTGTTGAGAGGAGTAAAAAACCATCAAAAATTTCAATCCTGCATGATTCTACCAAGAAATGTGATTCTTCATTCAAAACCTGATTTTTGCTATTGGGCTCTATTGAATAATGAATGTTTTGAATTTTCTCCAAAAGTAAAGTAGTTGCAAACTCATGCTTTTAGAGACTTGTTTGGGCTCATGAGAGGAGTAGAAAAACATCAAAAATTTCAGTCCTGCATGATTCTACCAAGAAATGTGTGTTCATTGAAACCGCTGGTTTTTGATAGTTTGGGCCCTATTGAATAATGAATGTTTTGAATTTTCTCCAAAAGTAAAGTAGTTGCAAACTCATCCTTTTAGAAACTTGTTTGGGCTGTTGAGAGGAGTAAAAAACCATCAAAAATTTCAATCCTGCATGATTCTACCAAGAAATGTGATTCTTCATTCAAAACCTGATTTTTGCTATTGGGCTCTATTGAATAATGAATGTTTTGAATTTTCTCCAAAAGTAAAGTAGTTGCAAACTCATCCTTTTAGAAACTTGTTTGGGCTGTTGAGAGGAGTAAAAAACCATCAAAAATTTCAATCCTGCATGATTCTACCAAGAACTGTGATTCTTCATTCAAAACCTGATTTTTGCTATTGGGCTCTATTGAATAATGAATGTTTTGAATTTTCTCCAAAAGTAAAGTAGTTGCAAACTCATGCTTTTAGAGACTTGTTTGGGCTCATGAGAGGAGTAGAAAAACATCAAAAATTTCAGTCCTGCATGATTCTACCAAGAAATGTGTGTTCATTGAAACCGCTGGTTTTTGATAGTTTGGGCCCTATTGAATAATGAATGTTTTGAATTTTCTCCAAAAGTAAAGTAGTTGCAAACTCATCCTTTTAGAAACTTGTTTGGGCTGTTGAGAGGAGTAAAAAACCATCAAAAATTTCAATCCTGCATGATTCTACCAAGAAATGTGATTCTTCATTCAAAACCTGATTTTTGCTATTGGGCTCTATTGAATAATGAATGTTTTGAATTTTCTCCAAAAGTAAAGTAGTTGCAAACTCATCCTTTTAGAAACTTGTTTGGGCTGTTGAGAGGAGTAAAAAACCATCAAAAATTTCAATCCTGCATGATTCTACCAAGAACTGTGATTCTTCATTCAAAACCTGATTTTTGCTATTGGGCTCTATTGAATAATGAATGTTTTGAATTTTCTCCAAAAGTAAAGTAGTTGCAAACTCATGCTTTTAGAAACTTGTTTGGGCTCATGAGAGGAGTAGAAAAACATCAAAAATTTCAGCCCTGCATGATTCTTCCAAGAAATGTGTGTTCATTGAAACCGCTGGTTTTTGATAGTTTGGGCCCTATTGAATAATGAATGTTTTGAATTTTCTCCAAAAGTAAAGTAGTTGCAAACTCATCCTTTTAGAAACTTGTTTGGGCTGTTGAGAGGAGTAAAAAACCATCAAAAATTTCAATCCTGCATGATTCTACCAAGAAATGTGATTCTTCATTCAAAACCTGATTTTTGCTATTGGGCTCTATTGAATAATGAATGTTTTGAATTTTCTCCAAAAGTAAAGTAGTTGCAAACTCATGCTTTTAGAGACTTGTTTGGGCTCATGAGAGGAGTAGAAAAACATCAAAAATTTCAGTCCTGCATGATTCTACCAAGAAATGTGTGTTCATTGAAACCGCTGGTTTTTGATAGTTTGGGCCCTATTGAATAATGAATGTTTTGAATTTTCTCCAAAAGTAAAGTAGTTGCAAACTCATCCTTTTAGAAACTTGTTTGGGCTGTTGAGAGGAGTAAAAAACCATCAAAAATTTCAATCCTGCATGATTCTACCAAGAACTGTGATTCTTCATTCAAAACCTGATTTTTGCTATTGGGCTCTATTGAATAATGAATGTTTTGAATTTTCTCCAAAAGTAAAGTAGTTGCAAACTCATGCTTTTAGAGACTTGTTTGGGCTCATGAGAGGAGTAGAAAAACATCAAAAATTTCAGTCCTGCATGATTCTACCAAGAAATGTGTGTTCATTGAAACCGCTGGTTTTTGATAGTTTGGGCCCTATTGAATAATGAATGTTTTGAATTTTCTCCAAAAGTAAAGTAGTTGCAAACTCATCCTTTTAGAAACTTGTTTGGGCTGTTGAGAGGAGTAAAAAACCATCAAAAATTTCAATCCTGCATGATTTTACCAAGAAATGTGATTCTTCATTCAAAACCTGATTTTTGCTATTGGGCTCTATTGAATAGTGAATGTTTTGAATTTTCTCCAAAAGTAAAGTAGTTGCAAACTCATTCTTTTAGAAACTTGTTTGGGCTCATGAGAGGAGTAGAAAAACATCAAAAATTTCAGTCCTGCATGATTCTACCAAGAAATGTGTGTTCATTGAAACCGCTGGTTTTTGATAGTTTGGGCCCTATTGAATAATGAATGTTTTGAATTTTCTCCAAAAGTAAAGTAGTTGCAAACTCATCCTTTTAGAAACTTGTTTGGGCTGTTGAGAGGAGTAAAAAACCATCAAAAATTTCAATCCTGCATGATTTTACCAAGAAATGTGATTCTTCATTCAAAACCTGATTTTTGCTATTGGGCTCTATTGAATAATGAATGTTTTGAATTTTCTCCAAAAGTAAAGTAGTTGCAAACTCATGCTTTTAGAGACTTGTTTGGGCTCATGAGAGGAGTAGAAAAACATCAAAAATTTCAGTCCTGCATGATTCTACCAAGAAATGTGTGTTCATTGAAACCGCTGGTTTTTGATAGTTTGGGCCCTATTGAATAATGAATGTTTTGAATTTTCTCCAAAAGTAAAGTAGTTGCAAACTCATCCTTTTAGAAACTTGTTTGGGCTGTTGAGAGGAGTAAAAAACCATCAAAAATTTCAATCCTGCATGATTCTACCAAGAAATGTGATTCTTCATTCAAAACCTGATTTTTGCTATTGGGCTCTATTGAATAATGAATGTTTTGAATTTTCTCCAAAAGTAAAGTAGTTGCAAACTCATGCTTTTAGAGACTTGTTTGGGCTCATGAGAGGAGTAGAAAAACATCAAAAATTTCAGTCCTGCATGATTCTACCAAGAAATGTGTGTTCATTGAAACCGCTGGTTTTTGATAGTTTGGGCCCTATTGAATAATGAATGTTTTGAATTTTCTCCAAAAGTAAAGTAGTTGCAAACTCATCCTTTTAGAAACTTGTTTGGGCTGTTGAGAGGAGTAAAAAACCATCAAAAATTTCAATCCTGCATGATTCTACCAAGAACTGTGATTCTTCATTCAAAACCTGATTTTTGCTATTGGGCTCTATTGAATAATGAATGTTTTGAATTTTCTCCAAAAGTAAAGTAGTTGCAAACTCATGCTTTTAGAGACTTGTTTGGGCTCATGAGAGGAGTAGAAAAACATCAAAAATTTCAGTCCTGCATGATTCTACCAAGAAATGTGTGTTCATTGAAACCGCTGGTTTTTGATAGTTTGGGCCCTATTGAATAATGAATGTTTTGAATTTTCTCCAAAAGTAAAGTAGTTGCAAACTCATCCTTTTAGAAACTTGTTTGGGCTGTTGAGAGGAGTAAAAAACCATCAAAAATTTCAATCCTGCATGATTTTACCAAGAAATGTGATTCTTCATTCAAAACCTGATTTTTGCTATTGGGCTCTATTGAATAGTGAATGTTTTGAATTTTCTCCAAAAGTAAAGTAGTTGCAAACTCATTCTTTTAGAAACTTGTTTGGGCTCATGAGAGGAGTAGAAAAACATCAAAAATTTCAGTCCTGCATGATTCTACCAAGAAATGTGTGTTCATTGAAACCGCTGGTTTTTGATAGTTTGGGCCCTATTGAATAATGAATGTTTTGAATTTTCTCCAAAAGTAAAGTAGTTGCAAACTCATCCTTTTAGAAACTTGTTTGGGCTGTTGAGAGGAGTAAAAAACCATCAAAAATTTCAATCCTGCATGATTTTACCAAGAAATGTGATTCTTCATTCAAAACCTGATTTTTGCTATTGGGCTCTATTGAATAATGAATGTTTTGAATTTTCTCCAAAAGTAAAGTAGTTGCAAACTCATGCTTTTAGAGACTTGTTTGGGCTCATGAGAGGAGTAGAAAAACATCAAAAATTTCAGTCCTGCATGATTCTACCAAGAAATGTGTGTTCATTGAAACCGCTGGTTTTTGATAGTTTGGGCCCTATTGAATAATGAATGTTTTGAATTTTCTCCAAAAGTAAAGTAGTTGCAAACTCATCCTTTTAGAAACTTGTTTGGGCTGTTGAGAGGAGTAAAAAACCATCAAAAATTTCAATCCTGCATGATTCTACCAAGAAATGTGATTCTTCATTCAAAACCTGATTTTTGCTATTGGGCTCTATTGAATAATGAATGTTTTGAATTTTCTCCAAAAGTAAAGTAGTTGCAAACTCATGCTTTTAGAGACTTGTTTGGGCTCATGAGAGGAGTAGAAAAACATCAAAAATTTCAGTCCTGCATGATTCTTCCAAGAAATGTGTGTTCATTGAAACCGCTGGTTTTTGATAGTTTGGGCCCTATTGAATAATGAATGTTTTGAATTTTCTCCAAAAGTAAAGTAGTTGCAAACTCATCCTTTTAGAAACTTGTTTGGGCTGTTGAGAGGAGTAAAAAACCATCAAAAATTTCAATCCTGCATGATTCTACCAAGAAATGTGATTCTTCATTCAAAACCTGATTTTTGCTATTGGGCTCTATTGAATAATGAATGTTTTGAATTTTCTCCAAAAGTAAAGTAGTTGCAAACTCATGCTTTTAGAGACTTGTTTGGGCTCATGAGAGGAGTAGAAAAACATCAAAAATTTCAGTCCTGCATGATTCTTCCAAGAAATGTGTGTTCATTGAAACCGCTGGTTTTTGATAGTTTGGGCCCTATTGAATAATGAATGTTTTGAATTTTCTCCAAAAGTAAAGTAGTTGCAAACTCATCCTTTTAGAAACTTGTTTGGGCTGTTGAGAGGAGTAAAAAACCATCAAAAATTTCAATCCTGCATGATTCTACCAAGAAATGTGATTCTTCATTCAAAACCTGATTTTTGCTATTGGGCTCTATTGAATAATGAATGTTTTGAATTTTCTCCAAAAGTAAAGTAGTTGCAAACTCATGCTTTTAGAGACTTGTTTGGGCTCATGAGAGGAGTAGAAAAACATCAAAAATTTCAGTCCTGCATGATTCTACCAAGAAATGTGTGTTCATTGAAACCGCTGGTTTTTGATAGTTTGGGCCCTATTGAATAATGAATGTTTTGAATTTTCTCCAAAAGTAAAGTAGTTGCAAACTCATCCTTTTAGAAACTTGTTTGGGCTGTTGAGAGGAGTAAAAAACCATCAAAAATTTCAATCCTGCATGATTTTACCAAGAAATGTGATTCTTCATTCAAAACCTGATTTTTGCTATTGGGCTCTATTGAATAGTGAATGTTTTGAATTTTCTCCAAAAGTAAAGTAGTTGCAAACTCATGCTTTTAGAAACTTGTTTGGGCTCATGAGAGGAGTAGAAAAACATCAAAAATTTCAGTCCTGCATGATTCTACCAAGAAATGTGTGTTCATTGAAACCGCTGGTTTTTGATAGTTTGGGCCCTATTGAATAATGAATGTTTTGAATTTTCTCCAAAAGTAAAGTAGTTGCAAACTCATCCTTTTAGAAACTTGTTTGGGCTGTTGAGAGGAGTAAAAAACCATCAAAAATTTCAATCCTGCATGATTTTACCAAGAAATGTGATTCTTCATTCAAAACCTGATTTTTGCTATTGGGCTCTATTGAATAATGAATGTTTTGAATTTTCTCCAAAAGTAAAGTAGTTGCAAACTCATGCTTTTAGAGACTTGTTTGGGCTTATGAGAGGAGTAGAAAAACATCAAAAATTTCAGTCCTGCATGATTCTACCAAGAAATGTGTGTTCATTGAAACCGCTGGTTTTTGATAGTTTGGGCCCTATTGAATAATGAATGTTTTGAATTTTCTCCAAAAGTAAAGTAGTTGCAAACTCATCCTTTTAGAAACTTGTTTGGGCTGTTGAGAGGAGTAAAAAACCATCAAAAATTTCAATCCTGCATGATTCTACCAAGAAATGTGATTCTTCATTCAAAACCTGATTTTTGCTATTGGGCTCTATTGAATAATGAATGTTTTGAATTTTCTCCAAAAGTAAAGTAGATGCAAACTCATCCTTTTAGAAACTTGTTTGGGCTGTTGAGAGGAGTAAAAAACCATCAAAAATTTCAATCCTGCATGATTCTACCAAGAACTGTGATTCTTCATTCAAAACCTGATTTTTGCTATTGGGCTCTATTGAATAATGAATGTTTTGAATTTTCTCCAAAAGTAAAGTAGTTGCAAACTCATGCTTTTAGAGACTTGTTTGGGCTCATGAGAGGAGTAGAAAAACATCAAAAATTTCAGTCCTGCATGATTCTACCAAGAAATGTGTGTTCATTGAAACCGCTGGTTTTTGATAGTTTGGGCCCTATTGAATAATGAATGTTTTGAATTTTCTCCAAAAGTAAAGTAGTTGCAAACTCATCCTTTTAGAAACTTGTTTGGGCTGTTGAGAGGAGTAAAAAACCATCAAAAATTTCAATCCTGCATGATTTTACCAAGAAATGTGATTCTTCATTCAAAACCTGATTTTTGCTATTGGGCTCTATTGAATAGTGAATGTTTTGAATTTTCTCCAAAAGTAAAGTAGTTGCAAACTCATGCTTTTAGAAACTTGTTTGGGCTCATGAGAGGAGTAGAAAAACATCAAAAATTTCAGTCCTGCATGATTCTACCAAGAAATGTGTGTTCATTGAAACCGCTGGTTTTTGATAGTTTGGGCCCTATTGAATAATGAATGTTTTGAATTTTCTCCAAAAGTAAAGTAGTTGCAAACTCATCCTTTTAGAAACTTGTTTGGGCTGTTGAGAGGAGTAAAAAACCATCAAAAATTTCAATCCTGCATGATTTTACCAAGAAATGTGATTCTTCATTCAAAACCTGATTTTTGCTATTGGGCTCTATTGAATAATGAATGTTTTGAATTTTCTCCAAAAGTAAAGTAGTTGCAAACTCATGCTTTTAGAGACTTGTTTGGGCTCATGAGAGGAGTAGAAAAACATCAAAAATTTCAGTCCTGCATGATTCTACCAAGAAATGTGTGTTCATTGAAACCGCTGGTTTTTGATAGTTTGGGCCCTATTGAATAATGAATGTTTTGAATTTTCTCCAAAAGTAAAGTAGTTGCAAACTCATCCTTTTAGAAACTTGTTTGGGCTGTTGAGAGGAGTAAAAAACCATCAAAAATTTCAATCCTGCATGATTCTACCAAGAAATGTGATTCTTCATTCAAAACCTGATTTTTGCTATTGGGCTCTATTGAATAATGAATGTTTTGAATTTTCTCCAAAAGTAAAGTAGTTGCAAACTCATCCTTTTAGAAACTTGTTTGGGCTGTTGAGAGGAGTAAAAAACCATCAAAAATTTCAATCCTGCATGATTCTACCAAGAACTGTGATTCTTCATTCAAAACCTGATTTTTGCTATTGGGCTCTATTGAATAATGAATGTTTTGAATTTTCTCCAAAAGTAAAGTAGTTGCAAACTCATCCTTTTAGAAACTTGTTTGGGCTGTTGAGAGGAGTAAAAAACCATCAAAAATTTCAATCCTGCATGATTTTACCAAGAAATGTGATTCTTCATTCAAAACCTGATTTTTGCTATTGGGCTCTATTGAATAGTGAATGTTTTGAATTTTCTCCAAAAGTAAAGTAGTTGCAAACTCATGCTTTTAGAAACTTGTTTGGGCTCATGAGAGGAGTAGAAAAACATCAAAAATTTCAGTCCTGCATGATTCTACCAAGAAATGTGTGTTCATTGAAACCGCTGGTTTTTGATAGTTTGGGCCCTATTGAATAATGAATGTTTTGAATTTTCTCCAAAAGTAAAGTAGTTGCAAACTCATCCTTTTAGAAACTTGTTTGGGCTGTTGAGAGGAGTAAAAAACCATCAAAAATTTCAATCCTGCATGATTCTACCAAGAAATGTGATTCTTCATTCAAAACCTGATTTTTGCTATTGGGCTCTATTGAATAATGAATGTTTTGAATTTTCTCCAAAAGTAAAGTAGTTGCAAACTCATGCTTTTAGAGACTTGTTTGGGCTCATGAGAGGAGTAGAAAAACATCAAAAATTTCAGTCCTGCATGATTCTACCAAGAAATGTGTGTTCATTGAAACCGCTGGTTTTTGATAGTTTGGGCCCTATTGAATAATGAATGTTTTGAATTTTCTCCAAAAGTAAAGTAGTTGCAAACTCATCCTTTTAGAAACTTGTTTGGGCTGTTGAGAGGAGTAAAAAACCATCAAAAATTTCAATCCTGCATGATTCTACCAAGAAATGTGATTCTTCATTCAAAACCTGATTTTTGCTATTGGGCTCTATTGAATAATGAATGTTTTGAATTTTCTCCAAAAGTAAAGTAGTTGCAAACTCATGCTTTTAGAAACTTGTTTGGGCTCATGAGAGGAGTAGAAAAACATCAAAAATTTGAGTCCTGCATGATTCTACCAAGAAATGTGTGTTCATTGAAACCGCTGGTTTTTGATAGTTTGGGCCCTATTGAATAATGAATGTTTTGAATTTTCTCCAAAAGTAAAGTAGTTGCAAACTCATCCTTTTAGAAACTTGTTTGGGCTGTTGAGAGGAGTAAAAAACCATCAAAAATTTCAATCCTGCATGATTTTACCAAGAAATGTGATTCTTCATTCAAAACCTGATTTTTGCTATTGGGCTCTATTGAATAGTGAATGTTTTGAATTTTCTCCAAAAGTAAAGTAGTTGCAAACTCATGCTTTTAGAAACTTGTTTGGGCTCATGAGAGGAGTAGAAAAACATCAAAAATTTCAGTCCTGCATGATTCTACCAAGAAATGTGTGTTCATTGAAACCGCTGGTTTTTGATAGTTTGGGCCCTATTGAATAATGAATGTTTTGAATTTTCTCCAAAAGTAAAGTAGTTGCAAACTCATCCTTTTAGAAACTTGTTTGGGCTGTTGAGAGGAGTAAAAAACCATCAAAAATTTCAATCCTGCATGATTTTACCAAGAAATGTGATTCTTCATTCAAAACCTGATTTTTGCTATTGGGCTCTATTGAATAATGAATGTTTTGAATTTTCTCCAAAAGTAAAGTAGTTGCAAACTCATGCTTTTAGAGACTTGTTTGGGCTTATGAGAGGAGTAGAAAAACATCAAAAATTTCAGTCCTGCATGATTCTACCAAGAAATGTGTGTTCATTGAAACCGCTGGTTTTTGATAGTTTGGGCCCTATTGAATAATGAATGTTTTGAATTTTCTCCAAAAGTAAAGTAGTTGCAAACTCATCCTTTTAGAAACTTGTTTGGGCTGTTGAGAGGAGTAAAAAACCATCAAAAATTTCAATCCTGCATGATTCTACCAAGAAATGTGATTCTTCATTCAAAACCTGATTTTTGCTATTGGGCTCTATTGAATAATGAATGTTTTGAATTTTCTCCAAAAGTAAAGTAGATGCAAACTCATCCTTTTAGAAACTTGTTTGGGCTGTTGAGAGGAGTAAAAAACCATCAAAAATTTCAATCCTGCATGATTCTACCAAGAACTGTGATTCTTCATTCAAAACCTGATTTTTGCTATTGGGCTCTATTGAATAATGAATGTTTTGAATTTTCTCCAAAAGTAAAGTAGTTGCAAACTCATGCTTTTAGAGACTTGTTTGGGCTCATGAGAGGAGTAGAAAAACATCAAAAATTTCAGTCCTGCATGATTCTACCAAGAAATGTGTGTTCATTGAAACCGCTGGTTTTTGATAGTTTGGGCCCTATTGAATAATGAATGTTTTGAATTTTCTCCAAAAGTAAAGTAGTTGCAAACTCATCCTTTTAGAAACTTGTTTGGGCTGTTGAGAGGAGTAAAAAACCATCAAAAATTTCAATCCTGCATGATTTTACCAAGAAATGTGATTCTTCATTCAAAACCTGATTTTTGCTATTGGGCTCTATTGAATAGTGAATGTTTTGAATTTTCTCCAAAAGTAAAGTAGTTGCAAACTCATGCTTTTAGAAACTTGTTTGGGCTCATGAGAGGAGTAGAAAAACATCAAAAATTTCAGTCCTGCATGATTCTACCAAGAAATGTGTGTTCATTGAAACCGCTGGTTTTTGATAGTTTGGGCCCTATTGAATAATGAATGTTTTGAATTTTCTCCAAAAGTAAAGTAGTTGCAAACTCATCCTTTTAGAAACTTGTTTGGGCTGTTGAGAGGAGTAAAAAACCATCAAAAATTTCAATCCTGCATGATTTTACCAAGAAATGTGATTCTTCATTCAAAACCTGATTTTTGCTATTGGGCTCTATTGAATAATGAATGTTTTGAATTTTCTCCAAAAGTAAAGTAGTTGCAAACTCATGCTTTTAGAGACTTGTTTGGGCTCATGAGAGGAGTAGAAAAACATCAAAAATTTCAGTCCTGCATGATTCTACCAAGAAATGTGTGTTCATTGAAACCGCTGGTTTTTGATAGTTTGGGCCCTATTGAATAATGAATGTTTTGAATTTTCTCCAAAAGTAAAGTAGTTGCAAACTCATCCTTTTAGAAACTTGTTTGGGCTGTTGAGAGGAGTAAAAAACCATCAAAAATTTCAATCCTGCATGATTCTACCAAGAAATGTGATTCTTCATTCAAAACCTGATTTTTGCTATTGGGCTCTATTGAATAATGAATGTTTTGAATTTTCTCCAAAAGTAAAGTAGTTGCAAACTCATCCTTTTAGAAACTTGTTTGGGCTGTTGAGAGGAGTAAAAAACCATCAAAAATTTCAATCCTGCATGATTCTACCAAGAACTGTGATTCTTCATTCAAAACCTGATTTTTGCTATTGGGCTCTATTGAATAATGAATTTTTTGAATTTTCTCCAAAAGTAAAGTAGTTGCAAACTCATCCTTTTAGAAACTTGTTTGGGCTGTTGAGAGGAGTAAAAAACCATCAAAAATTTCAATCCTGCATGATTTTACCAAGAAATGTGATTCTTCATTCAAAACCTGATTTTTGCTATTGGGCTCTATTGAATAGTGAATGTTTTGAATTTTCTCCAAAAGTAAAGTAGTTGCAAACTCATGCTTTTAGAAACTTGTTTGGGCTCATGAGAGGAGTAGAAAAACATCAAAAATTTCAGTCCTGCATGATTCTACCAAGAAATGTGTGTTCATTGAAACCGCTGGTTTTTGATAGTTTGGGCCCTATTGAATAATGAATGTTTTGAATTTTCTCCAAAAGTAAAGTAGTTGCAAACTCATCCTTTTAGAAACTTGTTTGGGCTGTTGAGAGGAGTAAAAAACCATCAAAAATTTCAATCCTGCATGATTCTACCAAGAAATGTGATTCTTCATTCAAAACCTGATTTTTGCTATTGGGCTCTATTGAATAATGAATGTTTTGAATTTTCTCCAAAAGTAAAGTAGTTGCAAACTCATGCTTTTAGAGACTTGTTTGGGCTCATGAGAGGAGTAGAAAAACATCAAAAATTTCAGTCCTGCATGATTCTACCAAGAAATGTGTGTTCATTGAAACCGCTGGTTTTTGATAGTTTGGGCCCTATTGAATAATGAATGTTTTGAATTTTCTCCAAAAGTAAAGTAGTTGCAAACTCATCCTTTTAGAAACTTGTTTGGGCTGTTGAGAGGAGTAAAAAACCATCAAAAATTTCAATCCTGCATGATTCTACCAAGAAATGTGATTCTTCATTCAAAACCTGATTTTTGCTATTGGGCTCTATTGAATAATGAATGTTTTGAATTTTCTCCAAAAGTAAAGTAGTTGCAAACTCATGCTTTTAGAAACTTGTTTGGGCTCATGAGAGGAGTAGAAAAACATCAAAAATTTGAGTCCTGCATGATTCTACCAAGAAATGTGTGTTCATTCAAACCGCTGGTTTTTGATAGTTTGGGCCCTATTGAATAATGAATGTTTTGAATTTTCTCCAAAAGTAAAGCAGTTGCAAACTCATCCTTTTAGAAACTTGTTTGGGCTGTAGAGAGGAGTAAAAAACCATCAAAAATTTCAATCCTGCATGATTCTACCAAGAAATGTGATTCTTCATTCAAAACCTGATTTTTGCTATTGGGCTCTATTGAATAATGAATGTTTTGAATTTTCTCCAAAAGTAAAGTAGTTGCAAACTCATGCTTTTAGAGACTTGTTTGGGCTCATGAGAGGAGTAGAAAAACATCAAAAATTTCAGTCCTGCATGATTCTACCAAGAAATGTGTGTTCATTGAAACCGCTGGTTTTTGATAGTTTGGGCCCTATTGAATAATGAATGTTTTGAATTTTCTCCAAAAGTAAAGCAGTTGCAAACTCATCCTTTTAGAAACTTGTTTGGGCTGTTGAGAGGAGTAAAAAACCATCAAAAATTTCAATCCTGCATGATTCTACCAAGAAATGTGATTCTTCATTCAAAACCTGATTTTTGCTATTGGGCTCTATTGAATAATGAATGTTTTGAATTTTCTCCATTTTCAATAAACTTTATTAAGTTTTTCTACTTAACAGTTATATTGTTCATCATCATATTTCAATGTGGTTTACAAAATAACAGTAGTATAATAACATGACTTTCAAGTAGCAGATACATTCATAAGTGTCAAGGGAAGAAAGGGGTAGGGGTTTCGGAATGGGTTTAAAGTTGCTTTAATGAAACACACAAAGGAAAAAAAACAAAAGGAGGGGTAAGGAAGGAACAAAGGGAAACATAACAGTAAGTTACGTGTAGAAATAAGATGCTATAAAGTCGTCTAATTATAAATCTAAAAGGGTCATGTCTCCTCAATATGAATGGGCATGAACATACCCCATAAGGAAGAGACAGGACAGACTAACAGTTATCTATTGAGTATTGAATTGGGGGTTATAAGCCCCTAAAGTATTTTGGACAGGCATACATACATTAATATGCCCCAAAAAAAAGTAAATAACGCTTTAAGTCTGCTTTCAAATGCCTCTAGCTATAGTAAGCCTCTGCACCTGTCACATGACACTTATAAAAGGTATTAATAACACTTAATAAACCTAAACCTGTCATATGACACCTGTAATCAAAATATTAATAACACTTAAATATTTAAACGTAATTGTAAGTAAACCCGTCGTTATTGGTCCGAGTAATCAATACCCAAGGACCATATGGGGGGAAAGTTCAGCTTTTTTCTCAAATCAGCTCATGGAACATAAACCACAGATCATAATTTTAATCTGACATATATGTAAAAAGCTTTTGAGATGTCCAAGTGAGTCCAAAGTTTCCCGATAATAAAATCCAAGTAAGATCCAAAGTTCAAGTATGGTGTAAGCGGAGGTCTTGTACAGATGGGTGTAAAGTTTTGGGAAGACAATTGTTAGAAATAAGTCGAGCATTTCTAAGGAAGTCCATACCATCCCGCGGAGACAGAATATGAATTATGTTTGAAGCATATCTCACGATTAATGTAGAAGTTTGGGACCAATTATAATCAATATTAGCCCGACGAAGCACAGTTGTTATTTGTAAAAATGACCTGCGTTTTTGTATGGTGTTCTTACACAAATCCTTAAAGAAAACTAAGTTTTGATAGGGAGATGAAAGAAAGCTAGAATTTTTTGATAAACCAAGGAGGGTGTTTCTGACCCAGTTAGGATAAAATGTGACAATGACATCTCTAGTTAAGTCAGACAGTAGGGAGGAAGGTCTACGAATCCTAAATATCCTCTCAATTAGATTTTTTCCTTTAGTTTCCGGAAATAAATAAGAAATCATTGAGGAAACGTATTCCCTCAATCGAGTTGGTTGAACTGACTCGGGAATACCCCTGATTTTTACATTATTTTTCCTCTTCAAATCCTCAAAATTGGACAAAGAACATCTGAATGAGGCAATCTCCTTCTGTAAATCCCTCAAAGAATCCGAGAGCTCATGAAATTTTGATGCTTCAATAGAGGAGAATTCAAATTGTTTAAACGTAGGTTTTACTGTAGAGAGAGAAATGTCAAGTGTGGTGTTAGGTTTTATTACATTCTCGCTGACTATAATTGAAAAAATATTTTTCATAAGTTGCTTAATCGAGTTTCCTAATAGTTTAATTTTGTCTATTCCCGGGTCTCCCACATTGCCAATCCCCAGATCATTCAACGAAGTCAAAAAAGTTTTGCATGATTTAACTAGTAAATCCTCAACGGGGCAGCTCCCAGGAACCCATATATTATATAGCGAGGATGGATCAATAAATACCTCCTTAACATCAGTCTGCGTCTTCTCTTGAGCTATATTAGTTTTATCATCCTGAGAAGAGTCACCACTTCCGGATTCTCCATAGCTGATAGAGTTCTCAGAAATAAAGGAACGCAACGAAGATGCCTCATCCGTATTGCTTATATCAGTTGAATCAATCAAATCGTTTTTTGAGTCTCCAAGAGAGGCTACCTCCTCCCCAAAGACCTCCGAATCTACATTTTCTGATTCCTCCCCACCGTCGGACGAAGTTTCTGACTTTTTATAATTTAAACCTGACTGGTCATTAGAAGAGGACTCCCCATTAGTGTATAAAGTGAGGAGGGTGCTTTCGAATCGAGCAATCAAAGCCCATATCTCTTCTTTCATAGACTGGAAAAGATCATCCCCCCCAAACTCTTCCTGTCTAGAGGAAACACAGACTGATTTTTCATGAAAGCCATTTTTTTGTAGCCCCTTGTCAACACCAGAATCTACTAATAATCGCTTGTCCCCAACACTTTTTTGAAATCCCATATTGAGATCTATCCCACGGGATGACCGGCCCCCCCCATAGTACGGTGATTTTATCTCCCCATCTAATAATTGTTTAGGTGTGTTTAATGGTGAAAATTCCGCTGCATCATGTCGCAAAACACTATTAAAATGTTTGATAGAAGGTGTTAATGATGTAACAGGTGTACATAATGATAAATCTGCGGTAGATTTAAGTAGCGGTAATGCAATCGTTTCGGCTCTGCTACATCTCTCCTGGAGCATTACTACAACGTCAGACTCTTTTCCCCCACTTTCCTCCTCCGCCGATAGTGCTGTGCGGACACCAGAATCCAACAAAGGCGCAGGAACCTCAGCACTGCTATATTCCAATGGCCGCGCTGTTGCAGCACCAGATGTAGTCATCTGACCAAAGTTCTCCCCTGAAGCCTGTGTGGCCCTGACTTCAGAAGCCCTCAGCGGCCCTATGCATGCCGCTGATCGGACTCCCGACTGTCCCTTAATATCCCCAGATCCACCACAGATGGGCGACCCCCCGGATCCGCTCACCGGAGAAGAAGGAAAGGAAGGAGATCCCCCGTCGCGGCTCCTCCACTGTCGCGCGGCCGCGGCTTTCACCGCGATCTCCCCGCTATGATCCTTCAAAGCGGGGATTTCTCCAGGTGCCGGGGACCTCACCGCTGATGTCACAGTAGATCTGCGTGGATCTCCCGCTGCAGAAGACCCATCGGGGGGTGGCACACCTGATCTCAGCAGCGGCGCCGCAACGTCTCCACCGCCGCTCCTCTGCAGCAACGCGGTTTCAGCCTTCACCGCGGTCTCCCCGCTTTGATTTTGTGAAGCAGGGACCGCTGCAGCTGTCAAAGACCACGCTGCCACAGTCCCCACACGTCCACTCGGTCTTCCAGGTGTAGAAGATCTGTCTGGAGATGTCCCAACTGGTTCCACCCGCGATGCCACAGAGACTCCACCGCCGCTTCTCTCCTGCCGCATCACAGCTCCAACAGTCAGCGCGGTCTGCCGATCTCCTCTCAAAACACTGTCAGCTAGTGTCGGGGCCTCTCTGCACCCAAGGGAGCTCACCATTAAAGTCTGATCTGCCCTCTGGGTCTCGCTGGCTCCTTGTTTTTTCTTCCCGCTGCGTTGATCAGTCACATGGCTGGGTTGTTTACATCCAGCGTGGAGGCTTGGGCCCGACAGACTCCCCAGGCTTCTTGGACCCGTTAAACGGTCTTTTCTCACTGGGACCCTTCTGTTTTTCTTGCTGCACCTCTTAGGCATCTTCTTATTAATCCGTGGCTGGATTATTCCACAAGTTAGCAATCTTTTTGTAAGCTTAGAGTAGGGGAAAGCAGGAGCTCCTAGAAAACACGTCTGCTCTGCTCCCCTGCAAGCCACGCCCCCTTGAATTTTCTCCAAAAGTAAAGTAGTTGCAAACTCATGCTTTTAGAGACTTGTTTGGGCTCATGAGAGGAGTAGAAAAACATCAAAAATTTCAGTCCTGCATGATTCTACCAAGAAATGTGTGTTCATTGAAACCGCTGGTTTTTGATAGTTTGGGCCCTATTGAATATTGAATGTTTTGAATTTTCTCCGAAAGTAAAGTAGTTGCAAACTCATCCTTTTAGAAACTTGTTTGGGCTGTTGAGAGGAGTAAAAAACCATCAAAAATTTCAATCCTGCATGATTCTACCAAGAAATGTGATTCTTCATTCAAAATCTGATTTTTGCTATTGGGCTCTATTGAATAATGAATGTTTTGAATTTTCTCCAAAAGTAAAGTAGTTGCAAACTCATGCTTTTAGAGACTTGTTTGGGCTCATGAGAGGAGTAGAAAAACATCAAAAATTTCAGTCCTGCATGATTCTACCAAGAAATGTGTGTTCATTGAAACCGCTGGTTTTTGATAGTTTGGGCCCTATTGAATAATGAATGTTTTGAATTTTCTCCAAAAGTAAAGTAGTTGCAAGCTCATCCTTTTAGAAACTTGTTTGGGCTGTTGAGAGGAGTAAAAAACCATCAAAAATTTCAATCCTGCATGATTCTACCAAGAAATGTGATTCTTCATTCAAAACCTGATTTTTGCTATTGGGCTCTATTGAATAATGAATGTTTTGAATTTTCTCCAAAAGTAAAGTAGTTGCAAACTCATGCTTTTAGAGACTTGTTTGGGCTCATGAGAGGAGTAGAAAATAATCAAAAATTTCAGTCCTGCATGATTCTTCCAAGAAATGTGTGTTCATTGAAACCGCTGGTTTTTGATAGTTTGGGCCCTATTGAATAATGAATGTTTTGAATTTTCTCCAAAAGTAAAGTAGTTGCAAACTCATCCTTTTAGAAACTTGTTTGGGCTGTTGAGAGAAGTAAAAAACCATCAAAAATTTCAATCCTGCATGATTCTACCAAGAAATGTGATTCTTCATTCAAAACCTGATTTTTGCTATTGGGCTCTATTGAATAATGAATGTTTTGAATTTTCTCCAAAAGTAAAGTAGTTGCAAACTCATGCTTTTAGAGACTTGTTTGGGCTCATGAGAGGAGTAGAAAAACATCAAAAATTTCAGTCCTGCATGATTCTACCAAGAAATGTGTGTTCATTGAAACCGCTGGTTTTTGATAGTTTGGGCCCTATTGAATAATGAATGTTTTGAATTTTCTCCAAAAGTAAAGTAGTTGCAAACTCATCCTTTTAGAAACTTGTTTGGGCTGTTGAGAGGAGTAAAAAACCATCAAAAATTTCAATCCTGCATGATTTTACCAAGAAATGTGATTCTTCATTCAAAACCTGATTTTTGCTATTGGGCTCTATTGAATAATGAATGTTTTGAATTTTCTCCAAAAGTAAAGTAGTTGCAAACTCATGCTTTTAGAGACTTGTTTGGGCTTATGAGAGGAGTAGAAAAACATCAAAAATTTCAGTCCTGCATGATTCTACCAAGAAATGTGTGTTCATTGAAACCGCTGGTTTTTGATAGTTTGGGCCCTATTGAGTAATGAATGTTTTGAATTTTCTCCAAAATTAAAGTAGTTGCAAACTCATCCTTTTAGAAACTTGTTTGGGCTGTTGAGAGGAGTAAAAAACCATCAAAAATTTCAATCCTGCATGATTCTACCAAGAAATGTGATTCTTCATTCAAAACCTGATTTTTGCTATTGGGCTCTATTGAATAATGAATGTTTTGAATTTTCTCCAAAAGTAAAGTAGTTGCAAACTCATCCTTTTAGAAACTTGTTTGGGCTGTTGAGAGGAGTAAAAAACCATCAAAAATTTCAATCCTGCATGATTCTACCAAGAACTGTGATTCTTCATTCAAAACCTGATTTTTGCTATTGGGCTCTATTGAATAATGAATGTTTTGAATTTTCTCCAAAAGTAAAGTAGTTGCAAACTCATGCTTTTAGAGACTTGTTTGGGCTCATGAGAGGAGTAGAAAAACATCAAAAATTTCAGTCCTGCATGATTCTACCAAGAAATGTGTGTTCATTGAAACCGCTGGTTTTTGATAGTTTGGGCCCTATTGAATAATGAATGTTTTGAATTTTCTCCAAAAGTAAAGTAGTTGCAAACTCATCCTTTTAGAAACTTGTTTGGGCTGTTGAGAGGAGTAAAAAACCATCAAAAATTTCAATCCTGCATGATTTTACCAAGAAATGTGATTCTTCATTCAAAACCTGATTTTTGCTATTGGGCTCTATTGAATAGTGAATGTTTTGAATTTTCTCCAAAAGTAAAGTAGTTGCAAACTCATGCTTTTAGAAACTTGTTTGGGCTCATGAGAGGAGTAGAAAAACATCAAAAATTTCAGTCCTGCATGATTCTACCAAGAAATGTGTGTTCATTGAAACCGCTGGTTTTTGATAGTTTGGGCCCTATTGAATAATGAATGTTTTGAATTTTCTCCAAAAGTAAAGTAGTTGCAAACTCATCCTTTTAGAAACTTGTTTGGGCTGTTGAGAGGAGTAAAAAACCATCAAAAATTTCAATCCTGCATGATTTTACCAAGAAATGTGATTCTTCATTCAAAACCTGATTTTTGCTATTGGGCTCTATTGAATAATGAATGTTTTGAATTTTCTCCAAAAGTAAAGTAGTTGCAAACTCATGCTTTTAGAGACTTGTTTGGGCTCATGAGAGGAGTAGAAAAACATCAAAAATTTCAGTCCTGCATGATTCTACCAAGAAATGTGTGTTCATTGAAACCGCTGGTTTTTGATAGTTTGGGCCCTCTTGAATAATGAATGTTTTGAATTTTCTCCAAAAGTAAAGTAGTTGCAAACTCATCCTTTTAGAAACTTGTTTGGGCTGTTGAGAGGAGTAAAAAACCATCAAAAATTTCAATCCTGCATGATTCTACCAAGAAATGTGATTCTTCATTCAAAACCTGATTTTTGCTATTGGGCTCTATTGAATAATGAATGTTTTGAATTTTCTCCAAAAGTAAAGTAGTTGCAAACTCATCCTTTTAGAAACTTGTTTGGGCTGTTGAGAGGAGTAAAAAACCATCAAAAATTTCAATCCTGCATGATTCTACCAAGAACTGTGATTCTTCATTCAAAACCTGATTTTTGCTATTGGGCTCTATTGAATAATGAATGTTTTGAATTTTCTCCAAAAGTAAAGTAGTTGCAAACTCATGCTTTTAGAAACTTGTTTGGGCTCATGAGAGGAGTAGAAAAACATCAAAAATTTCAGCCCTGCATGATTCTTCCAAGAAATGTGTGTTCATTGAAACCGCTGGTTTTTGATAGTTTGGGCCCTATTGAATAATGAATGTTTTGAATTTTCTCCAAAAGTAAAGTAGTTGCAAACTCATCCTTTTAGAAACTTGTTTGGGCTGTTGAGAGGAGTAAAAAACCATCAAAAATTTCAATCCTGCATGATTCTACCAAGAAATGTGATTCTTCATTCAAAACCTGATTTTTGCTATTGGGCTCTATTGAATAATGAATGTTTTGAATTTTCTCCAAAAGTAAAGTAGTTGCAAACTCATGCTTTTAGAGACTTGTTTGGGCTCATGAGAGGAGTAGAAAAACATCAAAAATTTCAGTCCTGCATGATTCTACCAAGAAATGTGTGTTCATTGAAACCGCTGGTTTTTGATAGTTTGGGCCCTATTGAATAATGAATGTTTTGAATTTTCTCCAAAAGTAAAGTAGTTGCAAACTCATCCTTTTAGAAACTTGTTTGGGCTGTTGAGAGGAGTAAAAAACCATCAAAAATTTCAATCCTGCATGATTTTACCAAGAAATGTGATTCTTCATTCAAAACCTGATTTTTGCTATTGGGCTCTATTGAATAGTGAATGTTTTGAATTTTCTCCAAAAGTAAAGTAGTTGCAAACTCATTCTTTTAGAAACTTGTTTGGGCTCATGAGAGGAGTAGAAAAACATCAAAAATTTCAGTCCTGCATGATTCTACCAAGAAATGTGTGTTCATTGAAACCGCTGGTTTTTGATAGTTTGGGCCCTATTGAATAATGAATGTTTTGAATTTTCTCCAAAAGTAAAGTAGTTGCAAACTCATCCTTTTAGAAACTTGTTTGGGCTGTTGAGAGGAGTAAAAAACCATCAAAAATTTCAATCCTGCATGATTTTACCAAGAAATGTGATTCTTCATTCAAAACCTGATTTTTGCTATTGGGCTCTATTGAATAATGAATGTTTTGAATTTTCTCCAAAAGTAAAGTAGTTGCAAACTCATGCTTTTAGAGACTTGTTTGGGCTCATGAGAGGAGTAGAAAAACATCAAAAATTTCAGTCCTGCATGATTCTACCAAGAAATGTGTGTTCATTGAAACCGCTGGTTTTTGATAGTTTGGGCCCTATTGAATAATGAATGTTTTGAATTTTCTCCAAAAGTAAAGTAGTTGCAAACTCATCCTTTTAGAAACTTGTTTGGGCTGTTGAGAGGAGTAAAAAACCATCAAAAATTTCAATCCTGCATGATTCTACCAAGAAATGTGATTCTTCATTCAAAACCTGATTTTTGCTATTGGGCTCTATTGAATAATGAATGTTTTGAATTTTCTCCAAAAGTAAAGTAGTTGCAAACTCATGCTTTTAGAGACTTGTTTGGGCTCATGAGAGGAGTAGAAAAACATCAAAAATTTCAGTCCTGCATGATTCTACCAAGAAATGTGTGTTCATTGAAACCGCTGGTTTTTGATAGTTTGGGCCCTATTGAATAATGAATGTTTTGAATTTTCTCCAAAAGTAAAGTAGTTGCAAACTCATCCTTTTAGAAACTTGTTTGGGCTGTTGAGAGGAGTAAAAAACCATCAAAAATTTCAATCCTGCATGATTCTACCAAGAACTGTGATTCTTCATTCAAAACCTGATTTTTGCTATTGGGCTCTATTGAATAATGAATGTTTTGAATTTTCTCCAAAAGTAAAGTAGTTGCAAACTCATGCTTTTAGAGACTTGTTTGGGCTCATGAGAGGAGTAGAAAAACATCAAAAATTTCAGTCCTGCATGATTCTACCAAGAAATGTGTGTTCATTGAAACCGCTGGTTTTTGATAGTTTGGGCCCTATTGAATAATGAATGTTTTGAATTTTCTCCAAAAGTAAAGTAGTTGCAAACTCATCCTTTTAGAAACTTGTTTGGGCTGTTGAGAGGAGTAAAAAACCATCAAAAATTTCAATCCTGCATGATTTTACCAAGAAATGTGATTCTTCATTCAAAACCTGATTTTTGCTATTGGGCTCTATTGAATAATGAATGTTTTGAATTTTCTCCAAAAGTAAAGTAGTTGCAAACTCATGCTTTTAGAGACTTGTTTGGGCTCATGAGAGGAGTAGAAAAACATCAAAAATTTCAGTCCTGCATGATTCTACCAAGAAATGTGTGTTCATTGAAACCGCTGGTTTTTGATAGTTTGGGCCCTATTGAATAATGAATGTTTTGAATTTTCTCCAAAAGTAAAGTAGTTGCAAACTCATCCTTTTAGAAACTTGTTTGGGCTGTTGAGAGGAGTAAAAAACCATCAAAAATTTCAATCCTGCATGATTCTACCAAGAAATGTGATTCTTCATTCAAAACCTGATTTTTGCTATTGGGCTCTATGAATAATGAATGTTTTGAATTTTCTCCAAAAGTAAAGTAGTTGCAAACTCATGCTTTTAGAGACTTGTTTGGGCTCATGAGAGGAGTAGAAAAACATCAAAAATTTCAGTCCTGCATGATTCTACCAAGAAATGTGTGTTCATTGAAACCGCTGGTTTTTGATAGTTTGGGCCCTATTGAATAATGAATGTTTTGAATTTTCTCCAAAAGTAAAGTAGTTGCAAACTCATCCTTTTAGAAACTTGTTTGGGCTGTTGAGAGGAGTAAAAAACCATCAAAAATTTCAATCCTGCATGATTCTACCAAGAACTGTGATTCTTCATTCAAAACCTGATTTTTGCTATTGGGCTCTATTGAATAATGAATGTTTTGAATTTTCTCCAAAAGTAAAGTAGTTGCAAACTCATGCTTTTAGAGACTTGTTTGGGCTCATGAGAGGAGTAGAAAAACATCAAAAATTTCAGTCCTGCATGATTCTACCAAGAAATGTGTGTTCATTGAAACCGCTGGTTTTTGATAGTTTGGGCCCTATTGAATAATGAATGTTTTGAATTTTCTCCAAAAGTAAAGTAGTTGCAAACTCATCCTTTTAGAAACTTGTTTGGGCTGTTGAGAGGAGTAAAAAACCATCAAAAATTTCAATCCTGCATGATTTTACCAAGAAATGTGATTCTTCATTCAAAACCTGATTTTTGCTATTGGGCTCTATTGAATAGTGAATGTTTTGAATTTTCTCCAAAAGTAAAGTAGTTGCAAACTCATTCTTTTAGAAACTTGTTTGGGCTCATGAGAGGAGTAGAAAAACATCAAAAATTTCAGTCCTGCATGATTCTACCAAGAAATGTGTGTTCATTGAAACCGCTGGTTTTTGATAGTTTGGGCCCTATTGAATAATGAATGTTTTGAATTTTCTCCAAAAGTAAAGTAGTTGCAAACTCATCCTTTTAGAAACTTGTTTGGGCTGTTGAGAGGAGTAAAAAACCATCAAAAATTTCAATCCTGCATGATTTTACCAAGAAATGTGATTCTTCATTCAAAACCTGATTTTTGCTATTGGGCTCTATTGAATAATGAATGTTTTGAATTTTCTCCAAAAGTAAAGTAGTTGCAAACTCATGCTTTTAGAGACTTGTTTGGGCTCATGAGAGGAGTAGAAAAACATCAAAAATTTCAGTCCTGCATGATTTTACCAAGAAATGTGTGTTCATTGAAACCGCTGGTTTTTGATAGTTTGGGCCCTATTGAATAATGAATGTTTTGAATTTTCTCCAAAAGTAAAGTAGTTGCAAACTCATCCTTTTAGAAACTTGTTTGGGCTGTTGAGAGGAGTAAAAAACCATCAAAAATTTCAATCCTGCATGATTTTACCAAGAAATGTGATTCTTCATTCAAAACCTGATTTTTGCTATTGGGCTCTATTGAATAATGAATGTTTTGAATTTTCTCCAAAAGTAAAGTAGTTGCAAACTCATGCTTTTAGAGACTTGTTTGGGCTCATGAGAGGAGTAGAAAAACATCAAAAATTTCAGTCCTGCATGATTCTTCCAAGAAATGTGTGTTCATTGAAACCGCTGGTTTTTGATAGTTTGGGCCCTATTGAATAATGAATGTTTTGAATTTTCTCCAAAAGTAAAGTAGTTGCAAACTCATCCTTTTAGAAACTTGTTTGGGCTGTTGAGAGGAGTAAAAAACCATCAAAAATTTCAATCCTGCATGATTCTACCAAGAAATGTGATTCTTCATTCAAAACCTGATTTTTGCTATTGGGCTCTATTGAATAATGAATGTTTTGAATTTTCTCCAAAAGTAAAGTAGTTGCAAACTCATGCTTTTAGAGACTTGTTTGGGCTCATGAGAGGAGTAGAAAAACATCAAAAATTTCAGTCCTGCATGATTCTTCCAAGAAATGTGTGTTCATTGAAACCGCTGGTTTTTGATAGTTTGGGCCCTATTGAATAATGAATGTTTTGAATTTTCTCCAAAAGTAAAGTAGTTGCAAACTCATCCTTTTAGAAACTTGTTTGGGCTGTTGAGAGGAGTAAAAAACCATCAAAAATTTCAATCCTGCATGATTCTACCAAGAAATGTGATTCTTCATTCAAAACCTGATTTTTGCTATTGGGCTCTATTGAATAATGAATGTTTTGAATTTTCTCCAAAAGTAAAGTAGTTGCAAACTCATGCTTTTAGAGACTTGTTTGGGCTCATGAGAGGAGTAGAAAAACATCAAAAATTTCAGTCCTGCATGATTCTACCAAGAAATGTGTGTTCATTGAAACCGCTGGTTTTTGATAGTTTGGGCCCTATTGAATAATGAATGTTTTGAATTTTCTCCAAAAGTAAAGTAGTTGCAAACTCATCCTTTTAGAAACTTGTTTGGGCTGTTGAGAGGAGTAAAAAACCATCAAAAATTTCAATCCTGCATGATTTTACCAAGAAATGTGATTCTTCATTCAAAACCTGATTTTTGCTATTGGGCTCTATTGAATAGTGAATGTTTTGAATTTTCTCCAAAAGTAAAGTAGTTGCAAACTCATGCTTTTAGAAACTTGTTTGGGCTCATGAGAGGAGTAGAAAAACATCAAAAATTTCAGTCCTGCATGATTCTACCAAGAAATGTGTGTTCATTGAAACCGCTGGTTTTTGATAGTTTGGGCCCTATTGAATAATGAATGTTTTGAATTTTCTCCAAAAGTAAAGTAGTTGCAAACTCATCCTTTTAGAAACTTGTTTGGGCTGTTGAGAGGAGTAAAAAACCATCAAAAATTTCAATCCTGCATGATTTTACCAAGAAATGTGATTCTTCATTCAAAACCTGATTTTTGCTATTGGGCTCTATTGAATAATGAATGTTTTGAATTTTCTCCAAAAGTAAAGTAGTTGCAAACTCATGCTTTTAGAGACTTGTTTGGGCTTATGAGAGGAGTAGAAAAACATCAAAAATTTCAGTCCTGCATGATTCTACCAAGAAATGTGTGTTCATTGAAACCGCTGGTTTTTGATAGTTTGGGCCCTATTGAATAATGAATGTTTTGAATTTTCTCCAAAAGTAAAGTAGTTGCAAACTCATCCTTTTAGAAACTTGTTTGGGCTGTTGAGAGGAGTAAAAAACCATCAAAAATTTCAATCCTGCATGATTCTACCAAGAAATGTGATTCTTCATTCAAAACCTGATTTTTGCTATTGGGCTCTATTGAATAATGAATGTTTTGAATTTTCTCCAAAAGTAAAGTAGATGCAAACTCATCCTTTTAGAAACTTGTTTGGGCTGTTGAGAGGAGTAAAAAACCATCAAAAATTTCAATCCTGCATGATTCTACCAAGAACTGTGATTCTTCATTCAAAACCTGATTTTTGCTATTGGGCTCTATTGAATAATGAATGTTTTGAATTTTCTCCAAAAGTAAAGTAGTTGCAAACTCATGCTTTTAGAGACTTGTTTGGGCTCATGAGAGGAGTAGAAAAACATCAAAAATTTCAGTCCTGCATGATTTTACCAAGAAATGTGTGTTCATTGAAACCGCTGGTTTTTGATAGTTTGGGCCCTATTGAATAATGAATGTTTTGAATTTTCTCCAAAAGTAAAGTAGTTGCAAACTCATCCTTTTAGAAACTTGTTTGGGCTGTTGAGAGGAGTAAAAAACCATCAAAAATTTCAATCCTGCATGATTTTACCAAGAAATGTGATTCTTCATTCAAAACCTGATTTTTGCTATTGGGCTCTATTGAATAGTGAATGTTTTGAATTTTCTCCAAAAGTAAAGTAGTTGCAAACTCATGCTTTTAGAAACTTGTTTGGGCTCATGAGAGGAGTAGAAAAACATCAAAAATTTCAGTCCTGCATGATTCTACCAAGAAATGTGTGTTCATTGAAACCGCTGGTTTTTGATAGTTTGGGCCCTATTGAATAATGAATGTTTTGAATTTTCTCCAAAAGTAAAGTAGTTGCAAACTCATCCTTTTAGAAACTTGTTTGGGCTGTTGAGAGGAGTAAAAAACCATCAAAAATTTCAATCCTGCATGATTTTACCAAGAAATGTGATTCTTCATTCAAAACCTGATTTTTGCTATTGGGCTCTATTGAATAATGAATGTTTTGAATTTTCTCCAAAAGTAAAGTAGTTGCAAACTCATGCTTTTAGAGACTTGTTTGGGCTCATGAGAGGAGTAGAAAAACATCAAAAATTTCAGTCCTGCATGATTCTACCAAGAAATGTGTGTTCATTGAAACCGCTGGTTTTTGATAGTTTGGGCCCTATTGAATAATGAATGTTTTGAATTTTCTCCAAAAGTAAAGTAGTTGCAAACTCATCCTTTTAGAAACTTGTTTGGGCTGTTGAGAGGAGTAAAAAACCATCAAAAATTTCAATCCTGCATGATTCTACCAAGAAATGTGATTCTTCATTCAAAACCTGATTTTTGCTATTGGGCTCTATTGAATAATGAATGTTTTGAATTTTCTCCAAAAGTAAAGTAGTTGCAAACTCATGCTTTTAGAAACTTGTTTGGGCTCATGAGAGGAGTAGAAAAACATCAAAAATTTCAGTCCTGCATGATTCTTCCAAGAAATGTGTGTTCATTGAAACCGCTGTTTTTTGATAGTTTAGGCCCTATTGAATAATGAATGTTTTGAATTTTCTCCAAAAGTAAAGTAGTTGCAAACTCATCCTTTTAGAAACTTGTTTGGGCTGTTGAGAGGAGTAAAAAACCATCAAAAATTTCAATCCTGCATGATTTTACCAAGAAATGTGATTCTTCATTCAAAACCTGATTTTTGCTATTGGGCTCTATTGAATAGTGAATGTTTTGAATTTTCTCCAAAAGTAAAGTAGTTGCAAACTCATGCTTTTAGAAACTTGTTTGGGCTCATGAGAGGAGTAGAAAAACATCAAAAATTTCAGTCCTGCATGATTCTACCAAGAAATGTGTGTTCATTGAAACCGCTGGTTTTTGATAGTTTGGGCCCTATTGAATAATGAATGTTTTGAATTTTCTCCAAAAGTAAAGTAGTTGCAAACTCATCCTTTTAGAAACTTGTTTGGGCTGTTGAGAGGAGTAAAAAACCATCAAAAATTTCAATCCTGCATGATTCTACCAAGAAATGTGATTCTTCATTCAAAACCTGATTTTTGCTATTGGGCTCTATTGAATAATGAATGTTTTGAATTTTCTCCAAAAGTAAAGTAGTTGCAAACTCATGCTTTTAGAGACTTGTTTGGGCTCATGAGAGGAGTAGAAAAACATCAAAAATTTCAGTCCTGCATGATTCTACCAAGAAATGTGTGTTCATTGAAACCGCTGGTTTTTGATAGTTTGGGCCCTATTGAATAATGAATGTTTTGAATTTTCTCCAAAAGTAAAGTAGTTGCAAACTCATCCTTTTAGAAACTTGTTTGGGCTGTTGAGAGGAGTAAAAAACCATCAAAAATTTCAATCCTGCATGATTCTACCAAGAAATGTGATTCTTCATTCAAAACCTGATTTTTGCTATTGGGCTCTATTGAATAATGAATGTTTTGAATTTTCTCCAAAAGTAAAGTAGTTGCAAACTCATGCTTTTAGAAACTTGTTTGGGCTCATGAGAGGAGTAGAAAAACATCAAAAATTTGAGTCCTGCATGATTCTACCAAGAAATGTGTGTTCATTGAAACCGCTGGTTTTTGATAGTTTGGGCCCTATTGAATAATGAATGTTTTGAATTTTCTCCAAAAGTAAAGTAGTTGCAAACTCATCCTTTTAGAAACTTGTTTGGGCTGTTGAGAGGAGTAAAAAACCATCAAAAATTTCAATCCTGCATGATTTTACCAAGAAATGTGATTCTTCATTCAAAACTTGATTTTTGCTATTGGGCTCTATTGAATAGTGAATGTTTTGAATTTTCTCCAAAAGTAAAGTAGTTGCAAACTCATGCTTTTAGAAACTTGTTTGGGCTCATGAGAGGAGTAGAAAAACATCAAAAATTTCAGTCCTGCATGATTCTACCAAGAAATGTGTGTTCATTGAAACCGCTGGTTTTTGATAGTTTGGGCCCTATTGAATAATGAATGTTTTGAATTTTCTCCAAAAGTAAAGTAGTTGCAAACTCATCCTTTTAGAAACTTGTTTGGGCTGTTGAGAGGAGTAAAAAACCATCAAAAATTTCAATCCTGCATGATTTTACCAAGAAATGTGATTCTTCATTCAAAACCTGATTTTTGCTATTGGGCTCTATTGAATAATGAATGTTTTGAATTTTCTCCAAAAGTAAAGTAGTTGCAAACTCATGCTTTTAGAGACTTGTTTGGGCTTATGAGAGGAGTAGAAAAACATCAAAAATTTCAGTCCTGCATGATTCTACCAAGAAATGTGTGTTCATTGAAACCGCTGGTTTTTGATAGTTTGGGCCCTATTGAATAATGAATGTTTTGAATTTTCTCCAAAAGTAAAGTAGTTGCAAACTCATCCTTTTAGAAACTTGTTTGGGCTGTTGAGAGGAGTAAAAAACCATCAAAAATTTCAATCCTGCATGATTCTACCAAGAAATGTGATTCTTCATTCAAAACCTGATTTTTGCTATTGGGCACTATTGAATAATGAATGTTTTGAATTTTCTCCAAAAGTAAAGTAGATGCAAACTCATCCTTTTAGAAACTTGTTTGGGCTGTTGAGAGGAGTAAAAAACCATCAAAAATTTCAATCCTGCATGATTCTACCAAGAACTGTGATTCTTCATTCAAAACCTGATTTTTGCTATTGGGCTCTATTGAATAATGAATGTTTTGAATTTTCTCCAAAAGTAAAGTAGTTGCAAACTCATGCTTTTAGAGACTTGTTTGGGCTCATGAGAGGAGTAGAAAAACATCAAAAATTTCAGTCCTGCATGATTCTACCAAGAAATGTGTGTTCATTGAAACCGCTGGTTTTTGATAGTTTGGGCCCTATTGAATAATGAATGTTTTGAATTTTCTCCAAAAGTAAAGTAGTTGCAAACTCATCCTTTTAGAAACTTGTTTGGGCTGTTGAGAGGAGTAAAAAACCATCAAAAATTTCAATCCTGCATGATTTTACCAAGAAATGTGATTCTTCATTCAAAACCTGATTTTTGCTATTGGGCTCTATTGAATAGTGAATGTTTTGAATTTTCTCCAAAAGTAAAGTAGTTGCAAACTCATGCTTTTAGAAACTTGTTTGGGCTCATGAGAGGAGTAGAAAAACATCAAAAATTTCAGTCCTGCATGATTCTACCAAGAAATGTGTGTTCATTGAAACCGCTGGTTTTTGATAGTTTGGGCCCTATTGAATAATGAATGTTTTGAATTTTCTCCAAAAGTAAAGTAGTTGCAAACTCATCCTTTTAGAAACTTGTTTGGGCTGTTGAGAGGAGTAAAAAACCATCAAAAATTTCAATCCTGCATGATTTTACCAAGAAATGTGATTCTTCATTCAAAACCTGATTTTTGCTATTGGGCTCTATTGAATAATGAATGTTTTGAATTTTCTCCAAAAGTAAAGTAGTTGCAAACTCATGCTTTTAGAGACTTGTTTGGGCTCATGAGAGGAGTAGAAAAACATCAAAAATTTCAGTCCTGCATGATTCTACCAAGAAATGTGTGTTCATTGAAACCGCTGGTTTTTGATAGTTTGGGCCCTATTGAATAATGAATGTTTTGAATTTTCTCCAAAAGTAAAGTAGTTGCAAACTCATCCTTTTAGAAACTTGTTTGGGCTGTTGAGAGGAGTAAAAAACCATCAAAAATTTCAATCCTGCATGATTCTACCAAGAAATGTGATTCTTCATTCAAAACCTGATTTTTGCTATTGGGCTCTATTGAATAATGAATGTTTTGAATTTTCTCCAAAAGTAAAGTAGTTGCAAACTCATCCTTTTAGAAACTTGTTTGGGCTGTTGAGAGGAGTAAAAAACCATCAAAAATTTCAATCCTGCATGATTCTACCAAGAACTGTGATTCTTCATTCAAAACCTGATTTTTGCTATTGGGCTCTATTGAATAATGAATGTTTTGAATTTTCTCCAAAAGTAAAGTAGTTGCAAACTCATCCTTTTAGAAACTTGTTTGGGCTGTTGAGAGGAGTAAAAAACCATCAAAAATTTCAATCCTGCATGATTTTACCAAGAAATGTGATTCTTCATTCAAAACCTGATTTTTGCTATTGGGCTCTATTGAATAGTGAATGTTTTGAATTTTCTCCAAAAGTAAAGTAGTTGCAAACTCATGCTTTTAGAAACTTGTTTGGGCTCATGAGAGGAGTAGAAAAACATCAAAAATTTCAGTCCTGCATGATTCTACCAAGAAATGTGTGTTCATTGAAACCGCTGGTTTTTGATAGTTTGGGCCCTATTGAATAATGAATGTTTTGAATTTTCTCCAAAAGTAAAGTAGTTGCAAACTCATCCTTTTAGAAACTTGTTTGGGCTGTTGAGAGGAGTAAAAAACCATCAAAAATTTCAATCCTGCATGATTCTACCAAGAAATGTGATTCTTCATTCAAAACCTGATTTTTGCTATTGGGCTCTATTGAATAATGAATGTTTTGAATTTTCTCCAAAAGTAAAGTAGTTGCAAACTCATGCTTTTAGAGACTTGTTTGGGCTCATGAGAGGAGTAGAAAAACATCAAAAATTTCAGTCCTGCATGATTCTACCAAGAAATGTGTGTTCATTGAAACCGCTGGTTTTTGATAGTTTGGGCCCTATTGAATAATGAATGTTTTGAATTTTCTCCAAAAGTAAAGTAGTTGCAAACTCATCCTTTTAGAAACTTGTTTGGGCTGTTGAGAGGAGTAAAAAACCATCAAAAATTTCAATCCTGCATGATTCTACCAAGAAATGTGATTCTTCATTCAAAACCTGATTTTTGCTATTGGGCTCTATTGAATAATGAATGTTTTGAATTTTCTCCAAAAGTAAAGTAGTTGCAAACTCATGCTTTTAGAAACTTGTTTGGGCTCATGAGAGGAGTAGAAAAACATCAAAAATTTGAGTCCTGCATGATTCTACCAAGAAATGTGTGTTCATTCAAACCGCTGGTTTTTGATAGTTTGGGCCCTATTGAATAATGAATGTTTTGAATTTTCTCCAAAAGTAAAGCAGTTGCAAACTCATCCTTTTAGAAACTTGTTTGGGCTGTAGAGAGGAGTAAAAAACCATCAAAAATTTCAATCCTGCATGATTCTACCAAGAAATGTGATTCTTCATTCAAAACCTGATTTTTGCTATTGGGCTCTATTGAATAATGAATGTTTTGAATTTTCTCCAAAAGTAAAGTAGTTGCAAACTCATGCTTTTAGAGACTTGTTTGGGCTCATGAGAGGAGTAGAAAAACATCAAAAATTTCAGTCCTGCATGATTCTACCAAGAAATGTGTGTTCATTGAAACCGCTGGTTTTTGATAGTTTGGGCCCTATTGAATAATGAATGTTTTGAATTTTCTCCAAAAGTAAAGCAGTTGCAAACTCATCCTTTTAGAAACTTGTTTGGGCTGTTGAGAGGAGTAAAAAACCATCAAAAATTTCAATCCTGCATGATTCTACCAAGAAATGTGATTCTTCATTCAAAACCTGATTTTTGCTATTGGGCTCTATTGAATAATGAATGTTTTGAATTTTCTCCAAAAGTAAAGTAGTTGCAAACTCATGCTTTTAGAGACTTGTTTGGGCTCATGAGAGGAGTAGAAAAACATCAAAAATTTCAGTCCTGCATGATTCTACCAAGAAATGTGTGTTCATTGAAACCGCTGGTTTTTGATAGTTTGGGCCCTATTGAATATTGAATGTTTTGAATTTTCTCCGAAAGTAAAGTAGTTGCAAACTCATCCTTTTAGAAACTTGTTTGGGCTGTTGAGAGGAGTAAAAAACCATCAAAAATTTCAATCCTGCATGATTCTACCAAGAAATGTGATTCTTCATTCAAAATCTGATTTTTGCTATTGGGCTCTATTGAATAATGAATGTTTTGAATTTTCTCCAAAAGTAAAGTAGTTGCAAACTCATGCTTTTAGAGACTTGTTTGGGCTCATGAGAGGAGTAGAAAAACATCAAAAATTTCAGTCCTGCATGATTCTACCAAGAAATGTGTGTTCATTGAAACCGCTGGTTTTTGATAGTTTGGGCCCTATTGAATAATGAATGTTTTGAATTTTCTCCAAAAGTAAAGTAGTTGCAAGCTCATCCTTTTAGAAACTTGTTTGGGCTGTAGAGAGGAGTAAAAAACCATCAAAAATTTCAATCCTGCATGATTCTACCAAGAAATGTGATTCTTCATTCAAAACCTGATTTTTGCTATTGGGCTCTATTGAATAATGAATGTTTTGAATTTTCTCCAAAAGTAAAGTAGTTGCAAACTCATGCTTTTAGAGACTTGTTTGGGCTCATGAGAGGAGTAGAAAATAATCAAAAATTTCAGTCCTGCATGATTCTTCCAAGAAATGTGTGTTCATTGAAACCGCTGGTTTTTGATAGTTTGGGCCCTATTGAATAATGAATGTTTTGAATTTTCTCCAAAAGTAAAGTAGTTGCAAACTCATCCTTTTAGAAACTTGTTTGGGCTGTTGAGAGAAGTAAAAAACCATCAAAAATTTCAATCCTGCATGATTCTACCAAGAAATGTGATTCTTCATTCAAAACCTGATTTTTGCTATTGGGCTCTATTGAATAATGAATGTTTTGAATTTTCTCCAAAAGTAAAGTAGTTGCAAACTCATGCTTTTAGAGACTTGTTTGGGCTCATGAGAGGAGTAGAAAAACATCAAAAATTTCAGTCCTGCATGATTCTACCAAGAAATGTGTGTTCATTGAAACCGCTGGTTTTTGATAGTTTGGGCCCTATTGAATAATGAATGTTTTGAATTTTCTCCAAAAGTAAAGTAGTTGCAAACTCATCCTTTTAGAAACTTGTTTGGGCTGTTGAGAGGAGTAAAAAACCATCAAAAATTTCAATCCTGCATGATTTTACCAAGAAATGTGATTCTTCATTCAAAACCTGATTTTTGCTATTGGGCTCTATTGAATAATGAATGTTTTGAATTTTCTCCAAAAGTAAAGTAGTTGCAAACTCATGCTTTTAGAGACTTGTTTGGGCTTATGAGAGGAGTAGAAAAACATCAAAAATTTCAGTCCTGCATGATTCTACCAAGAAATGTGTGTTCATTGAAACCGCTGGTTTTTGATAGTTTGGGCCCTATTGAGTAATGAATGTTTTGAATTTTCTCCAAAATTAAAGTAGTTGCAAACTCATCCTTTTAGAAACTTGTTTGGGCTGTTGAGAGGAGTAAAAAACCATCAAAAATTTCAATCCTGCATGATTCTACCAAGAAATGTGATTCTTCATTCAAAACCTGATTTTTGCTATTGGGCTCTATTGAATAATGAATGTTTTGAATTTTCTCCAAAAGTAAAGTAGTTGCAAACTCATCCTTTTAGAAACTTGTTTGGGCTGTTGAGCGGAGTAAAAAACCATCAAAAATTTCAATCCTGCATGATTCTACCAAGAACTGTGATTCTTCATTCAAAACCTGATTTTTGCTATTGGGCTCTATTGAATAATGAATGTTTTGAATTTTCTCCAAAAGTAAAGTAGTTGCAAACTCATGCTTTTAGAGACTTGTTTGGGCTCATGAGAGGAGTAGAAAAACATCAAAAATTTCAGTCCTGCATGATTCTACCAAGAAATGTGTGTTCATTGAAACCGCTGGTTTTTGATAGTTTGGGCCCTATTGAATAATGAATGTTTTGAATTTTCTCCAAAAGTAAAGTAGTTGCAAACTCATCCTTTTAGAAACTTGTTTGGGCTGTTGAGAGGAGTAAAAAACCATCAAAAATTTCAATCCTGCATGATTTTACCAAGAAATGTGATTCTTCATTCAAAACCTGATTTTTGCTATTGGGCTCTATTGAATAGTGAATGTTTTGAATTTTCTCCAAAAGTAAAGTAGTTGCAAACTCATGCTTTTAGAAACTTGTTTGGGCTCATGAGAGGAGTAGAAAAACATCAAAAATTTCAGTCCTGCATGATTCTACCAAGAAATGTGTGTTCATTGAAACCGCTGGTTTTTGATAGTTTGGGCCCTATTGAATAATGAATGTTTTGAATTTTCTCCAAAAGTAAAGTAGTTGCAAACTCATCCTTTTAGAAACTTGTTTGGGCTGTTGAGAGGAGTAAAAAACCATCAAAAATTTCAATCCTGCATGATTTTACCAAGAAATGTGATTCTTCATTCAAAACCTGATTTTTGCTATTGGGCTCTATTGAATAATGAATGTTTTGAATTTTCTCCAAAAGTAAAGTAGTTGCAAACTCATGCTTTTAGAGACTTGTTTGGGCTCATGAGAGGAGTAGAAAAACATCAAAAATTTCAGTCCTGCATGATTCTACCAAGAAATGTGTGTTCATTGAAACCGCTGGTTTTTGATAGTTTGGGCCCTATTGAATAATGAATGTTTTGAATTTTCTCCAAAAGTAAAGTAGTTGCAAACTCATCCTTTTAGAAACTTGTTTGGGCTGTTGAGAGGAGTAAAAAACCATCAAAAATTTCAATCCTGCATGATTCTACCAAGAAATGTGATTCTTCATTCAAAACCTGATTTTTGCTATTGGGCTCTATTGAATAATGAATGTTTTGAATTTTCTCCAAAAGTAAAGTAGTTGCAAACTCATCCTTTTAGAAACTTGTTTGGGCTGTTGAGAGGAGTAAAAAACCATCAAAAATTTCAATCCTGCATGATTCTACCAAGAACTGTGATTCTTCATTCAAAACCTGATTTTTGCTATTGGGCTCTATTGAATAATGAATGTTTTGAATTTTCTCCAAAAGTAAAGTAGTTGCAAACTCATGCTTTTAGAAACTTGTTTGGGCTCATGAGAGGAGTAGAAAAACATCAAAAATTTCAGCCCTGCATGATTCTTCCAAGAAATGTGTGTTCATTGAAACCGCTGGTTTTTGATAGTTTGGGCCCTATTGAATAATGAATGTTTTGAATTTTCTCCAAAAGTAAAGTAGTTGCAAACTCATCCTTTTAGAAACTTGTTTGGGCTGTTGAGAGGAGTAAAAAACCATCAAAAATTTCAATCCTGCATGATTCTACCAAGAAATGTGATTCTTCATTCAAAACCTGATTTTTGCTATTGGGCTCTATTGAATAATGAATGTTTTGAATTTTCTCCAAAAGTAAAGTAGTTGCAAACTCATGCTTTTAGAGACTTGTTTGGGCTCATGAGAGGAGTAGAAAAACATCAAAAATTTCAGTCCTGCATGATTCTACCAAGAAATGTGTGTTCATTGAAACCGCTGGTTTTTGATAGTTTGGGCCCTATTGAATAATGAATGTTTTGAATTTTCTCCAAAAGTAAAGTAGTTGCAAACTCATCCTTTTAGAAACTTGTTTGGGCTGTTGAGAGGAGTAAAAAACCATCAAAAATTTCAATCCTGCATGATTTTACCAAGAAATGTGATTCTTCATTCAAAACCTGATTTTTGCTATTGGGCTCTATTGAATAGTGAATGTTTTGAATTTTCTCCAAAAGTAAAGTAGTTGCAAACTCATTCTTTTAGAAACTTGTTTGGGCTCATGAGAGGAGTAGAAAAACATCAAAAATTTCAGTCCTGCATGATTCTACCAAGAAATGTGTGTTCATTGAAACCGCTGGTTTTTGATAGTTTGGGCCCTATTGAATAATGAATGTTTTGAATTTTCTCCAAAAGTAAAGTAGTTGCAAACTCATCCTTTTAGAAACTTGTTTGGGCTGTTGAGAGGAGTAAAAAACCATCAAAAATTTCAATCCTGCATGATTTTACCAAGAAATGTGATTCTTCATTCAAAACCTGATTTTTGCTATTGGGCTCTATTGAATAATGAATGTTTTGAATTTTCTCCAAAAGTAAAGTAGTTGCAAACTCATGCTTTTAGAGACTTGTTTGGGCTCATGAGAGGAGTAGAAAAACATCAAAAATTTCAGTCCTGCATGATTCTACCAAGAAATGTGTGTTCATTGAAACCGCTGGTTTTTGATAGTTTGGGCCCTATTGAATAATGAATGTTTTGAATTTTCTCCAAAAGTAAAGTAGTTGCAAACTCATCCTTTTAGAAACTTGTTTGGGCTGTTGAGAGGAGTAAAAAACCATCAAAAATTTCAATCCTGCATGATTCTACCAAGAAATGTGATTCTTCATTCAAAACCTGATTTTTGCTATTGGGCTCTATTGAATAATGAATGTTTTGAATTTTCTCCAAAAGTAAAGTAGTTGCAAACTCATGCTTTTAGAGACTTGTTTGGGCTCATGAGAGGAGTAGAAAAACATCAAAAATTTCAGTCCTGCATGATTCTACCAAGAAATGTGTGTTCATTGAAACCGCTGGTTTTTGATAGTTTGGGCCCTATTGAATAATGAATGTTTTGAATTTTCTCCAAAAGTAAAGTAGTTGCAAACTCATCCTTTTAGAAACTTGTTTGGGCTGTTGAGAGGAGTAAAAAACCATCAAAAATTTCAATCCTGCATGATTCTACCAAGAACTGTGATTCTTCATTCAAAACCTGATTTTTGCTATTGGGCTCTATTGAATAATGAATGTTTTGAATTTTCTCCAAAAGTAAAGTAGTTGCAAACTCATGCTTTTAGAGACTTGTTTGGGCTCATGAGAGGAGTAGAAAAACATCAAAAATTTCAGTCCTGCATGATTCTACCAAGAAATGTGTGTTCATTGAAACCGCTGGTTTTTGATAGTTTGGGCCCTATTGAATAATGAATGTTTTGAATTTTCTCCAAAAGTAAAGTAGTTGCAAACTCATCCTTTTAGAAACTTGTTTGGGCTGTTGAGAGGAGTAAAAAACCATCAAAAATTTCAATCCTGCATGATTTTACCAAGAAATGTGATTCTTCATTCAAAACCTGATTTTTGCTATTGGGCTCTATTGAATAGTGAATGTTTTGAATTTTCTCCAAAAGTAAAGTAGTTGCAAACTCATTCTTTTAGAAACTTGTTTGGGCTCATGAGAGGAGTAGAAAAACATCAAAAATTTCAGTCCTGCATGATTCTACCAAGAAATGTGTGTTCATTGAAACCGCTGGTTTTTGATAGTTTGGGCCCTATTGAATAATGAATGTTTTGAATTTTCTCCAAAAGTAAAGTAGTTGCAAACTCATCCTTTTAGAAACTTGTTTGGGCTGTTGAGAGGAGTAAAAAACCATCAAAAATTTCAATCCTGCATGATTTTACCAAGAAATGTGATTCTTCATTCAAAACCTGATTTTTGCTATTGGGCTCTATTGAATAATGAATGTTTTGAATTTTCTCCAAAAGTAAAGTAGTTGCAAACTCATGCTTTTAGAGACTTGTTTGGGCTCATGAGAGGAGTAGAAAAACATCAAAAATTTCAGTCCTGCATGATTCTACCAAGAAATGTGTGTTCATTGAAACCGCTGGTTTTTGATAGTTTGGGCCCTATTGAATAATGAATGTTTTGAATTTTCTCCAAAAGTAAAGTAGTTGCAAACTCATCCTTTTAGAAACTTGTTTGGGCTGTTGAGAGGAGTAAAAAACCATCAAAAATTTCAATCCTGCATGATTCTACCAAGAAATGTGATTCTTCATTCAAAACCTGATTTTTGCTATTGGGCTCTATGAATAATGAATGTTTTGAATTTTCTCCAAAAGTAAAGTAGTTGCAAACTCATGCTTTTAGAGACTTGTTTGGGCTCATGAGAGGAGTAGAAAAACATCAAAAATTTCAGTCCTGCATGATTCTACCAAGAAATGTGTGTTCATTGAAACCGCTGGTTTTTGATAGTTTGGGCCCTATTGAATAATGAATGTTTTGAATTTTCTCCAAAAGTAAAGTAGTTGCAAACTCATCCTTTTAGAAACTTGTTTGGGCTGTTGAGAGGAGTAAAAAACCATCAAAAATTTCAATCCTGCATGATTCTACCAAGAACTGTGATTCTTCATTCAAAACCTGATTTTTGCTATTGGGCTCTATTGAATAATGAATGTTTTGAATTTTCTCCAAAAGTAAAGTAGTTGCAAACTCATGCTTTTAGAGACTTGTTTGGGCTCATGAGAGGAGTAGAAAAACATCAAAAATTTCAGTCCTGCATGATTCTACCAAGAAATGTGTGTTCATTGAAACCGCTGGTTTTTGATAGTTTGGGCCCTATTGAATAATGAATGTTTTGAATTTTCTCCAAAAGTAAAGTAGTTGCAAACTCATCCTTTTAGAAACTTGTTTGGGCTGTTGAGAGGAGTAAAAAACCATCAAAAATTTCAATCCTGCATGATTTTACCAAGAAATGTGATTCTTCATTCAAAACCTGATTTTTGCTATTGGGCTCTATTGAATAGTGAATGTTTTGAATTTTCTCCAAAAGTAAAGTAGTTGCAAACTCATTCTTTTAGAAACTTGTTTGGGCTCATGAGAGGAGTAGAAAAACATCAAAAATTTCAGTCCTGCATGATTCTACCAAGAAATGTGTGTTCATTGAAACCGCTGGTTTTTGATAGTTTGGGCCCTATTGAATAATGAATGTTTTGAATTTTCTCCAAAAGTAAAGTAGTTGCAAACTCATCCTTTTAGAAACTTGTTTGGGCTGTTGAGAGGAGTAAAAAACCATCAAAAATTTCAATCCTGCATGATTTTACCAAGAAATGTGATTCTTCATTCAAAACCTGATTTTTGCTATTGGGCTCTATTGAATAATGAATGTTTTGAATTTTCTCCAAAAGTAAAGTAGTTGCAAACTCATGCTTTTAGAGACTTGTTTGGGCTCATGAGAGGAGTAGAAAAACATCAAAAATTTCAGTCCTGCATGATTCTACCAAGAAATGTGTGTTCATTGAAACCGCTGGTTTTTGATAGTTTGGGCCCTATTGAATAATGAATGTTTTGAATTTTCTCCAAAAGTAAAGTAGTTGCAAACTCATCCTTTTAGAAACTTGTTTGGGCTGTTGAGAGGAGTAAAAAACCATCAAAAATTTCAATCCTGCATGATTCTACCAAGAAATGTGATTCTTCATTCAAAACCTGATTTTTGCTATTGGGCTCTATTGAATAATGAATGTTTTGAATTTTCTCCAAAAGTAAAGTAGTTGCAAACTCATGCTTTTAGAGACTTGTTTGGGCTCATGAGAGGAGTAGAAAAACATCAAAAATTTCAGTCCTGCATGATTCTTCCAAGAAATGTGTGTTCATTGAAACCGCTGGTTTTTGATAGTTTGGGCCCTATTGAATAATGAATGTTTTGAATTTTCTCCAAAAGTAAAGTAGTTGCAAACTCATCCTTTTAGAAACTTGTTTGGGCTGTTGAGAGGAGTAAAAAACCATCAAAAATTTCAATCCTGCATGATTCTACCAAGAAATGTGATTCTTCATTCAAAACCTGATTTTTGCTATTGGGCTCTATTGAATAATGAATGTTTTGAATTTTCTCCAAAAGTAAAGTAGTTGCAAACTCATGCTTTTAGAGACTTGTTTGGGCTCATGAGAGGAGTAGAAAAACATCAAAAATTTCAGTCCTGCATGATTCTTCCAAGAAATGTGTGTTCATTGAAACCGCTGGTTTTTGATAGTTTGGGCCCTATTGAATAATGAATGTTTTGAATTTTCTCCAAAAGTAAAGTAGTTGCAAACTCATCCTTTTAGAAACTTGTTTGGGCTGTTGAGAGGAGTAAAAAACCATCAAAAATTTCAATCCTGCATGATTCTACCAAGAAATGTGATTCTTCATTCAAAACCTGATTTTTGCTATTGGGCTCTATTGAATAATGAATGTTTTGAATTTTCTCCAAAAGTAAAGTAGTTGCAAACTCATGCTTTTAGAGACTTGTTTGGGCTCATGAGAGGAGTAGAAAAACATCAAAAATTTCAGTCCTGCATGATTCTACCAAGAAATGTGTGTTCATTGAAACCGCTGGTTTTTGATAGTTTGGGCCCTATTGAATAATGAATGTTTTGAATTTTCTCCAAAAGTAAAGTAGTTGCAAACTCATCCTTTTAGAAACTTGTTTGGGCTGTTGAGAGGAGTAAAAAACCATCAAAAATTTCAATCCTGCATGATTTTACCAAGAAATGTGATTCTTCATTCAAAACCTGATTTTTGCTATTGGGCTCTATTGAATAGTGAATGTTTTGAATTTTCTCCAAAAGTAAAGTAGTTGCAAACTCATGCTTTTAGAAACTTGTTTGGGCTCATGAGAGGAGTAGAAAAACATCAAAAATTTCAGTCCTGCATGATTCTACCAAGAAATGTGTGTTCATTGAAACCGCTGGTTTTTGATAGTTTGGGCCCTATTGAATAATGAATGTTTTGAATTTTCTCCAAAAGTAAAGTAGTTGCAAACTCATCCTTTTAGAAACTTGTTTGGGCTGTTGAGAGGAGTAAAAAACCATCAAAAATTTCAATCCTGCATGATTTTACCAAGAAATGTGATTCTTCATTCAAAACCTGATTTTTGCTATTGGGCTCTATTGAATAATGAATGTTTTGAATTTTCTCCAAAAGTAAAGTAGTTGCAAACTCATGCTTTTAGAGACTTGTTTGGGCTTATGAGAGGAGTAGAAAAACATCAAAAATTTCAGTCCTGCATGATTCTACCAAGAAATGTGTGTTCATTGAAACCGCTGGTTTTTGATAGTTTGGGCCCTATTGAATAATGAATGTTTTGAATTTTCTCCAAAAGTAAAGTAGTTGCAAACTCATCCTTTTAGAAACTTGTTTGGGCTGTTGAGAGGAGTAAAAAACCATCAAAAATTTCAATCCTGCATGATTCTACCAAGAAATGTGATTCTTCATTCAAAACCTGATTTTTGCTATTGGGCTCTATTGAATAATGAATGTTTTGAATTTTCTCCAAAAGTAAAGTAGATGCAAACTCATCCTTTTAGAAACTTGTTTGGGCTGTTGAGAGGAGTAAAAAACCATCAAAAATTTCAATCCTGCATGATTCTACCAAGAACTGTGATTCTTCATTCAAAACCTGATTTTTGCTATTGGGCTCTATTGAATAATGAATGTTTTGAATTTTCTCCAAAAGTAAAGTAGTTGCAAACTCATGCTTTTAGAGACTTGTTTGGGCTCATGAGAGGAGTAGAAAAACATCAAAAATTTCAGTCCTGCATGATTCTACCAAGAAATGTGTGTTCATTGAAACCGCTGGTTTTTGATAGTTTGGGCCCTATTGAATAATGAATGTTTTGAATTTTCTCCAAAAGTAAAGTAGTTGCAAACTCATCCTTTTAGAAACTTGTTTGGGCTGTTGAGAGGAGTAAAAAACCATCAAAAATTTCAATCCTGCATGATTTTACCAAGAAATGTGATTCTTCATTCAAAACCTGATTTTTGCTATTGGGCTCTATTGAATAGTGAATGTTTTGAATTTTCTCCAAAAGTAAAGTAGTTGCAAACTCATGCTTTTAGAGACTTGTTTGGGCTCATGAGAGGAGTAGAAAAACATCAAAAATTTCAGTCCTGCATGATTCTACCAAGAAATGTGTGTTCATTGAAACCGCTGGTTTTTGATAGTTTGGGCCCTATTGAATAATGAATGTTTTGAATTTTCTCCAAAAGTAAAGTAGTTGCAAACTCATCCTTTTAGAAACTTGTTTGGGCTGTTGAGAGGAGTAAAAAACCATCAAAAATTTCAATCCTGCATGATTCTACCAAGAAATGTGATTCTTCATTCAAAACCTGATTTTTGCTATTGGGCTCTATTGAATAATGAATGTTTTGAATTTTCTCCAAAAGTAAAGTAGTTGCAAACTCATCCTTTTAGAAACTTGTTTGGGCTGTTGAGAGGAGTAAAAAACCATCAAAAATTTCAATCCTGCATGATTCTACCAAGAACTGTGATTCTTCATTCAAAACCTGATTTTTGCTATTGGGCTCTATTGAATAATGAATGTTTTGAATTTTCTCCAAAAGTAAAGTAGTTGCAAACTCATGCTTTTAGAAACTTGTTTGGGCTCATGAGAGGAGTAGAAAAACATCAAAAATTTCAGCCCTGCATGATTCTTCCAAGAAATGTGTGTTCATTGAAACCGCTGGTTTTTGATAGTTTGGGCCCTATTGAATAATGAATGTTTTGAATTTTCTCCAAAAGTAAAGTAGTTGCAAACTCATCCTTTTAGAAACTTGTTTGGGCTGTTGAGAGGAGTAAAAAACCATCAAAAATTTCAATCCTGCATGATTCTACCAAGAAATGTGATTCTTCATTCAAAACCTGATTTTTGCTATTGGGCTCTATTGAATAATGAATGTTTTGAATTTCCTCCAAAAGTAAAGTAGTTGCAAACTCATGCTTTTAGAGACTTGTTTGGGCTCATGAGAGGAGTAGAAAAACATCAAAAATTTCAGTCCTGCATGATTCTACCAAGAAATGTGTGTTCATTGAAACCGCTGGTTTTTGATAGTTTGGGCCCTATTGAATAATGAATGTTTTGAATTTTCTCCAAAAGTAAAGTAGTTGCAAACTCATCCTTTTAGAAACTTGTTTGGGCTGTTGAGAGGAGTAAAAAACCATCAAAAATTTCAATCCTGCATGATTTTACCAAGAAATGTGATTCTTCATTCAAAACCTGATTTTTGCTATTGGGCTCTATTGAATAGTGAATGTTTTGAATTTTCTCCAAAAGTAAAGTAGTTGCAAACTCATGCTTTTAGAGACTTGTTTGGGCTTATGAGAGGAGTAGAAAAACATCAAAAATTTCAGTCCTGCATGATTCTACCAAGAAATGTGTGTTCATTGAAACCGCTGGTTTTTGATAGTTTGGGCCCTATTGAATAATGAATGTTTTGAATTTTCTCCAAAAGTAAAGTAGTTGCAAACTCATCCTTTTAGAAACTTGTTTGGGCTGTTGAGAGGAGTAAAAAACCATCAAAAATTTCAATCCTGCAAGATTCTACCAAGAAATGTGATTCTTCATTCAAAACCTGATTTTTGCTATTGGGCTCTATTGAATAATGAATGTTTTGAATTTTCTCCAAAAGTAAAGTAGTTGCAAACTCATCCTTTCAGAAACTTGTTTGGGCTGTTGAGAGGAGTAAAAAACCATCAAAAATTTCAATCCTGCATGATTCTACCAAGAACTGTGATTCTTCATTCAAAACCTGATTTTTGCTATTGGGCTCTATTGAATAATGAATGTTTTGAATTTTCTCCAAAAGTAAAGTAGTTGCAAACTCATGCTTTTAGAGACTTGTTTGGGCTCATGAGAGGAGTAGAAAAACATCAAAAATTTCAGTCCTGCATGATTCTACCAAGAAATGTGTGTTCATTGAAACCGCTGGTTTTTGATAGTTTGGGCCCTATTGAATAATGAATGTTTTGAATTTTCTCCAAAAGTAAAGTAGTTGCAAACTCATCCTTTTAGAAACTTGTTTGGGCTGTTGAGAGGAGTAAAAAACCATCAAAAATTTCAATCCTGCATGATTTTACCAAGAAATGTGATTCTTCATTCAAAACCTGATTTTTGCTATTGGGCTCTATTGAATAGTGAATGTTTTGAATTTTCTCCAAAAGTAAAGTAGTTGCAAACTCATGCTTTTAGAAACTTGTTTGGGCTCATGAGAGGAGTAGAAAAACATCAAAAATTTCAGTCCTGCATGATTCTACCAAGAAATGTGTGTTCATTGAAACCGCTGGTTTTTGATAGTTTGGGCCCTATTGAATAATGAATGTTTTGAATTTTCTCCAAAAGTAAAGTAGTTGCAAACTCATCCTTTTAGAAACTTGTTTGGGCTGTTGAGAGGAGTAAAAAACCATCAAAAATTTCAATCCTGCATGATTCTACCAAGAAATGTGATTCTTCATTCAAAACCTGATTTTTGCTATTGGGCTCTATTGAATAATGAATGTTTTGAATTTTCTCCAAAAGTAAAGTAGTTGCAAACTCATGCTTTTAGAGACTTGTTTGGGCTCATGAGAGGAGTAGAAAAACATCAAAAATTTCAGTCCTGCATGATTCTTCCAAGAAATGTGTGTTCATTGAAACCGCTGGTTTTTGATAGTTTGGGCCCTATTGAATAATGAATGTTTTGAATTTTCTCCAAAAGTAAAGTAGTTGCAAACTCATCCTTTTAGAAACTTGTTTGGGCTGTTGAGAGGAGTAAAAAACCATCAAAAATTTCAATCCTGCATGATTCTACCAAGAAATGTGATTCTTCATTCAAAACCTGATTTTTGCTATTGGGCTCTATTGAATAATGAATGTTTTGAATTTTCTCCAAAAGTAAAGTAGTTGCAAACTCATGCTTTTAGAGACGTGTTTGGGCTCATGAGAGGAGTAGAAAAACATCAAAAATTTCAGTCCTGCATGATTCTACCAAGAAATGTGTGTTCATTGAAACCGCTGGTTTTTGATAGTTTGGGCCCTATTGAATAATGAATGTTTTGAATTTTCTCCAAAAGTAAAGTAGTTGCAAACTCATCCTTTTAGAAACTTGTTTGGGCTGTTGAGAGGAGTAAAAAACCATCAAAAATTTCAATCCTGCATGATTCTACCAAGAAATGTGATTCTTCATTCAAAACCTGATTTTTGCTATTGGGCTCTATTGAATAATGAATGTTTTGAATTTTCTCCAAAAGTAAAGTAGTTGCAAACTCATGCTTTTAGAGACTTGTTTGGGCTCATGAGAGGAGTAGAAAAACATCAAAAATTTCAGTCCTGCATGATTCTACCAAGAAATGTGTGTTCATTGAAACCGCTGGTTTTTGATAGTTTGGGCCCTATTGAATAATGAATGTTTTGAATTTTCTCCAAAAGTAAAGTAGTTGCAAACTCATCCTTTTAGAAACTTGTTTGGGCTGTTGAGAGGAGTAAAAAACCATCAAAAATTTCAATCCTGCATGATTCTACCAAGAACTGTGATTCTTCATTCAAAACCTGATTTTTGCTATTGGGCTCTATTGAATAATGAATGTTTTGAATTTTCTCCAAAAGTAAAGTAGTTGCAAACTCATGCTTTTAGAGACTTGTTTGGGCTCATGAGAGGAGTAGAAAAACATCAAAAATTTCAGTCCTGCATGATTCTACCAAGAAATGTGTGTTCATTGAAACCGCTGGTTTTTGATAGTTTGGGCCCTATTGAATAATGAATGTTTTGAATTTTCTCCAAAAGTAAAGTAGTTGCAAACTCATCCTTTTAGAAACTTGTTTGGGCTGTTGAGAGGAGTAAAAAACCATCAAAAATTTCAATCCTGCATGATTTTACCAAGAAATGTGATTCTTCATTCAAAACCTGATTTTTGCTATTGGGCTCTATTGAATAGTGAATGTTTTGAATTTTCTCCAAAAGTAAAGTAGTTGCAAACTCATTCTTTTAGAAACTTGTTTGGGCTCATGAGAGGAGTAGAAAAACATCAAAAATTTCAGTCCTGCATGATTCTACCAAGAAATGTGTGTTCATTGAAACCGCTGGTTTTTGATAGTTTGGGCCCTATTGAATAATGAATGTTTTGAATTTTCTCCAAAAGTAAAGTAGTTGCAAACTCATCCTTTTAGAAACTTGTTTGGGCTGTTGAGAGGAGTAAAAAACCATCAAAAATTTCAATCCTGCATGATTTTACCAAGAAATGTGATTCTTCATTCAAAACCTGATTTTTGCTATTGGGCTCTATTGAATAATGAATGTTTTGAATTTTCTCCAAAAGTAAAGTAGTTGCAAACTCATGCTTTTAGAGACTTGTTTGGGCTCATGAGAGGAGTAGAAAAACATCAAAAATTTCAGTCCTGCATGATTCTACCAAGAAATGTGTGTTCATTGAAACCGCTGGTTTTTGATAGTTTGGGCCCTATTGAATAATGAATGTTTTGAATTTTCTCCAAAAGTAAAGTAGTTGCAAACTCATCCTTTTAGAAACTTGTTTGGGCTGTTGAGAGGAGTAAAAAACCATCAAAAATTTCAATCCTGCATGATTCTACCAAGAAATGTGATTCTTCATTCAAAACCTGATTTTTGCTATTGGGCTCTATGAATAATGAATGTTTTGAATTTTCTCCAAAAGTAAAGTAGTTGCAAACTCATGCTTTTAGAGACTTGTTTGGGCTCATGAGAGGAGTAGAAAAACATCAAAAATTTCAGTCCTGCATGATTCTACCAAGAAATGTGTGTTCATTGAAACCGCTGGTTTTTGATAGTTTGGGCCCTATTGAATAATGAATGTTTTGAATTTTCTCCAAAAGTAAAGTAGTTGCAAACTCATCCTTTTAGAAACTTGTTTGGGCTGTTGAGAGGAGTAAAAAACCATCAAAAATTTCAATCCTGCATGATTCTACCAAGAACTGTGATTCTTCATTCAAAACCTGATTTTTGCTATTGGGCTCTATTGAATAATGAATGTTTTGAATTTTCTCCAAAAGTAAAGTAGTTGCAAACTCATGCTTTTAGAGACTTGTTTGGGCTCATGAGAGGAGTAGAAAAACATCAAAAATTTCAGTCCTGCATGATTCTACCAAGAAATGTGTGTTCATTGAAACCGCTGGTTTTTGATAGTTTGGGCCCTATTGAATAATGAATGTTTTGAATTTTCTCCAAAAGTAAAGTAGTTGCAAACTCATCCTTTTAGAAACTTGTTTGGGCTGTTGAGAGGAGTAAAAAACCATCAAAAATTTCAATCCTGCATGATTTTACCAAGAAATGTGATTCTTCATTCAAAACCTGATTTTTGCTATTGGGCTCTATTGAATAGTGAATGTTTTGAATTTTCTCCAAAAGTAAAGTAGTTGCAAACTCATTCTTTTAGAAACTTGTTTGGGCTCATGAGAGGAGTAGAAAAACATCAAAAATTTCAGTCCTGCATGATTCTACCAAGAAATGTGTGTTCATTGAAACCGCTGGTTTTTGATAGTTTGGGCCCTATTGAATAATGAATGTTTTGAATTTTCTCCAAAAGTAAAGTAGTTGCAAACTCATCCTTTTAGAAACTTGTTTGGGCTGTTGAGAGGAGTAAAAAACCATCAAAAATTTCAATCCTGCATGATTTTACCAAGAAATGTGATTCTTCATTCAAAACCTGATTTTTGCTATTGGGCTCTATTGAATAATGAATGTTTTGAATTTTCTCCAAAAGTAAAGTAGTTGCAAACTCATGCTTTTAGAGACTTGTTTGGGCTCATGAGAGGAGTAGAAAAACATCAAAAATTTCAGTCCTGCATGATTCTACCAAGAAATGTGTGTTCATTGAAACCGCTGGTTTTTGATAGTTTGGGCCCTATTGAATAATGAATGTTTTGAATTTTCTCCAAAAGTAAAGTAGTTGCAAACTCATCCTTTTAGAAACTTGTTTGGGCTGTTGAGAGGAGTAAAAAACCATCAAAAATTTCAATCCTGCATGATTCTACCAAGAAATGTGATTCTTCATTCAAAACCTGATTTTTGCTATTGGGCTCTATTGAATAATGAATGTTTTGAATTTTCTCCAAAAGTAAAGTAGTTGCAAACTCATGCTTTTAGAGACTTGTTTGGGCTCATGAGAGGAGTAGAAAAACATCAAAAATTTCAGTCCTGCATGATTCTTCCAAGAAATTTGTGTTCATTGAAACCGCTGGTTTTTGATAGTTTGGGCCCTATTGAATAATGAATGTTTTGAATTTTCTCCAAAAGTAAAGTAGTTGCAAACTCATCCTTTTAGAAACTTGTTTGGGCTGTTGAGAGGAGTAAAAAACCATCAAAAATTTCAATCCTGCATGATTCTACCAAGAAATGTGATTCTTCATTCAAAACCTGATTTTTGCTATTGGGCTCTATTGAATAATGAATGTTTTGAATTTTCTCCAAAAGTAAAGTAGTTGCAAACTCATGCTTTTAGAGACTTGTTTGGGCTCATGAGAGGAGTAGAAAAACATCAAAAATTTCAGTCCTGCATGATTCTTCCAAGAAATGTGTGTTCATTGAAACCGCTGGTTTTTGATAGTTTGGGCCCTATTGAATAATGAATGTTTTGAATTTTCTCCAAAAGTAAAGTAGTTGCAAACTCATCCTTTTAGAAACTTGTTTGGGCTGTTGAGAGGAGTAAAAAACCATCAAAAATTTCAATCCTGCATGATTCTACCAAGAAATGTGATTCTTCATTCAAAACCTGATTTTTGCTATTGGGCTCTATTGAATAATGAATGTTTTGAATTTTCTCCAAAAGTAAAGTAGTTGCAAACTCATGCTTTTAGAGACTTGTTTGGGCTCATGAGAGGAGTAGAAAAACATCAAAAATTTCAGTCCTGCATGATTCTACCAAGAAATGTGTGTTCATTGAAACCGCTGGTTTTTGATAGTTTGGGCCCTATTGAATAATGAATGTTTTGAATTTTCTCCAAAAGTAAAGTAGTTGCAAACTCATCCTTTTAGAAACTTGTTTGGGCTGTTGAGAGGAGTAAAAAACCATCAAAAATTTCAATCCTGCATGATTTTACCAAGAAATGTGATTCTTCATTCAAAACCTGATTTTTGCTATTGGGCTCTATTGAATAGTGAATGTTTTGAATTTTCTCCAAAAGTAAAGTAGTTGCAAACTCATGCTTTTAGAAACTTGTTTGGGCTCATGAGAGGAGTAGAAAAACATCAAAAATTTCAGTCCTGCATGATTCTACCAAGAAATGTGTGTTCATTGAAACCGCTGGTTTTTGATAGTTTGGGCCCTATTGAATAATGAATGTTTTGAATTTTCTCCAAAAGTAAAGTAGTTGCAAACTCATCCTTTTAGAAACTTGTTTGGGCTGTTGAGAGGAGTAAAAAACCATCAAAAATTTCAATCCTGCATGATTTTACCAAGAAATGTGATTCTTCATTCAAAACCTGATTTTTGCTATTGGGCTCTATTGAATAATGAATGTTTTGAATTTTCTCCAAAAGTAAAGTAGTTGCAAACTCATGCTTTTAGAGACTTGTTTGGGCTTATGAGAGGAGTAGAAAAACATCAAAAATTTCAGTCCTGCATGATTCTACCAAGAAATGTGTGTTCATTGAAACCGCTGGTTTTTGATAGTTTGGGCCCTATTGAATAATGAATGTTTTGAATTTTCTCCAAAAGTAAAGTAGTTGCAAACTCATCCTTTTAGAAACTTGTTTGGGCTGTTGAGAGGAGTAAAAAACCATCAAAAATTTCAATCCTGCATGATTCTACCAAGAAATGTGATTCTTCATTCAAAACCTGATTTTTGCTATTGGGCTCTATTGAATAATGAATGTTTTGAATTTTCTCCAAAAGTAAAGTAGATGCAAACTCATCCTTTTAGAAACTTGTTTGGGCTGTTGAGAGGAGTAAAAAACCATCAAAAATTTCAATCCTGCATGATTCTACCAAGAACTGTGATTCTTCATTCAAAACCTGATTTTTGCTATTGGGCTCTATTGAATAATGAATGTTTTGAATTTTCTCCAAAAGTAAAGTAGTTGCAAACTCATGCTTTTAGAGACTTGTTTGGGCTCATGAGAGGAGTAGAAAAACATCAAAAATTTCAGTCCTGCATGATTCTACCAAGAAATGTGTGTTCATTGAAACCGCTGGTTTTTGATAGTTTGGGCCCTATTGAATAATGAATGTTTTGAATTTTCTCCAAAAGTAAAGTAGTTGCAAACTCATCCTTTTAGAAACTTGTTTGGGCTGTTGAGAGGAGTAAAAAACCATCAAAAATTTCAATCCTGCATGATTTTACCAAGAAATGTGATTCTTCATTCAAAACCTGATTTTTGCTATTGGGCTCTATTGAATAATGAATGTTTTGAATTTTCTCCAAAAGTAAAGTAGTTGCAAACTCATCCTTTTAGAAACTTGGTTGGGCTGTTGAGAGGAGTAAAAAACCATCAAAAATTTCAATCCTGCATGATTCTACCAAGAACTGTGATTCTTCATTCAAAACCTGATTTTTGCTATTGGGCTCTATTGAATAATGAATGTTTTGAATTTTCTCCAAAAGTAAAGTAGTTGCAAACTCATGCTTTTAGAAACTTGTTTGGGCTCATGAGAGGAGTAGAAAAACATCAAAAATTTCAGCCCTGCATGATTCTTCCAAGAAATGTGTGTTCATTGAAACCGCTGGTTTTTGATAGTTTGGGCCCTATTGAATAATGAATGTTTTGAATTTTCTCCAAAAGTAAAGTAGTTGCAAACTCATCCTTTTAGAAACTTGTTTGGGCTGTTGAGAGGAGTAAAAAACCATCAAAAATTTCAATCCTGCATGATTCTACCAAGAAATGTGATTCTTCATTCAAAACCTGATTTTTGCTATTGGGCTCTATTGAATAATGAATGTTTTGAATTTCCTCCAAAAGTAAAGTAGTTGCAAACTCATGCTTTTAGAGACTTGTTTGGGCTCATGAGAGGAGTAGAAAAACATCAAAAATTTCAGTCCTGCATGATTCTACCAAGAAATGTGTGTTCATTGAAACCGCTGGTTTTTGATAGTTTGGGCCCTATTGAATAATGAATGTTTTGAATTTTCTCCAAAAGTAAAGTAGTTGCAAACTCATCCTTTTAGAAACTTGTTTGGGCTGTTGAGAGGAGTAAAAAACCATCAAAAATTTCAATCCTGCATGATTTTACCAAGAAATGTGATTCTTCATTCAAAACCTGATTTTTGCTATTGGGCTCTATTGAATAATGAATGTTTTGAATTTTCTCCAAAAGTAAAGTAGTTGCAAACTCATGCTTTTAGAGACTTGTTTGGGCTTATGAGAGGAGTAGAAAAACATCAAAAATTTCAGTCCTGCATGATTCTACCAAGAAATGTGTGTTCATTGAAACCGCTGGTTTTTGATAGTTTGGGCCCTATTGAATAATGAATGTTTTGAATTTTCTCCAAAAGTAAAGTAGTTGCAAACTCATCCTTTTAGAAACTTGTTTGGGCTGTTGAGAGGAGTAAAAAACCATCAAAAATTTCAATCCTGCAAGATTCTACCAAGAAATGTGATTCTTCATTCAAAACCTGATTTTTGCTATTGGGCTCTATTGAATAATGAATGTTTTGAATTTTCTCCAAAAGTAAAGTAGTTGCAAACTCATCCTTTCAGAAACTTGTTTGGGCTGTTGAGAGGAGTAAAAAACCATCAAAAATTTCAATCCTGCATGATTCTACCAAGAACTGTGATTCTTCATTCAAAACCTGATTTTTGCTATTGGGCTCTATTGAATAATGAATGTTTTGAATTTTCTCCAAAAGTAAAGTAGTTGCAAACTCATGCTTTTAGAGACTTGTTTGGGCTCATGAGAGGAGTAGAAAAACATCAAAAATTTCAGTCCTGCATGATTCTACCAAGAAATGTGTGTTCATTGAAACCGCTGGTTTTTGATAGTTTGGGCCCTATTGAATAATGAATGTTTTGAATTTTCTCCAAAAGTAAAGTAGTTGCAAACTCATCCTTTTAGAAACTTGTTTGGGCTGTTGAGAGGAGTAAAAAACCATCAAAAATTTCAATCCTGCATGATTTTACCAAGAAATGTGATTCTTCATTCAAAACCTGATTTTTGCTATTGGGCTCTATTGAATAGTGAATGTTTTGAATTTTCTCCAAAAGTAAAGTAGTTGCAAACTCATGCTTTTAGAAACTTGTTTGGGCTCATGAGAGGAGTAGAAAAACATCAAAAATTTCAGTCCTGCATGATTCTACCAAGAAATGTGTGTTCATTGAAACCGCTGGTTTTTGATAGTTTGGGCCCTATTGAATAATGAATGTTTTGAATTTTCTCCAAAAGTAAAGTAGTTGCAAACTCATCCTTTTAGAAACTTGTTTGGGCTGTTGAGAGGAGTAAAAAACCATCAAAAATTTCAATCCTGCATGATTCTACCAAGAAATGTGATTCTTCATTCAAAACCTGATTTTTGCTATTGGGCTCTATTGAATAATGAATGTTTTGAATTTTCTCCAAAAGTAAAGTAGTTGCAAACTCATGCTTTTAGAGACTTGTTTGGGCTCATGAGAGGAGTAGAAAAACATCAAAAATTTCAGTCCTGCATGATTCTTCCAAGAAATGTGTGTTCATTGAAACCGCTGGTTTTTGATAGTTTGGGCCCTATTGAATAATGAATGTTTTGAATTTTCTCCAAAAGTAAAGTAGTTGCAAACTCATCCTTTTAGAAACTTGTTTGGGCTGTTGAGAGGAGTAAAAAACCATCAAAAATTTCAATCCTGCATGATTCTACCAAGAAATGTGATTCTTCATTCAAAACCTGATTTTTGCTATTGGGCTCTATTGAATAATGAATGTTTTGAATTTTCTCCAAAAGTAAAGTAGTTGCAAACTCATGCTTTTAGAGACTTGTTTGGGCTCATGAGAGGAGTAGAAAAACATCAAAAATTTCAGTCCTGCATGATTCTTCCAAGAAATGTGTGTTCATTGAAACCGCTGGTTTTTGATAGTTTGGGCCCTATTGAATAATGAATGTTTTGAATTTTCTCCAAAAGTAAAGTAGTTGCAAACTCATCCTTTTAGAAACTTGTTTGGGCTGTTGAGAGGAGTAAAAAACCATCAAAAATTTCAATCCTGCATGATTCTACCAAGAAATGTGATTCTTCATTCAAAACCTGATTTTTGCTATTGGGCTCTATTGAATAATGAATGTTTTGAATTTTCTCCAAAAGTAAAGTAGTTGCAAACTCATGCTTTTAGAGACTTGTTTGGGCTCATGAGAGGAGTAGAAAAACATCAAAAATTTCAGTCCTGCATGATTCTTCCAAGAAATGTGTGTTCATTGAAACCGCTGGTTTTTGATAGTTTGGGCCCTATTGAATAATGAATGTTTTGAATTTTCTCCAAAAGTAAAGTAGTTGCAAACTCATCCTTTTAGAAACTTGTTTGGGCTGTTGAGAGGAGTAAAAAACCATCAAAAATTTCAATCCTGCATGATTCTACCAAGAAATGTGATTCTTCATTCAAAACCTGATTTTTGCTATTGGGCTCTAATAAATAATGAATGTTTTGAATTTTCTCCAAAAGTAAAGTAGTTGCAAACTCATGCTTTTAGAGACTTGTTTGGGCTCATGAGAGGAGTAGAAAAACATCAAAAATTTCAGTCCTGCATGATTCTACCAAGAAATGTGTGTTCATTGAAACCGCTGGTTTTTGATAGTTTGGGCCCTATTGAATAATGAATGTTTTGAATTTTCTCCAAAAGTAAAGTAGTTGCAAACTCATCCTTTTAGAAACTTGTTTGGGCTGTTGAGAGGAGTAAAAAACCATCAAAAATTTCAATCCTGCATGATTTTACCAAGAAATGTGATTCTTCATTCAAAACCTGATTTTTGCTATTGGGCTCTATTGAATAGTGAATGTTTTGAATTTTCTCCAAAAGTAAAGTAGTTGCAAACTCATGCTTTTAGAAACTTGTTTGGGCTCATGAGAGGAGTAGAAAAACATCAAAAATTTCAGTCCTGCATGATTCTACCAAGAAATGTGTGTTCATTGAAACCGCTGGTTTTTGATAGTTTGGGCCCTATTGAATAATGAATGTTTTGAATTTTCTCCAAAAGTAAAGTAGTTGCAAACTCATCCTTTTAGAAACTTGTTTGGGCTGTTGAGAGGAGTAAAAAACCATCAAAAATTTCAATCCTGCATGATTTTACCAAGAAATGTGATTCTTCATTCAAAACCTGATTTTTGCTATTGGGCTCTATTGAATAATGAATGTTTTGAATTTTCTCCAAAAGTAAAGTAGTTGCAAACTCATGCTTTTAGAGACTTGTTTGGGCTTATGAGAGGAGTAGAAAAACATCAAAAATTTCAGTCCTGCATGATTCTACCAAGAAATGTGTGTTCATTGAAACCGCTGGTTTTTGATAGTTTGGGCCCTATTGAATAATGAATGTTTTGAATTTTCTCCAAAAGTAAAGTAGTTGCAAACTCATCCTTTTAGAAACTTGTTTGGGCTGTTGAGAGGAGTAAAAAACCATCAAAAATTTCAATCCTGCATGATTCTACCAAGAAATGTGATTCTTCATTCAAAACCTGATTTTTGCTATTGGGCTCTATTGAATAATGAATGTTTTGAATTTTCTCCAAAAGTAAAGTAGATGCAAACTCATCCTTTTAGAAACTTGTTTGGGCTGTTGAGAGGAGTAAAAAACCATCAAAAATTTCAATCCTGCATGATTCTACCAAGAACTGTGATTCTTCATTCAAAACCTGATTTTTGCTATTGGGCTCTATTGAATAATGAATGTTTTGAATTTTCTCCAAAAGTAAAGTAGTTGCAAACTCATGCTTTTAGGAACTTGTTTGGGCTCATGAGAGGAGTAGAAAAACATCAAAAATTTCAGCCCTGCATGATTCTTCCAAGAAATGTGTGTTCATTGAAACCGCTGGTTTTTGATAGTTTGGGCCCTATTGAATAATGAATGTTTTGAATTTTCTCCAAAAGTAAAGTAGTTGCAAACTCATCCTTTTAGAAACTTGTTTGGGCTGTTGAGAGGAGTAAAAAACCATCAAAAATTTCAATCCTGCATGATTCTACCAAGAAATGTGATTCTTCATTCAAAACCTGATTTTTGCTATTGGGCTCTATTGAATAATGAATGTTTTGAATTTTCTCCAAAAGTAAAGTAGTTGCAAACTCATGCTTTTAGAGACTTGTTTGGGCTCATGAGAGGAGTAGAAAAACATCAAAAATTTCAGTCCTGCATGATTCTACCAAGAAATGTGTGTTCATTGAAACCGCTGGTTTTTGATAGTTTGGGCCCTATTGAATAATGAATGTTTTGAATTTTCTCCAAAAGTAAAGTAGTTGCAAACTCATCCTTTTAGAAACTTGTTTGGGCTGTTGAGAGGAGTAAAAAACCATCAAAAATTTCAATCCTGCATGATTCTACCAAGAAATGTGATTCTTCATTCAAAACCTGATTTTTGCTATTGGGCTCTATTGAATAATGAATGTTTTGAATTTTCTCCAAAAGTAAAGTAGTTGCAAACTCATGCTTTTAGAAACTTGTTTGGGCTCATGAGAGGAGTAGAAAAACATCAAAAATTTGAGTCCTGCATGATTCTACCAAGAAATGTGTGTTCATTCAAACCGCTGGTTTTTGATAGTTTGGGCCCTATTGAATAATGAATGTTTTGAATTTTCTCCAAAAGTAAAGCAGTTGCAAACTCATCCTTTTAGAAACTTGTTTGAGCTGTAGAGAGGAGTAAAAAACCATCAAAAATTTCAATCCTGCATGATTCTACCAAGAAATGTGATTCTTCATTCAAAACCTGATTTTTGCTATTGGGCTCTATTGAATAATGAATGTTTTGAATTTTCTCCAAAAGTAAAGTAGTTGCAAACTCATGCTTTTAGAGACTTGTTTGGGCTCATGAGAGGAGTAGAAAATAATCAAAAATTTCAGTCCTGCATGATTCTTCCAAGAAATGTGTGTTCATTGAAACCGCTGGTTTTTGATAGTTTGGGCCCTATTGAATAATGAATGTTTTGAATTTTCTCCAAAAGTAAAGTAGTTGCAAACTCATCCTTTTAGAAACTTGTTTGGGCTGTTGAGAGGAGTAAAAAACCATCAAAAATTTCAATCCTGCATGATTCTACCAAGAAATGTGATTCTTCATTCAAAACCTGATTTTTGCTATTGGGCTCTATTGAATAATGAATGTTTTGAATTTTCTCCAAAAGTAAAGTAGTTGCAAACTCATGCTTTTAGAGACTTGTTTGGGCTCATGAGAGGAGTAGAAAAACATCAAAAATTTCAGTCCTGCATGATTCTACCAAGAAATGTGTGTTCATTGAAACCGCTGGTTTTTGATAGTTTGGGCCCTATTGAATAATGAATGTTTTGAATTTTCTCCAAAAGTAAAGTAGTTGCAAACTCATCCTTTTAGAAACTTGTTTGGGCTGTTGAGAGGAGTAAAAAACCATCAAAAATTTCAATCCTGCATGATTTTACCAAGAAATGTGATTCTTCATTCAAAACCTGATTTTTGCTATTGGGCTCTATTGAATAATGAATGTTTTGAATTTTCTCCAAAAGTAAAGTAGTTGCAAACTCATGCTTTTAGAGACTTGTTTGGGCTTATGAGAGGAGTAGAAAAACATCAAAAATTTCAGTCCTGCATGATTCTACCAAGAAATGTGTGTTCATTGAAACCGCTGGTTTTTGATAGTTTGGGCCCTATTGAATAATGAATGTTTTGAATTTTCTCCAAAATTAAAGTAGTTGCAAACTCATCCTTTTAGAAACTTGTTTGGGCTGTTGAGAGGAGTAAAAAACCATCAAAAATTTCAATCCTGCATGATTCTACCAAGAAATGTGATTCTTCATTCAAAACCTGATTTTTGCTATTGGGCTCTATTGAATAATGAATGTTTTGAATTTTCTCCAAAAGTAAAGTAGTTGCAAACTCATCCTTTTAGAAACTTGTTTGGGCTGTTGAGAGGAGTAAAAAACCATCAAAAATTTCAATCCTGCATGATTCTACCAAGAACTGTGATTCTTCATTCAAAACCTGATTTTTGCTATTGGGCTCTATTGAATAATGAATGTTTTGAATTTTCTCCAAAAGTAAAGTAGTTGCAAACTCATGCTTTTAGAGACTTGTTTGGGCTCATGAGAGGAGTAGAAAAACATCAAAAATTTCAGTCCTGCATGATTCTACCAAGAAATGTGTGTTCATTGAAACCGCTGGTTTTTGATAGTTTGGGCCCTATTGAATAATGAATGTTTTGAATTTTCTCCAAAAGTAAAGTAGTTGCAAACTCATCCTTTTAGAAACTTGTTTGGGCTGTTGAGAGGAGTAAAAAACCATCAAAAATTTCAATCCTGCATGATTTTACCAAGAAATGTGATTCTTCATTCAAAACCTGATTTTTGCTATTGGGCTCTATTGAATAGTGATTGTTTTGAATTTTCTCCAAAAGTAAAGTAGTTGCAAACTCATGCTTTTAGAAACTTGTTTGGGCTCATGAGAGGAGTAGAAAAACATCAAAAATTTCAGTCCTGCATGATTCTACCAAGAAATGTGTGTTCATTGAAACCGCTGGTTTTTGATAGTTTGGGCCCTATTGAATAATGAATGTTTTGAATTTTCTCCAAAAGTAAAGTAGTTGCAAACTCATCCTTTTAGAAACTTGTTTGGGCTGTTGAGAGGAGTAAAAAACCATCAAAAATTTCAATCCTGCATGATTTTACCAAGAAATGTGATTCTTCATTCAAAACCTGATTTTTGCTATTGGGCTCTATTGAATAATGAATGTTTTGAATTTTCTCCAAAAGTAAAGTAGTTGCAAACTCATGCTTTTAGAGACTTGTTTGGGCTCATGAGAGGAGTAGAAAAACATCAAAAATTTCAGTCCTGCATGATTCTACCAAGAAATGTGTGTTCATTGAAACCGCTGGTTTTTGATAGTTTGGGCCCTATTGAATAATGAATGTTTTGAATTTTCTCCAAAAGTAAAGTAGTTGCAAACTCATCCTTTTAGAAACTTGTTTGGGCTGTTGAGAGGAGTAAAAAACCATCAAAAATTTCAATCCTGCATGATTTTACCAAGAAATGTGATTCTTCATTCAAAACCTGATTTTTGCTATTGGGCTCTATTGAATAATGAATGTTTTGAATTTTCTCCAAAAGTAAAGTAGTTGCAAACTCATCCTTTTAGAAACTTGGTTGGGCTGTTGAGAGGAGTAAAAAACCATCAAAAATTTCAATCCTGCATGATTCTACCAAGAACTGTGATTCTTCATTCAAAACCTGATTTTTGCTATTGGGCTCTATTGAATAATGAATGTTTTGAATTTTCTCCAAAAGTAAAGTAGTTGCAAACTCATGCTTTTAGAAACTTGTTTGGGCTCATGAGAGGAGTAGAAAAACATCAAAAATTTCAGCCCTGCATGATTCTTCCAAGAAATGTGTGTTCATTGAAACCGCTGGTTTTTGATAGTTTGGGCCCTATTGAATAATGAATGTTTTGAATTTTCTCCAAAAGTAAAGTAGTTGCAAACTCATCCTTTTAGAAACTTGTTTGGGCTGTTGAGAGGAGTAAAAAACCATCAAAAATTTCAATCCTGCATGATTCTACCAAGAAATGTGATTCTTCATTCAAAACCTGATTTTTGCTATTGGGCTCTATTGAATAATGAATGTTTTGAATTTCCTCCAAAAGTAAAGTAGTTGCAAACTCATGCTTTTAGAGACTTGTTTGGGCTCATGAGAGGAGTAGAAAAACATCAAAAATTTCAGTCCTGCATGATTCTACCAAGAAATGTGTGTTCATTGAAACCGCTGGTTTTTGATAGTTTGGGCCCTATTGAATAATGAATGTTTTGAATTTTCTCCAAAAGTAAAGTAGTTGCAAACTCATCCTTTTAGAAACTTGTTTGGGCTGTTGAGAGGAGTAAAAAACCATCAAAAATTTCAATCCTGCATGATTTTACCAAGAAATGTGATTCTTCATTCAAAACCTGATTTTTGCTATTGGGCTCTATTGAATAATGAATGTTTTGAATTTTCTCCAAAAGTAAAGTAGTTGCAAACTCATGCTTTTAGAGACTTGTTTGGGCTTATGAGAGGAGTAGAAAAACATCAAAAATTTCAGTCCTGCATGATTCTACCAAGAAATGTGTGTTCATTGAAACCGCTGGTTTTTGATAGTTTGGGCCCTATTGAATAATGAATGTTTTGAATTTTCTCCAAAAGTAAAGTAGTTGCAAACTCATCCTTTTAGAAACTTGTTTGGGCTGTTGAGAGGAGTAAAAAACCATCAAAAATTTCAATCCTGCAAGATTCTACCAAGAAATGTGATTCTTCATTCAAAACCTGATTTTTGCTATTGGGCTCTATTGAATAATGAATGTTTTGAATTTTCTCCAAAAGTAAAGTAGTTGCAAACTCATCCTTTCAGAAACTTGTTTGGGCTGTTGAGAGGAGTAAAAAACCATCAAAAATTTCAATCCTGCATGATTCTACCAAGAACTGTGATTCTTCATTCAAAACCTGATTTTTGCTATTGGGCTCTATTGAATAATGAATGTTTTGAATTTTCTCCAAAAGTAAAGTAGTTGCAAACTCATGCTTTTAGAGACTTGTTTGGGCTCATGAGAGGAGTAGAAAAACATCAAAAATTTCAGTCCTGCATGATTCTACCAAGAAATGTGTGTTCATTGAAACCGCTGGTTTTTGATAGTTTGGGCCCTATTGAATAATGAATGTTTTGAATTTTCTCCAAAAGTAAAGTAGTTGCAAACTCATCCTTTTAGAAACTTGTTTGGGCTGTTGAGAGGAGTAAAAAACCATCAAAAATTTCAATCCTGCATGATTTTACCAAGAAATGTGATTCTTCATTCAAAACCTGATTTTTGCTATTGGGCTCTATTGAATAGTGAATGTTTTGAATTTTCTCCAAAAGTAAAGTAGTTGCAAACTCATGCTTTTAGAAACTTGTTTGGGCTCATGAGAGGAGTAGAAAAACATCAAAAATTTCAGTCCTGCATGATTCTACCAAGAAATGTGTGTTCATTGAAACCGCTGGTTTTTGATAGTTTGGGCCCTATTGAATAATGAATGTTTTGAATTTTCTCCAAAAGTAAAGTAGTTGCAAACTCATCCTTTTAGAAACTTGTTTGGGCTGTTGAGAGGAGTAAAAAACCATCAAAAATTTCAATCCTGCATGATTCTACCAAGAAATGTGATTCTTCATTCAAAACCTGATTTTTGCTATTGGGCTCTATTGAATAATGAATGTTTTGAATTTTCTCCAAAAGTAAAGTAGTTGCAAACTCATGCTTTTAGAGACTTGTTTGGGCTCATGAGAGGAGTAGAAAAACATCAAAAATTTCAGTCCTGCATGATTCTTCCAAGAAATGTGTGTTCATTGAAACCGCTGGTTTTTGATAGTTTGGGCCCTATTGAATAATGAATGTTTTGAATTTTCTCCAAAAGTAAAGTAGTTGCAAACTCATCCTTTTAGAAACTTGTTTGGGCTGTTGAGAGGAGTAAAAAACCATCAAAAATTTCAATCCTGCATGATTCTACCAAGAAATGTGATTCTTCATTCAAAACCTGATTTTTGCTATTGGGCTCTATTGAATAATGAATGTTTTGAATTTTCTCCAAAAGTAAAGTAGTTGCAAACTCATGCTTTTAGAGACTTGTTTGGGCTCATGAGAGGAGTAGAAAAACATCAAAAATTTCAGTCCTGCATGATTCTTCCAAGAAATGTGTGTTCATTGAAACCGCTGGTTTTTGATAGTTTGGGCCCTATTGAATAATGAATGTTTTGAATTTTCTCCAAAAGTAAAGTAGTTGCAAACTCATCCTTTTAGAAACTTGTTTGGGCTGTTGAGAGGAGTAAAAAACCATCAAAAATTTCAATCCTGCATGATTCTACCAAGAAATGTGATTCTTCATTCAAAACCTGATTTTTGCTATTGGGCTCTATTGAATAATGAATGTTTTGAATTTTCTCCAAAAGTAAAGTAGTTGCAAACTCATGCTTTTAGAGACTTGTTTGGGCTCATGAGAGGAGTAGAAAAACATCAAAAATTTCAGTCCTGCATGATTCTTCCAAGAAATGTGTGTTCATTGAAACCGCTGGTTTTTGATAGTTTGGGCCCTATTGAATAATGAATGTTTTGAATTTTCTCCAAAAGTAAAGTAGTTGCAAACTCATCCTTTTAGAAACTTGTTTGGGCTGTTGAGAGGAGTAAAAAACCATCAAAAATTTCAATCCTGCATGATTCTACCAAGAAATGTGATTCTTCATTCAAAACCTGATTTTTGCTATTGGGCTCTAATAAATAATGAATGTTTTGAATTTTCTCCAAAAGTAAAGTAGTTGCAAACTCATGCTTTTAGAGACTTGTTTGGGCTCATGAGAGGAGTAGAAAAACATCAAAAATTTCAGTCCTGCATGATTCTACCAAGAAATGTGTGTTCATTGAAACCGCTGGTTTTTGATAGTTTGGGCCCTATTGAATAATGAATGTTTTGAATTTTCTCCAAAAGTAAAGTAGTTGCAAACTCATCCTTTTAGAAACTTGTTTGGGCTGTTGAGAGGAGTAAAAAACCATCAAAAATTTCAATCCTGCATGATTTTACCAAGAAATGTGATTCTTCATTCAAAACCTGATTTTTGCTATTGGGCTCTATTGAATAGTGAATGTTTTGAATTTTCTCCAAAAGTAAAGTAGTTGCAAACTCATGCTTTTAGAAACTTGTTTGGGCTCATGAGAGGAGTAGAAAAACATCAAAAATTTCAGTCCTGCATGATTCTACCAAGAAATGTGTGTTCATTGAAACCGCTGGTTTTTGATAGTTTGGGCCCTATTGAATAATGAATGTTTTGAATTTTCTCCAAAAGTAAAGTAGTTGCAAACTCATCCTTTTAGAAACTTGTTTGGGCTGTTGAGAGGAGTAAAAAACCATCAAAAATTTCAATCCTGCATGATTTTACCAAGAAATGTGATTCTTCATTCAAAACCTGATTTTTGCTATTGGGCTCTATTGAATAATGAATGTTTTGAATTTTCTCCAAAAGTAAAGTAGTTGCAAACTCATGCTTTTAGAGACTTGTTTGGGCTTATGAGAGGAGTAGAAAAACATCAAAAATTTCAGTCCTGCATGATTCTACCAAGAAATGTGTGTTCATTGAAACCGCTGGTTTTTGATAGTTTGGGCCCTATTGAATAATGAATGTTTTGAATTTTCTCCAAAAGTAAAGTAGTTGCAAACTCATCCTTTTAGAAACTTGTTTGGGCTGTTGAGAGGAGTAAAAAACCATCAAAAATTTCAATCCTGCATGATTCTACCAAGAAATGTGATTCTTCATTCAAAACCTGATTTTTGCTATTGGGCTCTATTGAATAATGAATGTTTTGAATTTTCTCCAAAAGTAAAGTAGATGCAAACTCATCCTTTTAGAAACTTGTTTGGGCTGTTGAGAGGAGTAAAAAACCATCAAAAATTTCAATCCTGCATGATTCTACCAAGAACTGTGATTCTTCATTCAAAACCTGATTTTTGCTATTGGGCTCTATTGAATAATGAATGTTTTGAATTTTCTCCAAAAGTAAAGTAGTTGCAAACTCATGCTTTTAGGAACTTGTTTGGGCTCATGAGAGGAGTAGAAAAACATCAAAAATTTCAGCCCTGCATGATTCTTCCAAGAAATGTGTGTTCATTGAAACCGCTGGTTTTTGATAGTTTGGGCCCTATTGAATAATGAATGTTTTGAATTTTCTCCAAAAGTAAAGTAGTTGCAAACTCATCCTTTTAGAAACTTGTTTGGGCTGTTGAGAGGAGTAAAAAACCATCAAAAATTTCAATCCTGCATGATTCTACCAAGAAATGTGATTCTTCATTCAAAACCTGATTTTTGCTATTGGGCTCTATTGAATAATGAATGTTTTGAATTTTCTCCAAAAGTAAAGTAGTTGCAAACTCATGCTTTTAGAGACTTGTTTGGGCTCATGAGAGGAGTAGAAAAACATCAAAAATTTCAGTCCTGCATGATTCTACCAAGAAATGTGTGTTCATTGAAACCGCTGGTTTTTGATAGTTTGGGCCCTATTGAATAATGAATGTTTTGAATTTTCTCCAAAAGTAAAGTAGTTGCAAACTCATCCTTTTAGAAACTTGTTTGGGCTGTTGAGAGGAGTAAAAAACCATCAAAAATTTCAATCCTGCATGATTCTACCAAGAAATGTGATTCTTCATTCAAAACCTGATTTTTGCTATTGGGCTCTATTGAATAATGAATGTTTTGAATTTTCTCCAAAAGTAAAGTAGTTGCAAACTCATGCTTTTAGAAACTTGTTTGGGCTCATGAGAGGAGTAGAAAAACATCAAAAATTTGAGTCCTGCATGATTCTACCAAGAAATGTGTGTTCATTCAAACCGCTGGTTTTTGATAGTTTGGGCCCTATTGAATAATGAATGTTTTGAATTTTCTCCAAAAGTAAAGCAGTTGCAAACTCATCCTTTTAGAAACTTGTTTGAGCTGTAGAGAGGAGTAAAAAACCATCAAAAATTTCAATCCTGCATGATTCTACCAAGAAATGTGATTCTTCATTCAAAACCTGATTTTTGCTATTGGGCTCTATTGAATAATGAATGTTTTGAATTTTCTCCAAAAGTAAAGTAGTTGCAAACTCATGCTTTTAGAGACTTGTTTGGGCTCATGAGAGGAGTAGAAAATAATCAAAAATTTCAGTCCTGCATGATTCTTCCAAGAAATGTGTGTTCATTGAAACCGCTGGTTTTTGATAGTTTGGGCCCTATTGAATAATGAATGTTTTGAATTTTCTCCAAAAGTAAAGTAGTTGCAAACTCATCCTTTTAGAAACTTGTTTGGGCTGTTGAGAGGAGTAAAAAACCATCAAAAATTTCAATCCTGCATGATTCTACCAAGAAATGTGATTCTTCATTCAAAACCTGATTTTTGCTATTGGGCTCTATTGAATAATGAATGTTTTGAATTTTCTCCAAAAGTAAAGTAGTTGCAAACTCATGCTTTTAGAGACTTGTTTGGGCTCATGAGAGGAGTAGAAAAACATCAAAAATTTCAGTCCTGCATGATTCTACCAAGAAATGTGTGTTCATTGAAACCGCTGGTTTTTGATAGTTTGGGCCCTATTGAATAATGAATGTTTTGAATTTTCTCCAAAAGTAAAGTAGTTGCAAACTCATCCTTTTAGAAACTTGTTTGGGCTGTTGAGAGGAGTAAAAAACCATCAAAAATTTCAATCCTGCATGATTTTACCAAGAAATGTGATTCTTCATTCAAAACCTGATTTTTGCTATTGGGCTCTATTGAATAATGAATGTTTTGAATTTTCTCCAAAAGTAAAGTAGTTGCAAACTCATGCTTTTAGAGACTTGTTTGGGCTTATGAGAGGAGTAGAAAAACATCAAAAATTTCAGTCCTGCATGATTCTACCAAGAAATGTGTGTTCATTGAAACCGCTGGTTTTTGATAGTTTGGGCCCTATTGAATAATGAATGTTTTGAATTTTCTCCAAAATTAAAGTAGTTGCAAACTCATCCTTTTAGAAACTTGTTTGGGCTGTTGAGAGGAGTAAAAAACCATCAAAAATTTCAATCCTGCATGATTCTACCAAGAAATGTGATTCTTCATTCAAAACCTGATTTTTGCTATTGGGCTCTATTGAATAATGAATGTTTTGAATTTTCTCCAAAAGTAAAGTAGTTGCAAACTCATCCTTTTAGAAACTTGTTTGGGCTGTTGAGAGGAGTAAAAAACCATCAAAAATTTCAATCCTGCATGATTCTACCAAGAACTGTGATTCTTCATTCAAAACCTGATTTTTGCTATTGGGCTCTATTGAATAATGAATGTTTTGAATTTTCTCCAAAAGTAAAGTAGTTGCAAACTCATGCTTTTAGAGACTTGTTTGGGCTCATGAGAGGAGTAGAAAAACATCAAAAATTTCAGTCCTGCATGATTCTACCAAGAAATGTGTGTTCATTGAAACCGCTGGTTTTTGATAGTTTGGGCCCTATTGAATAATGAATGTTTTGAATTTTCTCCAAAAGTAAAGTAGTTGCAAACTCATCCTTTTAGAAACTTGTTTGGGCTGTTGAGAGGAGTAAAAAACCATCAAAAATTTCAATCCTGCATGATTTTACCAAGAAATGTGATTCTTCATTCAAAACCTGATTTTTGCTATTGGGCTCTATTGAATAGTGATTGTTTTGAATTTTCTCCAAAAGTAAAGTAGTTGCAAACTCATGCTTTTAGAAACTTGTTTGGGCTCATGAGAGGAGTAGAAAAACATCAAAAATTTCAGTCCTGCATGATTCTACCAAGAAATGTGTGTTCATTGAAACCGCTGGTTTTTGATAGTTTGGGCCCTATTGAATAATGAATGTTTTGAATTTTCTCCAAAAGTAAAGTAGTTGCAAACTCATCCTTTTAGAAACTTGTTTGGGCTGTTGAGAGGAGTAAAAAACCATCAAAAATTTCAATCCTGCATGATTTTACCAAGAAATGTGATTCTTCATTCAAAACCTGATTTTTGCTATTGGGCTCTATTGAATAATGAATGTTTTGAATTTTCTCCAAAAGTAAAGTAGTTGCAAACTCATGCTTTTAGAGACTTGTTTGGGCTCATGAGAGGAGTAGAAAAACATCAAAAATTTCAGTCCTGCATGATTCTACCAAGAAATGTGTGTTCATTGAAACCGCTGGTTTTTGATAGTTTGGGCCCTATTGAATAATGAATGTTTTGAATTTTCTCCAAAAGTAAAGTAGTTGCAAACTCATCCTTTTAGAAACTTGTTTGGGCTGTTGAGAGGAGTAAAAAACCATCAAAAATTTCAATCCTGCATGATTCTACCAAGAAATGTGATTCTTCATTCAAAACCTGATTTTTGCTATTGGGCTCTATTGAATAATGAATGTTTTGAATTTTCTCCAAAAGTAAAGTAGTTGCAAACTCATGCTTTTAGAAACTTGTTTGGGCTCATGAGAGGAGTAGAAAAACATCAAAAATTTGAGTCCTGCATGATTCTACCAAGAAATGTGTGTTCATTCAAACCGCTGGTTTTTGATAGTTTGGGCCCTATTGAATAATGAATGTTTTGAATTTTCTCCAAAAGTAAAGCAGTTGCAAACTCATCCTTTTAGAAACTTGTTTGGGCTGTAGAGAGGAGTAAAAAACCATCAAAAATTTCAATCCTGCATGATTCTACCAAGAAATGTGATTCTTCATTCAAAACCTGATTTTTGCTATTGGGCTCTATTGAATAATGAATGTTTTGAATTTTCTCCAAAAGTAAAGTAGTTGCAAACTCATGCTTTTAGAGACTTGTTTGGGCTCATGAGAGGAGTAGAAAAACATCAAAAATTTCAGTCCTGCATGATTCTACCAAGAAATGTGTGTTCATTGAAACCGCTGGTTTTTGATAGTTTGGGCCCTATTGAATAATGAATGTTTTGAATTTTCTCCAAAAGTAAAGCAGTTGCAAACTCATCCTTTTAGAAACTTGTTTGGGCTGTTGAGAGGAGTAAAAAACCATCAAAAATTTCAATCCTGCATGATTCTACCAAGAAATGTGATTCTTCATTCAAAACCTGATTTTTGCTATTGGGCTCAATTGAATAATGAATGTTTTGAATTTTCTCCAAAAGTAAAGTAGTTGCAAACTCATGCTTTTAGAGACTTGTTTGGGCTCATGAGAGGAGTAGAAAAACATCAAAAATTTCAGTCCTGCATGATTCTACCAAGAAATGTGTGTTCATTCAAACCGCTGGTTTTTGATAGTTTGGGCCCTATTGAATAATGAATGTTTTGAATTTTCTCCAAAAGTAAAGTAGTTGCAAACTCATCCTTTTAGAAACTTGTTTGGGCTGTTGAGAGGAGTAAAAAACCATCAAAAATTTCAATCCTGCATGATTTTACCAAGAAATGTGATTCTTCATTCAAAACCTGATTTTTGCTATTGGGCTCTATTGAATAATGAATGTTTTGAATTTTCTCCAAAAGTAAAGTAGTTGCAAACTCATGCTTTTAGAGACTTGTTTGGGCTCATGAGAGGAGTAGAAAAACATCAAAAATTTCAGTCCTGCATGATTCTACCAAGAAATGTGTGTTCATTGAAACCGCTGGTTTTTGATAGTTTGGGCCCTATTGAATAATGAATGTTTTGAATTTTCTCCAAAAGTAAAGTAGTTGCAAACTCATCCTTTTAGAAACTTGTTTGGGCTGTTGAGAGGAGTAAAAAACCATCAAAAATTTCAATCCTGCATGATTTTACCAAGAAATGTGATTCTTCATTCAAAACCTGATTTTTGCTATTGGGCTCTATTGAATAGTGAATGTTTTGAATTTTCTCCAAAAGTAAAGTAGTTGCAAACTCATGCTTTTAGAAACTTGTTTGGGCTCATGAGAGGAGTAGAAAAACATCAAAAATTTCAGTCCTGCATGATTCTACCAAGAAATGTGTGTTCATTGAAACCGCTGGTTTTTGATAGTTTGGGCCCTATTGAATAATGAATGTTTTGAATTTTCTCCAAAAGTAAAGTAGTTGCAAACTCATCCTTTTAGAAACTTGTTTGGGCTGTTGAGAGGAGTAAAAAACCATCAAAAATTTCAATCCTGCATGATTTTACCAAGAAATGTGATTCTTCATTCAAAACCTGATTTTTGCTATTGGGCTCTATTGAATAATGAATGTTTTGAATTTTCTCCAAAAGTAAAGTAGTTGCAAACTCATGCTTTTAGAGACTTGTTTGGGCTCATGAGAGGAGTAGAAAAACATCAAAAATTTCAGTCCTGCATGATTCTACAAAGAAATGTGTGTTCATTGAAACCGCTGGTTTTTGATAGTTTGGGCCCTATTGAATAATGAATGTTTTGAATTTTCTCCAAAAGTAAAGTAGTTGCAAACTCATCCTTTTAGAAACTTGTTTGGGCTGTTGAGAGGAGTAAAAAACCATCAAAAATTTCAATCCTGCATGATTCTACCAAGAAATGTGATTCTTCATTCAAAACCTGATTTTTGCTATTGGGCTCTATTGAATAATGAATGTTTTGAATTTTCTCCAAAAGTAAAGTAGTTGCAAACTCATCCTTTTAGAAACTTGTTTGGGCTGTTGAGAGGAGTAAAAAACCATCAAAAATTTCAATCCTGCATGATTCTACCAAGAACTGTGATTCTTCATTCAAAACCTGATTTTTGCTATTGGGCTCTATTGAATAATGAATGTTTTGAATTTTCTCCAAAAGTAAAGTAGTTGCAAACTCATGCTTTTAGAAACTTGTTTGGGCTCATGAGAGGAGTAGAAAAACATCAAAAATTTCAGCCCTGCATGATTCTTCCAAGAAATGTGTGTTCATTGAAACCGCTGGTTTTTGATAGTTTGGGCCCTATTGAATAATGAATGTTTTGAATTTTCTCCAAAAGTAAAGTAGTTGCAAACTCATCCTTTTAGAAACTTGTTTGGGCTGTTGAGAGGAGTAAAAAACCATCAAAAATTTCAATCCTGCATGATTCTACCAAGAAATGTGATTCTTCATTCAAAACCTGATTTTTGCTATTGGGCTCTATTGAATAATGAATGTTTTGAATTTTCTCCAAAAGTAAAGTAGTTGCAAACTCATGCTTTTAGAGACTTGTTTGGGCTCATGAGAGGAGTAGAAAAACATCAAAAATTTCAGTCCTACATGATTCTACCAAGAAATGTGTGTTCATTGAAACCGCTGGTTTTTGATAGTTTGGGCCCTATTGAATAATGAATGTTTTGAATTTTCTCCAAAAGTAAAGTAGTTGCAAACTCATCCTTTTAGAAACTTGTTTGGGCTGTTGAGAGGAGTAAAAAACCATCAAAAATTTCAATCCTGCATGATTTTACCAAGAAATGTGATTCTTCATTCAAAACCTGATTTTTGCTATTGGGCTCTATTGAATAATGAATGTTTTGAATTTTCTCCAAAAGTAAAGTAGTTGCAAACTCATGCTTTTAGAGACTTGTTTGGGCTTATGAGAGGAGTAGAAAAACATCAAAAATTTCAGTCCTGCATGATTCTACCAAGAAATGTGTGTTCATTGAAACCGCTGGTTTTTGATAGTTTGGGCCCTATTGAATAATGAATGTTTTGAATTTTCTCCAAAAGTAAAGTAGTTGCAAACTCATCCTTTTAGAAACTTGTTTGGGCTGTTGAGAGGAGTAAAAAACCATCAAAAATTTCAATCCTGCAAGATTCTACCAAGAAATGTGATTCTTCATTCAAAACCTGATTTTTGCTATTGGGCTCTATTGAATAATGAATGTTTTGAATTTTCTCCAAAAGTAAAGTAGTTGCAAACTCATCCTTTCAGAAACTTGTTTGGGCTGTTGAGAGGAGTAAAAAACCATCAAAAATTTCAATCCTGCATGATTCTACCAAGAACTGTGATTCTTCATTCAAAACCTGATTTTTGCTATTGGGCTCTATTGAATAATGAATGTTTTGAATTTTCTCCAAGAGTAAAGTAGTTGCAAACTCATGCTTTTAGAGACTTGTTTGGGCTCATGAGAGGAGTAGAAAAGCATCAAAAATTTCAGTCCTGCATGATTCTACCAAGAAATGTGTGTTCATTGAAACCGCTGGTTTTTGATAGTTTGGGCCCTATTGAATAATGAATGTTTTGAATTTTCTCCAAAAGTAAAGTAGTTGCAAACTCATCCTTTTAGAAACTTGTTTGGGCTGTTGAGAGGAGTAAAAAACCATCAAAAATTTCAATCCTGCATGATTTTACCAAGAAATGTGATTCTTCATTCAAAACCTGATTTTTGCTATTGGGCTCTATTGAATAGTGAATGTTTTGAATTTTCTCCAAAAGTAAAGTAGTTGCAAACTCATGCTTTTAGAAACTTGTTTGGGCTCATGAGAGGAGTAGAAAAACATCAAAAATTTCAGTCCTGCATGATTCTACCAAGAAATGTGTGTTCATTGAAACCGCTGGTTTTTGATAGTTTGGGCCCTATTGAATAATGAATGTTTTGAATTTTCTCCAAAAGTAAAGTAGTTGCAAACTCATCCTTTTAGAAACTTGTTTGGGCTGTTGAGAGGAGTAAAAAACCATCAAAAATTTCAATCCTGCATGATTCTACCAAGAAATGTGATTCTTCATTCAAAACCTGATTTTTGCTATTGGGCTCTATTGAATAATGAATGTTTTGAATTTTCTCCAAAAGTAAAGTAGTTGCAAACTCATGCTTTTAGAGACTTGTTTGGGCTCATGAGAGGAGTAGAAAAACATCAAAAATTTCAGTCCTGCATGATTCTTCCAAGAAATGTGTGTTCATTGAAACCGCTGGTTTTTGATAGTTTGGGCCCTATTGAATAATGAATGTTTTGAATTTTCTTAAACAATATTTTTATTGAGTTTTCAAAATAATAGGAATGTATAAACATACCTCATATATATCATGTTCGAATAGAGTCAAGATAATGTACATCAGGACATCATCATATGGTATCTGAACATCATATCATCATTTAAAGTATGTACAATTAACATTAATTGAAATAGATTTGAAAAACAATTACAACAGTACAGGCAAACACCAAATACATGTGAAATTTTGGCACACAAAAAGAGCAAAAATCAAGATATCAAGATATAAATTCTTCTTCTATCTTAGATTTGAGTTTCAACCATCTATGCCATCTGTCGTCAAATAACTTTATTGACATATTGTTAATATAATGAATTTTTTCATAAACACAATGTTTGTCCACCAACATGATCAATGTGGCAATGTTCGGAGGTTGCTTGTTGTTCCAACCTTTCGCTATAAGGTATATTGCAGACATGAGTATGTGGGCAACCAAATACTTTGTTGTTTTGAATCTGCAAATATCTATGAGTAGTAAGGCCAAGGCAGGGTGCAACTGAACACGCCAGTTGCATATGATCGAAATCAAATTGGAGACCTTAAGCCAGTATGGTTTCAGTACCGGGCATCCCCAGAAAATATGGAGTAAGTCAGCCTGAGACCCGCATCCCCGCCAACACAGATCAGATCCCCCTTCCCCAAAATGTTTAATCCTGTTTGGGGTCAAGTAATATCTGTGGACTAGTTTGTAATGTGTTTCCAAAATGTTCATGCAATTTGTAGACCTCACTGCAGTCTTAAAAGACAATGTCCACTGTGGGGCACAAATCTGCTTCTGCAGAGTAGTCTCCCATTTTTCAAAGCATCCACCCTTAGAAAAGGTGTATTTGCCGGTCAGGAAGTTATACAGGGGTTTAAGAGAGCTCTTGTGCCTGGGGGTTGTGCTGGTTAGGAAATTATAAATGGTATGGTTGACCAAAACTATCTTGCAGAAATATCTCTTAAATTTGTTATATTCCTCTTTGAGTATGAGGTATTTCATATATTCCGTATTAGGGATTTTAAATTTAGCCTTGACCAACTCAAAAGGCATGACTTTATTATTGTCCAATAAATCATCCACATAAGCAATGGGGAATGTTTTCCAGTTATCAAACATGGGTCTCAAAGAAACCTTGACAGGTGCCAAAAAGTGAAGTCTCAGTCTTTTGGTTGAAACAGGGGAGACATTAAACCTTCTCCTGCACATATGTGACCAGCTCTGCACAGAGGCTCTGAGTATTGGGTTTTCTATGTCTCCAATCTCTCCTCTGTGCAGAAGAAAATAGGAAACATAAAGTGTCGGTTCTTTATTAGGCATTAAATCTCTTTCAATTTTTGGCCATCCCAATTCTGTCTGTTCTGTGAGCCACATTTTTGTCAATTCAGTTGTGGTGGCAAAGTAATACGCCTCCAAGTCTGGAAGGGCTATCCCCCCATTTTCTCTAGATTTAAGTAGTGTGTGTTTCTTTACCCTAGGCTTTTTATTATTCCAAATAAATCTGTTCATTTGATGAGTTAATTTTTGTATGTGTTGCATTGATAAAGGCAGAGGGACATTCCTGTACAAAAACAACACCTTTGGGAGGCAGAACATCTTATATAGTACTATTCTTCCCAACCAAGTGGCTGGGGTTTTTGACAATTCTCCCAACTTAGTGTCAAGGGATTTCAAAAGGCTATCTATGTTTACCTCACTTGTGTGTGTGAGATCGCTTGTGAGCCAAATTCCTAGATATGGGATTTTAGTGCAGTCCCAAGTAAAAGGGTACTTATCTTGTAATTGCTGTTTTATAGGGGCTGAAATAAATAGTGACAAAACGTTAGTCTTTTTTACATTGAGTTTATAATATGATATTGAACCAAACAACTCTATGATGTCCCAAGTCGCCTTCAACGACTCAACAGGATCTGTCAGTGTGAGTATGATATCGTCTGCATATAAATTTATTTTATGCTCTACATCTCCCAACCGTACTCCCCTCACCTCACTCGAGTCCCTTATCCTTTGAGCCAGTGGTTCCAGACTCAGGATAAAAATAATTGGGGACAGAGGGCATCCCTGTCTTGTTCCGTTTGTTATGTCAAATTTCCCTGACATCGTGCTATTGACCAGCACAGAGGCAGACGGTTGGGAGTACAGAGCCTGAACACTTTTCAACATCTCCTCACCAAAACCCATCTTCTTTAATACTGCGAATGCATATGTCCAATTGATGCGGTCAAAAGCTTTCTCCGCATCAAGGGCCACAAACAGACTGGGAATTTTTTTCTTGTTACAAAAGTGTATATGGTGCAAGACACTTCTTGAACTGTCAGAAGTCTGTCTAAATTTTACAAAACCCACTTGATCGGGATGTATGAGATATTGGATAACATCCTGCACCCTTTCTGCCAGTATTTTTGCATAGACCTTGATGTCTGCATTCAGGAGGGATATGGGTCTATAGTTTTCTATCTTGGTGGGATCTTTGTCCGGTTTGGGGATTACCACTATGGTGGCTCTCAGCATATCTGCACTACATGTTCCTTTTGATTTTATAAAATTTAGGGTGTTTGTTAAATAGGGGACCAGATTTTCCTGAAATGTTTTATAATATTCCACAGGGAATCCGTCTGGACCAGGAGCCTTATTACATTTGAGATTTTTTATTGCCAGAGAGACCTCTCCCTCAGAGAAGGGTGCATCAAGCATTTCCCTTTGCTCAGAAGACAGAGATCTCAACTCTACTCCTCCCAGGAAATTATCTATCATCTCCTCTGTAGGAGGGGGATAAGTCCCATTTTTCCCTATATTGTAAAGGTTTGAGTAGTATTTTTCAAAAGCCAAAGCTATGTCCCTTGGCTTTTCTATATTCACTGAGTTCTGGGAAAGTTTTTTAATTAAATGCTTTTTATTTATGGGTTTGAATCTATTTGCCATAGTTTTTGAGTTTTTGTTGTTATTTATGTAGAACCCTGCCCTGTTAAACAGAGTCTTTTTTTCGTAAATATTTATGAGAAGATTTCTAAATTCCAATCTAAGGGAGTATAACTCCTTGTATTTAGTAAAAGATTTTTCCACTTTGGCCTGGTCTTCAAGTTTTTTGATTTGTTCTAGTAACAGCCTCTGTTTGCTCTCTCTTTCCCTCTTTTGTCTTGAGGCCATCTGAATTAAGTGGCCTCTAATGACACATTTATGTGCTAACCATAAGGTTTCAGGGGAGATTTCCTGGGAGTCATTTTCTTTAAAATAATTCATTATAGTGTTTTTTATTGTTGCTATATTATCTGGGGAGTCTACTACAAATTTGCTATATCTCCAATTGTAGTGTCTTTGAGTCGAAGAGGAAACCTGTAATGTTAATAGAATTGGAGCATGGTCCGACCATGTGATGGGGCCAGTTTGGAAATCTATATACGAATCTAGTAAGGAAAAACTGGTAAATATATGATCTATTTTGGTATAAGATCTGTTGTGTGGGCAGAATCTGGTGTATTCTCTAGAATTAGGGTTCAATATTTTACAACTGTCGTGCAGGTTAGCATTGCTCAGCCACTTCCCCAAATTCACACTTCTGTAGTATGGAGCAGAGGATGAGCAACCAGTGCTTGGGTCAACAATACAATTAAAGTCTCCCCCCCATATGATTTGTCCCTTGCTAAATTTGGATAATTTTCTTTTGACTTTATTGAGAAAGCTAATTTGTCTCACATTAGGGGCGTATACATTAACCACAGTGTATTCCATTCCCTCCAAGGTAAAATTGATGATTAAATATCTGCCTTTATTGTCTTTATAAACATCTGAAATAACCACTGGTAGGTCTCTGTGGAAGGCAATGGCCACCCCAGCTTTTTTCCCTCCCTCGTTGTTGGAGAAGAAAATCTGAGGATAATCTTTGTTTTTAAATCTGTTATTATCAGTTTCCAGGAGGTGGGTTTCCTGTATCATAGCAACATTTGCTTTCAATCTTTTGATCTCCTTCCACAGAGCATACCTTTTAAAGGGACTATTAAGCCCATTTACATTAAATGATAGGATTTTCAACTCCATAATATATCAAAAAGAAAGAAATGTGTTAAATAACTCAATAAGATAGAATAGTCCATCTGGACATATATCCAAGAAGAGTGGTACTTCTCTAGAAATTTGTTGTCAGTGCCTGGTGTGCCTGTGAATAGAAACATGTTATAACCTGGAATAACCTAGAACAAAACAAACTTGTTAACAAGGAAGGTGAATTTCTCAAAAGAAATGATACCAAGAGAAATCTCTCGGTTAGTGTTTGGGGATGAAAGTTCAGGCCAAGAGCCAGGGTCAACACCTACCAAGTCCATTATCTTTTCTTTTGTGTGGTCCAGGACTGTGACAAACGTCTTGGCTGTCGTGAAGAGTTGCTCCTCTCTTGATTGTAGGATAAAGATGAGTTCTTCATTGGAGGAATACCAAGGTCCTGAAAGAATCTATCACAGTTATCAATGTTAGATAAGGCAAAAGTAGTGTTTTCCTTCATGACCAATATTTTTGTAGGAAAGCCCCATCTGTATAGCACCCTGTGCTCCCGTAGGTGTGCAGTGATAGGGAAAAAGTCTCTCCTTTTTTGCAACGTGGCTTTTGAAAAGTCTGCAAAGATCTTAATACCCTCATATGGTCTTGGTAAGATGGGTGACTGCTTGCTCTTCCTCAAAATGTCCTCCTTTGTCAGAAAATAGTGAAAGAATGCAATAACATCCCGCGGAGCTCTTTCAGGGGCATATTTGGACTTAGGTAGTCTGTGTATGCGTTCTATTAAGAGGTCTCCTTTGGAAGCACCTGGGAGCATAGCATGGAGCATTTTTTGCACATATGAATCAAGATCTCTGTCCTTGACATTCTCAGGTATTCCTCTGAATTTAAGGTTGTTTCTCCTACTCCTGTCCTCTTGTTCTATCAGTCTTGACTTTAGGAAGGTAACTTCTTTCTCTAAGGCATAATGTTCGTCTATCAAATTGTTGTGAGACTGGACTATCTCCTCCATTTTCGACTCCAAGTGATTCACCCTCTGACCCAGACTGTCTATATTGTTTTGGAGGTTTGTATTATATCCCTCTAGTTGTTTTTGGAATGTCTTTGCAAGAAGGCACACCATATTTTTTATGAACATTTCTGAAGCTGCTTTGTTGGTAGCCTCTACCTCAGTCAAAACATGTAAAAAGTTTTCAGGCATGGGGTTATCTGGAGTGCAGAAGTCCTCCATCTGCGTCTCACTTTGCAGCTCAGCCGAGCTACTGCTTAATCTGCAGCTATTTTGTGAGGCAGGGGACAGTTCCCTCTGTGGTGGCGTTAGAGGGGTGTCTGAAATTGTGGAGATATCTGGACAAGATGAGGAGGCCCTTATTGTATTTGTGGCCTCCATAGCGGCTGTGAGCGTTGCTGCTGTGCAAGATTTCACAGGCTGCGCAAGATTTTTGCTTAAGGTACGCAATTTGCGTACTTGCTGCGCAATCCCGTCTGTTTCCCGGTTAATCTCGCGATATTTTGCCTCCTTCTTCTCAGCGCTACTTTTAACACTGAATTTAGCGCTTTCTTTAATATATGGAGCGGCGGTTTTTGCAGGGATGGGGGCAGACTTACCCCCTGACTTGAATACTGCGTGTTTCAGTCTCTGTGGCGTTCTCTCCCGCTGTGCGCCGCTCAGGCTGGGGCTGCAGGCTGTGGCTGCTGTGTGGCGGGCGCCATCTTGGCTCCTCAGCATGAGGGGAGAGCGCTCCAGATTTTTTGATTTTCCTGCTTTTCTATTAAGCGGATCCATTATGTGGGGGCACCGCTGGTGCCTATGGAGGTTCCCACAAGTTTTCAGCCAGTCCTGGCTTGTAAGTCGCTTGTTAATAGCGCTTGGTAGGCTGCCCTGTGGAGGAGCTCAGAGCTCAGGCTTCCATTCAGCTCAGACGCTGGCCACGCCCCCAATGTTTTGAATTTTCTCCAAAAGTAAAGTAGTTGCAAACTCATCCTTTTAGAAACTTGTTTGGGCTGTTGAGAGGAGTAAAAAACCATCAAAAATTTCAATCCTGCATGATTCTACCAAGAAATGTGATTCTTCATTCAAAACCTGATTTTTGCTATTGGGCTCTATTGAATAATGAATGTTTTGAATTTTCTCCAAAAGTAAAGTAGTTGCAAACTCATGCTTTTAGAGACTTGTTTGGGCTCATGAGAGGAGTAGAAAAACATCAAAAATTTCAGTCCTGCATGATTCTTCCAAGAAATGTGTGTTCATTGAAACCGCTGGTTTTTGATAGTTTGGGCCCTATTGAATAATGAATGTTTTGAATTTTCTCCAAAAGTAAAGTAGTTGCAAACTCATCCTTTTAGAAACTTGTTTGGGCTGTTGAGAGGAGTAAAAAACCATCAAAAATTTCAATCCTGCATGATTCTACCAAGAAATGTGATTCTTCATTCAAAACCTGATTTTTGCTATTGGGCTCTATTGAATAATGAATGTTTTGAATTTTCTCCAAAAGTAAAGTAGTTGCAAACTCATGCTTTTAGAGACTTCTTTGGGCTCATGAGAGGAGTAGAAAAACATCAAAAATTTCAGTCCTGCATGATTCTACCAAGAAATGTGTGTTCATTGAAACCGCTGGTTTTTGATAGTTTGGGCCCTATTGAATAATGAATGTTTTGAATTTTCTCCAAAAGTAAAGTAGTTGCAAACTCATCCTTTTAGAAACTTGTTTGGGCTGTTGAGAGGAGTAAAAAACCATCAAAAATTTCAATCCTGCATGATTTTACCAAGAAATGTGATTCTTCATTCAAAACCTGATTTTTGCTATTGGGCTCTATTGAATAGTGAATGTTTTGAATTTTCTCCAAAAGTAAAGTAGTTGCAAACTCATGCTTTTAGAAACTTGTTTGGGCTCATGAGAGGAGTAGAAAAACATCAAAAATTTCAGTCCTGCATGATTCTACCAAGAAATGTGTGTTCATTGAAACCGCTGGTTTTTGATAGTTTGGGCCCTATTGAATAATGAATGTTTTGAATTTTCTCCAAAAGTAAAGTAGTTGCAAACTCATCCTTTTAGAAACTTGTTTGGGCTGTTGAGAGGAGTAAAAAACCATCAAAAATTTCAATCCTGCATGATTTTACCAAGAAATGTGATTCTTCATTCAAAACCTGATTTTTGCTATTGGGCTCTATTGAATAATGAATGTTTTGAATTTTCTCCAAAAGTAAAGTAGTTGCAAACTCATGCTTTTAGAGACTTGTTTGGGCTTATGAGAGGAGTAGAAAAACATCAAAAATTTCAGTCCTGCATGATTCTACCAAGAAATGTGTGTTCATTGAAACCGCTGGTTTTTGATAGTTTGGGCCCTATTGAATAATGAATGTTTTGAATTTTCTCCAAAAGTAAAGTAGTTGCAAACTCATCCTTTTAGAAACTTGTTTGGGCTGTTGAGAGGAGTAAAAAACCATCAAAAATTTCAATCCTGCATGATTCTACCAAGAAATGTGATTCTTCATTCAAAACCTGATTTTTGCTATTGGGCTCTATTGAATAATGAATGTTTTGAATTTTCTCCAAAAGTAAAGTAGATGCAAACTCATCCTTTTAGAAACTTGTTTGGGCTGTTGAGAGGAGTAAAAAACCATCAAAAATTTCAATCCTGCATGATTCTACCAAGAACTGTGATTCTTCATTCAAAACCTGATTTTTGCTATTGGGCTCTATTGAATAATGAATGTTTTGAATTTTCTCCAAAAGTAAAGTAGTTGCAAACTCATGCTTTTAGAAACTTGTTTGGGCTCATGAGAGGAGTAGAAAAACATCAAAAATTTCAGCCCTGCATGATTCTTCCAAGAAATGTGTGTTCATTGAAACCGCTGGTTTTTGATAGTTTGGGCCCTATTGAATAATGAATGTTTTGAATTTTCTCCAAAAGTAAAGTAGTTGCAAACTCATCCTTTTAGAAACTTGTTTGGGCTGTTGAGAGGAGTAAAAAACCATCAAAAATTTCAATCCTGCATGATTCTACCAAGAAATGTGATTCTTCATTCAAAACCTGATTTTTGCTATTGGGCTCTATTGAATAATGAATGTTTTGAATTTTCTCCAAAAGTAAAGTAGTTGCAAACTCATGCTTTTAGAGACTTGTTTGGGCTCATGAGAGGAGTAGAAAAACATCAAAAATTTCAGTCCTGCATGATTCTACCAAGAAATGTGTGTTCATTGAAACCGCTGGTTTTTGATAGTTTGGGCCCTATTGAATAATGAATGTTTTGAATTTTCTCCAAAAGTAAAGTAGTTGCAAACTCATCCTTTTAGAAACTTGTTTGGGCTGTTGAGAGGAGTAAAAAACCATCAAAAATTTCAATCCTGCATGATTCTACCAAGAAATGTGATTCTTCATTCAAAACCTGATTTTTGCTATTGGGCTCTATTGAATAATGAATGTTTTGAATTTTCTCCAAAAGTAAAGTAGTTGCAAACTCATGCTTTTAGAAACTTGTTTGGGCTCATGAGAGGAGTAGAAAAACATCAAAAATTTGAGTCCTGCATGATTCTACCAAGAAATGTGTGTTCATTCAAACCGCTGGTTTTTGATAGTTTGGGCCCTATTGAATAATGAATGTTTTGAATTTTCTCCAAAAGTAAAGCAGTTGCAAACTCATCCTTTTAGAAACTTGTTTGGGCTGTAGAGAGGAGTAAAAAACCATCAAAAATTTCAATCCTGCATGATTCTACCAAGAAATGTGATTCTTCATTCAAAACCTGATTTTTGCTATTGGGCTCTATTGAATAATGAATGTTTTGAATTTTCTCCAAAAGTAAAGTAGTTGCAAACTCATGCTTTTAGAGACTTGTTTGGGCTCATGAGAGGAGTAGAAAATAATCAAAAATTTCAGTCCTGCATGATTCTTCCAAGAAATGTGTGTTCATTGAAACCGCTGGTTTTTGATAGTTTGGGCCCTATTGAATAATGAATGTTTTGAATTTTCTCCAAAAGTAAAGTAGTTGCAAACTCATCCTTTTAGAAACTTGTTTGGGCTGTTGAGAGGAGTAAAAAACCATCAAAAATTTCAATCCTGCATGATTCTACCAAGAAATGTGATTCTTCATTCAAAACCTGATTTTTGCTATTGGGCTCTATTGAATAATGAATGTTTTGAATTTTCTCCAAAAGTAAAGTAGTTGCAAACTCATGCTTTTAGAGACTTGTTTGGGCTCATGAGAGGAGTAGAAAAACATCAAAAATTTCAGTCCTGCATGATTCTACCAAGAAATGTGTGTTCATTGAAACCGCTGGTTTTTGATAGTTTGGGCCCTATTGAATAATGAATGTTTTGAATTTTCTCCAAAAGTAAAGTAGTTGCAAACTCATCCTTTTAGAAACTTGTTTGGGCTGTTGAGAGGAGTAAAAAACCATCAAAAATTTCAATCCTGCATGATTTTACCAAGAAATGTGATTCTTCATTCAAAACCTGATTTTTGCTATTGGGCTCTATTGAATAATGAATGTTTTGAATTTTCTCCAAAAGTAAAGTAGTTGCAAACTCATGCTTTTAGAGACTTGTTTGGGCTTATGAGAGGAGTAGAAAAACATCAAAAATTTCAGTCCTGCATGATTCTACCAAGAAATGTGTGTTCATTGAAACCGCTGGTTTTTGATAGTTTGGGCCCTATTGAATAATGAATGTTTTGAATTTTCTCCAAAATTAAAGTAGTTGCAAACTCATCCTTTTAGAAACTTGTTTGGGCTGTTGAGAGGAGTAAAAAACCATCAAAAATTTCAATCCTGCATGATTCTACCAAGAAATGTGATTCTTCATTCAAAACCTGATTTTTGCTATTGGGCTCTATTGAATAATGAATGTTTTGAATTTTCTCCAAAAGTAAAGTAGTTGCAAACTCATCCTTTTAGAAACTTGTTTGGGCTGTTGAGAGGAGTAAAAAACCATCAAAAATTTCAATCCTGCATGATTCTACCAAGAACTGTGATTCTTCATTCAAAACCTGATTTTTGCTATTGGGCTCTATTGAATAATGAATGTTTTGAATTTTCTCCAAAAGTAAAGTAGTTGCAAACTCATGCTTTTAGAGACTTGTTTGGGCTCATGAGAGGAGTAGAAAAACATCAAAAATTTCAGTCCTGCATGATTCTACCAAGAAATGTGTGTTCATTGAAACCGCTGGTTTTTGATAGTTTGGGCCCTATTGAATAATGAATGTTTTGAATTTTCTCCAAAAGTAAAGTAGTTGCAAACTCATCCTTTTAGAAACTTGTTTGGGCTGTTGAGAGGAGTAAAAAACCATCAAAAATTTCAATCCTGCATGATTTTACCAAGAAATGTGATTCTTCATTCAAAACCTGATTTTTGCTATTGGGCTCTATTGAATAATGAATGTTTTGAATTTTCTCCAAAAGTAAAGTAGTTGCAAACTCATGCTTTTAGAGACTTGTTTGGGCTCATGAGAGGAGTAGAAAAACATCAAAAATTTCAGTCCTGCATGATTCTACCAAGAAATGTGTGTTCATTGAAACCGCTGGTTTTTGATAGTTTGGGCCCTATTGAATAATGAATGTTTTGAATTTTCTCCAAAAGTAAAGTAGTTGCAAACTCATCCTTTTAGAAACTTGTTTGGGCTGTTGAGAGGAGTAAAAAACCATCAAAAATTTCAATCCTGCATGATTCTACCAAGAAATGTGATTCTTCATTCAAAACCTGATTTTTGCTATTGGGCTCTATTGAATAATGAATGTTTTGAATTTTCTCCAAAAGTAAAGTAGTTGCAAACTCATCCTTTTAGAAACTTGTTTGGGCTGTTGAGAGGAGTAAAAAACCATCAAAAATTTCAATCCTGCATGATTCTACCAAGAACTGTGATTCTTCATTCAAAACCTGATTTTTGCTATTGGGCTCTATTGAATAATGAATGTTTTGAATTTTCTCCAAAAGTAAAGTAGTTGCAAACTCATGCTTTTAGAAACTTGTTTGGGCTCATGAGAGGAGTAGAAAAACATCAAAAATTTCAGCCCTGCATGATTCTTCCAAGAAATGTGTGTTCATTGAAACCGCTGGTTTTTGATAGTTTGGGCCCTATTGAATAATGAATGTTTTGAATTTTCTCCAAAAGTAAAGTAGTTGCAAACTCATCCTTTTAGAAACTTGTTTGGGCTGTTGAGAGGAGTAAAAAACCATCAAAAATTTCAATCCTGCATGATTCTACCAAGAAATGTGATTCTTCATTCAAAACCTGATTTTTGCTATTGGGCTCTATTGAATAATGAATGTTTTGAATTTTCTCCAAAAGTAAAGTAGTTGCAAACTCATGCTTTTAGAGACTTGTTTGGGCTCATGAGAGGAGTAGAAAAACATCAAAAATTTCAGTCCTGCATGATTCTACCAAGAAATGTGTGTTCATTGAAACCGCTGGTTTTTGATAGTTTGGGCCCTATTGAATAATGAATGTTTTGAATTTTCTCCAAAAGTAAAGTAGTTGCAAACTCATCCTTTTAGAAACTTGTTTGGGCTGTTGAGAGGAGTAAAAAACCATCAAAAATTTCAATCCTGCATGATTCTACCAAGAAATGTGATTCTTCATTCAAAACCTGATTTTTGCTATTGGGCTCTATTGAATAATGAATGTTTTGAATTTTCTCCAAAAGTAAAGTAGTTGCAAACTCATGCTTTTAGAAACTTGTTTGGGCTCATGAGAGGAGTAGAAAAACATCAAAAATTTGAGTCCTGCATGATTCTACCAAGAAATGTGTGTTCATTCAAACCGCTGGTTTTTGATAGTTTGGGCCCTATTGAATAATGAATGTTTTGAATTTTCTCCAAAAGTAAAGCAGTTGCAAACTCATCCTTTTAGAAACTTGTTTGGGCTGTTGAGAGGAGTAAAAAACCATCAAAAATTTCAATCCTGCATGATTCTACCAAGAAATGTGATTCTTCATTCAAAACCTGATTTTTGCTATTGGGCTCTATTGAATAATGAATGTTTTGAATTTTCTCCAAAAGTAAAGTAGTTGCAAACTCATGCTTTTAGAGACTTGTTTGGGCTCATGAGAGGAGTAGAAAAACATCAAAAATTTCAGTCCTGCATGATTCTACCAAGAAATGTGTGTTCATTGAAACCGCTGGTTTTTGATAGTTTGGGCCCTATTGAATAATGAATGTTTTGAATTTTCTCCAAAAGTAAAGCAGTTGCAAACTCATCCTTTTAGAAACTTGTTTGGGCTGTTGAGAGGAGTAAAAAACCATCAAAAATTTCAATCCTGCATGATTCTACCAAGAAATGTGATTCTTCATTCAAAACCTGATTTTTGCTATTGGGCTCTATTGAATAATGAATGTTTTGAATTTTCTCCAAAAGTAAAGTAGTTGCAAACTCATGCTTTTAGAGACTTGTTTGGGCTCATGAGAGGAGTAGAAAAACATCAAAAATTTCAGTCCTGCATGATTCTACCAAGAAATGTGTGTTCATTCAAACCGCTGGTTTTTGATAGTTTGGGCCCTATTGAATAATGAATGTTTTGAATTTTCTCCAAAAGTAAAGTAGTTGCAAACTCATCCTTTTAGAAACTTGTTTGGGCTGTTGAGAGGAGTAAAAAACCATCAAAAATTTCAATCCTGCATGATTTTACCAAGAAATGTGATTCTTCATTCAAAACCTGATTTTTGCTATTGGGCTCTATTGAATAATGAATGTTTTGAATTTTCTCCAAAAGTAAAGAAGTTGCAAACTCATGCTTTTAGAGACTTGTTTGGGCTTATGAGAGGAGTAGAAAAACATCAAAAATTTCAGTCCTGCATGATTCTACCAAGAAATGTGTGTTCATTGAAACCGCTGGTTTTTGATAGTTTGGGCCCTATTGAATAATGAATGTTTTGAATTTTCTCCAAAAGTAAAGTAGTTGCAAACTCATCCTTTTAGAAACTTGTTTGGGCTGTTGAGAGGAGTAAAAAACCATCAAAAATTTCAATCCTGCAAGATTCTACCAAGAAATGTGATTCTTCATTCAAAACCTGATTTTTGCTATTGGGCTCTATTGAATAATGAATGTTTTGAATTTTCTCCAAAAGTAAAGTAGTTGCAAACTCATCCTTTTAGAAACTTGTTTGGGCTGTTGAGAGGAGTAAAAAACCATCAAAAATTTCAATCCTGCATGATTTTACCAAGAAATGTGATTCTTCATTCAAAACCTGATTTTTGCTATTGGGCTCTATTGAATAGTGAATGTCTTGAATTTTCTCCAAAAGTAAAGTAGTTGCAAACTCATGCTTTTAGAAACTTGTTTGGGCTCATGAGAGGAGTAGAAAAACATCAAAAATTTCAGTCCTGCATGATTCTACCAAGAAATGTGTGTTCATTGAAACCGCTGGTTTTTGATAGTTTGGGCCCTATTGAATAATGAATGTTTTGAATTTTCTCCAAAAGTAAAGTAGTTGCAAACTCATCCTTTTAGAAACTTGTTTGGGCTGTTGAGAGGAGTAAAAAACCATCAAAAATTTCAATCCTGCATGATTTTACCAAGAAATGTGATTCTTCATTCAAAACCTGATTTTTGCTATTGGGCTCTATTGAATAATGAATGTTTTGAATTTTCTCCAAAAGTAAAGTAGTTGCAAACTCATGCTTTTAGAGACTTGTTTGGGCTCATGAGAGGAGTAGAAAAACATCAAAAATTTCAGTCCTGCATGATTCTACCAAGAAATGTGTGTTCATTGAAACCGCTGGTTTTTGATAGTTTGGGCCCTATTGAATAATGAATGTTTTGAATTTTCTCCAAAAGTAAAGTAGTTGCAAACTCATCCTTTTAGAAACTTGTTTGGGCTGTTGAGAGGAGTAAAAAACCATCAAAAATTTCAATCCTGCATGATTCTACCAAGAAATGTGATTCTTCATTCAAAACCTGATTTTTGCTATTGGGCTCTATTGAATAATGAATGTTTTGAATTTTCTCCAAAAGTAAAGTAGTTGCAAACTCATGCTTTTAGAGACTTGTTTGGGCTCATGAGAGGAGTAGAAAAACATCAAAAATTTCAGTCCTGCATGATTCTTCCAAGAAATGTGTGTTCATTGAAACCGCTGGTTTTTGATAGTTTGGGCCCTATTGAATAATGAATGTTTTGAATTTTCTCCAAAAGTAAAGTAGTTGCAAACTCATCCTTTTAGAAACTTGTTTGGGCTGTTGAGAGGAGTAAAAAACCATCAAAAATTTCAATCCTGCATGATTCTACCAAGAAATGTGATTCTTCATTCAAAACCTGATTTTTGCTATTGGGCTCTATTGAATAATGAATGTTTTGAATTTTCTCCAAAAGTAAAGTAGTTGCAAACTCATGCTTTTAGAGACTTGTTTGGGCTCATGAGAGGAGTAGAAAAACATCAAAAATTTCAGTCCTGCATGATTCTTCCAAGAAATGTGTGTTCATTGAAACCGCTGGTTTTTGATAGTTTGGGCCCTATTGAATAATGAATGTTTTGAATTTTCTCCAAAAGTAAAGTAGTTGCAAACTCATCCTTTTAGAAACTTGTTTGGGCTGTTGAGAGGAGTAAAAAACCATCAAAAATTTCAATCCTGCATGATTCTACCAAGAAATGTGATTCTTCATTCAAAACCTGATTTTTGCTATTGGGCTCTATTGAATAATGAATGTTTTGAATTTTCTCCAAAAGTAAAGTAGTTGCAAACTCATGCTTTTAGAGACTTGTTTGGGCTCATGAGAGGAGTAGAAAAACATCAAAAATTTCAGTCCTGCATGATTCTACCAAGAAATGTGTGTTCATTGAAACCGCTGGTTTTTGATAGTTTGGGCCCTATTGAATAATGAATGTTTTGAATTTTCTCCAAAAGTAAAGTAGTTGCAAACTCATCCTTTTAGAAACTTGTTTGGGCTGTTGAGAGGAGTAAAAAACCATCAAAAATTTCAATCCTGCATGATTTTACCAAGAAATGTGATTCTTCATTCAAAACCTGATTGTTGCTATTGGGCTCTATTGAATAGTGAATGTTTTGAATTTTCTCCAAAAGTAAAGTAGTTGCAAACTCATGCTTTTAGAAACTTGTTTGGGCTCATGAGAGGAGTAGAAAAACATCAAAAATTTCAGTCCTGCATGATTCTACCAAGAAATGTGTGTTCATTGAAACCGCTGGTTTTTGATAGTTTGGGCCCTATTGAATAATGAATGTTTTGAATTTTCTCCAAAAGTAAAGTAGTTGCAAACTCATCCTTTTAGAAACTTGTTTGGGCTGTTGAGAGGAGTAAAAAACCATCAAAAATTTCAATCCTGCATGATTTTACCAAGAAATGTGATTCTTCATTCAAAACCTGATTTTTGCTATTGGGCTCTATTGAATAATGAATGTTTTGAATTTTCTCCAAAAGTAAAGTAGTTGCAAACTCATGCTTTTAGAGACTTGTTTGGGCTTATGAGAGGAGTAGAAAAACATCAAAAATTTCAGTCCTGCATGATTCTACCAAGAAATGTGTGTTCATTGAAACCGCTGGTTTTTGATAGTTTGGGCCCTATTGAATAATGAATGTTTTGAATTTTCTCCAAAAGTAAAGTAGTTGCAAACTCATCCTTTTAGAAACTTGTTTGGGCTGTTGAGAGGAGTAAAAAACCATCAAAAATTTCAATCCTGCATGATTCTACCAAGAAATGTGATTCTTCATTCAAAACCTGATTTTTGCTATTGGGCTCTATTGAATAATGAATGTTTTGAATTTTCTCCAAAAGTAAAGTAGATGCAAACTCATCCTTTTAGAAACTTGTTTGGGCTGTTGAGAGGAGTAAAAAACCATCAAAAATTTCAATCCTGCATGATTCTACCAAGAACTGTGATTCTTCATTCAAAACCTGATTTTTGCTATTGGGCTCTATTGAATAATGAATGTTTTGAATTTTCTCCAAAAGTAAAGTAGTTGCAAACTCATGCTTTTAGAGACTTGTTTGGGCTCATGAGAGGAGTAGAAAAACATCAAAAATTTCAGTCCTGCATGATTCTACCAAGAAATGTGTGTTCATTGAAACCGCTGGTTTTTGATAGTTTGGGCCCTATTGAATAATGAATGTTTTGAATTTTCTCCAAAAGTAAAGTAGTTGCAAACTCATCCTTTTAGAAACTTGTTTGGGCTGTTGAGAGGAGTAAAAAACCATCAAAAATTTCAATCCTGCATGATTTTACCAAGAAATGTGATTCTTCATTCAAAACCTGATTTTTGCTATTGGGCTCTATTGAATAGTGAATGTTTTGAATTTTCTCCAAAAGTAAAGTAGTTGCAAACTCATGCTTTTAGAAACTTGTTTGGGCTCATGAGAGGAGTAGAAAAACATCAAAAATTTCAGTCCTGCATGATTCTACCAAGAAATGTGTGTTCATTGAAACCGCTGGTTTTTGATAGTTTGGGCCCTATTGAATAATGAATGTTTTGAATTTTCTCCAAAAGTAAAGTAGTTGCAAACTCATCCTTTTAGAAACTTGTTTGGGCTGTTGAGAGGAGTAAAAAACCATCAAAAATTTCAATCCTGCATGATTTTACCAAGAAATGTGATTCTTCATTTAAAACCTGATTTTTGCTATTGGGCTCTATTGAATAATGAATGTTTTGAATTTTCTCCAAAAGTAAAGTAGTTGCAAACTCATGCTTTTAGAGACTTGTTTGGGCTCATGAGAGGAGTAGAAAAACATCAAAAATTTCAGTCCTGCATGATTCTACCAAGAAATGTGTGTTCATTGAAACCGCTGGTTTTTGATAGTTTGGGCCCTATTGAATAATGAATGTTTTGAATTTTCTCCAAAAGTAAAGTAGTTGCAAACTCATCCTTTTAGAAACTTGTTTGGGCTGTTGAGAGGAGTAAAAAACCATCAAAAATTTCAATCCTGCATGATTCTACCAAGAAATGTGATTCTTCATTCAAAACCTGATTTTTGCTATTGGGCTCTATTGAATAATGAATGTTTTGAATTTTCTCCAAAAGTAAAGTAGTTGCAAACTCATCCTTTTAGAAACTTGTTTGGGCTGTTGAGAGGAGTAAAAAACCATCAAAAATTTCAATCCTGCATGATTCTACCAAGAACTGTGATTCTTCATTCAAAACCTGATTTTTGCTATTGGGCTCTATTGAATAATGAATGTTTTGAATTTTCTCCAAAAGTAAAGTAGTTGCAAACTCATGCTTTTAGAAACTTGTTTGGGCTCATGAGAGGAGTAGAAAAACATCAAAAATTTCAGTCCTGCATGATTCTACCAAGAAATGTGTGTTCATTGAAACCGCTGGTTTTTGATAGTTTGGGCCCTATTGAATAATGAATGTTTTGAATTTTCTCCAAAAGTAAAGTAGTTGCAAACTCATCCTTTTAGAAACTTGTTTGGGCTGTTGAGAGGAGTAAAAAACCATCAAAAATTTCAATCCTGCAAGATTCTACCAAGAAATGTGATTCTTCATTCAAAACCTGATTTTTGCTATTGGGCTCTATTGAATAATGAATGTTTTGAATTTTCTCCAAAAGTAAAGTAGTTGCAAACTCATCCTTTTAGAAACTTGTTTGGGCTGTTGAGAGGAGTAAAAAACCATCAAAAATTTCAATCCTGCATGATTCTACCAAGAACTGTGATTCTTCATTCAAAACCTGATTTTTGCTATTGGGCTCTATTGAATAATGAATGTTTTGAATTTTCTCCAAAAGTAAAGTAGTTGCAAACTCATGCTTTTAGAGACTTGTTTGGGCTCATGAGAGGAGTAGAAAAACATCAAAAATTTCAGTCCTGCATGATTCTACCAAGAAATGTGTGTTCATTGAAACCGCTGGTTTTTGATAGTTTGGGCCCTATTGAATAATGAATGTTTTGAATTTTCTCCAAAAGTAAAGTAGTTGCAAACTCATCCTTTTAGAAACTTGTTTGGGCTGTTGAGAGGAGTAAAAAACCATCAAAAATTTCAATCCTGCATGATTTTACCAAGAAATGTGATTCTTCATTCAAAACCTGATTTTTGCTATTGGGCTCTATTGAATAGTGAATGTTTTGAATTTTCTCCAAAAGTAAAGTAGTTGCAAACTCATGCTTTTAGAAACTTGTTTGGGCTCATGAGAGGAGTAGAAAAACATCAAAAATTTCAGTCCTGCATGATTCTACCAAGAAATGTGTGTTCATTGAAACCGCTGGTTTTTGATAGTTTGGGCCCTATTGAATAATGAATGTTTTGAATTTTCTCCAAAAGTAAAGTAGTTGCAAACTCATCCTTTTAGAAACTTGTTTGGGCTGTTGAGAGGAGTAAAAAACCATCAAAAATTTCAATCCTGCATGATTTTACCAAGAAATGTGATTCTTCATTCAAAACCTGATTTTTGCTATTGGGCTCTATTGAATAATGAATGTTTTGAATTTTCTCCAAAAGTAAAGTAGTTGCAAACTCATGCTTTTAGAGACTTGTTTGGGCTCATGAGAGGAGTAGAAAAACATCAAAAATTTCAGTCCTGCATGATTCTACCAAGAAATGTGTGTTCATTGAAACCGCTGGTTTTTGATAGTTTGGGCCCTATTGAATAATGAATGTTTTGAATTTTCTCCAAAAGTAAAGTAGTTGCAAACTCATCCTTTTAGAAACTTGTTTGGGCTGTTGAGAGGAGTAAAAAACCATCAAAAATTTCAATCCTGCATGATTCTACCAAGAAATGTGATTCTTCATTCAAAACCTGATTTTTGCTATTGGGCTCTATTGAATAATGAATGTTTTGAATTTTCTCCAAAAGTAAAGTAGTTGCAAACTCATGCTTTTAGAGACTTGTTTGGGCTCATGAGAGGAGTAGAAAAACATCAAAAATTTCAGTCCTGCATGATTCTTCCAAGAAATGTGTGTTCATTGAAACCGCTGGTTTTTGATAGTTTGGGCCCTATTGAATAATGAATGTTTTGAATTTTCTCCAAAAGTAAAGTAGTTGCAAACTCATCCTTTTAGAAACTTGTTTGGGCTGTTGAGAGGAGTAAAAAACCATCAAAAATTTCAATCCTGCATGATTCTACCAAGAAATGTGATTCTTCATTCAAAACCTGATTTTTGCTATTGGGCTCTATTGAATAATGAATGTTTTGAATTTTCTCCAAAAGTAAAGTAGGTGCAAACTCATGCTTTTAGAGACTTGTTTGGGCTCATGAGAGGAGTAGAAAAACATCAAAAATTTCAGTCCTGCATGATTCTTCCAAGAAATGTGTGTTCATTGAAACCGCTGGTTTTTGATAGTTTGGGCCCTATTGAATAATGAATGTTTTGAATTTTCTCCAAAAGTAAAGTAGTTGCAAACTCATACTTTTAGAAACTTGTTTGGGCTGTTGAGAGGAGTAAAAAACCATCAAAAATTTCAATCCTGCATGATTCTACCAAGAAATGTGATTCTTCATTCAAAACCTGATTTTTGCTATTGGGCTCTATTGAATAATGAATGTTTTGAATTTTCTCCAAAAGTAAAGTAGTTGCAAACTCATGCTTTAAGAGACTTGTTTGGGCTCATGAGAGGAGTAGAAAAACATCAAAAATTTCAGTCCTGCATGATTCTACCAAGAAATGTGTGTTCATTGAAACCGCTGGTTTTTGATAGTTTGGGCCCTATTGAATAATGAATGTTTTGAATTTTCTCCAAAAGTAAAGTAGTTGCAAACTCATCCTTTTAGAAACTTGTTTGGGCTGTTGAGAGGAGTAAAAAACCATAAAAAATTTCAATCCTGCATGATTTTACCAAGAAATGTGATTCTTCATTCAAAACCTGATTTTTGCTATTGGGCTCTATTGAATAGTGAATGTTTTGAATTTTCTCCAAAAGTAAAGTAGTTGCAAACTCATGCTTTTAGAAACTTGTTTGGGCTCATGAGAGGAGTAGAAAAACATCAAAAATTTCAGTCCTGCATGATTCTACCAAGAAATGTGTGTTCATTGAAACCGCTGGTTTTTGATAGTTTGGGCCCTATTGAATAATGAATGTTTTGAATTTTCTCCAAAAGTAAAGTAGTTGCAAACTCATCCTTTTAGAAACTTGTTTGGGCTGTTGAGAGGAGTAAAAAACCATCAAAAATTTCAATCCTGCATGATTTTACCAAGAAATGTGATTCTTCATTCAAAACCTGATTTTTGCTATTGGGCTCTATTGAATAATGAATGTTTTGAATTTTCTCCAAAAGTAAAGTAGTTGCAAACTCATGCTTTTAGAGACTTGTTTGGGCTCATGAGAGGAGTAGAAAAACATCAAAAATTTCAGTCCTGCATGATTCTACCAAGAAATGTGTGTTCATTGAAACCGCTGGTTTTTGATAGTTTGGGCCCTATTGAATAATGAATGTTTTGAATTTTCTCCAAAAGTAAAGTAGTTGCAAACTCATCCTTTTAGAAACTTGTTTGGGCTGTTGAGAGGAGTAAAAAACCATCAAAAATTTCAATCCTGCATGATTCTACCAAGAAATGTGATTCTTCATTCAAAACCTGATTTTTGCTATTGGGCTCTATTGAATAATGAATGTTTTGAATTTTCTCCAAAAGTAAAGTAGTTGCAAACTCATCCTTTTAGAAACTTGTTTGGGCTGTTGAGAGGAGTAAAAAACCATCAAAAATTTCAATCCTGCATGATTCTACCAAGAACTGTGATTCTTCATTCAAAACCTGATTTTTGCTATTGGGCTCTATTGAATAATGAATGTTTTGAATTTTCTCCAAAAGTAAAGTAGTTGCAAACTCATGCTTTTAGAAACTTGTTTGGGCTCATGAGAGGAGTAGAAAAACATCAAAAATTTCAGCCCTGCATGATTCTTCCAAGAAATGTGTGTTCATTGAAACCGCTGGTTTTTGATAGTTTGGGCCCTATTGAATAATGAATGTTTTGAATTTTCTCCAAAAGTAAAGTAGTTGCAAACTCATCCTTTTAGAATCTTGTTTGGGCTGTTGAGAGGAGTAAAAAACCATCAAAAATTTCAATCCTGCATGATTCTACCAAGAAATGTGATTCTTCATTCAAAACCTGATTTTTGCTATTGGGCTCTATTGAATAATGAATGTTTTGAATTTTCTCCAAAAGTAAAGTAGTTGCAAACTCATGCTTTTAGAGACTTGTTTGGGCTTATGAGAGGAGTAGAAAAACATCAAAAATTTCAGTCCTGCATGATTCTACCAAGAAATGTGTGTTCATTGAAACCGCTGGTTTTTGATAGTTTGGGCCCTATTGAATAATGAATGTTTTGAATTTTCTCCAAAAGTAAAGTAGTTGCAAACTCATCCTTTTAGAAACTTGTTTGGGCTGTTGAGAGGAGTAAAAAACCATCAAAAATTTCAATCCTGCAAGATTCTACCAAGAAATGTGATTCTTCATTCAAAACCTGATTTTTGCTATTGGGCTCTATTGAATAATGAATGTTTTGAATTTTCTCCAAAAGTAAAGTAGTTGCAAACTCATCCTTTCAGAAACTTGTTTGGGCTGTTGAGAGGAGTAAAAAACCATCAAAAATTTCAATCCTGCATGATTCTACCAAGAACTGTGATTCTTCATTCAAAACCTGATTTTTGCTATTGGGCTCTATTGAATAATGAATGTTTTGAATTTTCTCCAAAAGTAAAGTAGTTGCAAACTCATGCTTTTAGAGACTTGTTTGGGCTCATGAGAGGAGTAGAAAAACATCAAAAATTTCAGTCCTGCATGATTCTACCAAGAAATGTGTGTTCATTGAAACCGCTGGTTTTTGATAGTTTGGGCCCTATTGAATAATGAATGTTTTGAATTTTCTCCAAAAGTAAAGTAGTTGCAAACTCATCCTTTTAGAAACTTGTTTGGGCTGTTGAGAGGAGTAAAAAACCATCAAAAATTTCAATCCTGCATGATTTTACCAAGAAATGTGATTCTTCATTCAAAACCTGATTTTTGCTATTGGGCTCTATTGAATAGTGAATGTTTTGAATTTTCTCCAAAAGTAAAGTAGTTGCAAACTCATGCTTTTAGAAACTTGTTTGGGCTCATGAGAGGAGTAGAAAAACATCAAAAATTTCAGTCCTGCATGATTCTACCAAGAAATGTGTGTTCATTGAAACCGCTGGTTTTTGATAGTTTGGGCCCTATTGAATAATGAATGTTTTGAATTTTCTCCAAAAGTAAAGTAGTTGCAAACTCATCCTTTTAGAAACTTGTTTGGGCTGTTGAGAGGAGTAAAAAACCATCAAAAATTTCAATCCTGCATGATTCTACCAAGAAATGTGATTCTTCATTCAAAACCTGATTTTTGCTATTGGGCTCTATTGAATAATGAATGTTTTAAATTTTCTCCAAAAGTAAAGTAGTTGCAAACTCATGCTTTTAGAGACTTGTTTGGGCTCATGAGAGGAGTAGAAAAACATCAAAAATTTCAGTCCTGCATGATTCTTCCAAGAAATGTGTGTTCATTGAAACCGCTGGTTTTTGATAGTTTGGGCCCTATTGAATAATGAATGTTTTGAATTTTCTCCAAAAGTAAAGTAGTTGCAAACTCATCCTTTTAGAAACTTGTTTGGGCTGTTGAGAGGAGTAAAAAACCATCAAAAATTTCAATCCTGCATGATTCTACCAAGAAATGTGATTCTTCATTCAAAACCTGATTTTTGCTATTGGGCTCTATTGAATAATGAATGTTTTGAATTTTCTCCAAAAGTAAAGTAGTTGCAAACTCATGCTTTTAGAGACTTGTTTGGGCTCATGAGAGGAGTAGAAAAACATCAAAAATTTCAGTCCTGCATGATTCTTCCAAGAAATGTGTGTTCATTGAAACCGCTGGTTTTTGATAGTTTGGGCCCTATTGAATAATGAATGTTTTGAATTTTCTCCAAAAGTAAAGTAGTTGCAAACTCATCCTTTTAGAAACTTGTTTGGGCTGTTGAGAGGAGTAAAAAACCATCAAAAATTTCAATCCTGCATGATTTTACCAAGAAATGTGATTCTTCATTCAAAACCTGATTTTTGCTATTGGGCTCTATTGAATAATGAATGTTTTGAATTTTCTCCAAAAGTAAAGTAGTTGCAAACTCATGCTTTTAGAGACTTGTTTGGGCTCATGAGAGGAGTAGAAAAACATCAAAAATTTCAGTCCTGCATGATTCTTCCAAGAAATGTGTGTTCATTGAAACCGCTGGTTTTTGATAGTTTGGGCCCTATTGAATAATGAATGTTTTGAATTTTCTCCAAAAGTAAAGTAGTTGCAAACTCATCCTTTTAGAAACTTGTTTGGGCTGTTGAGAGGAGTAAAAAACCATCAAAAATTTCAATCCTGCATGATTCTACCAAGAAATGTGATTCTTCATTCAAAACCTGATTTTTGCTATTGGGCTCTATTGAATAATGAATGTTTTGAATTTTCTCCAAAAGTAAAGTAGTTGCAAACTCATGCTTTTAGAGACTTGTTTGGGCTCATGAGAGGAGTAGAAAAACATCAAAAATTTCAGTCCTGCATGATTCTACCAAGAAATGTGTGTTCATTGAAACCGCTGGTTTTTGATAGTTTGGGCCCTATTGAATAATGAATGTTTTGAATTTTCTCCAAAAGTAAAGTAGTTGCAAACTCATCCTTTTAGAAACTTGTTTGGGCTGTTGAGAGGAGTAAAAAACCATCAAAAATTTCAATCCTGCATGATTTTACCAAGAAATGTGATTCTTCATTCAAAACCTGATTTTTGCTATTGGGCTCTATTGAATAGTGAATGTTTTGAATTTTCTCCAAAAGTAAAGTAGTTGCAAACTCATGCTTTTAGAAACTTGTTTGGGCTCATGAGAGGAGTAGAAAAACATCAAAAATTTCAGTCCTGCATGATTCTACCAAGAAATGTGTGTTCATTGAAACCGCTGGTTTTTGATAGTTTGGGCCCTATTGAATAATGAATGTTTTGAATTTTCTCCAAAAGTAAAGTAGTTGCAAACTCATCCTTTTAGAAACTTGTTTGGGCTGTTGAGAGGAGTAAAAAACCATCAAAAATTTCAATCCTGCATGATTTTACCAAGAAATGTGATTCTTCATTCAAAACCTGATTTTTGCTATTGGGCTCTATTGAATAATGAATGTTTTGAATTTTCTCCAAAAGTAAAGTAGTTGCAAACTCATGCTTTTAGAGACTTGTTTGGGCTTATGAGAGGAGTAGAAAAACATCAAAAATTTCAGTCCTGCATGATTCTACCAAGAAATGTGTGTTCATTGAAACCGCTGGTTTTTGATAGTTTGGGCCCTATTGAATAATGAATGTTTTGAATTTTCTCCAAAAGTAAAGTAGTTGCAAACTCATCCTTTTAGAAACTTGTTTGGGCTGTTGAGAGGAGTAAAAAACCATCAAAAATTTCAATCCTGCATGATTCTACCAAGAAATGTGATTCTTCATTCAAAACCTGATTTTTGCTATTGGGCTCTATTGAATAATGAATGTTTTGAATTTTCTCCAAAAGTAAAGTAGATGCAAACTCATCCTTTTAGAAACTTGTTTGGGCTGTTGAGAGGAGTAAAAAACCATCAAAAATTTCAATCCTGCATGATTCTACCAAGAACTGTGATTCTTCATTCAAAACCTGATTTTTGCTATTGGGCTCTATTGAATAATGAATGTTTTGAATTTTCTCCAAAAGTAAAGTAGTTGCAAACTCATGCTTTTAGAAACTTGTTTGGGCTCATGAGAGGAGTAGAAAAACATCAAAAATTTCAGCCCTGCATGATTCTTCCAAGAAATGTGTGTTCATTGAAACCGCTGGTTTTTGATAGTTTGGGCCCTATTGAATAATGAATGTTTTGAATTTTCTCCAAAAGTAAAGTAGTTGCAAACTCATCCTTTTAGAAACTTGTTTGGGCTGTTGAGAGGAGTAAAAAACCATCAAAAATTTCAATCCTGCATGATTCTACCAAGAAATGTGATTCTTCATTCAAAACCTGATTTTTGCTATTGGGCTCTATTGAATAATGAATGTTTTGAATTTTCTCCAAAAGTAAAGTAGTTGCAAACTCATGCTTTTAGAGACTTGTTTGGGCTCATGAGAGGAGTAGAAAAACATCAAAAATTTCAGTCCTGCATGATTCTACCAAGAAATGTGTGTTCATTGAAACCGCTGGTTTTTGATAGTTTGGGCCCTATTGAATAATGAATGTTTTGAATTTTCTCCAAAAGTAAAGTAGTTGCAAACTCATCCTTTTAGAAACTTGTTTGGGCTGTTGAGAGGAGTAAAAAACCATCAAAAATTTCAATCCTGCATGATTCTACCAAGAAATGTGATTCTTCATTCAAAACCTGATTTTTGCTATTGGGCTCTATTGAATAATGAATGTTTTGAATTTTCTCCAAAAGTAAAGTAGTTGCAAACTCATGCTTTTAGAAACTTGTTTGGGCTCATGAGAGGAGTAGAAAAACATCAAAAATTTGAGTCCTGCATGATTCTACCAAGAAATGTGTGTTCATTCAAACCGCTGGTTTTTGATAGTTTGGGCCCTATTGAATAATGAATGTTTTGAATTTTCTCCAAAAGTAAAGCAGTTGCAAACTCATCCTTTTAGAAACTTGTTTGGGCTGTAGAGAGGAGTAAAAAACCATCAAAAATTTCAATCCTGCATGATTCTACCAAGAAATGTGATTCTTCATTCAAAACCTGATTTTTGCTATTGGGCTCTATTGAATAATGAATGTTTTGAATTTTCTCCAAAAGTAAAGTAGTTGCAAACTCATGCTTTTAGAGACTTGTTTGGGCTCATGAGAGGAGTAGAAAAACATCAAAAATTTCAGTCCTGCATGATTCTACCAAGAAATGTGTGTTCATTGAAACCGCTGGTTTTTGATAGTTTGGGCCCTATTGAATAATGAATGTTTTTAATTTTCTCCAAAAGTAAAGCAGTTGCAAACTCATCCTTTTAGAAACTTGTTTGGGCTGTTGAGAGGAGTAAAAAACCATCAAAAATTTCAATCCTGCATGATTCTACCAAGAAATGTGATTCTTCATTCAAAACCTGATTTTTGCTATTGGGCTCTATTGAATAATGAATGTTTTGAATTTTCTCCAAAAGTAAAGTAGTTGCAAACTCATGCTTTTAGAGACTTGTTTGGGCTCATGAGAGGAGTAGAAAAACATCAAAAATTTCAGTCCTGCATGATTCTACCAAGAAATGTGTGTTCATTCAAACCGCTGGTTTTTGATAGTTTGGGCCCTATTGAATAATGAATGTTTTGAATTTTCTCCAAAAGTAAAGTAGTTGCAAACTCATCCTTTTAGAAACTTGTTTGGGCTGTTGAGAGGAGTAAAAAACCATCAAAAATTTCAATCCTGCATGATTCTACCAAGAAATGTGATTCTTCATTCAAAACCTGATTTTTGCTATTGGGCTCTATTGAATAATGAATGTTTTGAATTTTCTCCAAAAGTAAAGCAGTTGCAAACTCATGCTTTTAGAGACTTGTTTGGGCTCATGAGAGGAGTAGAAAAACATCAAAAATTTCAGTCCTGCATGATTCTTCCAAGAAACGTGTGTTCATTGAAACCGCTGGTTTTTGATAGTTTGGGCCCTATTGAATAATGAATGTTTTGAATTTTCTCCAAAAGTAAAGTAGTTGCAAACTCATGCTTTTAGAGACTTGTTTGGGCTGATGAGAGTAGAAAAACATCAAAAATTTCAGTCCTGCATGATTCTACCAAGAAATGTGTGTTCATTGAAACCGCTGGTTTTTGATAGTTTGGGCCCTATTGAATAATGAATGTTTTGAATTTTCTCCAAAAGTAAAGCAGTTGCAAACTCATCCTTTTAGAAACTTGTTTGGGCTTTTGAGAGGAGTAAAAAACCATCAAAAATTTCAATCCTGCATGATTCTACCAAGAAATGTGATTCTTCATTCAAAATCTGATTTTTGCTATTGGGCTCTATTGAATAATGAATGTTTTGAATTTTCTCCAAAAGTAAAGTAGTTGCAAACTCATGCTTTTAGAGACTTGTTTGGGCTCATGAGAGGAGTAGAAAAACATCAAAAATTTCAGTCCTGCATGATTCTACCAAGAAATGTGTGTTCATTGAAACCGCTGGTTTTTGATAGTTTGGGCCCTATTGAATAATGAATGTTTTGAATTTTCTCCGAAAGTAAAGTAGTTGCAAACTCATCCTTTTAGAAACTTGTTTGGGCTGTTGAGAGGAGTAAAAAACCATCAAAAATTTCAATCCTGCATGATTCTACCAAGAAATGTGATTCTTCATTCAAAACCTGATTTTTGCTATTGGGCTCCATTGAATAATGAATGTTTTGAATTTTCTCCAAAAGTAAAGTAGTTGCAAACTCATGCTTTTAGAGACTTGTTTGGGCTCATGAGAGGAGTAGAAAAACATCAAAAATTTCAATCCTGCATGATTCTACCAAGAAATGTGTGTTCATTGAAACCGCTGGTTTTTGATAGTTTGGGCCCTATTGAATAATGAATGTTTTGAATTTTCTCCAAAAGTAAAGTAGTTGCAAGCTCATCCTTTTAGAAACTTGTTTGGGCTGTTGAGAGGAGTAAAAAACCATCAAAAATTTCAATCCTGCATGATTCTACCAAGAAATGTGATTCTTCATTCAAAACCTGATTTTTGCTATTGGGCTCTATTGAATAATGAATGTTTTGAATTTTCTCCAAAAGTAAAGTAGTTGCAAACTCATGCTTTTAGAGACTTGTTTGGGCTCATGAGAGGAGTAGAAAAACATCAAAAATTTCAGTCCTGCATGATTCTTCCAAGAAATGTGTGTTCATTGAAACCGCTGGTTTTTGATAGTTTGGGCCCTATTGAATAATGAATGTTTTGAATTTTCTCCAAAAGTAAAGTAGTTGCAAACTCATCCTTTTAGAAACTTGTTTGGGCTGTTGAGAGGAGTAAAAAACCATCAAAAATTTCAATCCTGCATGATTCTACCAAGAAATGTGATTCTTCATTCAAAACCTGATTTTTGCTATTGGGCTCTATTGAATAATGAATGTTTTGAATTTTCTCCAAAAGTAAAGTAGTTGCAAACTCATGCTTTTAGAGACTTGTTTGGGCTCATGAGAGGAGTAGAAAAACATCAAAAATTTCAGTCCTGCATGATTCTTCCAAGAAATGTGTGTTCATTGAAACCGCTGGTTTTTGATAGTTTGGGCCCTATTGAATAATGAATGTTTTGAATTTTCTCCAAAAGTAAAGTAGTTGCAAACTCATCCTTTTAGAAACTTGTTTGGGCTGTTGAGAGGAGTAAAAAACCATCAAAAATTTCAATCCTGCATGATTCTACCAAGAAATGTGATTCTTCATTCAAAACCTGATTTTTGCTATTGGGCTCTATTGAATAATGAATGTTTTGAATTTTCTCCAAAAGTAAAGTAGTTGCAAACTCATGCTTTTAGAGACTTGTTTGGGCTCATGAGAGGAGTAGAAAAACATCAAAAATTTCAGTCATGCATGATTCTACCAAGAAATGTGTGTTCATTGAAACCGCTGGTTTTTGATAGTTTGGGCCCTATTGAATAATGAATGTTTTGAATTTTCTCCAAAAGTAAAGTAGTTGCAAACTCATCCTTTTAGAAACTTGTTTGGGCTGTTGAGAGGAGTAAAAAACCATCAAAAATTTCAATCCTGCATGATTTTACCAAGAAATGTGATTCTTCATTCAAAACCTGATTTTTGCTATTGGGCTCTATTGAATAATGAATGTTTTGAATTTTCTCCAAAAGTAAAGTAGTTGCAAACTCATGCTTTTAGAGACTTGTTTGGGCTTATGAGAGGAGTAGAAAAACATCAAAAATTTCAGTCCTGCATGATTCTACCAAGAAATGTGTGTTCATTGAAACCGCTGGTTTTTGATAGTTTGGGCCCTATTGAATAATGAATGTTTTGAATTTTCTCCAAAAGTAAAGTAGTTGCAAACTCATCCTTTTAGAAACTTGTTTGGGCTGTTGAGAGGAGTAAAAAACCATCAAAAATTTCAATCCTGCATGATTCTACCAAGAAATGTGATTCTTCATTCAAAACCTGATTTTTGCTATTGGGCTCTATTGAATAATGAATGTTTTGAATTTTCTCCAAAAGTAAAGTAGTTGCAAACTCATCCTTTTAGAAACTTGTTTGGGCTGTTGAGAGGAGTAAAAAACCATCAAAAATTTCAATCCTGCATGATTCTACCAAGAACTGTGATTCTTCATTCAAAACCTGATTTTTGCTATTGGGCTCTATTGAATAATGAATGTTTTGAATTTTCTCCAAAAGTAAAGTAGTTGCAAACTCATGCTTTTAGAAACTTGTTTGGGCTCATGAGAGGAGTAGAAAAACATCAAAAATTTCAGCCCTGCATGATTCTTCCAAGAAATGTGTGTTCATTGAAACCGCTGGTTTTTGATAGTTTGGGCCCTATTGAATAATGAATGTTTTGAATTTTCTCCAAAAGTAAAGTAGTTGCAAACTCATCCTTTTAGAAACTTGTTTGGGCTGTTGAGAGGAGTAAAAAACCATCAAAAATTTCAATCCTGCATGATTCTACCAAGAAATGTGATTCTTCATTCAAAACCTGATTTTTGCTATTGGGCTCTATTGAATAATGAATGTTTTGAATTTTCTCCAAAAGTAAAGTAGTTGCAAACTCATGCTTTTAGAGACTTGTTTGGGCTCATGAGAGGAGTAGAAAAACATCAAAAATTTCAGTCCTGCATGATTCTACCAAGAAATGTGTGTTCATTGAAACCGCTGGTTTTTGATAGTTTGGGCCCTATTGAATAATGAATGTTTTGAATTTTCTCCAAAAGTAAAGTAGTTGCAAACTCATCCTTTTAGAAACTTGTTTGGGCTGTTGAGAGGAGTAAAAAACCATCAAAAATTTCAATCCTGCATGATTCTACCAAGAAATGTGATTCTTCATTCAAAACCTGATTTTTGCTATTGGGCTCTATTGAATAATGAATGTTTTGAATTTTCTCCAAAAGTAAAGTAGTTGCAAACTCATGCTTTTAGAAACTTGTTTGGGCTCATGAGAGGAGTAGAAAAACATCAAAAATTTGAGTCCTGCATGATTCTACCAAGAAATGTGTGTTCATTGAAACCGCTGGTTTTTGATAGTTTGGGCCCTATTGAATAATGAATGTTTTGAATTTTCTCCAAAAGTAAAGCAGTTGCAAACTCATCCTTTTAGAAACTTGTTTGGGCTGTAGAGAGGAGTAAAAAACCATCAAAAATTTCAATCCTGCATGATTCTACCAAGAAATGTGATTCTTCATTCAAAACCTGATTTTTGCTATTGGGCTCTATTGAATAATGAATGTTTTGAATTTTCTCCAAAAGTAAAGTAGTTGCAAACTCATGCTTTTATTTTATTTTTCAATAATTTTTATTGGTATTTTAAACATTTTTTAAAGGTTATAGATCAAGGGTGAGGAACAACAGGTAGGGTAGAAAAACTGTTTGGAGGGAAGGTATATTAAACAAGGGAAAAGTGATAGGAAAGAAAATTCCCTGTGAAGACAGGGAATGCCCCCACGAAGTGAGGGAATAGACAGGCAGACATATACATACAAATACTGTTGAAATAAAGCAAATATAGCCTATTACAGCATCAAGTAAGACGTTGCTTAATAGGAAAAGCAAGATTTCAGTAACTTTATAACAATAAAATCTATACATGTTGTATGAATCAACTAATACGTCGAGGTTCCACACCTTAAAATAAAAAAACAGTTAGTATTATCATTATTATTATATGTGAGCCCATCCCGTCCGGGTGCACTATATGTGACCCTAAGACCGAGTGGAGGGAATGTCCGGTTTCTTTAAATGCAAATCAAATGGAACATATATCCTTTAAGCTTAAGTAATAGGAAAGAGACTGAATGTCTTTATCCACCAGGAAACAATTATATTGCTATTGCGAAGAATCCGTAAGAGAATTCACTGCTCTGTTTTAAGCCTGTCAATTTGGGAGAAGGTCTGATTTTGATGACCAGAGTCCGGGAGTAGCCGTTGAAAGTTCTAGTCCAAGTCCAGCAGATCTCAGGAAATCTATTCCTCCCTCCAGAGAGGATATGTTGATTATTTTCGCTGCAAATTTTACTTGTAGATTGGAGTACTGAGACCAATTGTAAGGAATGTCAGCGCGTCGGAGTTCACGAGTAATACGTTGAAAAATTTTCCTTTTATTTAGGGTTTCTTTAGACAGATCTTTGAAAAAAAATAAATGACTGTATGGAGAGGCATGGAAATTAGAATCCTTAGATATATCAAGGAGAACATTCCTTATCCAGTTTGGGTAGAACGTAACAATAACGTCTCTAGCTATATCGGATGGAAGCGAGGGAGGTCTTCGAATTCTATAGACTTTTTCAATCAGATTTGGCTCTTCAGTGATTGGAAGAATATGAAGAATCATCTTGGAAATATAGCTCTTTAATTGAAAAGACGGGACTGACTCCGGAATCCCCCTAATTTTTACATTTCTTCTTCTTTTGAAGTCTTCAAAATTTGCTATATTATTTTTTAAAGAGTCAATATCTTTCTGGATTTTTTCCACAGTGTCAGATAAAGTTGAACAACTCTGAATTTCCTTGTTGTAAGAGTCCTCATGGTTCGTATGTATAATTTCAGTAATTTTTGATTCCTGATGCAGTCTATCAGTAGTTTTAATAGAAATTGGGTGAGACAAGTCAGTTATGGAAGACAATGTATTCTGAAATAGCTTCTTAATAAAAGTCTCAGATGCTTTATTTTTGCTTAAATATGTAGCTTCAGTCATCTTGGATTCAATTTCAAGCACAATTTCTGATTTGTCATCGTTAATGGTGTCTTTCCCCAAATTTTCCAAAGATATTAGGAGGGCTTTACATAAACTGAGCATGAAACCCTCTGTGGGATAGTCATCGGAGGCAGGTATTCCATCTAACAATGTGGTATTAAAAAAACGTTGCTCATCACTCATATCGGAATTGTCGCATCTGTCTTTGTTTTCTGATGAGGAAGATGAAGTTTCATCTGAATAGTCTGAGAGGTCAGTTTCTCTACGATCAGGGAAGTCTATCCCCTCAATAAACTCTTCTGAGTCGATCCCTTCCAAAGCATCCAATGAATTAAAAGAGTTATCAGAATAGTCCATTAGGTCTGATTCATTATTACTGTCAAGCGCTTTCTGATCGCTTTTAACAGAATGAGGATAGGAGCCAGGATCACCATTATTCTTTACATCTTTTAAAGTGGCATTATGGGATACATAAAGGGTGCCCCCTCCACTTAAATGGCGACTTCGGGATCCTTTATTTTGCTCATTAGACAAACACTTAGCCCCTTTCAACTGTAGCTCACTGTTTGCAGAGTTATAGCTTAATCCCCCATTATTCCCAGAGATCTGGTTCACATCTCCCTCAGACTTTTTATCTGGGGTGTTGAAAGCTATAATCTTCAGGCTTTTATATGGTAGATTAACAGTGGCACCTCTTGTATTAGAGGGTGACTGAATATTAGCATATTTAAATACCTGTGCTTTGTTTGCCCCTTCAGGTGTAGGCCCAGCAGCTCCAATCACAAAGCCTTTTGTCTCCCGTTCTTTAGTTGATTTGCATATGAAAGATTTCCCTCCTGCTTTGTTTACCACTCCAGGTATCAGCCCAGCAGCTCCATTCACAGAGCCTTTTGTGTTCTTCTTTGCCTGTTCTCCCCTCTGCAGATTCACAGCATGGAAGCTCCCCACAGTCTCTCCACAGCTCTTTAAATCCTCAGCAGCTGTCACTCCATCTGCAGTGGAAGCAGGAGTCTTCCGACACCTGCCTCCTGTGTGTTGCTTTGCCTGCTCTCTCCTCTGCAGCATCACAGCATCAGGACTCCCCGCAGCCTCCCCTCGGCACTTAGATTGAACAGCAGCTGTCATAGGAGCCATGGTGGAAGCAGGAATCTTTCCATGCCTGCCTCCTGTTTGAAGTCCTGCAGTCGGTGTACCATCTAGCCCATGCCACTGGAAAGCTGCTGACTCATCCTGCTTTCTCCTCTGCAGCATGGCAGCGTGAGAACCCCTAGCTGTCTCCCAGTGGCTTTTTGGATCTTCAGCAGCTGTCACTGAAGTCGCAGCAGATGCAGGAAGTGTCTTTGCAGGTCTCTGAAGTGTTGCTTGTGGTCTTCGGATTCCAGACTTCCCTGGTTCTTTGCAGGAGACTGCAGCTTGAAAACAAGGCTTCCTTTCTCCTGAGGAGAGAAGGCCCTTGCTGGATTTCTCCTCACTGTCTTTAGGTCCCAATAAAATTTCTCTTCCTGAGGTGGCTCCTTTCTTCTTGATACTTTGTCCAGGCATATTCCAGGTGGATTACAGGATAATTATTCCATCTTTAGTAAGCTAAAGCTGCTTAAAAAGGGGAACAGCAGGAGCTCCTGGTAAACAGGTCTGCTCCCTTCCCCTGCAAACCACGCCCCCCCCAAACTCATGCTTTTAGAGACTTGTTTGGGCTCATGAGAGGAGTAGAAAAACATCAAAAATTTCAGTCCTGCATGATTCTACCAAGAAATGTGTGTTCATTGAAACCGCTGGTTTTTGATAGTTTGGGCCCTATTGAATAATGAATGTTTTGAATTTTCTCCAAAAGTAAAGCAGTTGCAAACTCATCCTTTTAGAAACTTGTTTGGGCTGTTGAGAGGAGTAAAAAACCATCAAAAATTTCAATCCTGCATGATTCTACCAAGAAATGTGATTCTTCATTCAAAACCTGATTTTTGCTATTGGGCTCTATTGAATAATGAATGTTTTGAATTTTCTCCAAAAGTAAAGTAGTTGCAAACTCATGCTTTTAGAGACTTGTTTGGGCTCATGAGAGGAGTAGAAAAACATCAAAAATTTCAGTCCTGCATGATTCTTCCAAGAAACGTGTGTTCATTGAAACCGCTGGTTTTTGATAGTTTGGGCCCTATTGAATAATGAATGTTTTGAATTTTCTCCAAAAGTAAAGTAGTTACAAACTCATGCTTTTAGAGACTTGTTTGGGCTCATGAGAGTAGAAAAACATCAAAAATTTCAGTCCTGCATGATTCTACCAAGAAATGTGTGTTCATTGAAACCGCTGGTTTTTGATAGTTTGGGCCCTATTGAATAATGAATGTTTTGAATTTTCTCCAAAAGTAAAGCAGTTGCAAACTCATCCTTTTAGAAACTTGTTTGGTCTGTTGAGAGGAGTAAAAAACCATCAAAAATTTCAATCCTGCATGATTCTACCAAGAAATGTGATTCTTCATTCAAAACCTGATTTTTGCTATTGGGCTCTATTGAATAATGAATGTTTTGAATTTTCTCCAAAAGTAAAGTAGTTGCAAACTCATGCTTTTAGAGACTTGTTTGGGCTCATGAGAGGAGTAGAAAAACATCAAAAATTTCAGTCCTGCATGATTCTACCAAGAAATGTGTGTTCATTGAAACCGCTGGTTTTTGATAGTTTGGGCCCTATTGAATAATGAATGTTTTGAATTTTCTCCGAAAGTAAAGTAGTTGCAAACTCATCCTTTTAGAAACTTGTTTGGGCTGTTGAGAGGAGTAAAAAACCATCAAAAATTTCAATCCTGCATGATTCTACCAAGAAATGTGATTCTTCATTCAAAACCTGATTTTTGCTATTGGGCTCTATTGAATAATGAATGTTTTGAATTTTCTCCAAAAGTAAAGTAGTTGCAAACTCATGCTTTTAGAGACTTGTTTGGGCTCATGAGAGGAGTAGAAAAACATCAAAAATTTCAGTCCTGCATGATTCTACCAAGAAATGTGTGTTCATTGAAACCGCTGGTTTTTGATAGTTTGGGCCCTATTGAATAATGAATGTTTTGAATTTTCTCCAAAAGTAAAGTAGTTGCAAGCTCATCCTTTTAGAAACTTGTTTGGGCTGTTGAGAGGAGTAAAAAACCATCAAAAATTTCAATCCTGCATGATTCTACCAAGAAATGTGATTCTTCATTCAAAACCTGATTTTTGCTATTGGGCTCTATTGAATAATGAATGTTTTGAATTTTCTCCAAAAGTAAAGTAGTTGCAAACTCATGCTTTTAGAGACTTGTTTGGGCTCATGAGAGGAGTAGAAAAACATCAAAAATTTCAGTCCTGCATGATTCTTCCAAGAAATGTGTGTTCATTGAAACCGCTGGTTTTTGATAGTTTGGGCCCTATTGAATAATGAATGTTTTGAATTTTCTCCAAAAGTAAAGTAGTTGCAAACTCATCCTTTTAGAAACTTGTTTGGGCTGTTGAGAGGAGTAAAAAACCATCAAAAATTTCAATCCTGCATGATTCTACCAAGAAATGTGATTCTTCATTCAAAACCTGATTTTTGCTATTGGGCTCTATTGAATAATGAATGTTTTGAATTTTCTCCAAAAGTAAAGTAGTTGCAAACTCATGCTTTTAGAGACTTGTTTGGGCTCATGAGAGGAGTAGAAAAACATCAAAAATTTCAGTCCTGCATGATTCTTCCAAGAAATGTGTGTTCATTGAAACCGCTGGTTTTTGATAGTTTGGGCCCTATTGAATAATGAATGTTTTGAATTTTCTCCAAAAGTAAAGTAGTTGCAAACTCATCCTTTTAGAAACTTGTTTGGGCTGTTGAGAGGAGTAAAAAACCATCAAAAATTTCAATCCTGCATGATTCTACCAAGAAATGTGATTCTTCATTCAAAACCTGATTTTTGCTATCGGGCTCTATTGAATAATGAATGTTTTGAATTTTCTCCAAAAGTAAAGTAGTTGCAAACTCATGCTTTTAGAGACTTGTTTGGGCTCATGAGAGGAGTAGAAAAACATCAAAAATTTCAGTCCTGCATGATTCTACCAAGAAATGTGTGTTCATTGAAACCGCTGGTTTTTGATAGTTTGGGCCCTATTGAATAATGAATGTTTTGAATTTTCTCCAAAAGTAAAGTAGTTGCAAACTCATCCTTTTAGAAACTTGTTTGGGCTGTTGAGAGGAGTAAAAAACCATCAAAAATTTCAATCCTGCATGATTCTACCAAGAAATGTGATTCTTCATTCAAAACCTGATTTTTGCTATTGGGCTCTATTGAATAATGAATGTTTTGAATTTTCTCCAAAAGTAAAGTAGTTGCAAACTCATGCTTTTAGAGACTTGTTTGGGCTCATGAGAGGAGTAGAAAAACATCAAAAATTTCAGTCCTGCATGATTCTACCAAGAAATGTGTGTTCATTGAAACCGCTGGTTTTTGATAGTTTGGGCCCTATTGAATAATGAATGTTTTGAATTTTCTCCAAAAGTAAAGTAGTTGCAAACTCATCCTTTTAGAAACTTGTTTGGGCTGTTGAGAGGAGTAAAAAACCATCAAAAATTTCAATCCTGCATGATTCTACCAAGAAATGTGATTCTTCATTCAAAACCTGATTTTTGCTATTGGGCTCTATTGAATAATGAATGTTTTGAATTTTCTCCAAAAGTAAAGTAGTTGCAAACTCATGCTTTTAGAAACTTGTTTGGGCTCATGAGAGGAGTAGAAAAACATCAAAAATTTGAGTCCTGCATGATTCTACCAAGAAATGTGTGTTCATTCAAACCGCTGGTTTTTGATAGTTTGGGCCCTATTGAATAATGAATGTTTTGAATTTTCTCCAAAAGTAAAGCAGTTGCAAACTCATCCTTTTAGAAACTTGTTTGGGCTGTAGAGAGGAGTAAAAAACCATCAAAAATTTCAATCCTGCATGATTCTACCAAGAAATGTGATTCTTCATTCAAAACCTGATTTTTGCTATTGGGCTCTATTGAATAATGAATGTTTTGAATTTTCTCCAAAAGTAAAGTAGTTGCAAACTCATGCTTTTAGAGACTTGTTTGGGCTCATGAGAGGAGTAGAAAAACATCAAAAATTTCAGTCCTGCATGATTCTACCAAGAAATGTGTGTTCATTGAAACCGCTGGTTTTTGATAGTTTGGGCCCTATTGAATAATGAATGTTTTGAATTTTCTCCAAAAGTAAAGCAGTTGCAAACTCATCCTTTTAGAAACTTGTTTGGGCTGTTGAGAGGAGTAAAAAACCATCAAAAATTTCAATCCTGCATGATTCTACCAAGAAATGTGATTCTTCATTCAAAACCTGATTTTTGCTATTGGGCTCTATTGAATAATGAATGTTTTGAATTTTCTCCAAAAGTAAAGTAGTTGCAAACTCATGCTTTTAGAGACTTGTTTGGGCTCATGAGAGGAGTAGAAAAACATCAAAAATTTCAGTCCTGCATGATTCTACCAAGAAATGTGTGTTCATTCAAACCGCTGGTTTTTGATAGTTTGGGCCCTATTGAATAATGAATGTTTTGAATTTTCTCCAAAAGTAAAGTAGTTGCAAACTCATGCTTTTAGAGACTTGTTTGGGCTGATGAGAGTAGAAAAACATCAAAAATTTCAGTCCTGCATGATTCTACCAAGAAATGTGTGTTCATTGAAACCGCTGGTTTTTGATAGTTTGGGCCCTATTGAATAATGAATGTTTTGAATTTTCTCCAAAAGTAAAGCAGTTGCAAACTCATCCTTTTAGAAACTTGTTTGGGCTTTTGAGAGGAGTAAAAAACCATCAAAAATTTCAATCCTGCATGATTCTACCAAGAAATGTGATTCTTCATTCAAAATCTGATTTTTGCTATTGGGCTCTATTGAATAAAGAATGTTTTGAATTTTCTCCAAAAGTAAAGTAGTTGCAAACTCATGCTTTTAGAGACTTGTTTGGGCTCATGAGAGGAGTAGAAAAACATCAAAAATTTCAGTCCTGCATGATTCTACCAAGAAATGTGTGTTCATTGAAACCGCTGGTTTTTGATAGTTTGGGCCCTATTGAATAATGAATGTTTTGAATTTTCTCCGAAAGTAAAGTAGTTGCAAACTCATCCTTTTAGAAACTTGTTTGGGCTGTTGAGAGGAGTAAAAAACCATCAAAAATTTCAATCCTGCATGATTCTACCAAGAAATGTGATTCTTCATTCAAAACCTGATTTTTGCTATTGGGCTCCATTGAATAATGAATGTTTTGAATTTTCTCCAAAAGTAAAGTAGTTGCAAACTCATGCTTTTAGAGACTTGTTTGGGCTCATGAGAGGAGTAGAAAAACATCAAAAATTTCAGTCCTGCATGATTCTACCAAGAAATGTGTGTTCATTGAAACCGCTGGTTTTTGATAGTTTGGGCCCTATTGAATAATGAATGTTTTGAATTTTCTCCAAAAGTAAAGTAGTTGCAAGCTCATCCTTTTAGAAACTTGTTTGGGCTGTTGAGAGGAGTAAAAAACCATCAAAAATTTCAATCCTGCATGATTCTACCAAGAAATGTGATTCTTCATTCAAAACCTGATTTTTGCTATTGGGCTCTATTGAATAATGAATGTTTTGAATTTTCTCCAAAAGTAAAGTAGTTGCAAACTCATGCTTTTAGAGACTTGTTTGGGCTCATGAGAGGAGTAGAAAAACATCAAAAATTTCAGTCCTGCATGATTCTTCCAAGAAATGTGTGTTCATTGAAACCGCTGGTTTTTGATAGTTTGGGCCCTATTGAATAATGAATGTTTTGAATTTTCTCCAAAAGTAAAGTAGTTGCAAACTCATCCTTTTAGAAACTTGTTTGGGCTGTTGAGAGGAGTAAAAAACCATCAAAAATTTCAATCCTGCATGATTCTACCAAGAAATGTGATTCTTCATTCAAAACCTGATTTTTGCTATTGGGCTCTATTGAATAATGAATGTTTTGAATTTTCTCCAAAAGTAAAGTAGTTGCAAACTCATGCTTTTAGAGACTTGTTTGGGCTCATGAGAGGAGTAGAAAAACATCAAAAATTTCAGTCCTGCATGATTCTTCCAAGAAACGTGTGTTCATTGAAACCGCTGGTTTTTGATAGTTTGGGCCCTATTGAATAATGAATGTTTTGAATTTTCTCCAAAAGTAAAGTAGTTGCAAACTCATGCTTTTAGAGACTTGTTTGGGCTGATGAGAGTAGAAAAACATCAAAAATTTCAGTCCTGCATGATTCTACCAAGAAATGTGTGTTCATTGAAACCGCTGGTTTTTGATAGTTTGGGCCCTATTGAATAATGAATGTTTTGAATTTTCTCCAAAAGTAAAGCAGTTGCAAACTCATCCTTTTAGAAACTTGTTTGGGCTTTTGAGAGGAGTAAAAAACCATCAAAAATTTCAATCCTGCATGATTCTACCAAGAAATGTGATTCTTCATTCAAAATCTGATTTTTGCTATTGGGCTCTATTGAATAATGAATGTTTTGAATTTTCTCCAAAAGTAAAGTAGTTGCAAACTCATGCTTTTAGAGACTTGTTTGGGCTCATGAGAGGAGTAGAAAAACATCAAAAATTTCAGTCCTGCATGATTCTACCAAGAAATGTGTGTTCATTGAAACCGCTGGTTTTTGATAGTTTGGGCCCTATTGAATAATGAATGTTTTGAATTTTCTCCGAAAGTAAAGTAGTTGCAAACTCATCCTTTTAGAAACTTGTTTGGGCTGTTGAGAGGAGTAAAAAACCATCAAAAATTTCAATCCTGCATGATTCTACCAAGAAATGTGATTCTTCATTCAAAACCTGATTTTTGCTATTGGGCTCCATTGAATAATGAATGTTTTGAATTTTCTCCAAAAGTAAAGTAGTTGCAAACTCATGCTTTTAGAGACTTGTTTGGGCTCATGAGAGGAGTAGAAAAACATCAAAAATTTCAGTCCTGCATGATTCTACCAAGAAATGTGTGTTCATTGAAACCGCTGGTTTTTGATAGTTTGGGCCCTATTGAATAATGAATGTTTTGAATTTTCTCCAAAAGTAAAGTAGTTGCAAGCTCATCCTTTTAGAAACTTGTTTGGGCTGTTGAGAGGAGTAAAAAACCATCAAAAATTTCAATCCTGCATGATTCTACCAAGAAATGTGATTCTTCATTCAAAACCTGATTTTTGCTATTGGGCTCTATTGAATAATGAATGTTTTGAATTTTCTCCAAAAGTAAAGTAGTTGCAAACTCATGCTTTTAGAGACTTGTTTGGGCTCATGAGAGGAGTAGAAAAACATCAAAAATTTCAGTCCTGCATGATTCTTCCAAGAAATGTGTGTTCATTGAAACCGCTGGTTTTTGATAGTTTGGGCCCTATTGAATAATGAATGTTTTGAATTTTCTCCAAAAGTAAAGTAGTTGCAAACTCATCCTTTTAGAAACTTGTTTGGGCTGTTGAGAGGAGTAAAAAACCATCAAAAATTTCAATCCTGCATGATTCTACCAAGAAATGTGATTCTTCATTCAAAACCTGATTTTTGCTATTGGGCTCTATTGAATAATGAATGTTTTGAATTTTCTCCAAAAGTAAAGTAGTTGCAAACTCATGCTTTTAGAGACTTGTTTGGGCTCATGAGAGGAGTAGAAAAACATCAAAAATTTCAGTCCTGCATGATTCTTCCAAGAAATGTGTGTTCATTGAAACCGCTGGTTTTTGATAGTTTGGGCCCTATTGAATAATGAATGTTTTGAATTTTCTCCAAAAGTAAAGTAGTTGCAAACTCATCCTTTTAGAAACTTGTTTGGGCTGTTGAGAGGAGTAAAAAACCATCAAAAATTTCAATCCTGCATGATTCTACCAAGAAATGTGATTCTTCATTCAAAACCTGATTTTTGCTATTGGGCTCTATTGAATAATGAATGTTTTGAATTTTCTCCAAAAGTAAAGTAGTTGCAAACTCATGCTTTTAGAGACTTGTTTGGGCTCATGAGAGGAGTAGAAAAACATCAAAAATTTCAGTCCTGCATGATTCTACCAAGAAATGTGTGTTCATTGAAACCGCTGGTTTTTGATAGTTTGGGCCCTATTGAATAATGAATGTTTTGAATTTTCTCCAAAAGTAAAGTAGTTGCAAACTCATCCTTTTAGAAACTTGTTTGGGCTGTTGAGAGGAGTAAAAAACCATCAAAAATTTCAATCCTGCATGATTTTACCAAGAAATGTGATTCTTCATTCAAAACCTGATTTTTGCTATTGGGCTCTATTGAATAATGAATGTTTTGAATTTTCTCCAAAAGTAAAGTAGTTGCAAACTCATGCTTTTAGAGACTTGTTTGGGCTTATGAGAGTAGTAGAAAAACATCAAAAATTTCAGTCCTGCATGATTCTACCAAGAAATGTGTGTTCATTGAAACCGCTGGTTTTTGATAGTTTGGGCCCTATTGAATAATGAATGTTTTGAATTTTCTCCAAAAGTAAAGTAGTTGCAAACTCATCCTTTTAGAAACTTGTTTGGGCTGTTGAGAGGAGTAAAAAACCATCAAAAATTTCAATCCTGCATGATTCTACCAAGAAATGTGATTCTTCATTCAAAACCTGATTTTTGCTATTGGGCTCTATTGAATAACACAGGTCAACGAAAAAAATTTTTTTTTCTGGTGTCCAAAATATTTTAATGAATTTGGGGTATTTTTGGGGTGCTGATTCTGAATATGTCATCAGTTTTGCCAGATTGGCTCAAGTTTTTGAGATTTTTGGTATCTTATTTATAGCACTTGTTGGTAAATGCGACGCATCATCTCATTAATTTCTTTGGATTAGTACTTGAACTGAGCAGTTCTCAATATAGTTTTGTGTTAATTAGTGTTCTAAAAGTTTGTTCATAGCTTGATTTTTGCACTAACTTTATGTTGTTGTCTGTTTTCCAGTGAAAAGCATGAACTCATCATGAAGAAGTTGTCTTAACGATCCAGACTCATTCTGTTACATTTGTGGTGAATATACACTGCCAAAACATAGAAGAAACATAACAGACTTCGTAAAAAAAGTGTATTTTGCCTATTTTGGGGTTATGCTTGGGGACCAAGACAAGTTTTGGGCACCACACATAGTGTGCAAAGCATGTATCGAATTATTACGAAAATGGAGCAAAGGACAAAGAAAAAGCTTCAAATTTGGTGTTCCAATGGTGTGGAGAGAGCCAAAAAATCATCATGATGACTGTTATTTCTGTGCAGTGCAAGTGCAAGGATTCAATAAGCATAAGAAACGAAAATGGGAGTAACATGGAATCTGCAAGAAGGCCTGTCCCTCATTGTGAAGATGTGCCTGTACCTGTGTTTACCATAAATAACAGTCATCATGATGATTTTTTGGCTCTCTCCACACCATTGGAACACCAAATTTGAAGCTTTTTCTTTGTCCTTTGCTCCATTTTCGTAATAATTCGATACATGCTTTGCACACTATGTGTGGTGCCCAAAACTTGTCTTGGTCCCCAAGCATAACCCCAAAATAGGCAAAATACACTTTTTTTACGAAGTCTGTTATGTTTCTTCTATGTTTTGGCAGTGTGTATTCACCACAAATGTAACAGAATGAGTCTGGATCGTTAAGACAACTTCTTCTTGATGAGTTCATGCTTTTCACTGGAAAACAGACAACAACATAAAGTTAGTGCAAAAATCAAGCTATGAACAAACTTTTAGAACACTAATTAACACAAAACTATATTGAGAACTGCTCAGTTCAAGTACTAATCCAAAGAAATTAATGAGATGATGCGTCGCATTTACCAACAAGTGCTATAAATAAGATACCAAAAATCTCAAAAACTTGAGCCAATCTGGCAAAACTGATGACATATTCAGAATCAGCACCCCAAAAATACCCTAAATTCGATGAAATATCTTTGGCACCAAAAATGCTGTTGACCAGTGTAATGAATGTTTTGAATTTTCTCCAAAAGTAAAGTAGTTGCAAACTCATCCTTTTAGAAACTTGTTTGGGCTGTTGAGAGGAGTAAAAAACCATCAAAAATTTCAATCCTGCATGATTCTACCAAGAACTGTGATTCTTCATTCAAAACCTGATTTTTGCTATTGGGCTCTATTGAATAATGAATGTTTTGAATTTTCTCCAAAAGTAAAGTAGTTGCAAACTCATGCTTTTAGAAACTTGTTTGGGCTCATGAGAGGAGTAGAAAAACATCAAAAATTTCAGCCCTGCATGATTCTTCCAAGAAATGTGTGTTCATTGAAACCGCTGGTTTTTGATAGTTTGGGCCCTATTGAATAATGAATGTTTTGAATTTTCTCCAAAAGTAAAGTAGTTGCAAACTCATCCTTTTAGAAACTTGTTTGGGCTGTTGAGAGGAGTAAAAAACCATCAAAAATTTCAATCCTGCATGATTCTACCAAGAAATGTGATTCTTCATTCAAAACCTGATTTTTGCTATTGGGCTCTATTGAATAATGAATGTTTTGAATTTTCTCCAAAAGTAAAGTAGTTGCAAACTCATGCTTTTAGAGACTTGTTTGGGCTCATGAGAGGAGTAGAAAAACATCAAAAATTTCAGTCCTGCATGATTCTACCAAGAAATGTGTGTTCATTGAAACCGCTGGTTTTTGATAGTTTTGGGCCCTATTGAATAATGAATGTTTTGAATTTTCTCCAAAAGTAAAGTAGTTGCAAACTCATCCTTTTAGAAACTTGTTTGGGCTGTTGAGAGGAGTAAAAAACCATCAAAAATTTCAATCCTGCATGATTCTACCAAGAAATGTGATTCTTCATTCAAAACCTGATTTTTGCTATTGGGCTCTATTGAATAATGAATGTTTTGAACTTTCTCCAAAAGTAAAGTAGTTGCAAACTCATGCTTTTAGAAACTTGTTTGGGCTCATGAGAGGAGTAGAAAAACATCAAAAATTTGAGTCCTGCATGATTCTACCAAGAAATGTGTGTTCATTCAAACCGCTGGTTTTTGATAGTTTGGGCCCTATTGAATAATGAATGTTTTGAATTTTCTCCAAAAGTAAAGCAGTTGCAAACTCATCCTTTTAGAAACTTGTTTGGGCTGTAGAGAGGAGTAAAAAACCATCAAAAATTTCAATCCTGCATGATTCTACCAAGAAATGTGATTCTTCATTCAAAACCTGATTTTTGCTATTGGGCTCTATTGAATAATGAATGTTTTGAATTTTCTCCAAAAGTAAAGTAGTTGCAAACTCATGCTTTTAGAGACTTGTTTGGGCTCATGAGAGGAGTAGAAAAACATCAAAAATTTCAGTCCTGCATGATTCTACCAAGAAATGTGTGTTCATTGAAACCGCTGGTTTTTGATAGTTTGGGCCCTATTGAATAATGAATGTTTTGAATTTTCTCCAAAAGTAAAGCAGTTGCAAACTCATCCTTTTAGAAACTTGTTTGGGCTGTTGAGAGGAGTAAAAAACCATCAAAAATTTCAATCCTGCATGATTCTACCAAGAAATGTGATTCTTCATTCAAAACCTGATTTTTGCTATTGGGCTCTATTGAATAATGAATGTTTTGAATTTTCTCCAAAAGTAAAGTAGTTGCAAACTCATGCTTTTAGAGACTTGTTTGGGCTCATGAGAGGAGTAGAAAAACATCAAAAATTTCAGTCCTGCATGATTCTTCCAAGAAACGTGTGTTCATTGAAACCGCTGGTTTTTGATAGTTTGGGCCCTATTGAATAATGAATGTTTTGAATTTTCTCCAAAAGTAAAGTAGTTGCAAACTCATGCTTTTAGAGACTTGTTTGGGCTCATGAGAGTAGAAAAACATCAAAAATTTCAGTCCTGCATGATTCTACCAAGAAATGTGTGTTCATTGAAACCGCTGGTTTTTGATAGTTTGGGCCCTATTGAATAATGAATGTTTTGAATTTTCTCCAAAAGTAAAGCAGTTGCAAACTCATCCTTTTAGAAACTTGTTTGGGCTGTTGAGAGGAGTAAAAAACCATCAAAAATTTCAATCCTGCATGATTCTACCAAGAAATGTGATTCTTCATTCAAAACCTGATTTTTGCTATTGGGCTCTATTGAATAATGAATGTTTTGAATTTTCTCCAAAAGTAAAGTAGTTGCAAACTCATGCTTTTAGAGACTTGTTTGGGCTCATGAGAGGAGTAGAAAAACATCAAAAATTTCAGTCCTGCATGATTCTTCCAAGAAACGTGTGTTCATTGAAACCGCTGGTTTTTGATAGTTTGGGCCCTATTGAATAATGAATGTTTTGAATTTTCTCCAAAAGTAAAGTAGTTACAAACTCATGCTTTTAGAGACTTGTTTGGGCTCATGAGAGTAGAAAAACATCAAAAATTTCAGTCCTGCATGATTCTACCAAGAAATGTGTGTTCATTGAAACCGCTGGTTTTTGATAGTTTGGGCCCTATTGAATAATGAATGTTTTGAATTTTCTCCAAAAGTAAAGCAGTTGCAAACTCATCCTTTTAGAAACTTGTTTGGTCTGTTGAGAGGAGTAAAAAACCATCAAAAATTTCAATCCTGCATGATTCTACCAAGAAATGTGATTCTTCATTCAAAACCTGATTTTTGCTATTGGGCTCTATTGAATAATGAATGTTTTGAATTTTCTCCAAAAGTAAAGTAGTTGCAAACTCATGCTTTTAGAGACTTGTTTGGGCTCATGAGAGGAGTAGAAAAACATCAAAAATTTCAGTCCTGCATGATTCTACCAAGAAATGTGTGTTCATTGAAACCGCTGGTTTTTGATAGTTTGGGCCCTATTGAATAATGAATGTTTTGAATTTTCTCCGAAAGTAAAGTAGTTGCAAACTCATCCTTTTAGAAACTTGTTTGGGCTGTTGAGAGGAGTAAAAAACCATCAAAAATTTCAATCCTGCATGATTCTACCAAGAAATGTGATTCTTCATTCAAAACCTGATTTTTGCTATTGGGCTCTATTGAATAATGAATGTTTTGAATTTTCTCCAAAAGTAAAGTAGTTGCAAACTCATGCTTTTAGAGACTTGTTTGGGCTCATGAGAGGAGTAGAAAAACATCAAAAATTTCAGTCCTGCATGATTCTACCAAGAAATGTGTGTTCATTGAAACCGCTGGTTTTTGATAGTTTGGGCCCTATTGAATAATGAATGTTTTGAATTTTCTCCAAAAGTAAAGTAGTTGCAAGCTCATCCTTTTAGAAACTTGTTTGGGCTGTTGAGAGGAGTAAAAAACCATCAAAAATTTCAATCCTGCATGATTCTACCAAGAACTGTGATTCTTCATTCAAAACCTGATTTTTGCTATTGGGCTCTATTGAATAATGAATGTTTTGAATTTTCTCCAAAAGTAAAGTAGTTGCAAACTCATGCTTTTAGAGACTTGTTTGGGCTCATGAGAGGAGTAGAAAAACATCAAAAATTTCAGTCCTGCATGATTCTTCCAAGAAATGTGTGTTCATTGAAACCGCTGGTTTTTGATAGTTTGGGCCCTATTGAATAATGAATGTTTTGAATTTTCTCCAAAAGTAAAGTAGTTGCAAACTCATCCTTTTTGTTTAAATATTTTTATTATTATTATTATTATTATTATTATTATTATTATTAACATTAAACAGGAAAGGAAAAGTTAGAACATGGACAAATAAAAAGGTAGAGAACTCTACTCTACAGTGTTACATCACACAATAATAAACTGTTTTAACAAGTAGTACAGATGAAGACACATATTATACATTGTTCCTGTAATCCTCTTTAGGTAGAAAAACAATCATAGTTGTATTAGGTACAGCAGACAACAAACAAGCAAGTTTAACCGATACTAGCAGAATTTTGAATTCCATATGTCCCACTTGGAGTGATATTTATGGAGAGCTTTATTTATAAACGCAAATCTTTTCTCCATAGAATTATGAGTACGAACTTTGTCGAGTATTTCAGCAAAGGAAGGTGGGTCGGATTTAAGCCACCAAAAGGCTATTGTATTCTTGGTCACCAAGAAAATATGTATTGTTACAAATCTTAAGGAAGGATTAATTTTCTCGGTGCCCAAAGAAAGCAAAGCCATCTGCGGAGTAACACTTATCGCTCTGTCTGAGAGGATGTCTAAGTGGTCTGTAACCTCTTTCCACAAATTTTTCAATTTGGGGCAGCTCCAGAACATATGGTATAAGTTGCCTGGTAAACCACAATTCCTCCAACAGAAAGAAGAGTATTTAGTATCTATATGGGACATCCTGATCGGAGTATAATGCCACCTGGTCAATGTCTTAAAGAAAGATTCCTGTAGAGTCGCCGAAATAGCAGATGTATTTGAAAATCTTATTGCCTTCTCCCAATGTTCTGCATCTAATTTAATATTTAAATCTTTTTCCCATCTTTGAATATAAACGTTTTTGATAAACTCAAAATCTTCATTAAAATGAGAGTAGATATTCTTAAGGCTCCAAGACAACTTATGATTAACATTTGTAAACATGGAAGCCACAATATCTGAATTCAAAGCTCTGCTACTCAAAAACTTCCGCAGGAGATCCTTCAAAACAAGATAAGGGGTAAAATACGAAAATGGAACATGGAATTTATTTTTCATCTCATTAAAAGATAAGAGGTGTTGGCCATCCCATATATCCCCTATTGTATTAATTTTAAAGTCCTTCCACTCTTCCGACATAGGGCACTTATATAATTTAAATAGTAGTTTTAAAGGAAATTTTTTCAAAATATTCCGTTTATCAACTTTCTTCTTTAATTGTGTAAAGCTCCTCCACATAACCAGTATAGAATGAAAGATTGGATGATGGTGAACAGCGCTCAAAGGTGAGAGCAAATACTTAAAAAACAAATCCGAAATGGAATTGACCCCACATTGCTCTGATTCAAGGTCTAACCAAGCAGAGGGTGTTCCTTCAGAAAACCATTGCTTGCTTTGAAGGATAAGGGATGCTTGAAAATAGGCAAAAATGTTTGGGAGTGCTAGGCCTCCATTAGCCTTCTTTTTATATAAAATTTTGGTAGTAATTCTAGGCCTCCGCCCTTTCCAAACAAAAAGGTTGATTGACTTTTGAACTTTGTACAAAAGAGGAGTAGGAATAATAAGAGGAATATTTCTAAATATAAATAGAATTTTTGGTAAAATGTAAGATTTAATTACTAAAATTCTTCCCATCAAGGACAGATCGCAGTTATTATAACTAGAGAAGTCTTTTGAAATTTTTTTAAAAAGATGTTCCATATTCCTAGATGTGATAGATTTCAAGTCCTTCGGGAAGATTATTCCCAGATACTCTAGTTCCATTTCTTCCCAAGAAAAACTGGTTAATTTTTTAAGGGCGTCAATTTCAGAACAAGTCAAGTTAAAGTGCAGTAATTTAGATTTTTGAGCGTTTATTTTAAAGTAGGAAACCCTAGAAAAACCATCCAAAATCCTCATAAGAGCAGTAAGTGAATTAGCAGGGTCAGTAATTGATAACATAAGGTCATCAGCAAATAAAGTTAGTTTATGGTGATGAGACTTCGTTTTAAAACCCGAGATATCAATGCTTTGTCTTATCACTTCTGCAAGGGGTTCAATTGCGAGAGCAAATAAGAGGGGGGAAAGAGGGCATCCCTGTCTTGTTCCATTAGAGATATCGAAGTTTCTAGAAAGGTGATTGTTTGTATAAGTTTTGGCATTAGTGTTTGAGTACAGTGCAAAAATAGAAGTTATAAAGTTATCATCAAACCCAAATTTCAATAGTGTAGATTTAAGATAGTCCCAATTCACCCTATCAAAAGCTTTTTGGGCATCCAGGGAAATAAATAGTGATGAGAAATTATTAGATTTAGCTATGTTGAATAGATTTAAAATCCTTCTAGTGCCATCTGTAACTTGTCTGCCACTAACAAAGCCCACCTGATCATTCTTAATAAGACGGGGCAAAAGATTCTTCAATCGGTCCGCTAAAATCTTCGAATATATTTTAATGTCGGTGTTTATTAGGGAGATCGGGCGATAATTCTTAACTTCCTCCAAATTCCCACTATCTTTAGGAATCAGTATAATAGATGCTTCCGTCATTTCTTTAGGGAACAATCCAGTATTTGAGGCGTGATTAAATAGAGATTTTAAATGTGGAGATATAAGGTTTGAAAATGTTTTAAAATATTCATTAGTAAACCCATCTGGGCCAGGGGATTTATTTAATTTAAGCTTTTCAATCGTTCTGGTAATTTCTTCTACAGTAAAGGGTTGGTTTAGGAGAGTTAAATCTAAAGTGTCTACTTGTGGAAGGGTCAATTTAGATAAAAAGGAATCAATTTCCTTTTGGTTAGGAGTATGAGTTGAAGAATCGTTTTTTAAATTATAAAGATGTTCAAAATAATCCGCAAAGATTCCGGCGATATCAGAAGGGTGATGTTTCACTTCTCCCAAAGAGGATGTAATTTTAACAATCCTTCTGTTCACACGGGATTGTTTCAGTTTATTTGTCATGTACTTTGTAGGCTTATTAATAGAGGCATAAAAATTATATTTTGATGCCCTGACAACAGAATCATACTCAGAGATAATTTCAGACCTCAAATTTTGTCTTAACTTCAGAATTTCAAGATGGATATTGTGGGATGGGGTAGATAAATTATTTTGCTGCTCTTCTTTAAAGGTAATTTGGGATTGGAGATCAGCGATTCTTTCCCTTTTCTCTTTTTTATATCTCGTAGAGAGTTGAATGAGACACCCTCTCAAAACAGCTTTGTGGGCATTCCAAATGGTAAAGGGACTCATACTATCCACTGAGTTTTCTTTAAAGTAATTTTCAATTGTTTCGCTGATGATATCTCTATATTTCTGAGTATTTAATAAAGTGGGATTTACCTTCCATAGGAAGGTATTTGTTGTAGGGGGGCCCAAGTCGAATATTCCTAATACAGGGGCATGATCAGAAAAAGATTTTTCCAGAATCTCAATTTTCTTAAATTTGGTAAGAGAAAAAATATCAGTCAAGAATAAATCTATTCTGGAGGATGTTTTGTATATATCTGAGTAGTATGTGAATTCTCTAGATGAGGAATTTAAGCATCTAAAAACGTCATACATCTCATTCTGTCTGATCCAGTTGTTCAAAGATCGATTCGATTTAGAAGTAGCAGAAGATGATGAGTCTATATTCCTGTCAGGAACTAGGTTGAAATCACCTATTAGTAACAGGTCTCCTCTTTTAACATCATTAACCTTCTCCAATAATTTATTAAAGAAAGAGATTTGGCCGTTGTTAGGGGCGTAGATATTCACGATTGTACAAAGTTTAAAGTTCAATTTACATATGAGAATATGGAATCTTCCATGATTATCAACATGTTCATCAAGTAACTGGAAGGGGATGTTTTTATTAATGATGGTTATTACTCCCGCACTCTTCTTATTATTAAGGGCTTTAAAAATATGGGGAAAGTCTTTGTGCTGAAAGGTTGGGTGGGTATCTTTTATTAATTTAACCTCTTGTAAGCAAGAGATATCCGCATGAAGTCGCTTTATTTCTCTCCAAGCTATATATCGTTTGTGGGGACTATTCAATCCTTTAACATTATGTGAGAGGATTTTTATTTTCATGCTGTTCTATTTATTCGTTTGTCCACTTATTATTATCCAATTTATCACTAAACTGTCTCTATCTTGTTGGAATTGTCTTCATCTATTCCACTTAGGGTTTTAAAAAGAAAATTAGAACACAAACTAATAAAACCTAAAGAGTCCTCCTGGAGGTTAACCACCAGTCGTGGTATCTCTCCTTATTCGGGGACTTAAAAAGCCAAAGTGGCAAGATCCCATAAAGCCTAATTATAAACTATTATCCTAATATTTATTATTCGATACCCTCGGTCAGTTGTTTAATTTAAGTATCACAAGGAAAACCCATGAAAGTTTATCACTGTCAACCATTATCTCTGTCAGAGGGGCCTTCCTTTAAAGAGCGAATAAAGTCCAAAGCCTCCTTTGGAGTAAAGAAAGGAACAATTTTACCCCTATAAGAAACAAGTAGTTTTGTTGGAAAACCCCACCTATAGGGAATTCCCATTTCCCTAAGGCCAGCAGTAGCTTCATTAAATGATTTCCTAGCTTCCATAGTTGACTTTGAAAAATCTGAAAAGACCTTTAGTTGGTCATTAGGGGGAGGGAGAGAGCCTCTCTCTCTAATAAATCTTAGTATTTTTTCTTTAGTTTCAAAGAAATGAAAATGAAGAATCGTATCTCTAGGCTTATCCATAGGTACATTTTTTGGACGGGGCAGACGGTGGATTCTATCGATCAATAGCTGTAGGTCAGTTAGGGACGGCAAGGCCTTTCTAAACGTAGCTTTGGTATAGTCTGAAAGATCTTTCTGTGTCACATTCTCAGGTATCCCCCTAATTTTGATATTGTTCCGCCTACTCCGATCCTCCAAGTCCGCTAATTTGGACTTTACAGATAAGAGTTCGGCTTTAAGATCTAAGTTTTGCTTTACTAAGTTATCAGTCTTGTTTTCCACCTTTGTTAGTCTTTTCTCATTCAGTTCAAATCTTTGAGAAAATTTATCACTGATCTCCTGCACATCCCTCCTATGAGAATCAAATCCTGCTTTAATAGATGCATTGATTGCATTGATAGACTTGTGCATGGATTGATTTGATTGATTGATGGATTCCTGGAAGGATACGAGGAAACCAGCAAGTGAACCCTCAGTGACTCGTCTATCAGAATTCAGCAAGGTTTTAAAATCAAAATCTTGGGGGGTCGGAGAGGCAGCAGAAGACAGTTCCAAGCAGCCTTTTTTAGGGGGCTGTTTGACGGGGGTGTTACTTGGGGAGTAATCCTCAGATGAATTATCAGGGTCTAAATCTACCTCTGCTCTCACTGTTTGACTTTCTGGAGTTTTCCTCTTATTACATTTGGATAGATCCATTTTACTTTCCTCATCTTGGAGAGAAAGTTTTGAGGTATCTTCTTTATCAAGATCCTGAGAAGATGTAAAGGTCAATACACGAGGGTCAGGGAGCATATTCTTTTGATGTGATTTCCCCTGAGAAGCCCTATTAGAAAGACTGTTAGGCATATTTTTAGTTGAAGTGTCTTCCTCTCTTTTTAGGGGGGATCTAGATTTAATTGGGCTTATTAAATTGGGAGAATCAGTGTATGTTCTCTGGCCAGAGGCACTAGTAGATTTCAGATTTTTACCAGAAGGTAATTTAGTTTTCAAGTTGGATGCCATGCTGTTTCTTCTTATATATAGCTTCCTAACCTCACTCTTATAATAATGAACCACTAATGTCAGAGCTATCAAACTAAAAATTAAGTATAACTACTTCCCTACTTCACTTTATCACATGAGCCAATAAGCAGACTTAAAGCGAGGGTTAAATAAAGTAGCAAGATGACCCTCTGATTAACAGTAAAAATTAGGTAAGGCAAGTAGAGACCTGTGTCATCTATAGCAAAGAATACATAGGGTTAATGACTTACTAAAACCCCGTACTAATAGCCCCAGGTAATAAGTGGCACGTACTGATAAATAGAAATAATCTTCTTAGTATCAACAATATTCAAACGAGCAGCTATGTCTTCTATAGATTAATATATATAGAATATAATGAGACCTATAGGATTACTATCGGTGATATTATACTTATGCACATCTAGATAACCCCTCTATGAATTAGTTATCAATGATCCAAAGTTAACTTCGTATAACACTAAAAAGATTTCTCCTCCCCTCTGGGGTTTACACTCACTTGCCTCCCACTGACCCCTCGTCTCCCAGCTCTGACATCCACCCTCCACAAATATCCCCCAAGACCGGACAATCTCCTCTCACCACCGTCAGATCCTTTCTTCTTCTTCTAAATCTGCCCATCAGCAATTGCTTCCCTCTTTTGGGAAAGCTTCCAATATCACCAGCAGTAAAATCAACAAACAAGATCAATGGAATTCAAATTTCCCGCCCAATCCAGCGTCTCTACAACTTCTCCTTTGTTGAAGCTCCCCGCGCTACTTCACCGGAACCGGACCTCTCCTCCTCTCTCTTCACTCTTCACCCTGGGCGCAGTTCACCGCGCACACAGGGCACGGTCTCCAGCAGCTGGACTTTCCTCTTCTGACCGCCGCTAGTACAGTAGTTTCCCTGCCCGACCGGCTTTGAAGTCAGCCGCGGCTCTCCTCCACTTTCAAAAATCAGCCGGCTTCAGCTTTTCCCGCGCTCACCTGATCCACCAATCAGAGAGCGCCGATTCCATCCAGGACAGCACTGAGAGGATCCAATGCTTCAACCTCCCTCTGCAGCAGTGCCCCTCGCGTAGCTCAGAGCCTGCTGTCACTCACCGCGCCGTTCACCGACTTCTGTCAACTCCTTCTCTCCTCTTTATTCAGGCAGCGGCTCAGGTTGTACAGGGACCCGATCACCGGCGACCGGTGGCAGGATCCTCTTCAAGACAGATCCTCTGCAGCCTCTCCAACGCTAGATCAAAGTCCAGGAGCCTGCTCAGACAGGGACCTCTCCGGCTCCTATGTCCTCCGGATCACAGTGATGGTGGTTCCCGCGCCTGAGTGCAGGGAAATCTGCTGAGTCACAAGAGGCTTTCTCCTCAGCGCTCACTTCCAGGGGCTAAATCTTCTTAAGTATCCAGCGGATTTTCTCCAGGATAGTCTCAAAATGAGCCCAGTAATAGTGGGAATCCTTTTCTGAGGGTCTTCGGCACCGGACCTCTCCTCCTCTCTCTTCACTCTTCACCCTGGGCGTAGCTCACCGCGCACACAGGGCACAGTCTCCAGCAGCGGGACTTTCCTCCTCTGACCCGCCGCTATACTTCAGTAGCTTTCCTGCCCGACTGGCTTTGAAGTTAGCCGCGGCTCTCCTCCACTTTCAAAAAATCAGTCGGCTTCAGCTTTTCCCGCGCTCACCTGATCCGCCGATCAGAGAGCGCCGACTCCATCCAGGACAGCACCGATAGGATCCACTGCTTCGATCTCCCTCTGCAGCAGTGCCCCTCACGTAGCTCAGTGTTTGCTGACACTCACCGCGCCGTTCACCGACTCCTGTCAGCTCCTTCTCTCCCCTTCACTCAGGCAGCGGCTCAGGTGGTACAGGGACCCGATCACCGGCGACACCGGTGGCAGGATCCTCTTCAAGACAGGTCCTCTGCAGCCTCTCCAACGCTAGATCAAAGTCCAGCAGCTTGCTCAGACAGGGACCTCACCGGCTCCTATGTCCTCCGGATCACAGTGATGGTGGTTTCCCGCGCTTGAGCACAGGGAAATCTGCTGAGTCACAAGGGGCTTTCTCCTCAGCGCTCACTTCCAGAGGCTAAATCTTCTTAATTATCCAACAGATTTCTTCCAGGATAGTCTCAAAATGAGCCCAGTGATAATGGGAATCCTTTTCTGAGGGTCTTCTGTAAATAAAAATAATCTTCTTAGGCAATTGTCGCTTTGTAAGTAGGCTTCATGGGAGCTCTGAGCTCAGACGTCCTCCTCCATCGGGCTCCAGGCCACACCCCCCCGCAAACTCATCCTTTTAGAAACTTGTTTGGGCTGTTGAGAGGAGTAAAAAACCATCAAAAATTTCAATCCTGCATGATTCTACCAAGAAATGTGATTCTTCATTCAAAACCTGATTTTTGCTATTGGGCTCTATTGAATAATGAATGTTTTGAATTTTCTCCAAAAGTAAAGTAGTTGCAAACTCATGCTTTTAGAGACTTGTTTGGGCTCATGAGAGGAGTAGAAAAACATCAAAAATTTCAGTCCTGCATGATTCTTCCAAGAAATGTGTGTTCATTGAAACCGCTGGTTTTTGATAGTTTGGGCCCTATTGAATAATGAATGTTTTGAATTTTCTCCAAAAGTAAAGTAGTTGCAAACTCATCCTTTTAGAAACTTGTTTGGGCTGTTGAGAGGAGTAAAAAACCATCAAAAATTTCAATCCTGCATGATTCTACCAAGAAATGTGATTCTTCATTCAAAACCTGATTTTTGCTATTGGGCTCTATTGAATAATGAATGTTTTGAATTTTCTCCAAAAGTAAAGTAGTTGCAAACTCATGCTTTTAGAGACTTGTTTGGGCTCATGAGAGGAGTAGAAAAACATCAAAAATTTCAGTCCTGCATGATTCTACCAAGAAATGTGTGTTCATTGAAACCGCTGGTTTTTGATAGTTTGGGCCCTATTGAATAATGAATGTTTTGAATTTTCTCCAAAAGTAAAGTAGTTGCAAACTCATCCTTTTAGAAACTTGTTTGGGCTGTTGAGAGGAGTAAAAAACCATCAAAAATTTCAATCCTGCATGATTTTACCAAGAAATGTGATTCTTCATTCAAAACCTGATTTTTGCTATTGGGCTCTATTGAATAGTGAATGTTTTGAATTTTCTCCAAAAGTAAAGTAGTTGCAAACTCATGCTTTTAGAAACTTGTTTGGGCTCATGAGAGGAGTAGAAAAACATCAAAAATTTCAGTCCTGCATGATTCTACCAAGAAATGTGTGTTCATTGAAACCGCTGGTTTTTGATAGTTTGGGCCTTATTGAATAATGAATGTTTTGAATTTTCTCCAAAAGTAAAGTAGTTGCAAACTCATCCTTTTAGAAACTTGTTTGGGCTGTTGAGAGGAGTAAAAAACCATCAAAAATTTCAATCCTGCATGATTTTACCAAGAAATGTGATTCTTCATTCAAAACCTGATTTTTGCTATTGGGCTCTATTGAATAATGAATGTTTTGAATTTTCTCCAAAAGTAAAGTAGTTGCAAACTCATGCTTTTAGAGACTTGTTTGGGCTTATGAGAGGAGTAGAAAAACATCAAAAATTTCAGTCCTGCATGATTCTACCAAGAAATGTGTGTTCATTGAAACCGCTGGTTTTTGATAGTTTGGGCCCTATTGAATAATGAATGTTTTGAATTTTCTCCAAAAGTAAAGTAGTTGCAAACTCATCCTTTTAGAAACTTGTTTGGGCTGTTGAGAGGAGTAAAAAACCATCAAAAATTTCAATCCTGCAAGATTCTACCAAGAAATGTGATTCTTCATTCAAAACCTGATTTTTGCTATTGGGCTCTATTGAATAATGAATGTTTTGAATTTTCTCCAAAAGTAAAGTAGTTGCAAACTCATCCTTTTAGAAACTTGTTTGGGCTGTTGAGAGGAGTAAAAAACCATCAAAAATTTCAATCCTGCATGATTCTACCAAGACCTGTGATTCTTCATTCAAAACCTGATTTTTGCTATTGGGCTCTATTGAATAATGAATGTTTTGAATTTTCTCCAAAAGTAAAGTAGTTGCAAACTCATGCTTTTAGAGACTTGTTTGGGCTCATGAGAGGAGTAGAAAAACATCAAAAATTTCAGTCCTGCATGATTCTACCAAGAAATGTGTGTTCATTGAAACCGCTGGTTTTTGATAGTTTGGGCCCTATTGAATAATGAATGTTTTGAATTTTCTCCAAAAGTAAAGTAGTTGCAAACTCATCCTTTTAGAAACTTGTTTGGGCTGTTGAGAGGAGTAAAAAACCATCAAAAATTTCAATCCTGCATGATTTTACCAAGAAATGTGATTCTTCATTCAAAATCTGATTTTTGCTATTGGGCTCTATTGAATAATGAATGTTTTGAATTTTCTCCAAAAGTAAAGTAGTTGCAAACTCATGCTTTTAGAAACTTGTTTGGGCTCATGAGAGGAGTAGAAAAACATCAAAAATTTCAGTCCTGCATGATTCTACCAAGAAATGTGTGTTCATTGAAACCGCTGGTTTTTGATAGTTTGGGCCCTATTGAATAATGAATGTTTTGAATTTTCTCCAAAAGTAAAGTAGTTGCAAACTCATCCTTTTAGAAACTTGTTTGGGCTGTTGAGAGGAGTAAAAAACCATCAAAAATTTCAATCCTGCATGATTTTACCAAGAAATGTGATTCTTCATTCAAAACCTGATTTTTGCTATTGGGCTCTATTGAATAATGAATGTTTTGAATTTTCTCCAAAAGTATAGTTGCAAACTCATGCTTTTAGAGACTTGTTTGGGCTCATGAGAGGAGTAGAAAAACATCAAAAATTTCAGTCCTGCATGATTCTACCAAGAAATGTGTGTTCATTGAAACCGCTGGTTTTTGATAGTTTGGGCCCTATTGAATAATGAATGTTTTGAATTTTCTCCAAAAGTAAAGTAGTTGCAAACTCATCCTTTTAGAAACTTGTTTGGGCTGTTGAGAGGAGTAAAAAACCATCAAAAATTTCAATCCTGCATGATTCTACCAAGAAATGTGATTCTTCATTCAAAACCTGATTTTTGCTATTGGGCTCTATTGAATAATGAATGTTTTGAATTTTCTCCAAAAGTAAAGTAGTTGCAAACTCATGCTTTTAGAGACTTGTTTGGGCTCATGAGAGGAGTAGAAAAACATCAAAAATTTCAGTCCTGCATGATTCTTCCAAGAAATGTGTGTTCATTGAAACCGCTGGTTTTTGATAGTTTGGGCCCTATTGAATAATGAATGTTTTGAATTTTCTCCAAAAGTAAAGTAGTTGCAAACTCATCCTTTTAGAAACTTGTTTGGGCTGTTGAGAGGAGTAAAAAACCATCAAAAATTTCAATCCTGCATGATTTTACCAAGAAATGTGATTCTTCTTTCAAAACCTGATTTTTGCTATTGGGCTCTATTGAATAGTGAATGTTTTGAATTTTCTCCAAAAGTAAAGTAGTTGCAAACTCATGCTTTTAGAAACTTGTTTGGGCTCATGAGAGGAGTAGAAAAACATCAAAAATTTCAGTCCTGCATGATTCTACCAAGAAATGTGTGTTCATTGAAACCGCTGGTTTTTGATAGTTTGGGCCCTATTGAATAATGAATGTTTTGAATTTTCTCCAAAAGTAAAGTAGTTGCAAACTCATCCTTTTAGAAACTTGTTTGGGCTGTTGAGAGGAGTAAAAAACCATCAAAAATTTCAATCCTGCATGATTTTACCAAGAAATGTGATTCTTCATTCAAAACCTGATTTTTGCTATTGGGCTCTATTGAATAATGAATGTTTTGAATTTTCTCCAAAAGTAAAGTAGTTGCAAACTCATGCTTTTAGAGACTTGTTTGGGCTTATGAGAGGAGTAGAAAAACATCAAAAATTTCAGTCCTGCATGATTCTACCAAGAAATGTGTGTTCATTGAAACCGCTGGTTTTTGATAGTTTGGGCCCTATTGAATAATGAATGTTTTGAATTTTCTCCAAAAGTAAAGTAGTTGCAAACTCATCCTTTTAGAAACTTGTTTGGGCTGTTGAGAGGAGTAAAAAACCATCAAAAATTTCAATCCTGCATGATTCTACCAAGAACTGTGATTCTTCATTCAAAACCTGATTTTTGCTATTGGGCTCTATTGAATAATGAATGTTTTGAATTTTCTCCAAAAGTAAAGTAGTTGCAAACTCATGCTTTTAGAAACTTGTTTGGGCTCATGAGAGGAGTAGAAAAACATCAAAAATTTCAGCCCTGCATGATTCTTCCAAGAAATGTGTGTTCATTGAAACCGCTGGTTTTTGATAGTTTGGGCCCTATTGAATAATGAATGTTTTGAATTTTCTCCAAAAGTAAAGTAGTTGCAAACTCATCCTTTTAGAAACTTGTTTGGGCTGTTGAGAGGAGTAAAAAACCATCAAAAATTTCAATCCTGCATGATTCTACCAAGAAATGTGATTCTTCATTCAAAACCTGATTTTTGCTATTGGGCTCTATTGAATAATGAATGTTTTGAATTTTCTCCAAAAGTAAAGTAGTTGCAAACTCATGCTTTTAGAGACTTGTTTGGGCTCATGAGAGGAGTAGAAAAACATCAAAAATTTCAGTCCTGCATGATTCTACCAAGAAATGTGTGTTCATTGAAACCGCTGGTTTTTGATAGTTTGGGCCCTATTGAATAATGAATGTTTTGAATTTTCTCCAAAAGTAAAGTAGTTGCAAACTCATCCTTTTAGAAACTTGTTTGGGCTGTTGAGAGGAGTAAAAAACCATCAAAAATTTCAATCCTGCATGATTCTACCAAGAAATGTGATTCTTCATTCAAAACCTGATTTTTGCTATTGGGCTCTATTGAATAATGAATGTTTTGAATTTTCTCCAAAAGTAAAGTAGTTGCAAACTCATGCTTTTAGAAACTTGTTTGGGCTCATGAGAGGAGTAGAAAAACATCAAAAATTTGAGTCCTGCATGATTCTACCAAGAAATGTGTGTTCATTCAAACCGCTGGTTTTTGATAGTTTGGGCCCTATTGAATAATGAATGTTTTGAATTTTCTCCAAAAGTAAAGCAGTTGCAAACTCATCCTTTTAGAAACTTGTTTGGGCTGTAGAGAGGAGTAAAAAACCATCAAAAATTTCAATCCTGCATGATTCTACCAAGAAATGTGATTCTTCATTCAAAACCTGATTTTTGCTATTGGGCTCTATTGAATAATGAATGTTTTGAATTTTCTCCAAAAGTAAAGTAGTTGCAAACTCATGCTTTTAGAGACTTGTTTGGGCTCATGAGAGGAGTAGAAAAACATCAAAAATTTCAGTCCTGCATGATTCTACCAAGAAATGTGTGTTCATTGAAACCGCTGGTTTTTGATAGTTTGGGCCCTATTGAATAATGAATGTTTTGAATTTTCTCCAAAAGTAAAGCAGTTGCAAACTCATCCTTTTAGAAACTTGTTTGGGCTGTTGAGAGGAGTAAAAAACCATCAAAAATTTCAATCCTGCATGATTCTACCAAGAAATGTGATTCTTCATTCAAAACCTGATTTTTGCTATTGGGCTCTATTGAATAATGAATGTTTTGAATTTTCTCCAAAAGTAAAGTAGTTGCAAACTCATGCTTTTAGAGACTTGTTTGGGCTCATGAGAGGAGTAGAAAAACATCAAAAATTTCAGTCCTGCATGATTCTTCCAAGAAACGTGTGTTCATTGAAACCGCTGGTTTTTGATAGTTTGGGCCCTATTGAATAATGAATGTTTTGAATTTTCTCCAAAAGTAAAGTAGTTGCAAACTCATGCTTTTAGAGACTTGTTTGGGCTCATGAGAGTAGAAAAACATCAAAAATTTCAGTCCTGCATGATTCTACCAAGAAATGTGTGTTCATTGAAACCGCTGGTTTTTGATAGTTTGGGCCCTATTGAATAATGAATGTTTTGAATTTTCTCCAAAAGTAAAGCAGTTGCAAACTCATCCTTTTAGAAACTTGTTTGGGCTGTTGAGAGGAGTAAAAAACCATCAAAAATTTCAATCCTGCATGATTCTACCAAGAAATGTGATTCTTCATTCAAAACCTGATTTTTGCTATTGGGCTCTATTGAATAATGAATGTTTTGAATTTTCTCCAAAAGTAAAGTAGTTGCAAACTCATGCTTTTAGAGACTTGTTTGGGCTCATGAGAGGAGTAGAAAAACATCAAAAATTTCAGTCCTGCATGATTCTTCCAAGAAACGTGTGTTCATTGAAACCGCTGGTTTTTGATAGTTTGGGCCCTATTGAATAATGAATGTTTTGAATTTTCTCCAAAAGTAAAGTAGTTACAAACTCATGCTTTTAGAGACTTGTTTGGGCTCATGAGAGTAGAAAAACATCAAAAATTTCAGTCCTGCATGATTCTACCAAGAAATGTGTGTTCATTGAAACCGCTGGTTTTTGATAGTTTGGGCCCTATTGAATAATGAATGTTTTGAATTTTCTCCAAAAGTAAAGCAGTTGCAAACTCATCCTTTTAGAAACTTGTTTGGTCTGTTGAGAGGAGTAAAAAACCATCAAAAATTTCAATCCTGCATGATTCTACCAAGAAATGTGATTCTTCATTCAAAACCTGATTTTTGCTATTGGGCTCTATTGAATAATGAATGTTTTGAATTTTCTCCAAAAGTAAAGTAGTTGCAAACTCATGCTTTTAGAGACTTGTTTGGGCTCATGAGAGGAGTAGAAAAACATCAAAAATTTCAGTCCTGCATGATTCTACCAAGAAATGTGTGTTCATTGAAACCGCTGGTTTTTGATAGTTTGGGCCCTATTGAATAATGAATGTTTTGAATTTTCTCCGAAAGTAAAGTAGTTGCAAACTCATCCTTTTAGAAACTTGTTTGGGCTGTTGAGAGGAGTAAAAAACCATCAAAAATTTCAATCCTGCATGATTCTACCAAGAAATGTGATTCTTCATTCAAAACCTGATTTTTGCTATTGGGCTCTATTGAATAATGAATGTTTTGAATTTTCTCCAAAAGTAAAGTAGTTGCAAACTCATGCTTTTAGAGACTTGTTTGGGCTCATGAGAGGAGTAGAAAAACATCAAAAATTTCAGTCCTGCATGATTCTACCAAGAAATGTGTGTTCATTGAAACCGCTGGTTTTTGATAGTTTGGGCCCTATTGAATAATGAATGTTTTGAATTTTCTCCAAAAGTAAAGTAGTTGCAAGCTCATCCTTTTAGAAACTTGTTTGGGCTGTTGAGAGGAGTAAAAAACCATCAAAAATTTCAATCCTGCATGATTCTACCAAGAAATGTGATTCTTCATTCAAAACCTGATTTTTGCTATTGGGCTCTATTGAATAATGAATGTTTTGAATTTTCTCCAAAAGTAAAGTAGTTGCAAACTCATGCTTTTAGAGACTTGTTTGGGCTCATGAGAGGAGTAGAAAAACATCAAAAATTTCAGTCCTGCATGATTCTTCCAAGAAATGTGTGTTCATTGAAACCGCTGGTTTTTGATAGTTTGGGCCCTATTGAATAATGAATGTTTTGAATTTTCTCCAAAAGTAAAGTAGTTGCAAACTCATCCTTTTAGAAACTTGTTTGGGCTGTTGAGAGGAGTAAAAAACCATCAAAAATTTCAATCCTGCATGATTCTACCAAGAAATGTGATTCTTCATTCAAAACCTGATTTTTGCTATTGGGCTCTATTGAATAATGAATGTTTTGAATTTTCTCCAAAAGTAAAGTAGTTGCAAACTCATGCTTTTAGAGACTTGTTTGGGCTCATGAGAGGAGTAGAAAAACATCAAAAATTTCAGTCCTGCATGATTCTTCCAAGAAATGTGTGTTCATTGAAACCGCTGGTTTTTGATAGTTTGGGCCCTATTGAATAATGAATGTTTTGAATTTTCTCCAAAAGTAAAGTAGTTGCAAACTCATCCTTTTAGAAACTTGTTTGGGCTGTTGAGAGGAGTAAAAAACCATCAAAAATTTCAATCCTGCATGATTCTACCAAGAAATGTGATTCTTCATTCAAAACCTGATTTTTGCTATTGGGCTCTATTGAATAATGAATGTTTTGAATTTTCTCCAAAAGTAAAGTAGTTGCAAACTCATGCTTTTAGAGACTTGTTTGGGCTCATGAGAGGAGTAGAAAAACATCAAAAATTTCAGTCCTGCATGATTCTACCAAGAAATGTGTGTTCATTGAAACCGCTGGTTTTTGATAGTTTGGGCCCTATTGAATAATGAATGTTTTGAATTTTCTCCAAAAGTAAAGTAGTTGCAAACTCATCCTTTTAGAAACTTGTTTGGGCTGTTGAGAGGAGTAAAAAACCATCAAAAATTTCAATCCTGCATGATTTTACCAAGAAATGTGATTCTTCATTCAAAACCTGATTTTTGCTATTGGGCTCTATTGAATAATGAATGTTTTGAATTTTCTCCAAAAGTAAAGTAGTTGCAAACTCATGCTTTTAGAGACTTGTTTGGGCTTATGAGAGGAGTAGAAAAACATCAAAAATTTCAGTCCTGCATGATTCTACCAAGAAATGTGTGTTCATTGAAACCGCTGGTTTTTGATAGTTTGGGCCCTATTGAATAATGAATGTTTTGAATTTTCTCCAAAAGTAAAGTAGTTGCAAACTCATCCTTTTAGAAACTTGTTTGGGCTGTTGAGAGGAGTAAAAAACCATCAAAAATTTCAATCCTGCATGATTCTACCAAGAAATGTGATTCTTCATTCAAAACCTGATTTTTGCTATTGGGCTCTATTGAATAATGAATGTTTTGAATTTTCTCCAAAAGTAAAGTAGATGCAAACTCATCCTTTTAGAAACTTGTTTGGGCTGTTGAGAGGAGTAAAAAACCATCAAAAATTTCAATCCTGCATGATTCTACCAAGAACTGTGATTCTTCATTCAAAACCTGATTTTTGCTATTGGGCTCTATTGAATAATGAATGTTTTGAATTTTCTCCAAAAGTAAAGTAGTTGCAAACTCATGCTTTTAGAAACTTGTTTGGGCTCATGAGAGGAGTAGAAAAACATCAAAAATTTCAGCCCTGCATGATTCTTCCAAGAAATGTGTGTTCATTGAAACCGCTGGTTTTTGATAGTTTGGGCCCTATTGAATAATGAATGTTTTGAATTTTCTCCAAAAGTAAAGTAGTTGCAAACTCATCCTTTTAGAAACTTGTTTGGGCTGTTGAGAGGAGTAAAAAACCATCAAAAATTTCAATCCTGCATGATTCTACCAAGAAATGTGATTCTTCATTCAAAACCTGATTTTTGCTATTGGGCTCTATTGAATAATGAATGTTTTGAATTTTCTCCAAAAGTAAAGTAGTTGCAAACTCATGCTTTTAGAGACTTGTTTGGGCTCATGAGAGGAGTAGAAAAACATCAAAAATTTCAGTCCTGCATGATTCTACCAAGAAATGTGTGTTCATTGAAACCGCTGGTTTTTGATAGTTTGGGCCCTATTGAATAATGAATGTTTTGAATTTTCTCCAAAAGTAAAGTAGTTGCAAACTCATCCTTTTAGAAACTTGTTTGGGCTGTTGAGAGGAGTAAAAAACCATCAAAAATTTCAATCCTGCATGATTCTACCAAGAAATGTGATTCTTCATTCAAAACCTGATTTTTGCTATTGGGCTCTATTGAATAATGAATGTTTTGAATTTTCTCCAAAAGTAAAGTAGTTGCAAACTCATGCTTTTAGAAACTTGTTTGGGCTCATGAGAGGAGTAGAAAAACATCAAAAATTTGAGTCCTGCATGATTCTACCAAGAAATGTGTGTTCATTCAAACCGCTGGTTTTTGATAGTTTGGGCCCTATTGAATAATGAATGTTTTGAATTTTCTCCAAAAGTAAAGCAGTTGCAAACTCATCCTTTTAGAAACTTGTTTGGGCTGTAGAGAGGAGTAAAAAACCATCAAAAATTTCAATCCTGCATGATTCTACCAAGAAATGTGATTCTTCATTCAAAACCTGATTTTTGCTATTGGGCTCTATTGAATAATGAATGTTTTGAATTTTCTCCAAAAGTAAAGTAGTTGCAAACTCATGCTTTTAGAGACTTGTTTGGGCTCATGAGAGGAGTAGAAAAACATCAAAAATTTCAGTCCTGCATGATTCTACCAAGAAATGTGTGTTCATTGAAACCGCTGGTTTTTGATAGTTTGGGCCCTATTGAATAATGAATGTTTTGAATTTTCTCCAAAAGTAAAGCAGTTGCAAACTCATCCTTTTAGAAACTTGTTTGGGCTGTTGAGAGGAGTAAAAAACCATCAAAAATTTCAATCCTGCATGATTCTACCAAGAAATGTGATTCTTCATTCAAAACCTGATTTTTGCTATTGGGCTCTATTGAATAATGAATGTTTTGAATTTTCTCCAAAAGTAAAGT